>NC_092802.1:3159135-3820793 GCF_918797505.1 Bemisia tabaci
CAAAACGGAAATTACTCCTAATTGGAGTACATTTTCCAATTAAGAACTACAATTTCTGGCTCAGTTCAGAAAGAACGCACGTACCATTAGTTTCCCTGTGCACATAAATGTTTTCACAGATGAGACAGGAATTGTGATTCCGAATTGCAAAATGTAGTCCAATTCATATCAATTAGGTTTTCTAATTATAGAAAAGGCTCCGAAAAAGTATTTAAAATTGTAAGTTGGAATTTTTTAGCCAACGTGCGTAAAAATCAGCTTAAGTTGAAAATCTCAACCCTGGTAAAAATTGGCGATAAGAGCTGCGTTTCAAAATACCATAGGAATTCTTATAGCCGGCTAAAGAAGGCTACAGAAAATCACTTAGCTGGCTGTAGAATGCGGAGAAAATCATACGGCCGGGATATTCGAAGCGATAAAAAATTATCCAGCCGAGCTATAGTTCCTATCGCCGGGCTTTACACTTTATCGCATGGCTGTTGCTTTTTCGCCATCGATTATAAAAGGCTATAAGAAATTGTGTAGAAATTCGTGTGCTTTGGAAATCATTAAGTTTGATACGGAACCACCTTAATATTTACAAAACACACATCATATTTTCCTTTAATACATATTTTTTTTTTCATCAATTAAAATGAGAATAATCCATACAGGATGTGCAAACATTTCAAAATCATGAGTTGAATAACGCTGACTCCGCCAGATTAAATATTAGAGCCTAACACAAAGCGGAGCGGCGACGCACTGGCGCCTACAAACCTAACAGGGATACTTCACGCATTGCGCAACGCGTGAAGTATCCCTGTTAGGTTTGTAGGCGCCAATGCGCGTTTCGCGCTGGCTGCCCGCCTGCCGCGCCGCAGCGTGCCATGGCGCTTGAAGCAACTATTTCACACCAGAGGTATTGCACAGTATCATACGAAACTGAAGGCGCTCTAATATATTAGGAATGGCAGGCATCCATCAAAAGTACGGAGCTTTCCTCGCAAAATAAATCAAGATACTACGGCCCAAAAAGAGAGCAGTATTCCAAAAACTCACTAAGTCCTAGCATCCGTAATTAGTAACGTTTAGCATACACTTTATCGCCTGGCTGTTGCTTAATCGCCATCGGCTATAAAAGGCTATAAGAAATTGTGTAGCCGGCTATAGAAGCTATTGGAAATCTTACAGCCGGCTAGTAGGGCTATGATATTTTGGAACGCAGATTCTACCGCCAATTTTTACCAGGGAATGCAGAGGAATAAGCTCATATGAGCACAATTTAACCCTCAATAAGAGATACGCTGTTTGGCACAACACTATATATAGTTACGACTTTTAAAAGTGTGTATTTAAATTCTACTCTGCCGCGCACGTTGGATTCGAATGAGACTTTGCGCGATATTCACAATTTCCTCGAAATTTAGCAACGTCCGCAGGTTTTTGCGGAGTTCTTCTTTAACATGGCAGTGCAAGGCGCCCGTGCCTTTGCTTTACAACCAAGCTATGCGACGAGCTAGTAAGTGCTGTCCATTATCCACGGCGCGTGGATGCAACTAATCGTACTCTATGAACGCCCGTGTTGCATATACGAAAACTTGAAGGCGCTCTGGTTTTCGTTGCTACCCAAACCGTTCACCCTACGTTCGCTTCAACGTAACAGGTCGCTGGTCTGAGTTCCCTGAGGACAAAATTAGCTTCAGCAAAGCTGGTTAAAACTCTACCCTGCTATGTACACGGCGCGAAATCGCTGAATTGATATGGGTTCACACTTTCACCGAAAATTCGTCTTTTTTCAAAGGGAATTTAGGCATGACTCATACGGCGATCTTCCTAGCAATAGTTGTATCCTCTTCATGTTTTTGTGGTTGCGTTAGAACACACTAACAAACAAATTTTAGGTTAGAAATCGGCAGAGAAGGGCGAAACTGTACTTAAAAGTGCAGCTCGCATTGGCTCTGTGGTAGAATAATACAGCTTCGGCTATTTAAATCGCCTTTCATGAAAGAATGGAGGTGTTGCATGTGTGAGGAATTTGCGATTTTACTGTTGATTCTTATGCAGAATTTCGCGAGAAACACTATCAATAAACTTAATCGATGGTGAAATTGCAGGAAATGTGCTTCTCGGTTTGCGGCGTTGCAGACCTTCTGTCATACTTACTTTTCAATTTGTTATCATTTTTTTAATACTTTATGGAGATGTTGCATGTGTGAGGAATGTGCAATTTTACTACTGATTCTTACGTAAAAGTTCGCGAGAAACACGATGGTGCCACTGGTTTTCTCTGAAATCATCTCCCAAGCTCAAAAAAAGCTCTCAAGTTGAGGCCAAAATGGAGGGGATATCCCACGCTATCCTGAGGGTCCACCTCTACATCAAGAACAAACTCTCCATGCAATGATAGGGAGCAAATACATTAGCAGGGCTGCCGTGTTTTCAGTTTTAGAGTCCCCAAATAAAGTGGCAGCCCTGTCAATGTATTTGTTCCCTATCTTTGCATGGAGAGTTTGTTTTGATGTAGAGGTGGACCCTCAGGATAGCGTGGGATATCCCCTCCATTTTGGCCTCAACTTGAGAGCTTTTTTTGAGCTTGGGAGTTGATTTTAGAGAAAACCAGGGCACCATCGTGTTTCTCGCGCACCTCTGCAGAAGAATCAACAGTCAAATCGCAAATTCCTCACACATGCAACATCTCCATTACAGCTCTCTCTGCTATGACCGCACCCTACTTTCTAACCGTGCGAAGCGGCAAACTTGATGCTGCATCGCCGATAGTGCCTGGATACAACTATTTGTGCCCTATGGACGCGCGTGTTGCATATACGAGAACTCGAAGGCGCTCCAGCTTTTTTCGCCACCTCAACCGCGCTCACCTTGCGTACGCTTCATCGTAAAACAAGTCGCTGGTCGAATTTTATTCTTCGTGGCTTGTGAGCTCAAAGAAAAAGGGAGGGTATGCATTCGATCGACATGGATCCACCGAAAAATAAAAGCGTGAATCGATCAACGTGATCCAATCGACAAAATCGATCGAATTGTGTCGATCGATTCACGGATTTGTCGACCGATTCACGGGTTTATCGATCGGTTCGCGGAGTTGTCGATCGACTTATAAGTTCGTTGATTCACGGATAGTTGTAATTTTGAGGGGAGGTTTGTCTTTTTTTTAAAAAAATACATTTCAGCGCATCTACAGCGTTTCCGTGCCAGAATGAAGGGAAAAATTTAAAAACATCAGCTTGCGTATCTTATATCGTAAGTGCAGTGAAGTCGCTCACTCATTTTCGCCGAAATCGTCAGTAAAGCAGTATTATTCCCTTAGCCATCGATATGAGTTCCTTCCTAGGTGAGACATTGTAGGGCCTATTTTGCCGTGCTAAGGAAAAACGGCATATGAGTCATTGTTAGGCGTCACCAAATTTCCTTTGACAAAGCTCGAATTTTCAGGAAAATTTCCGAATATATCGCTTCTGATTTTTCAGAGTATTTAGCGCATAATTCGATCTAAAAAACCTGAAAATTCCCGAGGAAAAAAATTCACAACTTTCTTCAAAATTTAATACTTTCTGAGCGACAATATTGGACAACATTCCAAAACTCATACGGAGTTTTTACTTAGCACGCAGTGGCGTGGTGTGAATCACGATGTATCGATTGCTCTGCCATTTAAACCTATGGTGAAGAATCGATTATTAAGGTGTACGCTGCAAACGCCCTCTTTATCGATCCTTTTCCATAGGTTTAAATGGCAGAACAATCGATATATCGCAAAGCACGCCACGTCACTGTTAGCACGAAAGTATTGTGACCGTACACGGGTATAGGACCCCAGTCCTCAAAAACTCAAAATTAAGTGGATGATCTTGCCATAGTATGGCAACCGGAATCCTGTGGGAATAACGGGAAATCCGGTCGTTTTAAAAAAATATCCGATGTGGAAAATAACGACAGAACGTTCCTGTACATACAATTAGAGAAATTTGTATAACATCATTTGCTTAGTTTTTCGCCTTGTATTTAATTTAAAATTGGACCGCGTTAAACAGAAAGGAACCAAGCCACATCAGCTATTGCCAAATTTAATTGGACAATTTCATTTTTTACAAACAAACGGCTGTGTGAATTTTCGTGAAAATTTCAGTGAATTTTCTCCATAGTAAGAGGCAAATTCCTTAAAACTTTCAAAGGAATCTGCACAAACATTCTCGCGTAAAAAATCAAATTGCCCAGTTAAATTTGGCAATACATGATGTGGCTTGGTTCCTCTCTGTTGAACGCGGTCCAATTATCGTATCATTGAAGGAGATTGTTTTTTTGTTCCTAGAAAAGCACAAAGACGGACACTGTGGTCATATCTTGGGGTTGGAGTTCGACAAAGCAGGAAACTTGTTCGTCGTTGATTGTTACACCGGCATCTACAAAGTAAACATCACGACAGGTGAGTTTAACTTTTATAAATTTCAATTCGATTAGTGTGCCTATCAAAGCACTGGATGGTGTGGTCCCCGCCCCCGACGGCGCACAGTGGATCGAGTCCATAGGAGAGGTCGGACAAAATTTGGAAACTTTAAACGCCCATAACTCCAATTACACAAAACTTAGAGGTTTTAAAAGTGGTTCCATTGGTTCCCTCGTAAAATTTTCTTCTAGAAACACCCCTTGCAATTTAAGAAGTGACGAAATAAACACCAAAATTTGCAGTTTTAGTCAAAACTTTTATGTCCGACCCCTCTGATTGACTCAATCCACTGTGCGGCGCTTCAGGCTCTATAAGGCCCGCTTTGCGGGCTCATCTGAAGACAGTAAAAATTCTATCGATGGCCGCAAAAATTATGGAAATCGTCCCGGTATATCTCTAGAAGGAACCGTGGCAAAAATTGAAAATTTACATTGCTTGAGTGAGAGGATTTCCAACTTTACCTGTCATATGGACGTATTTCTGCCAAACGGAACTATGTGCATTGTGACGTGAGCCCTGTTATGCATATATTCTTATGAGTCTCGGGCTCATGCCTTAATGCACATAGTTCCGTTTGATAGAAATACGTCCATATATGGATTGCATTTTGCAAAAAGGAACCAAGAGCATTCCAATGTTGCTAAGATTGTGTATCTTATATTCATTCAATAAAATTACTGGAATCATGCAAAAAATTAAATTTACAAAGGTAATTTTCGTCTTAAAATTATAGTTTGTTGGGAGTAAAGATAAAATTAGTTTAGATAATCTGTGTATATGTGCGGGGCAAACAAAGTTGCACAATCTTAGCAACGTTGGAATGTTCTTGGTTCCTTTTTGCAAAATGCGATCCATATGAACATTTGGGCCATATTTCAAAAATCTGAATAGAACGGGCTTATTTAGGGACTAAATCTCATCGATAGCCGCTAAAATCATATAAATCGGCCCGATAGATCTCTAGTAAGGAACTGTGACAAAAATTGAGAATTTACATCGCTTGAATGAGAGAATTTGCAACTTCATCATGTTACATATTCACATATCGACGGTGTCAGTCGGCAATCACATTACTCATTTGCGGTGTCTGAAAATCTCCGCATCTATGTTATTTTTTTAAAAGAGAACAAATTGAGATCATTTATCGAAGTTTTTGCAGAATTGTCTTCGCACAGAGAGGAAAATCACGGCAGTTTTAAAGAATTGCCGTTGAGTAGTTTTTGAGTAGTTTCGTTTAAAAAATAAAATATGATAGGAAGTCTGCGACGTCGCAACCCGAGTTTTGTGATTGCCGACTTACACCGTCAACATGCGTCATATCTCCAAAATCTGAATAGAACGGGCTCATTTAGGAACCATCACCTAGGATCGATAGCCGCCAAAATTTTCGAAATCGGTCCAGTAGAACGGTAGATCAGACTGTGACAAAAATGAAAATCCAGGGGGTCAGAGGTCATGACTTGCTTCCTGTCATGTTTTATTTTCTCCTTGGGAAACCAGTCAACATAATTTCTTGAAAATTGTTTTTTGATTTAGCGGCTCTGGTGCTTGCACTAGAGCTGCTATTCCGGACGGTCCCAGCTGGGGAGTATCAACGGACCATGTTACATTGGAGAGACCGCGTGTTGGTTGATGGGAATCGGCGCCATTTTCTGCTGTTTAGGGGGGACTGATTTTATTTTAATTGATATCTTTTTCCTGTGAGCGAATGCTATGTTGTGTAGTGTATTTTTGGAATCATGGTGATACTGTCAATAATTCAAAACGGGTCTGTGCTTTAATCTCGCACTGGAAAAAATGTACTTTACGTTTAAAATTTGAAAATTCAAATCTATAAGTTTTCGCGCTTTTTTCGAAGAATGCCGTGGTTGGAGCTTCCTAGTCATACTACTCGACATCAGCTGATAGCAAACAAAGGTTACCAAGGAAACCGTAAACGCGTAACAACTACCTACCGTCGCCAGAGCCGCTTTCCGACGCGAATGCGTTGGAGCTTCCTGCTTGTTTTCCTTTCTGTTGGAAGAATATTCCGTATAAATTAAAAACCACATACCTCCGTTTGCGAGGTCGCAGCTAGACTTCCTGTCAAGCTTTATTTTCCTCTTGGAAAACCGGTCAACATAATTATCTCTTGAAAATTGTTTTTTGATTTTTCCTCTCTGTCGAAAGACTATTCTGTATAAACAAGCTATGATATGTTTCTCTTCGAAAAAGTAAAATTGAAGAGGCAATTCTGAAACATCGGGGACAGCATCGAGACAGCTCTCTCAGATTAATCCATTGAGAATATGTTTTTAGAAAAGTTGCAAGATCACAGAGAGCAATGGACAGTGTAAGCAGAAAGAAATCAAGCCACTATTGCCAATAAGCTATTGCCAAATTTGATTAGACCATTTAATTTTTTCCATGATGACTGTTGTGCGGATATTTGTGCAAATTTCAGTAAACTTTTTTTATGGAACGAAGCAAATTCCTTAAAATTTTCGAACGAGTCTGTCCAAACGCCCTCGTAAAAAATTAAATTGTCCAGTTAAAAAATAGCTGCTGTGGTTAGATTCCTTTCTGCTAAACGCGGTCCAAATCCACCAATACCAAGGAGCTACTTGAGATACGTGCTTTCGCACTTCAGCCATCGATAAAGTAAATAAACGATTGAAGAGACGAACAAAGAAAAATCAATGTTACATGAAGACAATTGAAAAATACGAAATTTTAAAATCTCCGTCGCTGTTTTATTTAATTTAAAAGCTGGCTGTTATTGCTTGAAAGTTTTACAGATTCTATCATAAAGATGAAGAAAATCGGCAAAAATTTCAAGTAATGATATTCTTTAGTGTCCTTTCAAAGAGGCAAGAGGAGATGAAAAATCTGCAGAGTTTCAAATCGAGTTACGTGTTTTTTGACTTTCAACTTCGATATTTTACTCACGTTAGACTTTATTCAATAGCGACGTAATGATAGTACAGTGAGAGTTCGTTAATTCCATTTGGAACATATGAAAAGCGCATTGAACAATAGGTACTCCAAGGCCTTCAATTGGTAATATAATCAAAGAATGTAAGTTATATTTCAACACGCTGACAAACCAGGAAAACCAGCCATTTTTTATTCTTAGATTTAGCATGATCTTTGTCACTACATCGAGGGAGAAACTCCCAGACAATGTTCCTTATTTGCGGTGTTTATAAATCTCCTCTCAACTTTTATTTTTTAAAGGCTAACAAATCAACATCATTCCTTGAAATTTTTTCAGACTTCAATCTCTGAATCTCGAATGTTTTTTTAAAAATTGACGTTGAGTACTTAGTGCCCCATTTAAAAAAAAAAAAAAAAAAAAAAAAAAAAGTATGACAGAAAGTCTGCAATGTCGCAAACAGACACATAGAGCTTCAACATTGATATACCTCAAACATATTGACGATTCTGTGCGAAAGAGAAATGGTTTAGTGAACAAGTAAATGTATCTCCCTAGCACTGCCACACTATAGGCAAAAACAGCGAACAGATTTTGAGCATCTTTTCTTAGACGGAACCTTTCATGAAAAGAAAGATTGAGCGAGTACATTTTTCATTTGCTCAGGATATACCTTCTTCATATTCGATAGTGCCTATGTATCCTAAAACCACAAATTATGCAGGCACGAAAGTTGTCTTTTTCCGGAGTGATTATTCATCAAGGAAAAAAACGTAGAAAATGTGTATTGAAAGACCGCACGAACGGTACCGAGGCGGAAAAGAGTTTTTCGCTCAACGTTTTTAATGAAAAAAGTCGGGAAAAGTACGTAGCTAAACAGGTTGAAGTGGACAGTTTGGTAACAACATGGCATTCCTAGCATACCATATGGGCGGAAATGGCGAGTTCGTATGATTTTTTACGCACCGTTTTAGATTTTGATCAAAGAAAAAAAACATGACACACAGCTGGTTTATCTTTATCCTTCGATACCTAGGAGAACAGAGATGAGTAAAAATTTATAAACGGCTTGAATTTTTAAGGCATGTTTAGTGTTTGTAGTTAACACATCGAACGATCACTACCACGTTTGAAAAACGTGTTAACCATCCACTCAGAAGGTAGGTCAGCAGTTGAATGTTGAAGTCCCGAAAATAAAAGCTTCCACCATTGTCAAGATACCCGTGGAGGATCTCTTGTTTTTGAGCATTACCGATGGTTAGAAAACAATAATACTTGTATATACAAGCTCCGCACCCCTATCTCCAAATAATTGACAATCTTTCGACAGGGCCGGATTTACATTTTTAGCGCTCTAGGCTAAACTTAGGGTGGCGCCCTTAAAAGTAGGCGCTCTCGTGGGGGGGGGGGTGTCCCCCAGGAGCCCCTCCCTTCCAGATCAGAAGGAGGATGTTAGGTATCAAGAAAATGTTCAAATTCACCTTTCAAAAAACACAATTTTAAACAGTTTTGAGGTACGTTTACGTTTGCAAGTTGGTTTTGGAAAATGGAAAGTAACAAAAGACTCGTTAAATTAAAAAAAAAAAATTCTCAAAGATTTTGCGCCCTAGGCTACAGCCTATGTAGCCTATTGGTAGATCCGGCCCTGTCTTTCGATGATTTTCATTGGAGTGTGTAATTTTTAAGGTGCCGTTTCTCTGGCGATCCCGGCAAATAAACCTATCGATGGTGAAGTGCCTCAACTGCCAGATGACGTCGACATCGGTTCGGATGGCTCGATTTACTGGAGCGATGCATCGGCCAAATTTCCTCTCCACAAGTTCGTTCTATCCATCCTCGGAGATACTTCTGGCAGGTGCGTAGCCTATGACATTTTTTGGCTCCCCTCAAAGTCAAAACTCCGTTAACAGGTTAACACTGGACGTACACTGGAAAAAAAAACACGTAGAGTCCAGACTCTTAAAAAACATCGACAAGAAAAAATACTCTTGATTCAACCGGATTATTGCTTACATCAAGAACCAAGCCTCTTAATTTGAGCAGATTTCCTTTTGATTCAAGCAAAAATCTGATTGAATCAAGAGTATTTTTTCTTGTCGATGTTTTCAAGAGTCTGGACTCTAGATCCATCCAATGTGTTTTTTTTTCCAGTGTAGAAATTCGTCGTTTGCACAGATTTTATTATTTTTTGCTAATCTTTAAGATCGGACCATCAAAACACGATTCTGTGACTATACAACTCACTTATTCTTCATATTTCGGTACAAAAAAAAATCAACTAACGTTCTATATAGAACCTGTCTAATAAGATCACAGTCAAAATGACAGGATCGAAGAAATTGAGGAAGAAATTAATATCTTCAAAATTTTGGTGGATACGTTCTTCCTCTACAAAACCGCTCAACGCTGCCATTTTCAACAGTGTTATGACAGTCAAGAAGCATGCTGCAGTGCTAAGGAAAAACGCCGTATGAGCCTCCAGACGTTACCAGATTTCCTTCACGGAAAACCGAATTAACTGAGAAAATTTTGAATATTTTTTTTCAACATTTTTAGACAATTTTGTTCGCAATTTCATGTAAAATATCTGAAAATTTCAAGAAAAAATATGAATAAATTTCCTCCAAAATACATGTTTTATTCGAGGAAACTTGGCAACTCTCGAATGTTCTTACGACGTTTTTCCTCAGCACGGCAGTATGGGTGATTGATGACAATATTAAAAAGGCAAAGTAGCACACACGTGATGCTCCACCACCCACTGCGCGAGCAATAAAAATAGGATCGCCTTCAATTTCTGCGATACGCAACACGCATGTTCTTCGAGCGGTATTAGTTGCATTCAGGCGTTACAATCAACGCAACACTACGTTCGTTGCAGGAATCTTGATGCTGGCTGAGAATTCCATCTTATGTTATTCTCTTGAAAGAAAAATATATACAAAAATAAACGTACTGATTAGTGTATTTGAATCAGTGAGTTCGAAAACACACCAACTCGGAAAAAAAAATGTTCAGGAAACACCTAATACTGCGCAGCTGGCGAAGAAGTTAGTTTAAGAAAAACCTTTTTGGTGCCAAAAGACAAGTACTTAGAGACTTTGTAAAGCACCAAGTTGAAATCGACACACCATGTTTGATGACAGAGAATTAAGCGTTTAAAAATTTCCGAGTTGGTGTGTTTTCGTTCTCACCGACTTTCAGATACTGATTTTTCATAGTCTGCCTAGAAAAATTTATATTTTTCGACCTGAATAACGCTTGAATATTCATATAACTTGTTGGTACAAGGTATACTGAACCGAAAAAAGAAAACCGCAAAATCGGATGGTCACCCGTTTCCCTTGAAATGGCCAAAAATTGGTATTTCCAATGAAATACTTCGATTTTTCCCTTTTCCCGTCGCTGTTTCGAGCACTTTCGATTGTAATTTCGAAATTTCCTTTTGCGTGCAAATGCTTCTATCCATAAGTGTTACTAAACCGTAAAAAAGTGAAAATCGAAAAAAAACCCGAGTTGGTGTGTTTTCGAACTCACTGATTCATTTATTGTCGGCGTAAATTTTATTGTGCCTAATGTTCACAGGTTGATAAGGACGAATTTGAAAACTGGTAAAAGCGAAGTTTTAGTCAAAGGCCTGCGCTTTGCGAACGGAGTTTTCTTGGCAGATGATGAGTCCTACGTAGCTGTAGCAGAAACGTTTGCCAGCCGTGTTCATAGGTGAGACTAATGGTAGGAAAAATGCCGTAAGAACATTCGGATGTTGCCAAATTTCTTCTCAGAATATATTTATTTATGAGGGATATTATGACTTTTTTTCCTTGAAATTCTCAGACTTTTTAGATCAAATTACGAACGAAATCTTCTGAAAAATCGGAAGAGAAATATGTACACAATTCCCTAAAAATTCGTGATTCGTCGAGGGAAATTTGGCAATGCCTGATGGTTTTCGGCGTTTTTACTTCGCGCGGTAGAATAGATCACTAAAACATGTGTTTTTTCTATAACATTCTGAAAATACCAGGTGAGTAGATAACGTGGTGATTTATTCCTCTGCATTGAGTAGTTGCTTTCGATAGAAAAGTTTTCTCTCCCGAGCAACTACTTGGTGCTCAGGAGAGGAATGTATCCGTTTCCAAACAGTAACTAGTTGCTCAGGAGAGAAAACCTGTCCCTCCATTGCACCGACTAGTTGCTAAGGAGAGGATACATTTCTTTGCTTCGCACCACGTAGGTATTTAGGGGAGATGGGTTTCCTCTCCTGATTATGGACTGGTTGTTTCTTGGTACCCAGGCTCCTACCAGGAAACCGATGTTTCGAACCATAGGATGTGCCTCCATAAAAATAAAAATTCACGGAATGAAACCAGGATTTTGCTTCGAAAAAAACACAGCATATCTGATACAGCGATTGATTTTTGTATTAAAGGCCATACTATTTTCGTAGCTGAATCCTATAGGTCCAGTTACACGATCAATTTGATGGCTCAATTTGATCGTGTAACTGGACCTTATTATGACCTCTCCGAATTTTGCAATTTTTTTCGCGATTGAGTAATCACTCGTAAAGCTCATTTCCGAGGCGGGAACTAACAGTCGTCATTTTTCAATTTATAATTAATTAATTGAATTTTTAATGTCGTTGATTTTCAATTTTTAATTTAATTTGTTTTCAGTCATTTTTTTATTTTTTTGAAGTCAAAATCTGCAAAGATTTTTGACTTGCGCAATGCGACATGTTGCGCGTTTCTTGTACCTGGGCGGATCAAATTCTCGGATCGAGTACCTAAAATATTGGTTTAATATTCATTCACAATGTTAGTGAGAAGGTTATGAACTCTGGATTTCATTTATCTTGAGCACCGTAGTCGCTCTATAGAATATTTATCAGTGAGCTTGCAGTTTTGAAATGATAATCAGGTATACACACCGCTAAGTATGGCGTTATCTTACAGAGACTTATTACTTGAACAGTTAGACAAATCAGCAAGTTCACGGACATAGCTCAATTCTTCTGTCTCACTTTCAAGGTCTCCTCCTTCTCTACATTTAGAATTTAGATTGATAAGAACAAGACTTTTTTTGTACCAGTGCAACGCCCCATCAACGATAGTCTGGAGACCGCTGCATTTATCTCTTTTTAATATGCATGACTGATATCCTCAAGTCCCAGACAACTTTTACTTTCTGCTCACTTTTAGATGCTATGGTGGAAGGGAGGAGGACAGACTGGTGGAGCCTGTATTATGGATGGGGGTACGCCCGCCCCCTGGCCGCTGCGCGGCCCAATCTTGTGTCGCGCCTCCTTATAGGCCCGTAATTCCCTCATTTTCATTCCCACTGCAATGAAACAGTCTAAAAATCTGCAAATGGAAATGTGTTGAGTCCGTTTTTTCCGAACGGCACGAATCCCTCCCCCCCCTGCCACCAGTTGGTAAGTCGTGGGGGCGGAAAAATCTTTACGGGCCACGTACTCCATAGTTCGAATAGTTTCGTGCTAGATTTCTGCATTCAGCTTCGACGATGCGAGCATGATGCCTATTCATAGCCGTCACTGATTTGAGACAAAAGAACAACTGAGATTCTCCTTCATTTCCTTGTGATGCCTCATAACATACGTAGCTCGAAGTTCAAATAGTTGCGTGTTGGGTCCTTGATTTCCGAATTCAACGATGCTAGTATGATGCCTACATTATATGTATTATAACGGTCACTGATTTGAAACAAGAGAGGAGCTACGGTTTTCCTTCATTTCTGCGTGACACCACATCACGTACCAAGTCCGGAGTAATGCCTCCATTCATAAACGTTAGTAGTTCGAGATGAGACTGGTGAAAGGCTAGGGTTTATCCTTCATTCTCACGTGATACCACATCACATGCCTAATTCGTAGTTAGAATGGTTGCGAGCTTGATGTTCGCATTCTAGGATGCTAACAAAATTCCTTCATTCATACACACATGTAAGTAGTTTGAGACAGGTGGAAACCTAAGATTCACCTTAATTTTCGCAATATACCGCTTTACATTCCTACTCCAGACCACGGTCTCAGATGGCGTTTTGAAAGGGTCGAACACGCTGAAAAAAAGATTGATAGCATTTACCATTCCTTCACGCTGTATTTCACACCGCGCGAAGGAATGGTAAATTCTACCAATCTTCGACGTGTCAATCCCGCCGGAGGAATGGTTACCTGTACCAGTATATAGTAACGTTCACCTTACTTCTGGCAGAATTAAAGCAAAATTGACGTGGTGTGAAATACGGCGTGAAAGAATGGTAAATTCTACCAATCTTTTTTCTTCAGTGCACTACCAAAATTTGCAGGGAAGATTTCCACACTTCATTTGGACTACATTTTGCAATTAGGAACTGCAACTTCTGTCTCAGTTTAGAAACAACGTATGTACCATTACTTTCTAAAAGCAATTAAGTGTTTTCATCAAGGAGCCAGACATTTTAGTTCCGAATTTTCAAAATGTAGCGTATCCACTTGATAGTGAAAACGGACCCGGGGACTCCAGATTTCCTACTTATCCTTGATTTTATCAATATTGCACACCCACCAGAGCCGGATTTACCCTCTTGCCGCCCATGGGCCCACCCGCCATCTGTATTTTGCCGCCCCATCTCATTCGTTTTGAAACATCCATAGAAACCATCAGGTGAACGTGCCGGAGAAGGAGGGGTACATAAGACGCGTTTACTCGCGTTTTGCACATTTTTTGTGAAAGCCCTGTCAACACAAGTTAAGTTCCGTAAAATTAAGTTCCGTAGACTTATCTCTGTGTGGACGATGCCTTTCATTTATAAGAAAAGAACGAAAAAATTATGAATAAGAATAAACATGAATGTGGTCTAATGATCTTAATTTCCGCCACCGCGCCAACCGCACTGTGTTTGGCGTCTTGTAGGCGATATGCGTTTCAAGCTGACCGCTGCTGACCGAGTGACCGCACTGTTTTTGACGCAATGCGTGAAGTATTCATGCAGTCTTGTAAGCGCTAATATTTGTTTCATGCTGACCGGTGCGCCGATAGGGCTTCTACTTTCCATCTTAAGTTCTCGCCATCATTGCTCTCAGCGCCGTGCCGCTCCAGGCCAAATTTCGTGTTTGGTTTCTCTCTCAACTAGACTAATGAAAGGCGCTGTCTCTTGTATCACCGAAAGACGAACAAATTAGAAATTACTATACTTTAACTCTCAGGATATGAGAGATTTTTTTTCGCCTTTCCTCATTTGTGATTTTTTTTCTGAATCAGATTTTTTTCTTGATACCTACATTTGAAAAAATTACAACATTTGCCGCCCCCTTTTGCCGCCATGGGCCGCGGCCCATGTGACCACCCCCTTCATTCGGCCCTGACACCCACGAATAATTCTCTGCCCCAGCCTACATCTGCCGTGCTGAGCAAGAAAATCCGCCGTAAATCCATCAAGATTTTCCCGCGTTTTTTGGAACTTAACACTTCATGAAATAAAAACTGTTTTACCCATGCACCTCAAATTTTCGCAGGTTAAGTTCTTGACAATATTTGCGAAAGAATTCTGTAAAAACATTGTTTCAGGCGCACATGTTTTTCTGCTATGATACGTTGTTTACAAAAAATGTAAAATGGCGTTTACAGCGTTTTTGCGTTGCACGGCGGATATCGACGGTGAAACTACCAAACCACGTATCTCGGTTTGCGACGTCGCAGACTTCCTGTCATACTTTATTTTTTAAATGAAAAACTTCTTAACGTCTAGTCTTGAAAATTTCTGTGATTTTTCCTCTTTGTGCGGAAAAAATTCTGTGAAAATTTCAAGGAATGATATTGATTTGGTCGACTTCAAAAAAATAAAATGCGAGCGTAGATTTTTAAACACCGCAAACGAGATACGTGATTTGGTAGTTTCACCGTCGATATATATTCGTGTGTCAAAATATTTTTATATTACTTATATTACTATGATTCTGTTTTTTCTAGGTATTGGTTGAAAGGACCAAAGAAGGGTACAGCTGAAATCTTTATCGACAATCTGCCAGGATACCCAGACAATATCTCACCGTACAAAAATGGAGGTTTCGTTGTGAACGCGCTCATCTCGAGAGAATCCCCGGACATGATTGGAGCGCTAGCTCCCTTTCCAAACGTCCGGAAATTCTTCGCACGGGTCATAGCTCTCAGCGAAATAGCTTTGCAGAAAATGTACGATGCCTACCCAAATTCTGCTGTACAATTTGCTCTCTACCACGTACGTATCTTTACCTCCATGTTTTATCCTCTCTGCCGTGATAGCGAAGAGAGCAGTAAGTGCGAAAATGAAGTTTTGAGAAAACGGGCCTCGGAAGCTTCTGCCCAAGTAGCAGTGGTCGTGACGAATAGCGATTTTATCGGTTGATTATCGCGATTATATCGGTGGCAATTTATCGCAATACCATCGAATAAAAAATTGCGATTTATGGCGATTAGATCGCTATGCATTACAATTTTTTGTTCGATAAAATCGCGATCAATTTTCGTCGATAAAACCGAGATTAAACCGCCATATACTACGATTTTTGTTTCGATGATATCGCGATAAATTGCCGTGCGAAAAAATCGCGATTTTATCGCAACAAGATCGAGGATAATCGCTCGGATTTTGATGATCCTAGCGATTTTATCGCCGATGAAATCGCAATATTTCGCGATTTTCCCGTTGAAATATGCTACTTGGGGCGACCAGGAAATTTTATTGAAAGAGGCCTTCGTTCTTCTTCAAATTGCCACCAATCATCCGAAAGACTCCTAGAAATTGTTCGGATGATTAAAAATCGACCAATTGTATTTCCATTACATAAAAAGGGTATTTTTTATTATCATGCTAGGCTATATTGTTAGGCGAAACAGCCGTAAGTGCTATCCTCTGCATGTTTTCGTGATCGCGTTTTGGACACACTTTAATTAGTTCTCCTCTTGTTTAATTAGTATTCTCCTTTGATAAATTGATACATATTTTTTCCCATCAATTTAAATAAGAATAATCAATGCAGAGTGTGCTAACATTTCAAAATCATGAGTTAAAAAACGCTTACTATGCGAGTGTAAATATTAAAGCCGAACAGAGCGGAGCGGCGCGGCGTGCTGCCAGCGCGAGAGGCTCACTGGCGCCTACAAACCTAAGTGGATACTTCACGCATTGCACAATGCTTGAAGTATCCACTTGGGTTTGTAGGCGCCAATGCGCGTTTCGCGCTGGCCGCTCGCCCCGCGTGCGGCGGCGCCTGAAGCAACTATTTCACAACAGAGGTGTTGCACATTATTATACGAATTTGAACGTATTAAGAATGACAGGCATCCTGTAAAAGTACAGATCTTTCCTCGCAAAATAAATCAAGATACTTATCGTACACAGGAAAAATCTAAGAGCCTTTAGCTGAGGCAAATATAGAGGTTTATCCGGTTCAGGTATAACAAGGTGGGAATTTCTTGAAAGATAATCTAGTCATGTTACACCGAAGAGGTGTAGAGAGTTTTGGGGAATTTTGTCTCATGGAATTGACGCTCCCCCATTTTCACCAAAACTCTCAACTATATATTATTCTCCGTCGGACCAGGCAGACAAAACAAAAAACCAAGCAACCCCTCATTCTTCCAAGACATTATATATTTTCATCCAAAAACGCCGTGAGCAATTGTCGTTTGTTTTTACATGAGAGCCAATTAACTTTGGGTCTCAACTGGCACGTGGACCAAAACTCCCGTGCCGAAAAAACGCGTGGACGTAAATTACTGGGAAAAACAGGTGCGCGGACAAAAAATCGTTGACGAAATGTCCTATAACCAAATTTTGGGGGCCATAGCTCCGACCGGGGGCTCTTTCGGAAAAAAAACTTTACACAAAAAAAAAAAAAAAAAAAAAAAAAAAAAAAAAAAAAAAACTTTACTTTACACAACAAAATACTCTTATTTTGACCCGTAGAAGACGCTCCTGCAGTCCGGCCTATTAACCTTGCATCACCCTGTGTTTCAAATTTTAACCATTTGGTGGATTACCTAGACCTATGATGGACAAATATGATTTACTTTTAAAATTTGGATTTTTCAGTTGCAGCATTTGGACGCAGCTTTGGTTTTCATTCAAAACCATCACTACACCGCTCTCTTCTATGACAGAAATGGCAAGCTTACAAAAGCGCTGCACTCAACAGATGGCTCCTTACCTGCAACCAGTGATTTTGCAGAGCTAGGTGGCTACTATTACTTCGGCTCTCCATTCAACCCATTCCTGAGTAGGAAGAAGATCTCTTATTAGGACATAGATGTAATATTCCCGTCCAGAATTGCGTTGAAAAAATGAAATCTCGTGCGGTTAAAGCCACCGATCCGTCAAAACTGTACCTTGGAGTACCTTTACAGACAGAGTATGGCCATTCGTATCTTTTTACTACAGGAAAACTGTTCCGCTTTTTGATTGGTCAACGAGTTTTTAGGCTTCATGATGCTCTTAGGGCCGTAAATAAACAAACAAAATGGCGGCTCACCTTAACCTCGATAAGAAGCTAAATTTCACAAAAATCTCAATTATGCGGCAGTAACAATTTAAACTAGCATATCTACGAATAGCACACGAAAAACACATGAAAACATTATTAAATCGCCTTTCACCTTTATCACAGGAGGATGTAAGATGTGCATAACCTCAATCTTGCTTGCTGATAACAGCCATCTTGTTTGTTTATGTGCGGCCCTAAGAACATCGTGTCAGCCTATTTTCACGCGCGACCAATGAAAAACCGGAACAGAAATGGCCAAACTCTGTCTATAAAGGTACTCTACTGTACCTAGGTCTCAAAGAATAATTTGAGACAAGGACATGTGTTCAAATAATACTTCCATCAGCCGTTCATCCCCTTTTTTACATTTACGGAGAAAAATAATGATGGTGAAACTGCAGGAATGCGTAATTTGGTTTGCGGCGTTGCAGTCTTCCTGCGTAATATTTTATTTTCTACATGAAAAAACTACTGAACGTCATTCCTTGAAAACTTCGGAATTTTTCTCCTCTAGGACAAAAACTATGAGTTCTCTAGATATGAACAGAAAGTACTCAGATGTAGCTAAATTCTTTAGTTAAAAAGGATGATGAATAAATTAACAACAAGTAGTAGAAGATTTTAAATACCAAAATTCAGAAACACTCAAAAACAAAATTAAGAAAACAGGGAATCAGTTAAGACTAAAATGATAAAAAAAAAACCTGTGTGGATCATTAATTTTATCTGAGCATCTTTTTACACGTTTTCAAAATGATATCTCAAATTCTATTTTGTTGATTAATTGTTTTAATTCCAATTATAATTATCCTCTTCAGTAATGCGCTGACGTTGACACAACGTATTATGGATCAGCTGAGGATGTGTTGTTTGGACACGATGTGAGTCACTTAAAATCCTAATCCCTCCCGTCTCCCCTCAAAAATTTCTGAGTAATTTTTTTTTCTTAAATAACTGCTCCCTTTAAAGAAAATTCTTTCTATGAGTCAACCACAGGTGGTTTTGATAGTTTATAATACTTACCATTCACTCGTTTTCTGTTGTACCTTAGTATTTTTAAATTTGAATTTTCTGTGATTTTGTTTTATATTTATCGATAAGTAAGAGTTTGATTTACATGTATTTACCTACCAAAATGGCCTATTTTTACAAGTATCCTCACAGTCCGAGAAATTAATGGACTTCATGATATGTCTCCAGAGAGTGCAACTGTGTAAACTTAATGCAAAAGATTATTTTGGTGTAAATAACAAGCACGATTGTAAAACTGGTTCATGGTGTACACATTTGAGATGGAAACGATCATGAGAGGCACTATAATACATCACTTAAATTTATTTTCAAGTAGATAACTTTCTGGTAAAAACGGCGTGTCTTCTTAATAGTATAAGTAATTCTCTTCTGAAAATGATGGATGAAAATTGTGCAGACATTTTCAAATGACACGTTTTTTTTCGATGGACCTCGATATTTTGATATCTTGAGTCATTTTGTCCGGACATTGAATGAAATAAAATCGAGGGTTTAAATGGAATTTTTGTTCGACTCGAAAGCAAATTCTCTTTGTGGACTGCATTCTGCAAAAGGAAACCATTATTTTCGGCTCATTCACCCTATTTTCATGTATGGAAACTACTGGGGCCAGTGGCGTGGCGTGAACAATCGATCATCGATATTTCCCCATTTGAGGCTATAGTAAAGAATCGCATATTAAGGTGTTCGTTGCAAACACCCTGTTTATCGATCCTTTTCCATAGGTTTAACTGGCAGATCAATCGATATATATCGCAAAACACGCCACGCCACTGAGGCGTGAATGATCGATTATCGATATTTCCCCATTTGAAGGTATGGTGAAGAATCGATTATTAAGGTTTCCGCTGCAAACACCCTGTATATCGATCTTTTTCCATAGGTTTAAACGGCAGATCAATCGATATATCGCAAAGCACGCCACGCCACTGAATGGGACATATCGACAGTGAAACTCCTAAGCCACATATCTCCTTTGCGGTGTTTTAAAATCTTCTCTCTAATTTTTTCCTGAAGGAGACAAATCAACATCATTCCTCGAAATTTTCACAAATTCCTTTTCGCATAGAGAAGCAAAACCACGGAAGGTTCAAAAAATTTACGTTGAGAAGTTTTCCCTTTAAAAGATAAAGTACAACAGGGAATCTATAACGTCGCAAACCGAAATATGTGGTTTGATAGTTTCAGCGTGGATATGTTGTTTCTAAAATGTGTCTGAAATAGTTAATTCCTTATGCAGAATGAAGTCCAGTTGATAATTGAATATCCTTAATTTCAGTGGCGTGGCGTGTTGTGCGATTAATCGATTGATCTGCCATGTAAACCTATGGAAAAGGATCGATATACAGGGTGTTCGCAGCGCGCGGAAACCTTAATAATCGATTCTTTACCATGGCTTCAAATGGGGAAATATCGATTATCGATCATTCATGCCACGCCACTGCTTAATTTACTTAACAGGTCAAAATGCATCTCACGCTTGATCGTGGGCTTTAGTGTCTTAATCTGTCTCTGTCATGTTAAGTATAAATGTCGTATGAACATCTAAACGTTGTCAAATGTCTTCATTTAAACCCTAAATTTTCTTGATAAATTAAGTAGTTACATTTTCGCTTGAATTTTTCATAGACTTTTCCACATATAAAGTGTCTGAAATTATTGAGGACAAATATCCAAAGTATTCCTTGAAAATAAATATTTTTTCTCTGAGGAAATTTGGCAACTTCCAAAAACACAGGAAAGTGGTTGAAACCGTGAGGACCTCATTGAAGCCTAAATGACAATCTAAATCGGATTGCTTTCATTCTATTAGAATCTGGTGCCACTGATTCAATGATTGTTGGTCAGAAAAATGTCTAATTTCCCAATGTCTGTATGATTTTAATTGTTTTAACTACTGTTGAATATTTGTTGATTTTTTTCTTATCTCCATTATCAGGGACTAATAAAGTAAGTTAAATAAGGCAATACTTGTCGTGGATTTTCTTTCTGCATTCATGAGGTCAATGATCAAAGTTCACATTGAAATATTTAGGTCCCATGAATCGATGTTGAGCTTTCGACCAGCTTGAACTTAGGATGTTGAACAAGGCTAGTTGACGGATTTTTGTCTATTTCAACGCATTCAAACGAGAGAAGTTTATCTGCTGTAGGGGAGTTTTGAAGAAAGATATACCAAATTGTGGAATAGTATCGGGCTGTTGACGTAACGTCATACAGGAACGCATACGAAATCCGGCGCGGCACCCCACGTAACAAATCTGCCCAAGAAATTCAGGAAAACCATCCATCTGATCGAGGCCAACCATTTTTTCCCCACTGCCCCCATTAATGCATTAATGCGAGTTTGCCTCATTTTTCAAGGTCACTTTGAAAGTTTCTCCTGTAGAGGGCTCTAAGAACTGGTACAGAAGTCAGCGCGGACGATCGGCGTGGAACTTGCAGCGCACTGAGGATCGAGTCAATAGGAGAGGTCGGACAAATTGAAGAGCCTCCAATAATTTCGCCCCTTTTTTGGTATTCGATTCGACCATCGAACCAAGGTTGAAGTGGAAGCTTATAATAACAGAAAAATCAGGAAAAAATTTCAAGATGAGTATAGGAACTGTTTTCGAGTTATGGGGGGGGGGGGGGGGGGCAAAGGGGTCATACTCCGGCCCGTTGCCTACGAGAATGGAGAGGCCGTAACTAGTCAGTTCTGTGACGTCAAGCTAGTAGATATTTACCGAAAACAACAAGCATCTCCGGGTCATCAGTGCATCGATGAGTGAGGCAGTCGCTGCGTGGACCAATCAGAGTGGCTCTCGATCGGCCGAAGTTGCGCGAGCGGCCCGTTTGAATCTGAGTGGAGTAACGATTTTCGGTATTACGCATTCATTTCCTCGATATTTAGACAATGTCCTAAATGAACTAGTTAGTTTTCTAAAGTGAAATTTCATCCTCTTTCTAAACGGTTCTTATGAAATTTTGCGTCAGATCAACCCTGAAAGAGATATCGGCGAGAAGTCATCGCGCGGCAAGCGTTCTCCCATAAGAACGCGTGTTAAACCCATAGAGTACATAGAGTCGTAATGTAATTGGGAGAGCTGGCGCCACTTTTAAGCATTTTCCATGTCCCGAATTCCGAGACTCCTGTGTGACGCCGGGTCACTTTCTCGATACATAATCGATTGTTTGCGATACACGGGTACCCGGCCATCCGATGACAACAACAACAACAACAACACAACAACAACAACAAAGGAGATAGGAATTACCACGTATTCCACACCGCCATTTTGGATCGACAATGTATCGAAAAAGCGACCCGAACTCGGCGCACACCGGGCTCGGAATTCTTCGAGCAGAACATGGCGCCAGCTCTCCCATTTACATTACGACTCTATGTACTCTATGGTTAAACCGCGGCCGAGTTTCATCTACTAGTGTGACGTCACAGAATCGTAGTTACGGCCTCTCCATTCTCGTAGGCAACGTCCGGCCTTATTTTTCGCTATTTTCTTGTTGAATTGATGTGTCTACGGGGTTGTCATCGTTGTTTACACATCGTCACCTTCCAGGCAAAGTATCACAAGCGCCATGCGACGTTTAAAAATTTCCGCCGCCATTTTATTTTTTTACTGAGAAATTGTTGGTTGAATCTGTTCGAAAATTTCACTAAATTTGAACGGCAGCACAAAGAAAATTCGGTGTAATTTTCGGACAGGTTCGTTGAACAATTTCTCTGTAAAAAAATATAATGGCGGCGGAAATTTTTAAACGTCGCTTGGCGCTTGTGATACTTTGCCTGGAAGGTGACGACATGTTATGCACACCGGTTCCTACGTATTTTTACTCGCAAAATCGTCAAATTGTAGTTACGATAACATCGATATAGTAAAGATTTTTTTACGCCTTCAAATCCAGCAATACTCTCCGCTTTGCCAAGGAGTTAGTTGCTTAACCGAACCTAACACAGATTTTTGATGGCATTTCAGGAAATCGCGAGTGCGCTAGCTGGCACCATGTATCCAAGAAGAAGGGGCTAACGTATGTTTGAATTCAAAGCATAATAATCCCAATCCCTACTTCCAATCTCGTTTTTTCGCTTTAAAACGATTTAATTTGTTGATAAAACACGAATAGATTGCAATTTGCCGGCGATTGCTAATTGCCTGCAACATATATACCTGAGAATTTTTGTGAAGAAATTAATGAGAAAAAAAAAATTACTGACTGAACAATCATAATCACTGCCTGTGGAAATGTTAATTAAACGATACTAGAGCACTTTATAGATGGTGAAAGTGCAAATCTCGGAAAACACGATTTTCCAGGAGCGTAAAAAAACTGTCTGCATTCCTCTTTATTGTCGGCAGAAGGGATTAACCTTCTACCCTTCTTATTAATAATTCTTGAGGATGGCAATAATAAGATGTTTTTTCAAACTCCATCAGCTGTTTCAATAATTTCTCGAACTGTTAGAAAGTACGGCAGAAATGCCGAGATTCGCGTTTTTGGCACTAAGAATCGACCCTTCATCAGGAGATTCGCATTTTTGCTCTTAGTGTTAAACTTGTTGGTGGATTTGGATCATTTAAAGACGGAAAAAAGGGTTTCACACATAAATTTCCTTATCAGATAAGATTTAGTTGGTCATCGATGCTCCATTAATCCATGCTTTACGCTTTCCTAATTGACCAGTGGACAAAGTACTTTTTCTTCAATTATGATTATTCATAGTTAATCAAAGAAAACTCATTTTATACGTGCGAAACAATTTAAAGTCACGACCGCTTTTGAGTGAGTTGCGATCTTGTAAACGGAGACTCTTTCAGTTTCACTTCAGAATACGATGACCGAACCAAGGGACTTAAAATACACAATCTTATCCAGCCGCCTGCGCTCTCTTCATTTAAAAACGACGTAGATACTAAAAACAATCTTAATATTATTTCAAAATAATATTCCTCGGCA
The DNA here is from genome assembly GCF_918797505.1 of Bemisia tabaci. Lineage (NCBI taxonomy): Eukaryota > Metazoa > Arthropoda > Insecta > Hemiptera > Aleyrodidae > Bemisia > Bemisia tabaci. The sequence continues at coordinate 3,183,004 of NC_092802.1, forward strand.
TTTTTCCAATATACAACTCGATTTAAACACCCAAAATTATGAACTTTTTGGTCAACATCATTGTACAAGGCCACTCATATTGGATACAGAAGAGCGCCTTCAAATCAATCCGTGAACTTAATGTAAAATTCTGATACCACTATTCGCGCGTCACGGCAGTCATTTTGCATACCCGGCCATTTGAAGGCGTCTCGTTGACTTCAGGCAAACTGATCAAAAACGAGTGTTTCTGGCCACTTTTTGAGTTTTTCTCTGGATCGTCTTCCGCGGATAGCTCGAAGCGAGGGACTCGCGGAGCTTTCCGGACTCGAAAATCGCACTCAGCGGGTCATTTCCAAGCGAGCTTACTTGGTTTCTGCCCGATCAGCGAATTTTCGATTTTGATGCTAAAAATTTAGTCCATGTAACCCATGTCAATTTTTCTCGAGTTTGGACTGAGAAAAAACGTTTGAAATTTCAGTCACATCCTACGTAGTTGGAGGCGTAGAATCATTCTGCACGGTCCCCACTCTCGGCGAACCTCCCTGAGCCGAGAAACAGTCAAAAACTTGTAAAAAACGAGCATTTCTGACCATTTTATGACCCTTTCTCTGGAGCGTTTTCAGCAGATATAGCTCTGAGCGAGGGACTCGCGGAGCTTTCCGGGCTCGAAAATCGCACTCAGCGGGTCAATTCCAAGCAAGCTTACTTGGTTCCGACCCGATCGGCTAACTATCGATTTTGACGCTAAAAATTTAGTCCATGTAACCCCTGTCGATTTTTCTCGATTCAGGACTGAGAAAAAAATTTCAAGATTTCAGTCGCATCCTATGTAGTTGGAGGCATAGAATCGATTCTGCACAGTCCGCTTGCGGGCTCTGGCAGAACAGTCAAAATGAAACAGCTTTCTGACCACTTTTTGCTCTTTTCGGAGCGTTTCAACGGAAACCTCGAGCGAGGATCGGAGCTTTCCGACGAAAATCGCATCAGAGGGTCAATTCCAAGCGAGCTTACTTGGTTCCGACCCGATCGGCGAACTTTCGATTTTGACCTAAAAATTTAGTACATGTACCGCTGTCGATTTTCTCGATTTGGGACTGAGAAAAAAATTTCGAGATTTCAGTCTCATCCTACGTAGTTGGAGGCGTAGAATCGATTCCGCACGGTCCCGACTCTCGGCGAGACTTCCTGAGCCGAGAAACAGTCAAAAACTGGTCAAAAACGAGCTTTTCTGACCACTTTTTGACTCTTTCTCTGGAGCGTTTTCAGCGGATAGCTCGAAGCGAGGGACTCGCGGAGCTTTTCCGACTCGAAAATCGCACTCAGCGGGTCATTTCCAAGCGAGCTTACTTGGTTTCGGCCCGATCGGCGAATTTTTGATTTTGAAAACGAGCTTTTCTGACCACTTTTTGATTCTTTCTTTAGAGCGTTTTTAGCGGCGATTGTCAAGTCTGATCGACTCGTGAAGCATTTTGGACCGGAAATTCGGACTCCTCGACTCATTTTATGGGGGACGAGCTTCATTTCAGCCCGATCTGAGAACTTTCGATTTTGACCCGAAAAGTAAAACCTGCATGGTTACCCGACTAACACAAAAATTTCAACAACGAAGCTGCTGAGAGTAAGGTAAGTCTCTAAAGTATAGGAAATCTAATTAGTCCTTGAACAATGAACTTTTTTACAGGTTTGTAGAATCTTTTGGGATTTTGCAGTGCTTCCGCAGGGCCGGATTTATACCCACTTGCCGCCCATGGGCCGCCTGTACTTGCCGCCCCTTTTCATTCGTTTTGAAATATCAATACAAACCATCAAGTGAACAAGCCGGAGTAGGAGGGGTGCATAAGACGTGTTTATTCGTGTTGGGCACATTTTTTTGCGAAAAGCCCTGTCAACACTAGCCAAAGTTCACGGAACATAGCGCGAAAGTTAAGTTCCGTAAACCTACCTCTGTGTGGTCCAGCCTTCCATTTATAAGAAATGAACGAAAAAATTATAAAAGAATAAATTATGAATGTGGTTTAATAATTTTAATGGACCACTAGACAAGGTACGAATTTCATCATTCTGATACATGTTTCTGAACCAAAATCCCACTTAAAGCACGATACGCGCAACGAAAATTACCTAAATCAACTCCTAACGAAGATATCTATACTAGGGCCCACGAACGATGATCCCTGAGCCGCGGGTATTTCTTGCAAACACTGGCAACAGCGACACCCCGGCCCGAACCGAGTCTCGAGTTCGGGGACAATGCCGAGCCGAGCCACAATCGAACCCTAATTACTTACGCGTAATTTACAATTTCACCCTCCCGCTAGAAAAAACCAAAATTTGTTGAAAGTTGTGTAACATTTTTTTAGCAAGTGTTTCGTTACTCTCCTTTAAAACACGAGTAAAAAGAGGCCTCGTTTATAAAAATCGGTCAAATAGCAGCAAAGTTACAGTTCGAGATACGATGTTATAAATAAAAATTGGACTTCGCTTCAAAAAGGAAAAAAAAGGAAAAAATAAAAATTGTATATAACAATTATATATGATTTAGCTCAGAATTTTACGAGCAATCCAACCATGTAATGGACGAAGAGATTGGGGCAAAATTACAAGAAATTGATCTTTTACGAAAGGGCTTCCTATGAAGAATTTTGACCTGAAGATAGGGGTAGAATAGCAGCAGTTCGCATACAATAGCTTTTCGCGTTCACAATACCCGGTCTCGTCGATGTGCGTGCTCGACCCTGCAGCGTTGTCATTTACATGGTCCGTGCGTTTATTCGCCCGATTTTTCAGGGATCATCGTTCGTGGGCCCTAGTATAATGATTTTTGATTTATGAATTCAAACCACCCGCTCATGAAAACTCAATGCTCTACGTAATTCACATCGCGCGCTACACGTTTATCATGATAGTCTCTGCGATATAAAAATCTGAAAACCTCAATCTTGACGGTTTGGCTCAACCATAGCACATTTCTTGTGGTTTGAACAACACATGATGGGAAATGAACATTGCTCGATTGAGAAGCTTGCTGAAACCGTTGTAGTGCGCGATTTGACTCAAGTAGAGCTTTGAGTTTCTTGTGAGCGGGCAGTGCAAATTCCTCGTAACCAATGTGAAATAAAAACGTTAATATCTTCGTTAGGAGTTGGTTTCAGTAATTTTCGTTGCACGAATCGTGTTTTACGTGAAATTCTGGTAAAGAAACATGTATCAGATTGCTTAAATTCGTACCTTGTCTAGTGGTCCATTTCCGCCACCGCGCTAACCGCACTGTTTTTGACGAAATGCATTAAGTATTCATGCAGTCTTGTAGGCACTATGAGTCTCACGCCAACCGCTGCTGACCGCACTGCGTTTGACGCAATGCGTGAAGTATTCGGGGAGTCTTGTAGGCGCTAAATGTGTTTCATGCTGACTGGCGCGGCGCGCGAAGGGCTTCTCCTTTTCAACTCAAATCCTCGTCATCATTGCTCTTTGCGCCGCGCCGCTCCAGGCCAAACTGCGTGTTTGGTTTCTCTCTCAACTATACCAATGAAAGGCGCTGTCTCTTGTATCGCTGAAAGACGAACAAATTCAACGCAAAAAATTCATTACTATATGTATACTTTAACTCTCAGGAAATGAGAGATTTTGTCGCCTTTTCTCGTTTTTAATTTTTTTTTCTGAATCCGTTTTTTTTTTATACCTAAATTTGAAAATTTGCAAAATTTGCCGCCCCCTAAAATTGCCGCCATGGGCCGCGGCCCATGTGACCACCCCCTAAATCCGGCCCTGGATTAGGGGCTGGGGAGGAACATTTTGACGATGAAACTCCTAAGCCACGTACATCGTTTGCGGTATTCAAAAATCTCCGCTCCCATTTTACTTTTTGGCGGAGAGCAAAGCAATTTCATTCCTTGGATTTTCCACACAGTTTTCTTCACGCAGACGAAAAATCCCGGGGTTTTAAAAAATTGACGTTGAATGGTTTTCATGATAAAATAATGTATGACAGGAAGTCTGCAACGTTGCAAACTGAGATACGTGGCCTCGTAGTTTCACCGTCTATTTGGGTTCATTACTACGCAGATCGATTTTAATGTCAACCTGCGATAACTATGAGAGATGAACAAATTTTCACTTTGTGTGCGTCGTTTTTCCATCTTTTTAATCCATGAAATCGAAAAAAAAAAAAAAAAAAAAAAAAAATTTACCATCCAATTTTCGTTGTTACAGAGAGGTTACTTGTTGGCAGCCCATGTTTTGCCGTTACGCATAAAATCGGCCACGTTTAATAGAGATACATCTAGTCGCTTTCAGTTTGGACCAGGTTTCAGGTTTGAAGTTTCATTTATTCATAAAACTTAGGTAATGTTAAATGTGAAGTTTAACGTGCTTTCAGGCTTAAAAATGTTTTCTCGACTTTGAATTTTAGCCAGGACACGATGCAAGACTAATTGTATTAAACTACTTCAAACTCTTCTCTTTTCAAAATGCGGCATAGTAACTGGTAAGTTCCTGCTGAATCTGGTCCAATTCGTTGCTCCTATGGCGTAAGGGTGTATCTCAAATTCCGCATGAGTCCCGGCACATTGGTTTTGAAGCAAAAAAAAAAAAAAAAAAAAATGCGACAAAAATGTACCATAAAATGGTTTGCTCGGGGTGAGTCCATGGTACGTGCACACTTAAAATCGCGAAAAATCAAAATCTTAGCTAGTGCTATTTTCGAAATACGCGCTTTGAAATTTTCATAGTAAATGCAACTTTTCTACTGATCTTGATCCACTTTTTATTTATTTGTACATTGAATCGGTGTTGATCGGTTTACGTTTTTATTTTTTGTTCGAATCAAGTCGATCGAATACATGCCTTCTCTTTACACGCACACTTCCTTTCATACTCTCTTTTCTAACCGAAAAATTCGCCTTCTGCTGCGTCTGCGGCAATTGTTGTTACGAGTATGCGGTGCGTGCTGGTTTCAGGTAGTTACATAATCGACTCTTTAAAGGCGTTTTGTGTTCGAGAGCAATTCGCCAGTTCTCCAACAGGGTACGCCACTTGCGCAATTCAAACGCCTTCAGAGAGTCGAGTATGTAATGACCTGAAACCAACACGCACAACATATCCGTAACAACAATTGCTGCAGACGCAGCTGAAGGCGAATTGCTCTCGCAAATAAAACGCCTTCAGAGATTCGTGTATGTAATGACCCGAAACCAGCACGCACAACATATTCGTAACAACAATTGCCGCAGACGCAGCTGAAGACGAATGTTTCAGTTAAAAAAAAAGGGTATGAAAGGAAGTGTGCGTGTAACGAGAGGGTATGTATGATCGACATGAATCGAACGAAAAATGAAACCGTTAACCGATCAACACCGATTCAATGTACAAATAAATAAAAAATCGGATCAAAATCAGTGGAAAAGTTGCATTTACTATGAAAATCTCAAATCGCGTATTTCGAAAAAAGGATCAGTCAAGATTTTGATTTTTAGCAATTTTACGTGTACACGTACTATAGACTCGCCCCCTGCAAACCATTTTTGGATGCAATTTTGTTGCTTTTTTTTTATCTTTTAGATAAAAAATCTCGGCAGATTTTGAATTTTCAGCAAAAAAAAAGGACGATAGCCCCTGCGCATGAGTCTCAAGAATCATTCTAAACCCAAAAATCGGTAAAATTAAGAGAAATGAAAGCAGAAGAGTGTTTGGAAAAAAACCTCACATTCGATACAGAAATCGGTCAAGGGTCAATTCCAAGCGAACTTACTTGGTTCCGACCCTATCGGCGAAATTTCCATTTTGACCCGAAAAATTTAGTCCATGTTATCCGTGTCGATTTTTCTCGATTTGGGACGGAGAAAAATATTCATAGATTTCAGTCGCATCCTACGTTGCTGGAAGCGTAGAATCGATTCAGCACGGTCCCGACTCTCGGCAAGGCTCCCTGAACTAAGAAACAGTCAAAAATAGGTCCAAAACTAGCTTTTCTGACCACTTTTTGTCTCTTTCTTCGGAGCGTTTTCAGCGGATAACTCGTAGCGAGGGACACGAGGAGCTTTCCCGACTGGAAAATCCCACTCAGCGGGTCAATTACAAGCGAGCTTACTTGGTTCCGACCCGATCGGCGAACTATCGATTTTTGGACAAAGTACTTTTTCTTCAATTATGATTATTCACAGTTAATCAAAGAAAACTCATTTTATCCGTGCGAAACTATTTAAATTCACGACCGCTTTTGAGTGAGTTGCGATCTTGTAAACGAGCGACTCTTTCAGTTTCACTTCAGAATACGATGACCGAACCAAGGGACTTAAAATACACAATCTGATCCAGCCGCCTGCGCTCTCTTCATTTAAAAAGGACGTAGATACCAAAAACAATCTTAATATTATTTCAAAATAATATTCCTCGGCATTTTCCCAATATGCAACTCGATTTAAACACCCAAAATTATGAACTTTTTGGTCAACATCATTGTAGAAGGCCACTCATAATGGATACAGAAGAGCGCCTTCAAATCAATCCGTAAACTTAATGTAAAATTCTGATACCACTATTCGCGCGTCACGGCAGTCATTTTGCATACCCGGCCATTTGAAGGCGTCTCGTTGACTTCAGGCAAACTGGTCAAAAACGAGTGTTTCTGGCCACTTTTTGAGTTTTTCTCTGGATCGTCTTTCGTGGATAGCTCGAAGCGAGGGACTCGCGGAGCTTTCCGGACTCGAAAATCGCACTCAGCGGGTCATTTCCAAGCGAGCTTACTTGGTTTCTGCCCGATCAGCGAATTTTCGATTTTGATGCTAAAAATTTAGTCCATGTAACCCATGTCAATTTTTCTCGAGTTTGGACTGAGAAAATACGTTTAGAAATTTCAGTCGCATCCTACGTAGTTGGAGGCGTAGAATCATTCCGCACGGTCCCGACTCTCGGCGAGGCTTCTGAGCCGAGAAACATTCAGAAACTGGTCAAAAACGAGCATTTCTGACTCCTTTTTGAATCTTTCTCTGGAGCGTTTTCAGCGGATAGCTTTAAGCGAGGGACTCGCGGAGCTTTTCGGACTCGAAAATCGCACTCAGCGAGTCAATTCCAAGCGAGCTTACTTGGTTCCGTCCCGATCGGCTAACTATCGATTTTGACGCTCAAAATTTAGTCCATGTAACCCCTGTCGATTTTTCTCGATTTGGGACTGAGAAAAACATTGCAAGATTTCAGTCGCATCCTATGAGTTAGAGGCGTAGAATCGATTCCGCACAGTCTTGGTTCAGAGAAATGAAAGCAGAATAGTGTTTGGAAAAAAACCTCACATTCGATACAAAAATCGGTCAAGGGTCAATTCCAGGCGAGCTTACTTGGTTCCGACCCTATCGGCGAAATTTCCATTTTGACCCGAAAAATTTAGTACATGTTATCCGTGTCGATTTTTCTCGATTTGGGACGGAGAAAAATATTCGAGATTTCAGTCGCATCCTACGTAGTTGGAGGCGTAGAATCGATTCCGCACGGTCCCGACTCTCGGCGAGGCTTCCTGAGTCGAGAAACAGTCAAGACTGGTCAAAAAGGAGCTTTTCTGACCACTGCTTTTTGACTCTTTCTATGGAGCGTTTTCAGCGGATAGCTCGAAGCGAGGGACTCGCGGAGCTTTCCGGACTCGAAAATCGCACTCAGCGGGTCAATTCCAAGCGAGCTTACTTGGTTTCGGCCCGATCGGCGAACTTTCGATTTTGACGCTAAAAATTTAGTCCAAGTAACCCTTGTCGATTTTCGTCGATTTTGGACTGAGAAAAAATTTCGAGATATCAGTCGCATCCTACGTAGTTGGAGGCGTAGAATCGATTCCGCACGGTCCCGACTCTCGGCGAGGCTTCCTGAGCCGAGAAACATTCAAAACTGGTCAAAAACGAGCTTTTCTGACCACTTTTTGACTCTTTCTCAGGAGCGTTTTCAGCGGATAGCTCGAAGCGAGGGACTCGCGGACCTTTTCCGACTCGAAAATCGAACTCAGCGGGTCAATTCCAAGTTACCTTACTTGGTGTCGGCCGATTGGCGAACTTTTGATTTTGTCGAGCCGAGAACCAGTCAAAAGCTGGTCAAAAACGAGCTTTTCTGACCACTTTTTGCCTGTTTCTCTGGAGCGTTTTCAGCGGATAGCTCGAAGCGAGGGATTCGCGGACCTTTTCCGACTCGAAAATCGAACTCAGCGGGTCAATTCCAAGCTAGCTTACTTGGTTTTTGCCAGATCGGCGAATTTTCGATTTTGATGCTAGAAAGGAGGGGTATAGTTAGTGAGGGGGCCTTTTTTGGGTCCACCCTGAAATTCCTCAACTCCGCGATTTTTTGGTCATTGAAGGTCTATATTTTACGGAATTCATAATGGTTTGGTCATTTCCGATCTATTTCAGGGTCTACCACTGGCCTAAACATGGGTCTGAAGGCCGATTTTGGCGAAAAATGCTGGTTTTTCGGCATTCAACGCGCTGTTTCATACCGATCCCTTCGGAGGACAAAAAAGTCCTTCAAGTATGTTCATTAGGGATGTAAGAGAGTCACTTTGGCCAATTTTCGTTGATGTCAAACTTTGCGCTCATAGTTAAAAAAAACTTTTTAGAATTTTCCTGTTTTTCATCATTATTTAAAATGGCTTAAAAAAGCGACTCATCTTACGCCAGAGTTTAACTTTTTTGGCAATAAATGGACGTGGGTGGTCAAAACCTTCCTCAAAAAACTTTTTTCGATTCAAAGCCCCCCCTAAAAGCCGGTGTTGCCATATTTCATTGCCTGAATTCACGGAAAACCTAGTATTTTAGAATTCGGAGGCTGCTCCTCGTCAAGAACATTCCGAGAGTTCAGAAACCTTTATTTTTCACACGCAGTGGCCACATTAGTAGGAATTTTATGCATGTTTTATCTATTTATGTATTTATCTCCCGCTGTGGCGCATCACTTTTTTCTTCATCATTCCAAGAACTCGTAAGAGAATGGGTCGTCTGTAGGTGCATGATCTTAGAAAAATTAATACCGGCACATATGATCCACTTGTACCTCTCTTATATATTTATTCCATAGGCATGATCCGAAAAAAATGGCGCAAAACCACCTAAACGCGAATTTTTCTCGATTTTCACGAATAACATGTGGCAACGCTGCGCCACAGCGGGAGATAAATACATAAATAGATAAAACATGCATAAAATTCCTACTAATGTGGCCACTGCGTGTGAAAAATAAAGGTTTCTGAACTCTCGGAATGTTCTTGACGAGGAGCAGCCTCCGAATTCTAAAATACTAGGTTTTCCGTGAATTCAGGCAATGAAATATGGCAACACCGGCTTTTAGGGGGGGCTTTGAATCGAAAAAAGTTTTTTGAGGAAGGTTTTGACCACCCACGTCCATTTATTGCCAAAAAAGTTAAACTCTGGCGTAAGATGAGTCGCTTTTTTAAGCCATTTTAAATAATGATGAAAAACAGGAAAATTCTAAAAAGTTTTTTTTAACTATGAGCGCAAAGTTTGACATCAACGAAAATTGGCCAAAGTGACTCTCTTACATCCCTAATGAACATACTTGAAGGACTTTTTTGTCCTCCGAAGGGATCGGTATGAAACAGCGCGTTGAATGCCGAAAAACCCGCATTTTTCGCCAAAATCGGCCTTCAGACCCATGTTTAGGCCAGTGATAGACCCCGAAATAGATCGGAAATGACCAAACCATTATGCATTCCGTAAAATATAGACCTTCAATGACCAAAAAATCGCGGAGTTGAGGAATTTCAGGGTGGGCCCAAAAAAGGCCCTTAACGATACCCCTCCTTTGATAAATGTTATGGGAATTTGTTGGGTCGACCATTTTTCAAAGGCAACGAGAGAAGTAGGACAAATCAACCTATTCTCAAAGCTTTAATACTTGTACAAAATACGTCGTTTCACGATTGAAAAATGTAACTACAATTTTTGCCGATGTATGTAGGAATATAACTGTGCAATACTACCACACCTAGAGGAAGAACACCGCATGAGTCTTCAGACGTTGCTAAAATCAGGAGGTTGGATTTCCTTCAATCTCGCCCGATGCAATTTGAGAGGCACGATCATTTTCTACCCAATTTTAAGCAGGTACCCGCTTCGCTCCATTATTGAAATCTATTGTTAAGGTGATTCGATGGACGCCATATTTTGTGTCAGAACGGCATGCGATACACCGCATCAATTGGTTACATTTTTTTTAGCTACTCGTCATTTTTCTCGAATTTTGAGATCGCAATTCTGTTTTCAGGAGACTAAAGCACTCACTTCCCAATTTTAACAAAGAAATTCAACGTAATAAAGGCATGGTTTTTTTTTAAAGAGAAAATATCGCATTCGAGTGCAGTTTCGATATCAGTATCGAATGCGATATTTTCTCTCTAAAAAAATCACGCCTTTATTACGTTGAATTCATTTGTTAAAATTGGTAAGTGGGTGCTTTAGTCTCCTGAAAACAGAATTGCGATCTCAAAATTGAAGAGAAATGACAAGTAGTTGAAAAAATGGAACCAATTGATGCGATATATCGCATACCGTTCTGACACAAAATATGGCGTCCATCGAATCACCTTAACCCCATAATGCTTCCAGTACGCTTCAAGAAGGCCTAAGGAAACTCGGCTTGAAGAAACCCTGAAGAATGGTTCAAGTAAAACACCGGATTCTTAGCCAAGAAACCCGACTTGTCATGGTAAATTAACCAAGAAGCAAATGTTACGAGGGCCTTGTAAGATATCTCTTCCACTATGGTTTCCTCTTTTACCTATACTCGGAAAAATTACACCAGGTGTCAGGGCCGGATTAAGGGGGTGGCCACATGGGCCGCGGCTCATGGCGGCAAATCTAAGGGGCGGCAAAAATTTGCAATTTTTTAAAGTGAAGGTAGGTATAAAAAAAATCGAATTTATTAAAAACAAAATTACAAACGAAGGAAGGCGACAAAATCTCTCATTTCCTAAGAGTATAGTAATTTCTAATTTCGTCGTCTCTTAGTGATACGAGAGACAGCACCTTTAATAAGTAGAGTTAAGAGAGAGACCAAACACGCAATTTGACCAGGAACGGCGCGACTTAGAGAGAAATGATAACGAGGACTTGAGATGAAAAGGAGAAGCACTCGTCGCGGCGATCGGCATCTAACACATATTAGCGCCTACAAGACTGCACGAATACTTCACGCATTGCATCAAACACAGTGCGGTCATTGCGGTCAGCGTGAAACGGATAGCGCCTACAAGAATGCATGAATACTTCACGCATCGCGTCCAACACAGAGCGTTCAGCAGCGGTCGGCGTGAAACGCATAGCGCCTACAAGACTGTCGGAATACTTCACGCATTGCGCCAAACACGGTGAGGTCTGCGCGGCGCGGCGTCGGAGGTTAAAATCATTGATCCACATTTATGTTTGTTCTTCCATAATTTTTTCGTTCATTTCTTATGAATGGAAGGCCTTATCCACACAGAGATAAGTTTACGGTACTTAACTTTCGCGCAAAGTTCCGTGAGCTTTTGCTAGTAGTGTTGACAGGGCTTTCCCAAAAAATGTGTTCAACACGAGTGAATGCGTCTTATGCACCCCTCCCCCGCTGACACGTTCATTTGATGCGGTTTTTATGGAGTTTTAATACGAATGAGAAGGGGGCGGCAAAATACAGGCGGCCCATGGGCGGCAAGTAGGTGAATCCGGCCATGGACGGATTCAACCAAATCAAGTCGGGGTTCGAGCCTGGTACCTTTGGGTCAGTAAGTCAGTTGACTCACAATCAGTTGTTAATGGCTGGACCAGGAGTTTTTTTTTTCTAAATTCCCGCGGTTTGTAGTAAAACCATAAAACTGGGAATCGATGAAATGAACGAACCAATCACAATCTCAGGTACTCAGGTTCGGATTGGGACTGAATGGAATGATGTGAACCAACCAATCTGTTTTGTTTTTGCCAAATCAGCTGATTTGTTTTAGTCGCATTTCGCATTAGTTGTTTGTATGTAATTGTAATCAGGTTCAAACTGGACGGTAAGGTATACGATACCATTAAAAATTTGCCGATAATCGTGTTTTCCTCTTTTATCTCGCGTGAGTGCGTGATTTTAGAGGCCGAAAGTGCATCTCGTATTGTGTAACGGATCTAGTTATTTCCCGAACCTTTCGATGTTTTCCTTTCCTTTAAGTAAATAATAGAAACAGAGGATCTTGATTTCCGAAGTCCGTGGACGCCGAAATTCGCATTTATGTAAAAAGTTCTACGTGTTTTGAGTGTATAGTTGCATAAACTGACTGTGATGATTCAAAGTTACAAGCTCAAAGTTTCCAGCTGAATGTTTCGTAGTTGGACGTGACATTTCTTCCTTCCCAAAGAAAGGCAGCAAGTAAGTATGTAGCTTGATTAATTATTAAGCGCTCCTGAAGGGAGAATGCATTTTATTGTTCTGGGAAATTCCTCAAAGTACCCTCTAAAACTTCAAAATAATCGGTTTCCAATCTGTTGTCCATTATCGGTAGTTGCATCATCAGTTACATTGATTGTTGCTCTCGACAGCCAATACAATTTCATCAGGTTTCTTGGAAATACCTCGCAGAGGTCTTGCTGAATTCTCTCAGTTGCAGTGATGGAGCAATCTCATGGATCAACTTGTCATGTATCACCTGCACAAACTGTAGAAGAGCTTGCGAGAAATTAGTAAACAGAGCGTTAGAGTACCTACGATTTCAGGCCTACAATCTTTAAAATTGCTTCTAGTAGCAATGTAGATGATACTCGGTATAACTCTAAATGTCAGTCAACTACAGTAACATTAATCCTTAACTTGTCGCAATTCCTATTAGATGAGCCTTACGAGTTACACACGTTGCTTCAACAACAAAGGCTATGGAGTTTGAGACTTGAGACTACCGGCTGATGAAGAGACTTACCTATAGATAAGATTTATTTCATATTGAGGCAGATTTCATTCATTCAAGCTTCAATTCATTTATAATTTTTCTGAAACCAAATCTCATATGACCAATCGCTTACAGCCAATGATTTCGTAGGCACTCCTATGTGCTTAAGTATTTTCCAAACCAACCAGACGGGGTGGCCTTATGTGGTCGAAAATACCGATCGAATGTCGGTGAAATTATTTGGATAGGTATTCGAGTATTAATCGATTAGCATTCAAAAATTTGGCAAATCTGGGGTGACATATTCTTCCCTTCAGTAGTTCAAAATTTCGAGGATGGAAAATTTCCCTCCATATCCCATGCCCTGAAGTCCAAATTATCACCAGTATGGTTGAAAAAAGTCCATCATGTAGAAATACTTTCCAAAAGTGCGAATAATAGAGCCTTGTGCAAGCTTTGTTCCACCACCCTGACATATTTGCGAAGCACTGTTACAAAAAAATAAAAAATCCGAGCATTAATTGAAAACATTCGATTATTCGCTTCTAATATTTAAAGTCGCAAGTTTCGATTTCTCCAATAATAGCAGAATTTGCAATCGAAAAGTTTCGAATAATCGCATTTGCATTTGATAATCATCCATTCCTATATGGGACGATATGTTACCATAGATTTTCGGCAGGTAGTGCCACCTTACGAGCCATTTTGTCCATAATACTTTCTAGGAATAGTACCAGTCAATATCCATAAGAATGCACTCATTCAAAATCCAAAGGAAACAAAATATCAAGGATTAAGTATTAAGCAGGAAAATGGGGCAAAATGTAATACTAATTCCTGTTCGGGCAGGGTTAAATTAAATCATTCGGCAGTGGGTTAAGATATGACAAACTTTTGTGTATCGCATCTAGTAGCCTTAGGTACTCACTCGATGTTGTCATCGATATTATTATCATTCATCTAATGATGGTTCACTGAAAAGTCCGTGAAATCAATTATGTGGGAGTGAACAGATTCAGTGAATACTTTCTCCCCTCATTGCTTTTGTTAATTGGATCACATTTTGCCATGAGGAACCGTTATTTCTGGCTCATTTTAGGAACAACATATGAGGACTTGTATGTAACAATGGCGGATGTGAAAAATTACCTTTTTGAAACACGCTCAAAAAACTGTTTCGGCATCGAGAAAATCTTAAGAAAATACTTGTGATGTGATCTTCAAGATCTGTACATTAAGTACGCCAGAGGCAAGCATATTTAATCTTTGTGTGACCAAAACTGTCTTTTAAGCGTGTTTCGAAAAGGTAATTTTTTACATCCGCCATTGTTACAGATAAGGCCTCATATATGCCATGGGTTTCCCTATTCACAAAGGTGCTTTTATAGAAGAGCCAGAGACATTGATTCCTTATTGCAAAATGTAATAATCCATTTGTGAGTTGGTCATTCTGAACTTATCATTGAGGTGTCTCGTCATAATTTCTGGTGCGGTCAAACAGGTGTGCTGTATTGCACGCCAGTCATGTACAAGGGCTTTCGTTCTGCTTATTTCTAAAAATTCCAAATCCGCCAAGATTTTTGTCTTAATGGATGCGTTATGTTGCACGCCAGTTGGACCGCGCCAGAAACTGACGAAACACCTTCAGCAATCTTCAAATCCTCAAACTTTGAGAACTTTCGATTATGAGAAACATATTGACTGTGTAAGTCGGCAATCACATAACTCGGTTTGCGACGTCGCAGACTTCCTGTCATACTTTATTTTTTAAACGGAAAACTACTCAACGGCAATTCTTTAAATTTGCCAAGATTTTTCTTCTCTATGAGAAGAAAATTCTGCATAAACTTCAAGGAATGATGTCAATTTGTTCTCCTGTAAAAAAATAACACAGATGCGTAGATTTTCAGACACCGCAAACGAGTTATGTGATTGCCGACTTACACCGTTGATATGAAGGCGTGAGATGAGTCATTAGGTGATGCATCTTTATATTTTCATTATCACAATGAATCAGTGATGGAGAAAATAAATCCAACTCCAATTTAATTTTGAAAACTTATAGCAACCGCGCTAAAAAATCATCCAGTCGATTACTTCCTTAAAACTCCGTTAGAGAGCGTAGGCTGTGACTTGGACATGACAATAATTCCTTAAAATCCCGATAGATGGCGTAGGCAGTCCACGGCTGTGGCAAGCACCACGGACATGCAGCGCTGTTGTTGGTCGACGACTACGCAGCAGCAAAATGAGCTAACAACTCGAGAAAATCGAGAAATGTTTCAGTTTTTGTTCGGCCGAGGTCAAGAGACCCTCGTTTGCGACTGGTCTGAGTGTCTCTGGTTTGTGTGCCATATTATCTGGAACATTTGCGGTTGGCTTTTCCTCCTGTTTCGTTCTTAAATCGCGTTTCCGCCGTGCTTATCAACTCGGAGCGGTTCTTAGACTCGTGATTTTTCATGGTGAAGTTTTCGCTCTCTTTGTTGAACTCGACGCTGAGTCCGATATAAGTGTGTCAAGCAGATATGGATACGCCATGGAGTACGTGATATAAAGGTAAAGAATCATTCTCACTGCACTTTTATCATTTCCTATCGTTGCTTTCGAAACTCAACTGCTTTTCGCTTAGGCCGTGTTTTCTGAAGTTTCAGGCCTGGGGCTAGTTTATGTTCGACGCCAATGTCGCGAGAAATTACGCCATAGCTTCGTTGGTCAAGTACTTCGCCAAGTCATTGCTTGAACGATCTCATTTCGTTACGAAACTATCTGACTTCGCGAAGTTCCGAAAGCTTGCCGTTTGTTAGGTAAATTCGCTGCTGCCTTTGTTTGTATCTCGTTGCGTTATCAATCGACTCTGACTTCCATGTTGTGTTATGTTATGCCTGCTCTATTCTGGTCACATTGAAGGTCGCCTAACCTTTGCAGCTGATTGTAGGACTCCCACGCCTATTGTTTTCGCGATTTGTTCGTTCTAATCACTCGACTTTTGGCAATCTTACCCTAGGTGCAATTAGATCATACACTCAGAATATGTAGTGCAGGACTATATGCACTTATCCTTAGGCATGATGTGCGACTCAGCGCAGTCAATGGATCACTAGAGCTCACTCATATTATGTTGAGACGAAAGAGAAGTGTAGGGCTTTTTTTATGCGAATCGCAACGCTGTGGATCGCGATGAACATCGATATTTTTTATTCCGTTCCTCAGCCGCGTTCCAAGTGGATTAGGGTGGAACGCTGGATCGCTCTTCCAAGGTGGGGCGATCTCGCGATCCAATGTGTTCCTCATCTGGGAGGAACTTGCCGTCCCCAACAAATCAACCAAATTCCAAGTTTGGATTTTTTTATCACTTGGAACACTTTGGATCGCTCAGGACTCCGATCCAGTGCGTTCCACTACAATCCACCCTGTTCCGCGATAAAAAAAAAGTCCTTATAGCTTGTTTCAGAGGACTTTTCCTTTTTTACTGTGTAAGTAAGTGATTTACAGAATATGGAGACTGGCGCACACAGTTAAAAAGGACAGTTTTCTGTAAAGAACTCCATTGCCCATGAAACAAATGTTGATGGTGCCATTTGACAGCATGTATCATCAGGTCCAATTGCACTGATTCAGAACCAATCAGAGATTGACACTTGTCTCAGTATGCTATGCATGAGCTCCAAGGAAGGTGCAAATTTAAGCATTCAGATAGACGTCTCCTACAATTAAAATTTCACTATGAGAATTATTTGCAGGGGGAAATTATCGGACATTAAATCCCAACCATGGTTTTATTTATTTTATTTAACGCTGGCTTATAAGAATTTAAAATTCGCTCACACACAATGGATCAGAGTTTATGTGAATCAAATCGCTCGCTATTAATGATTTGGCAGGCCTTTATTGAGTATTGTCCCCTCCCTGCCTCGTGTATATCGAGGGGTTTGATAGATCGAACCCCCCTTTTTGCTGTTAGGCGAAAGGGGAGGAACCCTTTCCATTAAAAATGGGTCACTTAGCGAAGATTAACTCTTACACTAACTTTCATGTAAAAAACGGATACCAATAGTATTTAAATTATAAGAAAAAAATATTTCTCAGTTAAAAAACCTAGCACCGCCTAATTTGAAATCTCAAGTTACCTCATGCATTAATTTCTGAGGAAGAGTTTAATTTATCCCTTTTTTCCCCTAAGAAAACTGGAATTTCTGCAGTAAGTACATCTTGCGTTAGCATTTTGTGGACCTTTATTATGATGTCACTCTCCTTCAGGCGAATTTCCGCGAGCGAATTTAGTCGAATTTTTT
This sequence comes from Bemisia tabaci, assembly GCF_918797505.1. Lineage (NCBI taxonomy): Eukaryota > Metazoa > Arthropoda > Insecta > Hemiptera > Aleyrodidae > Bemisia > Bemisia tabaci. Next base: position 3,200,161 of record NC_092802.1, read on the forward strand.
ATCCAGATCGGCAGAGCTGCAAACTAAAAAGAAAAACGCTCTGCTGAAGTCGAGAACGAAACTCAGTTGCTTGATGAATTTTGGCCAGCGTTTAGGTAAATCCATCCACTTTTCGAGCCACCTAAGGAATTTTGGATGTGTTCATTATTGTTGCCAGCATGAAAACCAAATTTAGGTGCACCATGGGCTAAAAGGACTTTCGTTTTATTGTAACGGAAGTTAGCAATAAGTCAAAAACTTAAGCAAATCCACTCGCGAATTTACTGCCGTGATATCAAAGAGAACAGTAAGTGTCAAATTTTCGAAATCTAGTTTCCTTCAAAATTCGTTAAATCTTTTTCAGATGAAATCACTGAAGTAGCTAAGATGGTAAAATTCATTTTAATTGTATAAAAATGAGACATACGAGAAAGCCGTAAGTGCGCGAAAAATGGCGTACTTTCAGGCTAGACAGTAAGTGACATTCTTCCTCCAGAGAGCCTATGAAAACAGTGCTTTCAAGTAAAGTGCCGCCTTCGTCTGCCAATTTCCAACCTGAAAATGGGTTTGTTGTGTGTCGAAAATGCAACCACAAAAGTATGCAGAAGATTGAACTTACGGGTCTTGCCTAATGAAAACCTAGCATGAAAATGCAAAATACCCTTTTTATGTAATTGAAATAAAATCGGTCAATTTTTAATCATCCAAATTACTTATAGGAGTCCTTCGTACGATTAGTGACAATTTGACAAAGAACGGAAGCTTCTTTCAATACAATTTTCCGGTCAAAAAATTCCGAGCCCGTTTTCTGAAAATTTTATTTTTGCACCTACTTACTGCTCTCTTCGCTATCACGGCAGAATATTGGCCTTTTTGCCTTCACACTTGACGGGAGGCTCTACAACCGTGGCCCTCGACGCAATCTCCAATCTAGAAATGTAAGGCCAAGGATTTTTATTGCCTCGCAGATGGACACAGATAAACTCATTACGAGGGAAAACTCAGAGTAATGCTTCCAAGGTGGTCCTCCGTTATTTTTCCTCAATCCCAGCGACAGAGGAAAGGAGAAAGTGTGAAACAGGCGAATTCACTGAGGTAACTGCTTAAATAATTCGTCGCTTCGCGAACATTGCGTTTTATCACGAGCCCTGACGTGCGTTTAGGTCGGCAGTTTCTAGGGCTCATGTGAGCAGCGGACTTTCGCCTTTATGGAGCGACGAATTCTTCTCTCAGTGCTGCCCGCAATAGTTTCCAGCCAATAGTCCATTCGGAGAGGAAAGTAAATAATTACAGAAATGCAACGGGGAGAAAGTGCGCGTTTCTGCCCGCTTTAAAAAATCATTTTGAGCCCGTGCTCGCCCGCTAGAGCGCGCCTCTTTCACCGGGGCTCTCGGACCGAAAAATTGATGGAATTTTCCGCTGAGGGGCTCGCGAATTGCGACGAGGCAAATACCATGAGCTTGTTTCGATTCAGCTCTATCTGGTGTTGCTCTTTAAATTCAAGCCTGGTTTTTTTTTCGAAATTGTGGACTTCTGGCTTTCAAAATTTACGGAAACCGGAAACTCAAGCAGTTCTCACTGCACTGCACTGGATAAAAAAATACATTGGATCTAAAAAGTCTAGACTCTTGAAAACATTGACAAGAATAAATACTCTCGATTCAAACGGTTTTTTGCTTGAATCAAAACGAAATCCGCTTAAATTAAGAGGCTTGGTTCTTGATTTAAGCTAGATTCTGATTGAATCATGAGTACTTTTTCTTGTTGATGTTTTTAAGAGTCTGGACTCTAGATCCAATGTGTTTTTTTTCCAGTGTGCCGTGCTAAAGAAAAACGCCGTATGCCTATTCGAGAGTTGCCAAACTCCCTCAGATGAAACGTTTATTTTGGAAGTAAGTTACCTATGCATATTTGTCCTCGCTATTGTCAGATATTTTGGATCAAAATGCGAACAATATTATCTGAAAAATTGGAAGGAAAATACCCATAAGTTTCCCAGCAAATTAATATTTTATCAAAGGAAATCCGGCAACATCAGAAGGCTCATACGGCGTTTTTCCTTTTCACTCGGAGCTTTCTAGCAGGAATTGGATCAATTTACTTAGTGGTCTGATTATGGGAGCAGGGTGTCCGCAAGTCCGGAATTTCCGGAAAGTACGGGAAAAAAGTACTGATTTTTTAAGGGCGGTCCAAAAGTACTGAAAAAGTACGGAAATTCCTCAAGAAGGTCCGGAATTTTTTTCATTGTTTTTGTCATTTTGCCACAAATTACTAAGTGGTCTCGCTGGAAATAAAACACATTAGACCTAGAGTCCAGACTCTTGAAAACATTGACAAGAAAAAATACTCTTGATTCAATCAGATTTTGTCTTAAATCAAAAAGAAATCTGCTCAAATTAAGAGGCTTGGTCCTTGATTTAAGCCAAAATCCGATTGAATCAAGAGTATTTTTTCTTGTCGATGTTTTTAAGAGTCTGGACTCCAGATCCACTGTGTTTTTTTCCCCCAGTGCTGATTATGGGCCGCAACCCAGACAATGAGGTGTAAGTGAAGGATTATTTTTGGCATTAATCAGGAAAAACACAAAGAACTCGAAAACTGAAACACAGTAGAAACCCTGATGGCAGAATTTTCTCCTATTTTCTTTGCCAGCGGAGGAACCTCATATTTCCACGGATCGGGGCTCAAAGCTCTACACTTATCGAGAAAGCCCCTGTCTCGTTGAGTTGTTTACCCACAGCGCTCACTGGGCCGAGTCAATAGAAGATGTCGGACAAAATTTGGAAACTTTAAACGCTTATTACTCCGTTTTTACAGAACTTTAAGGTTCTAAAAGTGGTTTCATTGGTTTCCTCGTAAAATTATGATCTGGAAACACCCCTTGAAATTTGAAATGTGACGAATTAAACATCTAACTTTGCAGTTTTAGAAAAATGAATTTGTGTCCGATCCCTCTTATGGACTCAGTCCACAGTGCGGCTATCAAACCAAGCAGTCTGTTTATTTATAGGTAGCCGTGCCCGGTCGGTCCGACTTCAACTCTTATCAACCCGAGCCCTGGCAGATTGTGCCGGAAATTCATCACTTTCCTTCGCAAAAATTTAATTAATTCACAGATTGATGCACAGTTTGGCAATCTTTTCACCGACGTTACGGGCGGAGAGAATAATGCCGCACTGTTTTGCGTTGTGAGAATTATTGTGGATTGTTCTCTCACCGGTGTCGGTGCGCGGTTGCCCGAATATCAATATCAGGGTGTCTACTAAAACAGTCTGCCCAAAAATCAGTACTTATACAGTGCTTCTTCAGTGCATTCCCAAGAATTTCAGTACCTCTTTGACAAAAATTCAGTACTTCAGTGTCTTTGATCAACAAACTTCGAAAATTTGAATTTCTCGCTCGAATTGCGACTAAAATGACAAAAACAATGAAAAAAATTCCGGACCTTCTTGTGGAGTTTCCGCATTTTTTCAGTACTTCTGGACCGCCCTAAAGAAATCAAAACTTTTTTCGTACTTTCCGGAAATTCCGGACATATAAGGGCGGTCCGGAAGTATCGAAAAAGTGCCGAAAATCCTCAAAACGGTCCGGAATGTTTTTTATTTGTTTGTCATTTTTGCCGCAATGTGAGCGAGAAATTCATTTTTTTGAAATTTTTCGAATGTCGTCAATCGGAGGTCATGGAAAAGTATAGAATTTTTCCGCCGAGAAGGTACTGAATAAGTACTGTAAAAGTACTGATTTTCGGCCAGCCTGCTTTAGTAGACACCCTCAGAAAATTCTGCCATTAGGGGTTTTTCTTCGTTTCAGTTTTCGAATTCTTTGTGTTTTCCCTGATTGATGCGAAATATAGGTCTTTACTTACACCTCATTATCAGGGTTGCCGCAGAATTTGAAAAATAAAATCTCCTGACGTTTCCCTAATTTCTCCGACATATTTTTGTGTAATTCACTGACATTTGAACGAATGCCAGATTGTTTAGAAGACATACAGTAAAAGCTCGCTAAGTCGAACTTTCATGCCCTGAATTTTCTAAACGATCCAATAAAGTCAAAATCTCAATTTAAAGAGGGGGTTTGGGGGTGTTTCGGCTCTTGCAGTCTGGTCGTTTAACCCTGGATCACCCTATATATTAGTAGCGAGGCGTGAATGATCGATCATCGATACCTCCCCATTTGAAGTTCGGTAAAGAATCGATTTTTAAGGTGTTCGGTGCGAACACCCTATTAATCGATCCTTTTCATAGGTTTAAATGACTTGTAAATCGAGTCATCGCAAAGCACGCCACGGCACTGTTATATATGCCCCAAGTTGGCAGACGGCAAATGCACGTAATTGATTACGCAATTCAGCCGGAGTCTCAAAGCTTCGTGATTTTTTGATGCATCGTATTTTTTTTGTAGCTTTGCCAAGCGTGAGTTTCGCGGTTGTTGACTCCTCGTGAAAGGGCGTTGTTTTCCTTATCACCAGTGGCGTGGCGTGATTTGCGATATATCGATTGATCTGTCATTTAAATATGTGGAAAAAGAACGATATTCAGGGTGTCCGCAGCGAACACCTTAATAATCGATTCTTTAGCACAGTTCCAAATGGGGAAATATCGATAATCGATTACTCGCGCCTCGCCGCTGCTTATCACATAATTGGACGTATTTCTGTCAAACGGAACTATGTGCATTATGACGTGAGCCCTATTATGCATGTATTCTTATGGGTCTCAGGGCTCATGTCTTAATGTGCATAGTTCCGTTTGATAGAAATACGTCCAATTGTTTTTCTCCTTTCGCGTTTTCGAGCTTTTGAAAATCAATACCAGACTGAAGACTGCTCTTTTCAAAGGCGCGTAGTAGCAAACTGAAAGCGAGGTTTTCACACGTCTGCGGCCTGATTGTTGAAATTGATAGACAAAGGGATGGACTAGGAAGACACAAGGAATATGGAGCGATCCCATTGGTTAAAATGGGTGGTTCTCATAGTCAAGGTGTCTACAAGTCCGGAAATAGTACTGATCTTTTAAGCGCGGTCCGGAGGAACTGAGCAAGTGCGGAAAATCCGCAGGAAGGTCCGGAATTTTTGTCATTTTTGTCGCTATTTAAGCGAGAAATTCAAATTTTTCTGGTTTGGTCAATTGGAGGCACCGAAAAAGTACTGAATTTTTCTGTCGAGGAGGTGCTGAATTTCTTGTGAATGTATTGAAAAAGTTCTGTAAAAACACTGATTTTTGGCTAGCCTGTTTTAGTAGACACCTTGTTGTTGAAATTGCTAGGAAAGACGATAGACAAGGAAGACATAAGGCGTATGGAGCGATCCTATTGGTTATAATGGGTGGTTCTTATAGGTTAAGTGAGAAAATGATAGAGTAACTAAAGGGTCCCTCGTGGGTTGCTGTTAGTTCGTCTGTTACCTTCCTCCTTTAGATCTCGAAACACGATCAAATTCCGAACCAATTCTGATCCAAGTGGACCAGTTGATGACTGATGGGCACCATACAACAGTCCGATTTGATCAAAATTTGACGGCCCGTCCAATTTTAATCAGAATGGAGTGCCAATATTCATCATTTCTTGCCATACGAGACATTTCTGCCAGGTTTTCATTTGAAACCGAGGCGAAGTAACGATTTTAAAACTGATGACACCCGACACTTTGATGGTATTGGTTCGGGAATTTGATCGTGTATCGAGACCTTTTGTCCATTGCAACCACCCGCTTCCACCAGTAAGATCTCTCTGTATCACCTCTGTCTTCTTTGCGTAGAGCTTTTTATACGAATTCCAGAAATTGTCTCTCTGAAGACTTGTGAACGAATTGACTCTGCTTCGTAAAAACTGGGAAGCATTGAGGAATTTTTCGGTAGAAGTGCGTATGAGATTTGCAATGCTGCTAAGACTGTGCAATTTTTTACGGCGTTTGTGGCTGATAAAATGTATTCTCAGTCGACTTATTTCTTCACAATAGTGAGGAAAAGCTCGGAGCAGATTCAGGGAAAAATTCAAAGCAGAACTATCAGAACAAGAGAAATATACGTTGCTCAATCTTGGCAGCATTGCAGGGTGTCAAGCGACCGGGAGAACCAGGAAATGTCAGGGAATTTTTTTTTGGATGTCAGGGAATCTGCAAAAATTTGGCATGTTAAGGAATTTTATTTTCAAGCTATTGTAGTGCCAGGGAAACGTCAGTGAAAACGAAAAACACGGATTTTCCCGAAAAGTGTTTCGTGAATTTTACCCGTTATCCGCGGAAATTTCTACACCAAAATTTCCACCCGAATTTCTGTTGATGTGTTTTAAATTTTAAATATGAGGCAAAAATGTCTCGCATAAGTCTAGGCGTCATATTTTGCTCTATTTGTTGTCATTATATCCCTGAAACATGAAAAAATTCTTACTTACATGTAATTGATTAAAAAATGTGTCGAAAAATTAGGAAAAATAGGATTGTGTTTTCCTTTTCATCGGGAATTATTTTTTCCATCCGTCAGGGAATTTTGAAGTTTCCCCAGTTTTTTGGCCGTTTTTGTCGGGGAAATAAGGTAAATGGCAGGAATTTTTTCTGTTGAAATTTTGGTTGGTCATTTTATCGGGCTTGATTGATAAGGGTTTTGTACTCACTTTTTCTTCCCGATGGAGATTGATGTTTTACTTTCAAGCGATGCGCATTTGATGAGCGTAAAGCTCGAAATGCGCATCGATTGAAAGTAAAACATCAATCTCCATCGGGAAGAAAAAGTGAGTACAAAACCCTTAGGAATTTTTTCCTTGAAAATAATTGCTAGACACTCTGCATTGGAAGTCCCTTGCGCCCCTTTACCGAAAAATGCCTCAATTTCCGATTAAACTAAATTTTGTTTTCGCTTTTTAGCGACGCGTGTCTTCGAAAGAACAACTGTAACAGCCTTGTGGGTTTTCAAATTGTACTGGTGTCGAGTCATGCATGTGCCTATCGCTTAATAATTTGAGATAATGAATAGTCCAGAGATGGCTGTAAGTTCCTAACGGAATGTGAGCCACTAAACCAGCAGTGACAAGAAGAAGATACTCTAATTCCGCTGACCATAAGAAAAAAACGCCAGCTTACTCGGATTTCGCATCCACACGATGTATCTTCCGTTTGGATTCGTTCTCTTTTCTCAGGCCTTGACGAGCTCTCTCACGCTAGAGTCCCTTTATACCCAGAGTTAAGACAACTCGATTGTCAGCTGACTGGCAGCCGGCCTTGGCTGGCCATGGAGGCCGAAACGAGTGCACCCAATCGAACGATATTGAGGGATAAGGATCAGGAATCCTGCGATGTCTGTCACACAAAAACAACAACATCAACAAATTGATCAATTAAAAAGAAAATGAGATTGGTTTGTGAATAATTTCTTAATCTATTTTCATTTTGGACCGATGGCAATAACAATTTACTCTTGATAAACCACAATTAGGTAATATTTTCATTATTCTTGTTCACATTCAAGGTACCGCCATCTTGGTGCACTCGTTTCGGCCTCCATGAGCGAGAACCAATCAGAATTGGATTTTTTTTAGGCCACTTTCAGCCCAACCAAAAGTGAGCTGTCTTAACTCTGGGTATAAAGGGACTCTATCTCACGCATTTATCTCACGCATAGGTTAGTAGAGTTGGACGTATTTCTGTCAAACTTAACTACATCCGTTACGACGTGATCCCTGTCATGCATATATTCTTGTGGGTCTCAGGGCTCATATCTTCATGCACACAGTTCCGTTTGACAGAAATACGTCCAGTTTATCGACTAGCGATTGGTCGGACGTCCTTCGATTCGATTAATTCATCGATTTTAAAATATCGATTAACTATTATATCCGCCTTTTACTTCAGAATCACAAATGTTCAAAACCGCCTAGTTCTCCGGTCAGATTTTTAAAGATCAACGCGAAACTTCGGAAAATTGCAAAAGCCCGAAGATCCTAATGTTGCGTAGGAAAACAGGATTTCAGGAGAAAGCACGGAAAAAATCGTGCCGAGGTTTGCGAAATCATCATCAATTAGCACACATGATTTTGGATTTACACCAAGGAACCTGGTCGGTATACCAGGGTACAAGAACAGGTTGTTAATTTGAAAATTTATCGTTTCAAAATCTGCTCGTGATTGAGGCGCCGGGTACGAAAAAGGCATTTCTTGGTTACGGTGTCTCAAAATCCTCAAGACTATTTTATATTTTAGAGAAGGAACCGTTCAGTAAATTATCTGCAATTCTTGTTTTTTAGCGTCGTAAAATCGTGAAAAAAATTCATTAAAAATTTCAATAAATTCCGTTTATTTGCTTTAATTAAAATGGGTGGACGTTAGCGAAGTATCTGAGACACCGCAACCGAGAATTTCTCTTTTTCCAACGCTATTGCATTCGATTCGATTATTAATCGATTACTAAATTTTCAACTCGATTAATCCAGCCCCAATATCACTCCCAAAACTCGATTAATCTATTAATGAACCAATCGAAAAACCCTACCGTGGCGTTAAGTGACTCCCCGGCTCGTTGTGGTAGCGAGTCGCGGTCCCCCCCCCCCATTCCCTCTCGGGGGGGGGGGGGGGGGGGGTTGTCTAGTTAAGCAACATGAGTCGTAGCGGCGCACTATGGTCCCAATCCGCTCGGGAGCGCTCAAAAATCGATATTTATGAAATTGGACGACATTTTTTTTTCGAGTCAAAATTGATAAATATAGTATCTACGGGTCATAAACTACACGTAGTATACCTCAAAAAAATTTCTAGTCATTTTGAAAGTGTCACAAACTGTGCGAATAGTCGGATATGTATTTTCTGACCCGTGAAGTGGCTATTTTTAACAAAGCGTTCGGAGCCTCTCCTGAATCATGAAATGGTCTCTCAGAATTCTTGCTTATACCATTTTGTAGAGGACTCTAAGAGGATTGTAACGCACTAATTATAATTTTTCTCCGAGGCATTCTGATACATTCTACACAAGGTAGAAGTTGGGTACCTATTTTTCATGAAAAAATGCCGATTTTTCCCACGTACTTTCATTTTAAAAAAAAGTCACCAAAGGTCACCTAATGAAATACCTTTAGGGAGCTTCTACACATCCTTGGGAAGCTACAGTAGAAATATTTCGTGCTTTGGTTTGCTTTTTCTCGAGAAATCGAATTTATTAGGTCTCTAAGTCGGTGGATAAAATAACGGTATTTATGCAAGTTTAGCCATCGATCAATCTGCAGTCGTCTTAAACTTTTTTGAGACATGCGACACCTCCAAAAACGTGCTTAAGTAGTCTCTATGAACCATTAAGAAGGATTTTAAACCAAAAATTGTTGGTTTTTCTTGCTTTTTGAACGAATTTTGAATCTTTTTCGTACCTGCGTGTTTCCTTCAAAATACTGTATTACAACCCTGGAAAGCCCCTCGAAAAATATTCTGAGACATTTGGCACCTCCAGAGACACTTTTAAGTCGTTTCTACAGATCCTTAGGAAGGCAACAGAACCAAAAATAATTGCTTCTGCCTGCTTTTTCGACCAAATTTGAAATTTTTACGTGACTACGTGTTTGCCCCAGTAAAACTTAATTTTTTTGCCCTGAAAAACACCTGTAATTGCAGCCTTAAGACGTGCTAAGCAATTTTGTATCTACAGAGACGCCACTATGTAGCTTCTATGAATCTTTTTGAGGTTGACCGTTTCGAAAAAAATTTGGTTCCCCTACTTTTTGAGATTTTTTGAAAAGTTTTCCGTTCCGCAGTTTTATCTTTAAAAATGCTCTTTTCCATCCTAGAAAGTACCTATTGATGTAAAATTCCTTACTCCCCGAATATTTATTCATTGTTGATTGAATTTTCCTTAACGTGACAATATTGTACCCCCCGCTCTTCAACATTGTTATGTACCCGATTTGCGTTTCCCGGCAAATCAACATAAAGAAAAGTCTTCTCTGAAGCATTATTTCGACATTTTTAAAATACAAATGAATTTTAGATCTATTTCATTTTTTCAGTTTAGTTATCCTTAAAAAAAAAAAAATGGGGGGAGGTGTCAAAAAATTAAAACATCCTTAATTTTGCATGAACTGTACATGTATGTGCAATGAACGCATAGTTTTCATCCAATCTAAGCAAGTATAACAAGCCAATCGTATGGCAGTTTGTGATTTATGTGAAAAAATGACGGTAACTTTTGCAAATGATTTTTTAGGGAAAAGCGGAGGTCAAATTCGGATTCAGCGCACCAAAATCATGAGGAAAACATATCTTAAATGTATTTATACTCAAACGGAGAGTCGCTATGATTTTTGATCACTGAAAAGTGAATTGGGACCATAGTGCGGCGGCCGCCGTGTGGCGTAACGCTTTCAGCTCTGAGCTGCCACCGTGTTGCGGTGTTGCCGCCTCGTGTATTAATGCATGTGAGAGTCAGGTCAGGCATCCGTGTTGCCGAAGAGAAAGTTGCGATTTTTGGAAGTTGGCAACGCTGTATCCTCCATTTAAATGTGTATAAAACAATCGATTCGTGGTAGGCAGCTTGCCTCATCTAAAATCGATATTTTCAATGGATGTATGTGGAGGAAAAACAGCATCGCCAAATCACTGAGAGCAGCATCGCTTGAATCGAATTCCCACCAAAATTTGACCAATCGGAACTTCTCTACGGTCATTTGATCGCACAGACCCGTTTTTTATCCTGTCTTTTTTTTTACTGTTCATGAATTTTGATGTCTGATGAGATAAGTTCACAACAGAAGTTATCGCATCTTAACGCGAATTGATAAATTAAAACTTCCTCAATGGAACTTTCCGTCATCCCTTCATCTTTCAGATTTAGCAAAAACTTATTTGTAGGTTTCGAAAGGTCTTAAAATAAGGATTTTCTCCTTTTTTTCTTCTTTTTTTTTGTTTAGACAGGACTAACTAATTGAGTCAGTCTCGTCAAATACACTTCTTTTGCGCTCATTCACATCAGCTTTTGGAGAAATGGATCGTATTCATTAATCTATGTTAGCAATGGAAACTTTCATTTGTCGATGCAATTATTGCAATTTCACGAGTTGACGCGCATGCCGCTTGTAAAGTTCCGATTTCCCGTGACGAATACATTTATACATTGCACCCAGTTCATTCTTGAACGATGTGATTCTCCCATTCCATGTAAACCTGCTTTATGGGAGGCAAGAGAGCCAAAATTGCAGGGTTGTCAAACTCAGGGAAAACCGAGAAATATCTGGGAATTTTTTAAAATCGGGGAAAATCTGGAAATGTCAGGAAAAACGACGAAAATGTCAGGGAAAAATTGTTGACTCACCTACATTAGCTTTCCAGAATGCATTTGACGTTTGAAACAAAAAATTTTACCTGAATACTTCGATTTATGTCTTTTTGGCCTTGTGACATTCAATTGTCAGGGAATTTTACTCAAATGCGTCAGGGAAATTAATTTTCTCAATTTTGTTGCAACTTTGAAATTGGACTTCGTGTCACAATTGAACATCAAAAAAGTGCTTGTTTTAGTTTCCGGAAGAAAAAACTGTATGCCACTCTTCAATGACCAAATCTGGGAAGAGCCTCTGTCAAGAGCGGAGTCCTCTTTCTGGGAAGATTCTGGTTTTCGTTGCGAGAACGGAATAAGAAAATGAAGTTAAATGACTCAGGATGTATCACAAATTTGACAACATGCGCGTCGGAATTTTCTTTTTTCCTCGGAAGAGTAATTCGCGGACAAGTATGGAAGCCTTGCTCCATTGATAATTTTCGAACGTGATGCATTTTGTCGATCTATTTTTTACAGCTCCGGAATATCATAAGCTTCTCCGATAAGAAAGCAGTGTCCTCAATGAAGCGTCTTATCGCCACAATTCAAACTCTCCTCGATAAACTACTTCCCAGGCGCCCGGAAGACGCTCATCTGGAAGAGAGAGAGGGAAAGAAGTTGGCATGAAATAGAGCGAGAGAGAAAATTATGTCCAAAGCGTGCGGAAAACGCTCATATCAGAATCATGAACGATACAAAATCTGGACTGCGACTGATCGTAGTGGCGTTTGTGTCATTGACGAGCTGACGTAAGGACGTATCTCAATTTCTATGTGAGCCCTATTTCTAGTATAAATCTATGCTTTCTGGGGCTCATGCGAAAATCGAGTTACGCCCTTACGTCCGCGGAGCGATGAAGTGGGTTACGATTCGACGCAAATGCTCCGATCAGTAATTAAAATGCTCCAGTGTCGCAATTCTAATTATACGGATGAACGTTTTCTAGACGAGGGAACGTAACTCTATTCCAAGGTTGCAAAATTGACCCACACAAATGAATTTTTTACACGAGCATGAATGCAATTTTTGTTCAAAAAGTTGCTGATAATTGCTTGGAGGCAGGTGTGTAATAAGTAAATTCTGAGTCAGAAAAGCCTGATAGTCACCAAATGAAAATAAAATGTATACGAGTAGAAATCTGGCAACCTTGAAACGTAGTTGCCGTCTTTTGTATAGGGATGAAAAGAACCTCACACTGAAAAAAAAAAACCGCTCTGGATTTAGAGTCCAGACTCTTAAAAACATCGACAAGATAAAACATTCTTGATTAAATCAGATTTAAGCTTAAATCAAGAACCAAGCCTCCTAATTTGAGCGAATTTCCTTTTGATTTAAGCTTGAATCTGATTGAATCAAGAGTCCTTTTTCTTGTCAATGTTTTCAAGAGTCTTGACTTTAGATCCAATGTGTTTTTTTTTTTCCAGCGCACATCACATCCAAACATTGCGTCAATCGTGCTGATTTGTGAAGTATGAATGTTTCAACCCTGTTATCATCGCCTTTTTACCAGTTTTCATCTTGTAGGGCTCTTTAGGAACTGTATACGTCTCTTGGCCACTTTGGGACTAAATTCAATTCTGGTACACGGACTTTATGTCCACTTCTTTTCGTCCACAGACTTTTCGTCCACAATTTTTACGTCCACAGTTCTAAAGCCCACACTATTGTTAAGTCCATTACTTAAACGTCCACTAAGTTAAGTCCACAAATGTAAAATCCACTAAAATCAAATTCAAGCGTCATATTTTAGTCCGTGTGTAAAATTATAGGTATTGGCAATATCGAAATGAGAAAATTAAGAGAGAATGAGGTGTTCTTATCGTAACTCATATTTTAATGAAATGTTAATTTCTTCTTTTGAGTCATCTTTTCAAATTGTCTTTGGTAAATACTTGGTTTCATTTCTATCCTTGAAATTTCCGATGTAAAATATGCCTTAACGGAACGGCACGCGGCGTGCTGCCAGCGCGACACGCGTATTGGCGCCTACAAACCTAACGGGATACTTCACGCATTGCGCAACGCGTGAAGTATCCCGTTAGGTTTGTAGGCGCCTATGCGCGTGTCACGCTGGTTGCCTGCCGCGCCGCAACGCTCTAAGCAACTATTTCGCGTCAGAGGCGTTGCACAGTATCCTACAAGATTGAAGGCGCACGAAATAACTAGTTAAAGAGGACTTTCAATTTTGACTGCATCTGTCACTGAAAAATGTTTAATTTGGCATTGGAGCGTTTCCTAGGCTCCCGCTTTGGTTTTCATCTTATCATATCCGTACAGTGTACACATGAACATATGTTTTTATCTGCTCTTAGAGTCTGTTCTTTTTCATGACTTGATTCATGATTGAAATGTTTTTAAGCAGGAAGGTAGTAGTAGTAGTATGCATTTATTTTTGAGGTGGTTCCTGTCATTTAAATGAGAAGAAAAAAATGTGGACATAACATGTCTACAATTTAGACAATTTTGGACATATTCATGGTTGGACATTAAATCATGTGGACTTAATAAAGAGTGGACTTAACGTTTAGTGGACATAAATAGCGGTGGACATTTATTTAATGGACGAAAGGTAGGTGGACATAAAGTCCTGGAAGCTTCAAGGAGCCGTAAGTCTTTTTCAGACGAGCCAGAATATACAGGTCCAAATTGCGAAATGCAGTTCATTTTAACCTATGGGAAAGGGTCGATGAACAAGGTGTTCGCAACAAACACCTTTATAATCGATTCTTCACCATAGCTTCAAAATAGCAAATATTGATTGATAACCGATCATTCACGGCTCGCCACAGATCGCCTCCTGCGGAAAGTTACGCGGTGCGCTATCGGGGGAAATCTTTTTTGTTTGGTGACCCAGTGACGCATGATTTGGTGGAAAGTAGTTTGAACTCGAGCGTTTCAATTTTAATTTTTTCCGAATATTTCGAGGGAGGGCAAAATCCGGCTGTCAGGGAAAATAAGTGGTTTTTTAAAATGCGTAATTTTTCATATTTTTATAGCACCGCTGGAAAAATTGTGTATTTGCTGCGGTTTCGAGATGAAGTATGCGTAAATCCTCACTTTAAAAGGGTATTTTATTTGTAACCCCTGGAAAAATCGTGTAGGTATTTACCGCGATTCCGAGATGAAAGTAGCGTATAATCGAACTCTAGAGCAGATATGCGAAACCACGCGAAATTGAAGTAAAATCTTAGCTTTTCGTATGCTTCAATCACTGAAGTTCCTAAATACCGCGATATTCGTGTGAAAAATGCGAATTTTTCTTGTGTTTTTTCAGAACCACCGAGAAAATCGCGATAGTGAGGTAAAAAACGTGTTATTGCTTGTGTTTTCACGCAAAATCGCTCGAAATTTCTGAAATTCGCAAATATTTTCCTCATATATTTTCTGGTAAAGCGAGCAAATGGTCGGACAATTTAAATGTTTCGTTGAACTCCGACCCTGAAATGAAAATTTCGCAGGAGAAGTTGTTTGCGTCATACTCAGTTATAACAGTTCTCAAAGAGCTGAGATCACAAGCTTTTTGTCTATTTTTGTGTGGTATGGAAAATTAAAAGAATGTACGTTCAGAAGTGAGAAATGTTATCGCTGTAGCTGTGACGTCATGAGCGGCCACTTGAATTATTGCGTATATTAGCAGATTATATCATTCTCCCATAACGCCATCGATTTTTGTTCAAATTAAGTATTAATGAGGACATCCGCGTGCTCCGCTCAACGGGTAGCTGCAATTTATAAGTACTACTGCCGCAATAGCGAAAAGAGCAATAAGTGCATTTCTGTATGAGCCATGGTTTGCACATGTTTTTATGCGTCTCGAAGTTCATCCCAGAATGGACTTACAGCTCTCTTCGCTATCACTGTAGACTAGGTGTCTACCGCTCAGTAAAAAGCGAACTGATGTTCTGAAAAATCATGTCAATACAGAAACATGGCAAACGTACTTCAAGTTAGGTTAGGTTTATGAAACATTTCCCCGAAAATTCTTTTCGATCACTCAGACGTTTCCCTGGCAAAACTTGCGAAACGAAAGAAAATTTCGAGAAAGGAGTTCTGGAAAAAACAAAATCCACCCTGGAATATTAATATTCCAGGGTGGATTTTGTTTTGCAAAGTTTTGATTTTAAAATGAACCACTAGACAAGGTACGAATTTAAGCATTCTAATACATGTATCTTAACCAGAATTTCACGTAGAACACGATTCGCGCAACGAAAATTACTGAAACCAACTCCTAACGAAGCTATTAACATTTTAATTTCACAATGGTTATGAGGAATTTGAACTGCCCGCTCACAAGAAACTCAAAGCTCTACGTGAGTCAAATCGCGCACTACAACGGTTTCAGCAATCTTCTCAATCGAGCAATGTTCATTTCCCACCATGTGTTGTTCAAACTATTAGAAATTTGCTATAACTGAGCCAAAGCGTCAAGATTGAGGTTGCCAGATTTTTAAATCGCAAAGACTGTCATGATAATGTTTAGCGCGGGATGTGAATCACGTAGAGTATTGAGTTTTCATGAGCGGGTGGTTTGAATTCACGCATCAAGAATCATGAAATATCTTCGTAAGGAGTTGATTTCGGTAATTTTTGTTGTGCGCATCGTGTTTTACGTGAAATTTTAGTCAAGAAACATGTATCAGAATGCTGCAATTCTTACCTTGTCTAGTGGTCCATTAAGCAAATCAATGAGTTTAAGACTGATGACTCCCGACACTTTGATGCTACTTTGATCGGAATTGGTTCGAGAATTTAATCGTCTATCCAGGGCTTATAGTTTCCCGGGGGCTTGGCAACGGTGCGAACATGTTGCCGCTCGGGGAAGTAGGTCGAGCAGTGTTGGAACTCGGAGATGTCTCTGGCGCTCCAGTTGGGCGAGTTTTTAGTGCGCTTCTCGCTCGCGCTCCTCACGGCCGAATCCGAATCCAGTGGAATCATTAGCTTTTTTTCTCTCTCCCTCTCTCCCGTTTCCATCCACGGTTCCACGCCACGGCCGGTTGGAACCGTCTCTCTACGGGATGAGACGCCTCCTGTCGACACGGCGATCCGTCAACAGGACGCACTCCTCTGTCGTGATCGCCAGGAGAGCAGTAAGTGTCAGATTTTCGAAATCGAGTTTCCTTCGAAATTCGTCCAATCTTAAGATGAAATCTCTGAAATAGCTAAAACAGCAAAATTCATCTTAATTCAGGGTGCACTGGAGAAAAAAGAAACACATTGGATCTAGAGTCCAGACTCTTAAAAACATCGACAAGAAAAAGTACTGTTGATATAATCAGAATCTAGCTTAAATCTAGAACCAAGCCTCTTAATTTAAGCGGATATCCTTTTGATTCAAGCTTAAATCCGATTGAATCAAGAGTAATTTTTCTTGTCAATGTTTTCAAGAGTCTGGACTCTAGATCCAATGTGTTTTTTTTTTCCAGTGTGTCTAGCATAAGGATTTTCCCGATTCTATCAGGATTTAAGGTCAGTTAGGAGTTAATCCCGATTTCAGCAGGACTTCTGAAAAATCTGTTGTAAAGTCAGGATTTGAGAAAAGTCGGCCGTCCGATCGGATTTTTTTTATGCTTTCGCATACGCTGATGCAAAAATTTTAATTTTTCTGCGCAAAAAATCAGGATTTAGTATTCATTTGATGGAAAATCAGGATTTCCCAAAATGATAAAAAAACTTGACACCCTGTTATTTTTAATCAACGAGACATGAGATAGCCGTAAGCGCGTTAAAAATTGAAGTAGTTTCAGACAACACAGGAGGAAGTGACAGTATTCCTCCAGAGGGTCAATGGAAACAGGGTTTTCAAGTGAACCTAGTACCAGGGACCCAGTACCCCACCCCCTCTGGTGGCGGGCCTGAACCAATTTCGTGTAAAAAATTAAATTGCCTAAGTAATTAAAGTTGGCAGTAGCTCTTGTGCCTTGGTTCCTGACTGCTTAACGCGGTCCAATTCATTTTTATATTTTCTCGATTACTTATCCTCTGTGTTTTCTTTCTGTTGCAGGTAAGCTTTTTAACCTGGAAACTACACATTCTTGAACCATAGACGTGACTTGCATGTAAGTAAGAGGACTGTTTTTTATAGACTTTTATAGACCTAGGTCTATAAAAAAAACAGTCGAGATTAGGTAATTTTAGCAGGACAAATAGCAGATTAGGTAATTTTGTCGTATCTCCTCCAATAATTGTTCAATTTATGAACCAAGGCTATCTAATCCTCGTGTTCAGCTCACTTGGTAGCGTCTGCTTAAAGACTGAATTCATCAATATTTAGACACCTGCTAATTCTTTATTGCCAAATGTAGGCTATTTCATGAAATTTTTCATCTGTGGTGTTGTATGCTTTGCGATATATCGACTGATCTGCCATTTAAGGGCCAAATGCACCTGCGCTCTACACGCGCGTCTTGTCCCGAAAAGTAGGATCCGATCCTACTTCGAGCGAGTTACGAGTGGCGAGTTGCGACCTGATTGGCTTCGAAGATTGCCGAACACGGCCGAAGGCTTACTCGCCGCTCAAGACGCGCGTCTAGCTCGCAGGTGTATCTGCCCCTTTAAACCTATAGGCATATGAGAGGACATTTTCGTCCTTTTAGGCCTTTATAGACGATCAAATTCCGAACCAATTCCGATCAAAGTAGACATGCTGATGACTGGTGGTCACCATCTACCATCAAATTTTGACGGGCCGCACTTTTTTGATCAAAGTGAGATCAGACAGGAGTGCCATCATTCATCATTTCCTGCCACAGGAAACGTTTCTGTCAAGTTTTCATTTTAAAATTAAGCAAATTTATGAATTTCAGACTGATGACTCCCGACACTTTGATGCTACTTTGATCGGAATTGGTTCGGGAATTTGATCGTCTATAGAGGCCTTTAACCTGGCATTTCAGGTTTTCCCTAACTGTGGCAACCCTGTTGATGGCACTCTGTCCCGTCTCATTCCCTCAGCGCAAGCCACAACCCACACGCTGGAAGCTACGTCGAGTATCGGAGTGTGGCAGTCGGTCGCGCGGTCGTTTTCTCCGTTTTTCCCCGTTGCCCGGCGATCCCGGTAAGGCACTCCGCGTCGTCCCGGTCCCGGTACCGGGTCCCGGACCGGTATCTCACGGTCGCGGGGACAGGCGCCCGCTACGCCGAGTCCGCAACGCAACGACGACGACGACGCGACGGATCAACGAAACGGGAGCGAAGCGCGACACGGCGGCACGCTCCTGCCCCCCCCCCCCCCCCCCCCCCGGTGCTCCCGCGGGGACCGTAGAGTTGTGGCGGACACGCTCCTAGGAATACGAAATCGGCCGCCGAGCGCCGACCCGGATCTCCCCGAGCCCGGCCAACAGGATAGAGTGCTGTAGAGTCCTTTATACTCAGAGTTGAGACAATATGAATCCATTTCTGATTGGTTAACCGGATTTTCGGCCTTCACGGTGTCACAAACGGGAATAAAGATTACATTTTCACTAATTGCAAATATTATAATCTGGAATGGACTGAGGAATTTCGGGTTCGACAAGGAACAAACGGAATGAGAGAAGGAACGGAGAAAGGAATTGAAGAATGAGCCGATCAAAGATTACGAAAAACGTTCAATTTGTGTAATCTTTATTCCCGTCTGTGACTCCATGAGGAGTGTTGTCTTGACTCTCAAAGGGACTCTAGAGTGCTCCAGAGTCCCTTTATACTCAGAGTTGAGACAATGTGAATCCATTTCTGATTGGTTACCGTATTTTAAGTCTCCACAGTGTCACGAACGGGAGTAAAGAATACATTTCACCGATTGCGAAGACTGTAATCTGGAATGGACCGGGGTATGGAGATGTTGCATGTGTGAGGGATTTGCGATTTGACTGTTGATTCTTATGTAAAAGTTCGCGAGAAACACGATGGTCCCACTGGTTTTTTCTGAAGTCAACTCCCAAGCTCAAAAAAAGCTCGCAAGTTGAGGCCAAAATGGAGGAGATATCCCACGCTATCCTGAGAGTCCACCTCTACATCAAGACAAACTCTCCATGCAAAAATAGGAAGCAAATACGTTGACTGGGCTGCCACTTTATTTGGGGACTCCAAAACTGAAAACACGGCAACCCTGCTAATGTATTTGCTCCCTATCTTTGCATGGAGAGTTTGTCTTGATGTAGAGGTGGACTCTCAGGATAGCGTGGGATATCTCCTCCATTTTGGCCTCAACTCGAGAGCTTTTTTTGAGCTTGGGAGTTGATTTCAGAGAAAACCAGTGGCACCATCGTGTTTATCGCGAACTTTTACATATAAGAATCAACAGTCAAATAGCAAATTCCTCACACATGCAACATCTCCATTAGCATTTGTTTACTAGGGGGCTACGCCCCCTGGCCGCTACGCGGCCCAACCCCCCGAAGGCGCTCCGCGCCATCAATGGGCCGCTTCGCGGCCCTATTTTTACCCTCCTATTAGTATTAGTTTTATTTTTCCCCTAAAAAAATTCGATATGAGGTATACTTAATAGAATGAAATAATTTTTGGTTTTGATGAATAAAGAAAAAAAAAATTTTTGAAGTCAAAAGGACGCGTTTTGGAATGACTGCTTGATGAAATATTACAGTAAAAACAACGATCTGTTCAAATCGGATAATTATTAAGTATCTATGGAGGCGGGGATCGAACCCACACCTTGATCAATGTGGACACTTCCGACGTCGTAGACGACTCGGCCACTGCTCGTCTTGAGGTAATCGGCGGAAATCTTGTGTAGATAAGTGTAGAGCTGATGCGCAGGCTACACACCTACTGCGCAACCTCCTCGACCACTGCACATCCTCCCGCGCATAGCGGTAGCAGTCCCGGAGCACTCTGTAAATTCACTCACTTTAATAACGTGATTTTAAAAAAAACCTAGGTCCTTTTTCCAAAATCTGATAAGAGCGGGCTCATCTAGAGCCTATTACCTGTCGATTTACGCAAAAATCATGGAAATCGGCCCAGTAGAATGCTCAAACGAACTATGACAAAACACATAAATTTACATTGTTTATATGGGAGAATTCGCAACTTTACCACGTAATATAAAAAAACCTGGGCCATATTTTGAAAATCTGAAAAGAGTTGGCTTATCTAGAGACAATTGCCCGTCAATAGCCGCAAAAATCATGAAAATCGGCCCGGTAGAACGCTGGAACTAAGCGTCACCAGTTTCGCAAAATTAGGAGGTCTTGGAGCTTATAGTATAGATTGTAAAGTCTACATTAAAACCGTATTGGACACACCCTGATGTTGTCATCCTGATGAGGCAGGAGACACCGAATTGGACTATATTTTGCGATTAGGAACTATAATTACTGCCTTAATTTTGGAAAAAACGCATGTACCATTAGGTTCCCTATGAACATACGCTTTTTTTTATGAATGAACCGGAAGTGTTATAGGACCTTTTTGCAAAATTCAGTCAAACCAACGGTTTCGCGATCGGAATCGTCACGCGTCTCAAGTGTCTCTTTCCGATCGCCGCACAGTGGATCGAGTCGATCAGTGAGATCGGTCTTGAAATTTTTGAATAAAACTGCAAATTTTGATGTTTAATTCATCACATTTTAAATCTAAAGGAATGGTCCTGGAATAAAATTTTACGAGGGAAGCAATGGAACTACTTTTAAGACCTCAACGTTTCGTTTAAACGGAGTTATAAGCTTTCAAAGTTTCCAAATTTTGTCCGACCTCTCCCAGTGACTCGATCCACCGTGCACTGGAAAAAAAAAACACATTGGATCTAGACTCTTGAAAAACATTGACAAGAAAAAATACTCTTGATTCAATTCGATTTTAGCTTAATTTAAAGAACCAAGCCTCTTAATTTGAGCGGATTTCCTTTTGATTTCAGCAAAAATCCGATTGAATCAAGAGTATTTTTTCTTGTCAATGTTTTCAAGAGTCTGGACTCTAGATCCAATGTGTTTTTTTTCCAGTGTGCGCTGAGCGAATTCTCTTGTTTTGTTTTGTTTTTTTTTTCGTTTTCCGCGCTTTTTCCCGCGACGGCGAATTTTGTTTCCCATACATCATGGACGAGCGCATGTGCATGTGCATTTCAAGGACTCGTCCCGATACGCGATGCGTGCGTGGAAACGCGGCCACCGAGGCTCGCAGCCGCCGACGCGGGCCGCCGGGCCGGGCGTTCCTGGGAAAAGATATCTGCAAGAGCTGTCCAAGTTTCGACAATAGCATCATTGTACAACTTCTTATTAGGGTACACGGACTTTATGTCCACTTTTTTTACGTCCACAGACTTTTCGTCCACAATTTTTACGTCCACAGTTCCAAAGCCCACACTTTTGTTAACATTTAAACAAAAAACGTTCAATTTCTTCACATATCAATACGTCCACGTTCAATTCAATATGTCCACATTTTTTTCTTCTCATTTAAATGACAGGAACCACCTCAAAAATAAATGCATACTACTACTACTTTCATTCTTAAAAACATTTCATTCATGAATCAAGTCATGAAAAAGAACAGACTCTAAGAGCAGATAAAAACATATGTTCATGTGTACACTGCACGGATGTGATAAGATGAAAACCAAAGCGGGAGCCTAGGAAACGCTCCAATGCCAAATTAAACATTTTTCAGTAACGGAGTCAAAATTGAAAGTCCTTTTTAACTGGTTATTTCGTGCGCCTCCAATCTTGTAGGATACTGTGCAACGCCTCTGACGCGAAATAGTTGCTTAAAGCGTTGCGGTGCGGCAGGTAAAGTAATGAGAAGAAAAAAATGTGGACATATTGAATTGAACGTGGACGTATTGATATGTGAAGAAATTGAACGTTTTTTGTAATCTTTGATCGGCCCATTCTCAAATTTCTTTCTCCGTTACTTCTCTCATTCCGTTTTTTCCTTGCCGAACCCGTAATTCCTTGGTCCATTCCAGATTATAATTTTTGCAATCGGTGAAAATGTAATCTTTATTCCCGTTTGTGACACTGTGAAGGCCTAAAATACGGGAACCAATCAGAAATGAATTCACATTGTCTTGACTCTCAGTATAAAGGGACTCTATGCGGCCCATGCCCCATGATGACAAGAACTCTTGGCCAAGCTCATTCCCTGATTTCCAAAAGCTCAGCCCGCAGTGAGGAATCAAAGTTTTCTCCCAGTCTCTCAGAATCTTCGTCAGGGTGTCTAGCATCAGGAAAACATCAGGAATTTTGGCCAATCAGGAAAATTGGAAAAATCGGACGTTTTATCAGGAATTTTCCTTACGCGAATCTCCTCAGCGGAGAAGTCTTACTGTTTTTTTGCCTACCGTGCCAGGAGTCGCCGAAATTTTAGGAAAATATCAGGTATTTTCAAAATGAAAAAATCAGGATTTTTTATAAAATATGAGGAAAAATCAAGGAATTATCAGGATTTTTAAAAATTAAAAAATACTAGACATCCTGTTCATGGGAAAACGATATAACTCTCCGGACTCCGGATACGAAAATCAAAATTTCTTCAGCGGATTTTTCAGCGTAAATTCAAATTTTTAACTCCGAACGTGTTCCTGATGTGTATGTGTATCATCTAGTCTTCTATTATTTTGCTGATTTGATGATTTAATGAAAAGTTTCCACGAGTCTTGCGCGTGATCGGGAACAATATCAATCCTGATCTCTGTTTCCGTCGACGGAGCTCCCTACTCGCATTGTGGACTAAAAGAAACTTTCAACTCTACTCTGGAAAAAAAACACATTGGATCTAGAGTTCAGACTCTTAAAAACGTCGACAGGAAAAAGTACTTTTGATTTAATCAGAATCTAGCTTAAATCAAGAACCAAGCCTCTTAATTTAAGCGGATTTCGTTTTGATTCAAGGAAAAATCCGATTGAATCAAAAGCAGTTTTTCCTGTCAATGTTTTCAAGAGTCTGGACTCTAGATCCAATGTGTTTTTTTTTCCATTGAGCAAAAACTCGAGTGGCGAGGCGTGAATGATCAATCATCGACATTTCCCCATTTAAAGCTTTGGTGAAGAATCTATCACTAAGACTCAGTTTATCGATCCTTATCCAAAGGTTCAAATGGCAGATCAATCGATGGATCGCAAAGCACGCCACGCCAGCGCTACACGTGCGGCGCGGCAGTTGCAAGCCCACTCTACGTCACGGTGGCGCGCGCATCGTTGCGGCAAGATGAATCCGGTTGCCGTCAAAATTTGCATTGCATTCGCGAATCCTTTCCTGTTCTGCACAGCATCGGACCGGTTCTTCCTTGTTGCCTCGAGTGGGCAACGTCGGACATCGTTGCGCCCGGGTTGCCCGGTCCCGACCGGTTGTCGAGAGTCGACGGATAATCCGACCAACCAGCGCTGCCGTTTACAATAGCCTAAATATAGGCGAGTCAAAAGAAACATCGAAACATCCATAGGATTTTCCCGATTCTATCAGGATTTGAGATCAATCAGAACTTAATCCCGATTTCATCAGGATCTGAGGAAAATCGGTCGTATAATCAGGATTTGAGATGAGTCCGCCGTCCGATCGCATTTTTTATCGAGCTATTGTTGTGAAGTTACAGTCACCTCAGAACTTAGTTCTCAAGTTCTGCTTTCGCATACGGTTATGCAGAAATTTTAATTTTTCTCCGCAAAAATTAGGATGTGGAAAATTCATCAAATCAGGGTTTGATCGGGATTTGGAAAATCATCAAATCAGGATTTGATCGGGATTTAGAAAATTCATCAAATCAGGATTTGATCGGGATTTGGAAAATTCATCAAATCAGGATTTAACAGTCAAAAATCAGGATAAATCAGGATTTCCTAAATGAACTTTAAGTGCGATTTTTTGCTCTTCGAAGAGTTGCAGACCTGAAGTTTTGTTCGGTATGCATATTAATCTGGTCATTTCCCAAGGTGTCAATCATCAGGATTTTCCCCATATTTCTATCAAGATTTGAAGTCCATCAGGTTTTAATCCCGATTTCATCAGGATTTGAGGAAAAATTGGTCGTAAAATTAGGATTTGAGAAGAGTCGGCCGTCCGATCGGACAGCTTTTGCATACGCTTATGCAAAAATTTCAATTTTTCTCCGGAAAAAATCAGGGTTTGAAAAAATTATGAAATCAGGGTTTGGCAGTCAAAAATCAGGAAAAATCAGGATAAATCAGGATTTTCCAAATGAAAAAAAAAACTAGACACCCTTCAAACAGAGACCGGGAATGACCAAATCAAAACACATTCCGCACACAATAGGTTTTCAACTCGTCAATGAGCATTTAGTCATGAAGTTAAGTAAGGAAAGAATTGGATTGGCCAATCTTGAAATTTCAGGCGATTTGGCAGCGCTGGGCCGCGGTCGCGGATTTAACTGGACTCGGGTGACGGGGCGACTCTTGATCGGGTGGGCTGTCGACGATCGGGCCCCGCCCCACGGCTCCTACCCCGCCCGCCCCCGCCGCGGAACCGGAGTTGCTAAAAAACTCCACGGACTCGACTTCCAGCGCAGTTGCCGCAGTGGCGAGGCATCAATGATCCATCATCGATATTTCTCCATTTGAAGCTGTTGTGAAGAATCTATATTCAAGAAGTTCGTTTCCAACACCTTTTCTATCGATCCTTCTTTATAGGTATAAATGACAGATCAATCGATTTATCAGGTAGTCTAGCATCAGGATTTTTCCGATTCTACACTGATAAAAAAGTTCGGTAAATCCGAACTGGTTAGGATCGTATGGAACCAGGTTTTCTTTGGTACACACAACCAATTATTCGGTCTCTTCAACAGAATTGGTCGGTTTGTGCGACCGAACCTTAATAAATTCTTACAGTTCGGTTCAGTGGACCGAACAGTTCGGCTGAGCAGACCGAATAAGTCGGTCGTGTGTACCGAACAGAATCGTGGTTCCATATGATCCCAACTAGTTCGGATTTACCGAACTTTTTTTTCAGTGTATTAGGTTTCGAGGTCAATCAGGATTTAATCCCGATTTCATCAGGACTTGAGGGAAAATCGGTCGTAAAATCAGGATTTGAGAAAAGTGGGCCGCCCGACTGGATTTTTTTATCGAGCTATTTGTGAAGTTCTAATTTTTCTCCGCAAAAAATCAGGATTCGGAAAAATTATGAAATCAGAATTTAGCAGTCAAAAATCAGGCAAAATCAGGATTCCCCAATTTGAAAAAAAAGTAGACACCCTGTGAATTTCTCGGGGATGTACTGAAATAGCACTGCAGAAGTACTAATTTTTTTCTAGCCTGTCTTAGTACACTGAAAAAAAAAGTTCGGTAAATCCGAACTAGTTAGGAGCATATGGAACCAGGTTTTGTTCGGTACACACAACCGAATCATTCGGTCTTTTCAACCGAATTGTTCGGTTTGTGCGACCAAACCATAATAAATTCTTACAGTTCGGTTCAGTGGACCGAACAGTTCGGCTGAGCAGATCGAATAATTCGGTCGTGTGTACCGAACAAAATCGTGGTTCCATATGCTCCTAACTAGTTCGGATTTACCGAACTTTTTTTTTCAGTGTAGACACCCTGAATAATCAGCCCGCCAGGGATGAAGAAAGTCTCCTACATCGTCATAATGAAATTTGACGTATTTCTACCGAACGGAACTGATGTATGCGTATTATGACGTGAGCCCTGTTATGCATGCGTTCTTACGGGTCTTAGGGCTCATGTTTTAATGCATAAAGTTCCGTTCGACAGAAATACGTCCAATGGAGATGTTGCATGTGTGAGGAATTTGCGATTTGACTGTTGATTCTTATGTAAAAGTTCGCTAGAAACACGATGGTGCTACTGGTTTTTTCTGAAATCAACTCCCAAGCTCAAAAAAAGCTCTCAAGTTGAGGCCAAAATGGAGGGGATATCCCACACTATCCTGAGAGTCCACCTCTACATCAAGACGAACTCACCATGTCAAAGATAGGGAGCGAATACATTAGCAGGGATGCCGTGATTTCAGTCTTAGAGTCCCCAAATAAAGTGGCAGCCCTGTCAATGTATTTGCTCCCTATCTTTGCATGGAGAGTTTGTCTCGATGTAGATGTGGACTAGTAGCGTGGGATATCCCCTGCATTTTGGCCTCAACTTGGGAGGTTTTTTTGAGCTTGAGAGTTGATTTCAGAGAAAACCAGTGGCACCATCGTGTTTCTCGCGAACTTTTACATAGGAATCAACTGTCAAATCGCAAATTCCTCACACATGCAATATCTCCATTTAACCTCGTATGATTTTTTGGAGCTCTCAGAGAGGGAGCGGAGTTTGCGACCCGAGGCAGGGCCGGACTCCAGGGATGCGGCGGCTCCCGCGAGTCGCGACCGGTCAAGCGCGCTCCGAAAATAGACGGCGGAAAAATTCCTGGCGCACACGTCCCGTGACGTCCCGTGCGTCCCGTACACGCGTTGCGGGCTCCGGGCCGTTTCGCGAAATTCCTCCTTCGCCTCGGCTAGGTTCATTGACAGCCCTCGCACCCGCTTGCCGCGAGCAACGAACGTCTTCGTCTTGCGGGAAGCACGCCCCGCGCCCGCACGTTTCAGACGCCCGTAAACGCATGAGCGCCCCTTGACGCGACCTTGTCTCTCCGCAGACTCCAGATACACACTGGAAAACAAACACATTGGATCTAGAGTCCAGACTCTTGAAAACATTGACAAGAAAAAATACTCTTGATTCAATCAGATTTAAGCTTAAATCAAAAGGAAATCCGCTCAAATTAAGAGGCTTGGTTCTTGATTTAAGCTAGATTCTGATTGAATCAAGAGTACTTTTTCTTGTCAATGTTTTCAAGAGTCTGGGCTCTAGATCCAATGTGTTTTTTTTTTTTTTTTTCCAGTGCAGGAGTCGCTCTTATTCGGTGCAGAAAGTTCCACTGCTCAGTGCTTCGAATTCACCCTTAAGTTAGGGTGCGTCTATGGGGATAGCACTGAAGTGTCCAAGTATGGAGCGGTGCGTATATGGGGAGAGTACGGAAGTGTCGAAGTATGGAGCGATGCGTTTATGGGGAGAGTACACAAATGTCGAAGTATGGAACGGTGCGTACACGGAGACAAAAACCTCGTGCGTGGGACCCGAAGTTTAGGTCATATGGATCTCTGAAGTTTTCGGATTAAGCATCTGAACACTTTAGGTCCAGCTGCTAAGGTTCGGATCACACATCTGAAACTTCAGTTCTCACATCTGAAGCACTTCAGTTTTCACATCCGAAAAACTTCGGTTCTCACATCTGAAGTACTTCAGATGTGACACCGATGTCAGTTGTTCAGACCTGATATCAGATGTCAGACCTGAACTTCGGCAGCTAGACCTAAAGTGTTCAGATGCCCAATCCGAAAACTTCAGAGATCCATAGGACCTAAACTGCGGGTCCCACGCACGAAGTTTTTTTTTCTCTGTGTACATGGGGAGAGTACAGAAATGTCGAAGTATGGAGGGGTGCGTATATGGGGAGAGTACAGACGTGTCGAAGTATGGAGCGGTGCGTACATGGAGATAGCCCAGAAATGTCGAAAATATAGAGCTTTTATGGCCCAAAAGGGAGAGAAGAAAGTTTTAGAAGTTAAGAAGTTTTAAGAAAACTCAATAAAAATTCCCAGAACCTTCTAAATTCCATTTCCATTCTAATTCCAAAAAATTGTTCATGATATACATCCTCCCCTCATGTTTTGCTACTCTAAAGCAGAAACACGTTTTAATCGAGAGATTTACTCACGTGCTCATGGAACTTCCCCCGTCACTCCACGTGAGAGACGGAGCTCACGCGCCCAAGCATTATTGCTGCAACCCCCTACCCCCCACCCCTGCGCCGCACCGCTACGGCCCGATTTTTGAATCTATGCCTGTGCAAGACAAGACGGAGGGTATAGATTCGATACGGGTACGTGAATCGATCGACCATGATTCACGGGTTTGTCGATTGACTCACGGCTTTTACGACCGATTCACTGGTTTGTCGATCAATCCGCCGGTTTGTCGATCGACTCGCGGCTTTTGTCGATCGACTGACAGTTGGATCGACCGACAAAGTTGGATCGAACGACTCCTCTTACAAAATATTCGCATCTGCCGTAGTATCGTTTTTAAAGCGGAAAGCTTAAAAACGCACTTTTTTTTACAACAAAGATATTGAAGTCAGGAGTGTACTTCAGACTTTTCCGATGCGCTCATCGTGATTTTCGAGCCATTTTTTGTAAAAAATATATTTCCTTTTTGCTCTAGCTAAAGTTTGCAACAGGCCCTACCTACCAAAATTCTCGATACCTTTACCCTACAGTAAAAAATCAAATAGACTCATGATAGAACTGACCATACTTCTGGTAAAATCTGCCGTAATTTTTCTTTATTGCATGCTGTGTGCATCGATCGTGCAACTTTGAACTAGAAATGCTCTCCGCAATCCATGCTTTATGCCACACTCCTGGAAAAACGAGCGATGAATTTTTCAGCGGGGACAAAGGAAGTCTGGAAACTTCGAAACGAAATTCTTTCATCAAAACTGGCAACCCTGGTCTGTCATATGTCAGATTCGCAAGACATCGGCCGTTGTTCCCTCCCGTCACCAGTGGTGAGGCGTGAACGATCGATCATCGATATCCCCCCCATATGAAACTGTGGTAGATAATCGATTATCAAAGAGCTCTTTGTGAACATGTTGTTTATCGATCTTTTTCCGTAGGTTTATACGGCAGATCATTCGATATAATATCGCAAAGAACGTCACGCCACGGCCCGTCACAATAATGCTCCCCACCCCCTTGGATCCCTGACCTTGAAATCCAGCTCTATTTTCACGCTGCGATTGCGGGGCTGTGCTCTTCCTGATGTGGTGCCGTTTTGACAAATTTCCAATCTCGACTTGTAACCTGTCGTTCGTCCATTTGGCATGTGTAGTCGATACACTCTGCTCGGTGCTCGGAGGAAAAACGCCGTATGAACATCTTAATGTTGCCAAATTCGATCTATAATAAATTTTTCCCGCCTTGAAATCTCCTGAAACCCCGGAGTAAGTGGACCATTATGCACTGATAAAAGCTTGTGTGTTCTTGTGTTACTTTTGGTTGATAAAAGAAGTGAAATACAAACCAACACATATTTTGTATTGCTTTTGGTACAGTTTGCGGAGAACTTAGCGCAGAAAGCAATGGAGAGACTGGGAACATGCGTTCCTCCGATTGCGATGTTGGTATTCACCATTCGTTATTGATTAAATTATTTCAAGAAAACTTACGGATTTTTTTTAATCGCAGGAAAATATCAGGAAAATCCAAAATGAAATTTTAGTAGACACTCTGAATTGTTTTTCATACTTCGGACAACATATAGGGTGGGGAAGGGACATTGCCCATGAGACGCCCACTGAATCCGTTGCAGTTCGCGATTAGATTCAATTATTGTACTTTCTGGTTTTTGTTGTGAGCGGAAAATTCAAATTTTTCGTTAGCAATGCTCAATAAAAACTGTTACATCCTGTTCGGGAGTGGATATCAGTAATTTTCGTTGCGCCAATCGTGTTCAAAGTGTAATTGGATTGGTCAGTTACAAAAGCAGTGTGTCTAGCAGCAGGATTTTCCCGATCCTATCAGAATTTGAGGTCTATCAGAATTTAATCCCGATTTCATCAGGATTTGAGAAAAGTCGCCCGTCCGCTTATTTTCCGTTAATTATACGCCATCCGTCCGTTAATTTTTCTACGCAAAAAGTCAGGATTTGGAAAAAATAAATGAAATCAGGATTTAGCGGTCAAAAATCAGGAAAAGTCAGGATTTCCCAAAATGAACAAAAATTAGACACTCTGAAAAGGGCTCAAGCGCCAAAAATAAGAATTCAAGAAAAAATGGTAATAACCGTTTTAATCGCTCCCTTCTAAATCTCAGAGCTCTGAAATATTAAAACGATGACAAATTGATTGATCACATTTTTAATTGACCTGCAATTTAAAACGGGTTGGTTTATACAGTTTTTACCGCGTTTTTTTTCGCATTTTTACATCTGGCGCTTGAGTCCTTTTGTAACTGACCGATTCAATTGTGCACCAGAAACACATATCCAAATGATGATGTTCGTACCTTGTGTAGCGGTCCATCTCGAATATTTACACTGGAAAAAAAAACACATAGGATCTAGAGCCCAGACTCTTGAAAACATTGACAAGAAAAAGGACTCTTGATTCAATCAGATTTAAGCTTAAAGCAAAAGGAAATCCGCTCAATTTAAGAGGCTTGGTTCTTGATTTAAGCTTAAATCTGATTGAATCAAGAGTATTTTTTCTTGTCGATTTTTTCAAGAGTCTGGACTCTAGATCCAATGTGTTTTTTTTTCCAGTGTAGGGTGGAAGAAAAGGGGGATATGTACAAGTTTTTCAGGTATATTTTGCCTTTTCGGTAGGAAATTTGGCAACGTTGGGAGGCGCATTCGCCGTTTTTCACTGAGCGGTGTGGCGCGGAACAAAGGGCCGTTAGTCACTCGTCGCGAGGACAGTCCGCCCACACTGAAATAGTGATTGCAGCGGCGTCGCGTCAAAATTAAACGCATTTAAATCAAAAGGAACTATATCCATTCCGACATGAGCCCTGAGACCCGTAAGAATGCATCCATGACAGGGCTCATAACGTGATGGATATGGTTCTGTTTGATTTAAATGCGTACAATTTATCGCCAAGTTCGGATCAGATTGACCTTGCAGGGTGACGAGTTCTCGAACCGTCCGGGAAAAGCTGGGGAAAATGGAAAGTCTGGAAATTTCGCGTCAGAAGTCAGCGTTCGCTATTGTGCGTTACTTTCGAAACGTTAACTAACATTGACCTTTGACAAATTTGACCTTTAATTTGGCTAAGTCAGGAACGTGCACATTTTTTTTTTTTTTTTTTTTAAAGTTAAATTATTATGAAAAACGCCCCTTTCTGTCTCAGGTCTTTTTGACACTCAATCGAATAATTATGAAATGAAAGTACATATAGTATAAAAAAATTTGTCCTTAGGATTTTTTTAATGTTTAGAATTCAGAAAGAAAAACCGAGAATTTCCAGCGCACCTCTGGAAGGAGCTTGAATGGATTGTATTCCTCACAACGCCCCATTATTTAAATGAAAAAACGGTTTCACTGAAATATTAAACTTCTTGCAGCATCTTCGATTTTTATGTTCTCAGTTGAAACCCGACCGTTATAGTGTACATTCGCAGACTATGAATAAAAAGCATGGGATATTTCCTTTTGTATTTTTCTTCTCCGCCAAAAGTTCGTCATGAAAATCCTTTCGACAGGGTTGTCAGCGGTCTGGAAAACCGGGAAAATCAGAGAAAGTAGGGAATTTGCGGCAATCGGGAAAATTGAGGGAATTTTGCGAGGTCTGTTTAGCAGAAGTAGGTGTAATTTAAAGGGGGAAAAATAAATATGGAAGTTTGAATAGGATATCGGGGAATCCGAAAATTTTGGAGTTACGGAATAGCAATATTAGTCAGGGTATTTGATGATGAAAAAATTATGGCAACCCTGTTTGAATCTTATGAAAAAGTTCTTTGATAATTCTGACACGTGGTTCACAATCTTATTCGCACGGTGGCTTTTCGTTCGACCTCGAGTAAAATGCCCGGCGGGAAAATTGTGAGCTTTCCGTCACGGAAAAGCTCCGAGCTTTCTGCGAAAAACTTTTAATTCGAGGGTAGTTGTTGTTCCAGACGAGGAAAAAAGCGAAAGTTGTTTTCTTTTTTCTTCCTCCTCAGAATCTCGCGCAGGCTTAACCCTCCGCCAGGGACGATTTTAATCTCGTTTATTTGCTCTCGGTTTATCTTCAAAGTGGCACTAATGTAGCGTGTTTTCGTGTGTTTCAGATCTAATTATCTCTAGCTGAGGCGTGTTTGAAGGTTCCCGGAAATCAAGGCTCTCTCAGGTAAGCCCAAGTCATAATATCCTTCCTCGAAGCAATGGATGTGTACACGGAGAAAGAAAACACGCTTATTCCGCGGTTACCACGGTAGTAATGTCACACGAGATTCCACGTCGGTAGAACCGTGGATTTTGGTGAGATTATTGATGAGCATACACTGGAAAAAAATGGACCTTTAACCCAATTTGACCCTAGCCCCCCCCCCCCCAAATTTTAGCGTACCCCAAAATCGTTTGACGTGCATAAGGAGACCATAGAAATGGTGTTCTGTGCCAATTTTGAATGAAATCGAACAGATAGATTCTGAGATATCGCTGTACACAGATTTGGGGGACAGCTGACGGACGGACACACATTTTTTCAAGTATGGTTATTTTGACTCCTGGGACCTTAAAACGTCTAGAAATGATGAAATTTCAACTTCTTTTTTTTTTTTTTTTTTTCTTGGAGGATGACAATACTTCCTCTCTACCCTAGGGGAGCGAGAAAGTAAAAACACATTGAATCTAAAGTCCAGACTCTTGAAAACATTGACAAGAAAAAAGAATCTTGATCCAATCAGATTTTTGCTTCAATCAAAAGGAAATCCGCTCAAATTAAGAGGCTTAGTTCTTGATTTAAGCAAAAATCCGATTGAATCAAGAGACTTTTTTCTTGTCGATGTTTTTAAGAGTCAGGATTCTAGATCCAATGTGTTTTTTTTTTCCAGTGTAGTAGCATAAAACTATGCTCATGGTAGTATTTTTGTACTCACAGTAATATTACGGTGAACTTGGTAACATCACCGTGCTCATCATTACAGTCATCAAAATCCACGGTTCTACTACTGTGGAATCTCGTGTCATTACTTCACTTACTGTCATTACTTTCGCGAGTCAATAGCCATGAGTCTGGCTAGAATTGGGTTCGGGGAGACGGGCGCGATGCTTGCAGTATTCTCTCAGTTTTGCAGGCGCTGTTCGCATCGGCGGTGATGAGGAGAGAGGCTCCATTTAAACCTATGTTAAATAATAATCGATTCTTGTTGTAGCACCAGGTCCCTCCAAGAATGAACACATTTCCATAGGTTTAAATGGATAAAAACGATGTTTCCAATTTACTGAATCCGCCAATGGGAGGCAAGCGGAATTTTCCTTGAGCGGATCAACGATCGTGGCTCCTGGCCGCAGTCCAAGGAAAACCGTATCGGCTTTTCAACCGCTTTACTTGGCACACCCGTGCACTCGAGTTCACCACAGAGGCGGATCCACCAATTTGGCAACATCGGATTTTCTCCCTTTAAACCAATGTTGAAAAATTGATTCTTGTCGGAGCATCTGGCTCTTCCCAGAATCGATAAATTTCCATAGGTTTCCATAGGTATATCCCTTGTAAAATGATTCAAGTTTATTTCTTTGTGAAGTTTTGTAATTGATTGTCATGATGATTTCAAGTATGGTTTCGCATTTTAAATTCAGATTTAATTGTTGATGAAACTCCTTGGCTGTCTGAACGAATCTTCGAAGTATTTAAAACGAAGTATATCCCTGTTAAAATCATTTAAAATTATTTCTTTATGAAGTTTTCTTATCGTTTGTCATGATGATTCCAAGTATGGTTTCGCATATCATCATCATATTTATTTTTGATGAGACTCCTTGGCTGTCTGAACAAATCACAGAGATGCTTTTAAGGCATTATTTCTGGTGGAAACCCATTCCAACTTCTCTCTTAACGAAGACTTATCCATTGCTCGTCGTGATGATTCCAAGTATGGTTTCGCATTTTAAATTCAGATTTAATTTTTGATGATACTCCTTGGCTGTCTGAACGAATCTTCGAAGTAATTCAAACGAAGTATATCCCTTTTAAAATTATTCAAGTTTATTTCTTTATAAAGTTTTCTTATCGTTTGTCATGATGATTCCAAGTATGGTTTCGCATTTTATCATCCTGTACATTTAAGTTTTGATGATACTCCTTGGCTGTCTGAACAAATCACAGAGATACTTTCAAAGCATTATTCCTGGTGGAAAATCACTCTAACTAATCTCTTAACGAAGCTTTCTCATTGTTCGTCGTGATGATTCCAAGGATGGTTTCGCATTTTAAATTCAGATTTAATCTTTGATGATACTCCTTGGCTGTCTGAACGAATCTTCGAAGCATTTCAAACTAAGTACATCCCTTTTAAAAGTGTATTCAAGTTTATTTATTCATGAAGTTTTCTGATCGTTCGTCATGATGATTCCAAGTATGGTTTCGCATTTTATCATCCTGTACATTTAAGTTTTGATGAAACTCCTTGGCTGTCTGAACAAATCACAGAGATACTTTAAAGTATTATTTCTGGTGGAAAGTCATTCTAACTTTTTTCTTAACGAAGATTTTTCCATTGTTCGTCGTGATGATTCCAAGTATGGTTTCGCATTTTAAATTCAGATTTAATTTTGATGAGACTCCTTGGCTGTCTGAACGAATCTTCGAAGTAAGTGAAACGAAGTATATCCTTTTACAATCATTCAAGTTTATTTCTTTATGAAGTTTTCTAATCGTTTGTCATGATGATTCCAAGTATGGTTTCGCATTTCATCATCCTGTACATTTCATTGTTGATGATACTCCTTGGCTGTCTGAACAAATCACAGAGATACTTTTAAAGCGTTATTCCTGG
Organism: Bemisia tabaci; assembly: GCF_918797505.1. Taxonomy (NCBI): domain Eukaryota; kingdom Metazoa; phylum Arthropoda; class Insecta; order Hemiptera; family Aleyrodidae; genus Bemisia; species Bemisia tabaci. Next base: position 3,234,923 of record NC_092802.1, read on the forward strand.
TGAAAAATCATTCTAACTTCTGTCTTGACGAAGTTTTCACATTGTTTGTCATGATGATTCCAAGTATAGTTTCGCATTTTATCATCCTGTACATTTAAGGTTTGATGATACTCCTTGGCTGTCTGAACAAATCACAGAGATACTTATAAAGCATTATTCCTGGTGGAAAATCATTCTACCTATTGTTTTCCATCGTTCGTCATGATGATTCCAAGTATGGTTTCGCATTTTAAATTCAGATTAATTTTGATGATACTCCTTGGCTGTCTGAACGAATCATCAATTTATTTCAAAATGTCATTATCAAGTAACCGGATCAAGATTTTTAAAGTTACGTCAGTAAATTCATCGATAAATATTTTGAAGCTGCTCCAGTTTTTTTAAAACACCGTTTTCTCGGACTTTCGAGAGTTCCTGTTTCGGTGAAAGAGCTATTCGTATCCTAAGATGTTCGTCAATCAATTTCCATCCGGCTGATGGTCCGAGGTGCCATCAACAGAATGCAGTTTCATCGTAGACTCGCTTCGCGCATCATCGAACAAGCCAACCGATGACTGCGCCTCAAAGAGCGGCGGCTACCGATGCAACTACACAGGACAACACCCCCCCCCCCCCCTCACCCCGGCCATACCCCATTGCTCAATGAGAAGCTGTATTTCCGGCAATTAAGTTTTTCTTGTTGCAAAGCGTCGCTGTCGAATGGTTGACAAATTTTCAGATTTCTACCTGGAGAAAACAGATTCATTACCCTTACAATGCTTTGAATGAATCCAAGTTCAACCTATTTTTATAGTCGTAGCCAGGTACACTGTTAGTTTCGCGGTAGCAATTCCGTCGGTTCCGGTAACCAATGCTTACTGCAGGCTGATTGTTGGTATTGATAGACAAAAGTGATAGACCTCCGTTCGCCTCCGTGACAATAATTTCGATGGCATGGTGACCATGGTGTTCAGCCGTGCTAAGGAAGAACGCCGTATGAGCCTTCAGACGTTGCCAAGTTTCCCCCGATAAAAACCGAATTTATTGGGAAAATCATGCAAATTATTTCCCAACATTTTCAGGCAATTCAGTACGCAATTTAATGTGAAATATTTCCAAATTTTAAGGAAAAATATGCACGAATGTTGCCAATAATACAAGTTTTAACAAGAGAGATTTGGCAACTCTCGAATGTTCACGGGACGTTTTTCCTTAGCACGGCAGTGTTGAGCTTTTAGTGATGATACCTAGGAATTACCGTTTGAATCATCATGAAAACGATTCCTTGGCTGCTTTTTTTCTGAACGAAGCTCTCGAACCTAATGTTTCATCAAGCGCCCGACCGAAATGGCAATCGGTGTCCAAGGCTTTTCTCCGTCTTTGTGGGCGAAACATAATACAAAGTGAATCAAGTAAATAAAGTAATAACTATCTAGGTAGAACTCTACTAATATCATTTTGGGCTTTTTAAAAATTAAAATAAAACCGAAGATACTGAAGTTCGAAGGATAGTAGAACGTATTTAAGTCAAAAGGAACTGTGTCAGACGCAAACCCTATGCACATCATTCCTTTTAGAATAAAAATGTCCATTTGATGGCTTTGTCATGATGATACCTAGGAATTACCGTTTGAGCCATTCTGAAAACAATTCCTTGGCTGCTTTTTATCTGAACAAACAAAGCTTCTATGTTCACATGTTGAACCAATCGATATCGATACAATCTCACCTGTTTGGTGTATCGAATACTATCTATAGCTAACTGAGTAAAACATTCCCAATATCATTTTAGGGATATTAAAAATTAAAATAGAACCGAAGATAATGAAGTTTGAAGGATATTTGATGGCTTTGTCATGATGATACCTAGGAATTACCGTTTGAGTCATTCTGAAAACAATTCCTTGGCTGCTTTTTTTCTGAACAAAGCTCTATATAATATCCTTCTTTATAGAAAGGACGGAAAGTGTCAGGATGATCTGATTAAACTGCTCTGACTTGGGCAGAATCCTTGAATTTTAGGGCATTGCCCAGTTGCACTTCAAAATTCTTTTATTTTTCCAAGTTTTTCATGGATTTCGGTTTACACAATTTGAAAAATTGGTTTTTCTTTCACCCAACATCGTCTCTAAACGATATATTGTTTCCTAACATCTACTTACATTTAAAAATGAAGGTGTTGGAAGAGAAAATTTTCATTTTAAAGTCATTTTTTAAAGTGTTCATAATGTGTTCTGACATCTTTCAAAGTCTCGAAATGTTTTTCTGAAGTCTTTAGAACATTTCCGTGATTTCTGCTCACACTGAATGAAAATCTCTCAGAAACTCTGGAAGGTTCCTAAGTTGAGTTGCAGTGAGCGTAGTGAAAATCAGTGCGCCTTGATTCCATCGAATATGCAACACGGACATCCATCGAGTACGAATAGTTGTATCCTGGCGCCTTGTGAGAGTCGCGTCGATGTTGGATGAAAGTCAGTGCGCCTTCTTTATCGAATATGCAACACGGACATCCATCAAGTACGAATAGTTGCATCCCGGCGCCGTGTCAGAGTCGCGTCAATTTCGGCCGTTAGCCGAGGTTTGTGACAATCAAATCGTGCGGGTCAGTTTTGTCCGTTGCAACCGTCCGTTTCCACCAATAGGATCTTTTCTTCGTCTTCTTTGTCCATCGCTTTGTCTATGGATTTCAATTATCAGCCTGCCGATGCCGAAAAGCCGTCGTAACCTCTCGGAAAAACGAACGCACTCCTATCATACGTTCTCCTTATCTTTATGTTACTTAATCAAAGTTAAATTCAAGTCGATAGATACCTGTAATTTGATTGTATATGGTAGTGAAGACAATATGTATTGCATTTTATGTCAATAAAGACTTAAAAAAAAAAAAGACTTAAAAAAAAAAAAAAAAAAAAATATCTGGCACGGATATAAACGAATATCCCGGCAACTGCGCCGAGCGCGGAGTAATTAGAGCCACAAATTGGCCCCTTTTGTCCGCGAAAATCAGTGAGCCTTGAAGGGGGGCAGGGGGGCCTGTGTGTGTTTTTTCTCTCTCTTTTTTCGTGCCCGTTGCACGCGGGGGAGGGGGGGGGGGGGTTCGGAGCATGCGCCCGGTTTATTTTTCGGGCGTTTTTGTTTTGGGCGCCGAGTCCTCCGAGCTCCGAGTGTGTCAGTGTTTTGTTCCCGGCGAGGTCACACGTCGCAGACAACGCGCCGATTTCCGCGACACCGCAAATGCTCCGTCTTCGATTTTCGATTTTCGATTTTCGGCGAATCCGGTGTCAAAACAAGCCCGTCGCACAATAGAGGTTGGACATGTTTTAAAAACTGTAAAAAAAAAAGCGTGTATCTTCATAAATATGAAATGCTAATGTTTTAAAACTAGTTTTTTTGGTTTCTAAAATTTCATTACCGACTTCCTCCAAAGACTTGGTCCACTGTGCGTCGTCGTCCCCCCCCCCCCCCCCCCCCCCCCCCGTGAAGTAACGTAACTACATCACAGTGTTGTCGAATTTCCCCTCGCTAGCATTTTTATCAGGAGAATCTTGGGATTTCACAAACTGGGGACTGTCGAACTGAAATCTGCACTGATTTTTCACAAATCTTGGATCGTCGAACTGAAATCTGCACTGATTTTTCGTCCCATCTCATGCAAAAGCATAAAAATTATGGACAAATTTTGATCAGTTACGTTCTTAGCTTTTTTCAACAACCACTGTTGCTGGAGAAAGAATAGTGTAAACCGTTCAACTTAAAGTAAGCGCAAGCTTACCAGACAACAGTCCTCGAAATTTTCAAAAAAAGGAGCCTCAAGGAAAGAAGCCGTTTGCGGAACTACTATGAACTCAGTTCTATAGGGGCAGATACACATGTAAATTACAAGTACTCGTTGAAAGTAAAACGCCAATAGGAAACCAGCATTTCGATCACTCGACGTCGATCGAAGTCCTCCTCGCCTATTGGCGTTTCACTTTCAACAAGCGCTCGTAACTCGCATGTGTATCTGGGCCTTTATTAGACCAGCCATGTTATGAGCAGTTAGTTATTACACCTTTTAATTTCTCTTTCTATAGACGAAGCCTTTAACTCGACTGCACCGGACGACTCGTTATCGGTCGAATGGCATGATTTGCGTGGGGATTTCAAGCGCCTAGCTCGCCGTAATCACTCTGCGGTGCTTACTACGAGTGCAAGACGGCGATTACGGGTGCAAGAACAGGCAAGAAGACAACACTGCCGTGCTAAGGAAAAACACCGTATGAACCTTCAGGCGTTGCCAAATTTTTTCGATAAAACATGAATTCCCTGGTAAATTTATGAATATTTTTTCTTCCGGTTTTCCGAAAATATTATTTGTATTTTAATCTTAAGTCCCTGAAAATTTCAAGGAAAAATATTCATAATTTTCCTCATAAATGAACATTTTATCAAAGAGAATTTAGCAACTCTCAAATGTTCATACGACGTTGTTCCTAAGCACGGCAGAGCACTGCCTTGCTGAAGAAGAACGCGCTGTATTATGAACATTCGAGAGTTGTCCAATTTCCTCTAAAAAAATGTTTATTTATGAGGAAAATTATGAATATTTTCCTTGAAATTTTCAGGGACTTCAGATTAAAATACAAAGAATATTTTCTGAAAAATCGGAAGAAAAATATTCATAAGTTTACCAGGGAATTCAAGTTTTATCGAATGAAATTTGGCAACGCCTGAAGGCTCATACGTTGTTCTTCCTTAGCACGGCAGAGCAAGACACCGGCCGGAGCGGCGAATGGTAATTGGAAGTGGTCTCGCACCCGGTCGATTATTAGTATCACCTCTTTCGCTTATCACCGGGCTGGGCAGCGGGTCCAGTGGCGATATATCGAGTGATCTACCATTTGAACCCATTGGAAAGGATCGATGAATAGGGCGTTCGCAACCAACACCTTGATAATCGATTCTTTACCGTAGCCCCGACGACGGAGGAGTATCGAAAATCGACCGTTCGCGCCTCGCCGCCGAGCGGGTCCCTTTTCACTTTTCCCCGGGGCCTGTTTTCCCCGGCGACGGGCGCCGGACGCCCGGACGGTTGCGGGACCCGGTTCGGAAATTAAGTTTAGCGCGCCGCCTACTCCGCGTTACGAAAGCGCGCCGCACGGTGGATCGAGTCGATAGGAGAGGTCGGACGAAGCTTGGAAACTTCAAACGCTCATAACTCCGCACTGGAAAGAAAAACGTTGGATCTAGAGTCCAGACTCTTAAAAACATCCACAAAAATAAAATACTCTTGATTTAATCAGATTTAAGCTCAAATCAAGAACCAAGTCTCTTAATCTGAACGGATTTCCTTTTGATTTAAGCTTAAATCTGATTGAATCAAGAGTCCATTTTCTTGTCAATGTTTTCAAGAGTCTGGGCTCTAGATCCATGTGTTTTTTTTTCAGTCATCTCACTTTACTTTACCAATACTAAGTGTACTAAAAAGTTTGGAAGCCCGCTCTGAACTCTAACAAGTTCTCGTCACGAACTTTTAAAGAATAGAGGATCGCCCAACTTACAGGTGAAGCTTTTGTTGTGGCAACTGCTGACGAATTGGAGGGAACTTTGCCCGGGTCCAGTTTTTTTCGTGAGCCAGCTCGCTCTCGCAATCTACATGCATTTAGCGTCGTGGAAAAAATATTATATCATTTTTTTTCTCTCTCTCTCTTTCTTACGTCACTTAGTCACGTTCGCTTACCTGTGCGTTTTTTGTGTGTTGTGAAACCTTGGTGCGAGGATCTGCCCCAACGTAGGTTCTGTTGCTAACCAATAAATTCAAGCATGTGAATACACACTTTGACATTTGCACCTGTCCCTTACACTTGAAATGTATGCAATCCCAGGATGGCCGCTGTCAGGGGTAAAACGGGCCAGGGAAATCCTGGAACTCTCAGGATTTGAAGAAAAATGACCCGAAGCTCAGGAAATTATCGAGTTTCCGGAAATGATGAATTTTTAAGCGTCGCAGACAACGAGTAAAACGACGAATCGATGAGAAGGTTTTTTTTGACCCAAACTATGAAAGGCCTCAGCTGTGAAGGTAAGGTTTCAGGCTGTCTAATAGTCCGGAATTTCAGGAAAGTCCGGAAATAGTACTGATTTTTTAAGGGCGGTCCGGAAGTACCGATAAAGTGCGGAAATTCCGCTGAAGGTCCGGAATTTTTCTCATTTTTTTGTCATTTTTGTCGCAACTTGAGCGAGAAATTCAATTTTTTTAAATTTTTCGAATTTTGTCGATTGGAGGTACTGAAAAAGTACTGAATTTTTCTATTGAGGAGGCACTGAATTTCTTGGGAATGTACTGAAAAAGTACTGATTTTTGGCCAGCCTGTTGTAGTGGACACCCTTGGTTTCCTCAGAAAACGTCACAGAGCAGAATAGTCTCATTTTGATGCCCGAAATCAATCTTGGAAATTTTTGCGTTCAATTTGTGGACACCCTGTAGATCGGAGTTACTGCGGATTGTTGTCCCGTCATGATTAGCTGTCGCCTCGGACACTACGTCTCGTCTCGGCCATGCACCGCTCCCATTCAGTGGCTAGGCGTGAATGATCGATTATCGATATGTCCCCATTGAAGCTATAGTAAAATATCGATTATTAATGTGCTCGTTGCAAACACCCTGTTTATCAATCCTTTTCCATAGGTTTAAATGACAGATTAATCGATGTAGCAAGCACGTCATGCCACTGCGTGAATGATCGACCATCGATATTTCTCCATTTGAAGCTATGGTAAAGAATCGATTATCGAGGTCTACCCTGTCTATCGATCCTTTTCCGTAGGTCTAAATGGCAGATCAATCGATGTATTGCATAGGGCTATACGTAGAAGAGGACTCGCGTGGAATTCGAGATACGCTTTTACGTCAGAGGCGAGACGTTCTAGGCGCGCCGGAGCCGTTGTTAACCTACCGAAAAAAAAAAAGTGAAAAGAATTCGTACGCGTCGCGACGCCCTGCGGACTCGATGCGACCAAGCGTCGTCGCCGCCATAGTCGTCGAGTTGATGGTTCGAGTGTTTACATAGTTGCCAGGTTGTGCGATTGCATGTGGATGCTTTACATGGGTTTAAATGAATCTGTTGTTTTCAAAACATCGTTCACCCGTTGCCGGTCTCCTGGTGATACGGTGATGGTTGTAGCGCTAGCTCTATGATAGGGAGGTCCCGGGTTCGATTCCCGGCCAAGCGACCCGAGTTTGATGGTCTCGAATAATGGTTGCCTGGGACTGGTTGGTAGTGACGGAGGGGGGACGGGACTAAAGCGCAGGATTTCATTAATCAGCTCGGATACTCCCTATGTCTTCTTTGTCTAACACTTTCAATAATCAGCTCGGGTACTCCCTATGTCTTCTTTATCTATCACTTTCAGTAATCAGCCCGGATACTCCCTATGTCTTCTTTGTCTATCACTTTCAATAATCAGCCCGGATACTCCCTATGTCTTCTTTGTCCATCACTTTCAACAATCAGCCCGGATACTTCCTATTTCTTCTTTGTCTATCACTTTCAGTAATCAGCCCGGCTACTCCCTATGTCTTCTTTGTCCATCACTTTCAATGATCAGCCCGGATACTCCCTATGTCTTCTTTGTCTATCACTTTCATCATTAATCAGTCCGAACACTCTCTATGTCTTCTCTGTCTGTCGCTTTCAATCATCTCCCTCCTCAGCCTGTAAGAACCACCCGTTTCAACCAATGAGATCGCTGCATACTCCTTACGTCTTCCTCGTCTATAGCCTTGTCTATCACTTTCAATAATCAGCCCGGCGGACGAGGTTGAAGCGGTTTCCCCGTTTTCCGTGGCGGAACCACTGTGCGCTGGGTGCGGTGGACGCGGCGACGCGACGTCATGACGTCAACGGTGGCCGACACTTTCACCGCGCGGACGGAGCAGCGAGACGAGAGTGCGAATCGCCATCACCTTCGCGGTCGAGGCCGAAATGAATAGCGAGCAGAGGCACAGAAAAGAAACAAGCAGTTCCAACGCCCAAGCGTTGGAGGGCGCTTCTTTGGCAAAGCATATTACTACCAACTTATGCACCCGAAGACTGACGAAGATGGAATTTTAAGTGGGATTCTTTAACCGCTAAACCCTTCAAAACATCAGATCGACCGCGAAGATCTGAAACTTTCCACAAGCACTTTGAGATGAATTTGAGCTGGTGGTGAATGGAAACCTAAAGGATGCACTGTAAATCAGACGACGGGAAAGAGCGGCGGAACCTCTAAAGGTGGTGCGTCAACGCGATCTAGCGGACAACGGCGTCGCGACGCCGCGAGGTAGGGCATGGCCAGGCAGCGCTAATGTCTCCGCTACCTACTGAAGTTGGGGGTCCTTATTCATTCTCTTGGTCCATGACATAACCTTAAACCTTCCGCTCAATGCCGCAAACAGCTGACGTGTCGATGCTGCGCCAAGAAAATGAACCAATCACAAAGTAGCACAGTAATACGTCACTAAAATGAAGAGATCACGTGACTGTTCGTAATATTTTCAAATCGATCTGAAAGTACTGCCTCGGATATAAGTATTTAAAGCATAAGGAGGCCCTAAAATACTTTAACCAGGTAATACGTCCGTGCGAGATTGTTATGCTTAAAAGCAAAACATTTCACGAAAACTTTTACGAATACCAGATGCAGAAAAAAATCCAATTTTCCCGGGTGTACCAGAATGGCGTCATTACCCATAAGGCAAAAGGGCATGTAGTATAGTACATGTTACATCGGGGGAGTCGAACGGTTGGAAAGGGCGCATCTGGTACCCAGAAGCGCCCAAAAGAATATGTGATAAAAGTGCTTGGAGAAAATACCCGTCGACGTCGCGTCGCCGAACGTTGGACGTCGGACGTCGGGTTGGGCACGTCCCGATTCGCATTGTTCGAGATCCACGTCGCCTCGTCGGCTGTATTATTGTGGATTTTTCCGGTATCGGCAACGATGTAAGCTTACAGGGTGTCTAGCATCAGGATTTCCCCGATTCTATCAGGATTTGAGGTCAATCAGGATTTAATCCCGATTTCATCAGGATTTGAGGAAAAATCGGTCGTAGAATCAGGATTTGAGATCGGCTGTCAGATCGGATTTTTTTATGCTTTCGCATATGCGTATGCAGAAATTTTGATTTTTCCCCGCAAAAAATCAGGATTTGATCAGGATTCGGAAAAGTTATGAAACCAGGATTTAGCAGTCTAAAATCAGGAAAAATCAGGATTCCATCAGGTTTTCCCAAAATGAAAAAGACTAGACACCCCCCGTCGATTCTCCCAGTAAATTCGGTTTTTATAAAAGTAAATATGGCAACGTCTGGAGGCTCATACGGCGTTCTTCTGTAGAGCATTAGCACACTAAACCGTATGGCCACATGTACGAAGGAACATGTACATGTACATGTACACGTATGACGAAGGAACGTGACTCAATTCCTAAGCAACTAATTTGACCTGCACAATAGTTGAATCAGTTGTTTTCTGAAGGGAACAGGCCCTTTTTTTGATGAGTCTTAGTTAGCATTTCCTTTTATGCAAGCCAAGACTCATGCAAAAATCAACTGGTTCCCTTTTGAAAACAACTGATGCAGTTGTCGCAAACCTCGGTTTACGGCGGACACCATCGGGACTCTTACACGGCGTCGGGATACAACTATTCCTACTCGATGGATGTCCGTGTTACATATTCGATTAAATGAAGGCGCACTGACTTTCATCCAACATCGACGCGACTCTCACACGGCGCCGGCATACGACTATTCGTACTTGATGGATGTCCGTGTTGCATATTCGATAAAATGAAGGCGCACTGGCTTTCACTGCGCTCACTGCCACGCATGTAACCACTCAATTAGTCAGAGTGCATGGATATCGCTGGAACCGAATAGACCAGGTATCTCTTCGATATTTTCCCAAGTTACTGCGGGCTGATAATTTGTATCGATAGATAAAGCTGTAGACAAAGAGAAAATGGAAGGATCCTACCGATTGAACGGTGGTTGCAATGGAAGAAGGTTCTTGAAAAAAGATTCCTGGAAAAATTGACGAAGATCGAGAATGCAGTTACTGCGATTTGGGAGCCTATCCTCACCAACCCCGCTGGGTTTAGTTTCCTGAGCGTGTCGTGTTTTGCGATATGTCGATTGATGTACCATTTAAGCCTATGGAAAAGGATCGATAAACAGGGTAAACCTTAATAATCGATTCTTTAGCAGAGCTTCAAATGGGGAAACTCGATAATCGATCACTCGCGCCTCGTCTCTGCTCAGAATCGAATTCTCTCCCGCATTATTAACCTCCCTGCTCTGCCGCATCATTTCTCAGAACTCGAATATGAAATTAATTCGGAAAAAAATATTTTTTATTAATCGGATCTGCAGCCACGGTAACGGGAATCGACGCACAGTGGGTCGAGTCAATAGGAGGAGTCAGACCAAAACTGGAAACTTTGAAAGCTTATATTTTAGAAAATATTAGACTGATAAGTTCAAAAGTAGTTTCATTGGTTTTTTTCGTGAAATCTCCCTTAAGGATCACCTATTGAAATGAACCACTAGACATGCCACGAATTCAAGCATTCTGGTACATGTTTCTTAGCCAGAATTTCACGTAGAACATGATTCGCGCAACGAAAACTAATGAAACAAACTCCAAACGAAGACATTAACGTTTTTATTTCAAATTGGTTACGAGGAATTTGAACTACCCGCTCACAAGAAACTCAAAGCTCTACGTGAGTCAAATCGCGCACTACAACGGTTTCAGCAAGCTTCTCAATCGAACAATGTTCATTTCCCACCATGTGCTGTTCAAACTATAAGAAATTTGCTATAGCTGAGCCAAAGCGTCAAGACTGAGGTTGCCAGATTTTTATATCGCAGAGACTGTCATGATAACGCTTAGCGCGCGATGTGAACCACACAGAGCATTGAGTTTTCATGAGCGGGCGGTTTGAATTCACGCATCAAGAATCATTAAATATCTTCGTAAGGAGTTGATTTCGGTAATTTTCGTTGTGCGCGTCGTGTTTTACGTAAAATTTTGGTTAAGAAACATGTATCAGAATGCTAAAATTCGCACCCTGTCTAGTGGTCCATTGAATTTGTGACGAAATGAACATCGAAATTTGAAACTTCACAAAAAATGTGTGTCCGACCTCTTCTATAAGCTCGTTCCATCGTGCGGCGCCTCAGCTTCCAGGATTACATTTTGTCAGAACCACAATTGTGTTTTCTTCGTTTTAATAAGTACGGTTTCGGTTTACTTTTAGATAAGGAACAAACGAAATGCAATGATTTAAATGAGTATCGAGACGACGCAAATGAACCCAACAGGAAAAATGTGAACTATAATATGACGTCTGAAATTGCATGAAACGCGAATAAGATTAAGCTATGGGCTCCTCCGCTTTCAATGAATGGACTGATTTTGTGATTGTATACGTCCTTCGATATTCGATGCATTTGATGGTTCCGCCCAGAACAAATGGACTGCTTTGATATTGATACTTTGCCGCGGTTTTTAAGGGCGGCACAATTTAATGGCGGTATATTGAATGACGTAGCAACTGAAAAAGTCCATGGGAAAACAATCGGTGGACTTTGCGTCCATAGTTGCATAACTAAATGAGCCATCAGTAGAACAAATAATGTGGTTTCTAAGAAAGAAAGGCAGAGAAAATAGAAGAAACGGTAAAGGTTAATATTGGCATGCTCAAATCATGTTTTATTTAAATATCTGGCATATCTTCAATTGTTTGGGGAAGTTAACCAAAATGAATCACACTGGGAAGAAAACACATTAGATCTAGAGTCCAGACTCATGAAAGCATTGACAAGAAAAAGGACTCTTGATTCAATCAGATTTAAGCTTAAACCAAAAGAAAATGCGCTCAAATTAAGATGCTTGGTTCTTGATTCAAGCTTAAATCCGATTGAATCAAGAGTATTTTTTCTTGCCGATGTTTTTAAGAGTCTGGACTCTAGATCCAATGTGGTTTTTTTTCCAGTGCAGGGAAATGTCAGGGAATTTCATTTTCCAAATTCAATGGCAACCCTGAAAATGCCTGATTTCACTATTTGCCTGCGACGTATCCAATGTCGGACACCTTTGTCGGTCGGAATACGCATTTTTTCGATTTGAACCTTTGAGTCACGCTCTTCCGATACGATCCCCACTACGAAGAAGCCATGCATGATCGTCCACTCTTTTTCCGGCCGACTCCAGCGTGACTTTTCCGGCAACTTTTCCGGTGCGATCACGGAAGTCGGCGTTCGTGTCGCGTGTCGAGGCGGATCAAACTAGTCGCTATCGGTTCCGTTTCTCTGTTTTTCCACGTCCAGCTCGGCCCGTCGGCCCTCGTCGAGGCGTTAATATTTCAAAGGTCCTGATTATACACCCCTCGCGCCCCACGCGAAGCGGGCCAAGAGACAATATTTGAACGGTGTGTCGGCCACTCCGGCCTCGCTTATTCTATGCCGTGCTGAAGAAGAACGCCGTATGAACATCCGAGAGTTGTCAAATTTCCCCAGATCAAACCCGTGTTTTGGAGGAAATTCATGCGCACTGGAAAAAAAAACAACAAAACACATTGGATCTTGAGTCCAGACTGTTGAAAACATTGACAAAAAAAGAACTCTTGATTCAATCAGATTCAAGCTTAGATCAAAAGTAAATCCGCTCAAATTAAGAGGCTTGGTTCTTCCTTTAAGCTCAAATCTGATTGAATCAAGAGTATTTTTTCGTGAATCGATCGTAAAAGCCGTGAGTCAATCGACAAACCCGTGAATGAACCGATCGATTCATCTTAAAGATTAGCAAGAAATAATAAAATCTGTGCAAACGACGAATTTCTACACTGGAAAAAAAGCACATTGGATCTAGAGTCCAGATTCTTGAAAAAACATTGACAAGAAAAAATACTCTTGATTCAATCAGATTTAAGCTTAAATCAAAAGTAAATCCGCTCAAATTAAGAGGCTTGGTTCTTGATTTAAGCTCAAATCTGATTGAATCAAGAGTATTTTTTCTTGTCGACGTTTATAAGAGTATGGACTCTAGATCCAATGTGTGTGTTTTTTTTCCCCCCAGTGTGTATTTTTCCTTGAAATGTTCGGATATTTCAGATTAAATTGCGGTCAAAATTGTCCGAAAGATTCGAAGAAAAATATTCATAATTTTCCAAGCAAGTTCGGTTTTTTCTAAGGGGATTTACGGCAATGTCTGGATGCTCATATGGCGTTTTTCCTTAGCACGGCAGTATTAATGCAGCGAGGAAACACGAAAGCCCGGAGCGGCCTAATCAGCCGAGTCTTGTCGGCTATACTGCTGTGATAATTTCACCAAGAACTTGATAATTTCTCCTGAAATTTACTTACTTCTGTGTGTTTTTTTTTGTTGCAGGTATGCATGAACGAAATCAGTGTTAATCTACCAATTTTCGAAATAAGGACTCTTCTTGTAAGAAACTTATATTCTAATTCCTTGTAGTTACTGTTGTTCACAATTTAAATTTTTCATAGCTTCGGTTTTTGGAAGTTCTGACGCCGCGAGAGATTTCATTCGGAAAAAAATTTTGACAGATCGGAAAAATCAGCCCTTGAGAGTACAACCTCCCCTGTTAACGATAAAGAAGTAGGAATTCTGTCTGGGATTTTTTCCCACCATCAGCGCTCACCGGCAACTTTTAAGCTCTAGCCATTTTCGGATTTTCATGCAAAACAGCATTTTCTCAAAAAACAAGTGAATTTTTTTATTAATCACTTAATTACGGCGTTTTCATAGTGAACGGCAATACATTTGAATCCTCCACTGGAAAAAAACAACACATTGGATCTGAAGTCCAGACTCTTAAGAACATCGAAAAGAAAAGTACTCTTTATTTTAATCAGAATCTAGCTCAAATCAAGAACCAAGCCTCTTAATTTAAGCGGATTTCGTCTTGATTCAAGCAAAAATCCGATTGAATCAAGAGTATTTTTTCTTGTCAATGTTTTCAAGAGTATGGACTCTAGATCCAATGTGGTTTTTTTTTTTTTTTTTCCAGTGTCTCTCTCTTCAGCACGACAGCGGTGTAACAATCGGAACCAGTGGCTGGCGTTATTTGCGATTTATCGATCGATCTGTCATATAAAGCTATGGGAAAGGCTGAATACATAGGGTGTTCGCAACGAACACCTCGATAATCGATTCCTCGGGATAGCTTCAAATGAGGAAGTATCGAAAATCGATCATTCACGCCTCGCCGCCACCCTCGAACCCACGTGACTATCGCATCCTTTTCGACCTATCGCACGAGTTGGGTAACACCGCACGTTAATCCTGTCACCGTTGTTGAGCACCGTCGGGTCGTCCCCGATAAACCCCGCAGTTCCATTCCGCCGCCCCCTCCCTCCCGAAAGGGGGAGGGCTACCGTCGTCGTGAAAACGGTTCGTTTCGCCCTCTCCCCCCCCGGGGGGGGGGGGGGGGGAGGCCGTTGTAGATCTCACGCGACAACGCCGGCCGCCGGGCCGATCCAGCGACCCATAAAGACCATCGTGCCCAGAGCCGAGGGACGATGCCTCGAAGATCGATACTTTTCGATATCGATATTTTTGCCGCGGAGAGATGGGCGGATCGTCGAGATGGTCGATCCCTCGCGGAGACGGCGTTACGGTACGGCGCCGCTCGTTATCCTCGGCCGCTCAACGGCGACGAAGACCCCCGAGTTGCCGATTCGACGGCTGTTTGTGACGTCACGAGTCACGCGGGCTCAACTCGAGTCGTTCTCCGCGACCCAGGGGTGTGAGTATTGAAATGACGTTTTTTACGACGTCCTCCATCAAGGTGTCGACAAGTTCGGAATTTCCGGAAAGTCTGGCATTAGTACAGATTTTTTAAGGGTGGTCCAGAAGTACTGAAAAAGTGCGGAAAATACTCAACGATGTCCAGAATTTTTCTAGTTTTTTTGTCATTTTTGTCGCAATTTGAGCGAGAAATTCAAATTTTTGAAATTTTTCGAATTTCGTCAAATGGAGGTACTGATGGAGTACTGAATTTTTCTGCTAAGTACACCGGAAAAAAAAATACAAATTGGATCTTGAGTCCAGGCTCTTGAAAACATTGACAAGAAAAAGGACTCCTGATTCAATCAGATTTAAGCTTAAATGAAGAACCAAGCCTCTTAATTTGAGCGGATTTCCTTTTGATTGAAGCTTAAATCTGATTGAATCACGAGTCCTTTTTCTTGTCAATGTTTTCAAGAGTCTGGACTCTGGATCCAATGTGTTTTTTTTTTTTTTTTTCCCAGCGCATTTTCTAAATTTTCTGGCAACCCTGACAAACTAATCATTTTGGCAGTCGGACGCTCATTTTTATACGGGTACTTTAACGGCAATCTGTCGGGGCCGAGGACCCTGTGCTGTGAAATTTGGCGTCGGGGCGGGGGGCTTTAGCACGCATCGCACCACAACAATCGCCCCGGGGGGGGGGGGAGGAGGGGCCGCCTTCTCGCGTGCACGGCGGTGCGCGCGAGGCGGAGCCGCGGTCGCCGGGCGAGGCGTCGGCGTCGGATCTGGATCCCGGTGGTTTTTCCCGGAGAGGCCGCGCGGACGGCGGCAACCTCGCCGCGAACCCGGCACCGCGAGAGGTCAGCCGCCGCCGCCGTGCCGAGGGCCCCGCGAGCTCCGACTGAGAACGGTGCCCGGTGCCCCGCCGTCTGCACGAGGAGCGCCCGCTTTCCACGCTCGCCTCCGAAGCGAACCGAACCGAACCGACGGAGAGGATGCGGGTTCGGTTCAGCTTCCACCCTCGCTCGTCAAGCGAATTTTATTTCAGGTTCCGAACCTCTTCAAGCGAATTTTATTTGGACCGAGTTTAACAGAAAGGAACCAAGCCACATCAGCTATTCATTGGAAAAAAAACACATTGGATCCAATGAGTTTTTTTTCTAGTGTGGGCAATTTAATATTTTACATGAAATCGGTTGTGAGGATTTTCTCGCAAATTTCAGTGAATTTTCCTTACCGAACGAAGCAAATTCCTTAAAATTTTCAAAGGAGCCCGCACAAACACTCTCTTGTAAAAAATTAAAGTTCCCAATTAAATTTGGCAATATCTGATGTGGCTTGGTTCCTGTCTGTTCAACGCGGTAGCATGGGACCCGAAGTTGAGGCCTTATGGATCTCTGAAGTTTTCAGATCTCGCATCCGAAAACTTGAGGTCCAGCTGCCGAAGTTCGGGCCAGACATCGAGGCACTTTGATATGTCCCGGAGTACTTCAGATGTGTGACCCGAACCCATCGGTATACATCGAAGTACTTCAGATGTCCGATCCGAGCTTCGACAGCTGGACCTCAAGTTTTTAGATACGTGATCCGAAAACTTCAGAGATCCATATGACCTCAACTTCACTGGAAAAAAAAAAACACATTGGATCTAGAGTCCAGACTCTTGAAAGCATTGACAAGAAAAAATACTCTTGATTCAATCGGATTTTTGCTTGAATCAAAAGGAAATGCGCTCAAATTAAGAGGCTTGGTTCTTGATTTAACCTAGATTCTAATTGAATCAAGAGTACTTTTTCGTGTCGATGTTTTTACGAGTCTGGACTCTAGATCCAATGTGTTTTTTTTTTGTTTTTTTTTCCATTTTTCGGGTCCAACGCACGAAGTTTTTTTCTCCGTGCATTGGTGTGCTCGTGAGCTTTTTTCAGGAAGCACCCCTTAAAATTTAAGCTTCGACGTAAAAAACATAGAAATTCGTAGTCTCAGTAAAAAATTCATGTCGGAGCCCTTCCCGTGGACCCGATCTGTACCGTGCGCGCGGCTGCGGCGGGCCGGCTCCGGGCTCCGGTGTAATTTACGGCGACGTCGGAGCTTTGTTTATGGTCATCCCGAGTTCCTGACAACCCGTCTAATGGACCCCCGAATCGTGTTGGTTGCGGGGGCACGCGGGGCCGGTCCGGCACGAAGCGGAAGACAATGGACGGGGCGGCGCCCCCGGAGCGCGAGGGGGTGGGTTTCGGGACCGGTGATGCAGAAATTGAAGTGGTAATCTGACGCCATGCTCGAGTGATAGCGATGACCTCTCCGCTCCGGTCCCGATGATGCACCGTTTCTAACGTCTCAGTCAACCGCCCTCTCCCCCCTTTCCGTGCGGTGTTGCCTATTTTTTCCTTTTAGGACTCGTGATAACAGGGAGAGCAGTACTGCCATGCTAAGGGAAAACGCCGCATGAACATTCGAAAGTTGGCAAATTTCCTCCGAAAAAATGCTTATTTTTAAGGGAACACTGGAAAAAAAAAAAAAAAAAAAAAAAAAAAAAAAAAAAAAAAAAAAAAAAAAACCACATTGGATCTAGAGTCCAGACTCTTGAAAACAATGACTAGAAAAAATACTCTTGATTCAATCGGATTTTTGCTCGAATCAAAACAAAATCCGCTTAGATAAAGAGGCTTGGTTCTTGATTTAAGCTAGATTCTGATTGCATCCTGAGTACTTTTTCTTGTCGACGTTTTTAAGAGTTTGGTCTCTAGATCCAATGTGTTTTTTTTCCAGTGTAGGAGTCCTCTGCCGTGATAGCGGAGAGAGCAGTACTGCCATGCTAAGGGAAAACGCCGTATGAACATTCGTAAGTTGCCAAATTTCTTTCGATAAAATGCTCATTTTCAAGGAAAGCTATAAATATTTTCCCTTGAAATTTTCAGGACTTTTCGGTGAAATTGCGAGCGAAATTATCTGAAAAATTGGAAGAAAAATATTCATGAGTTTACCAGGAAATTCGTGTACATAGGAAATTTGACAACGCCTGAAGGTTCATACGGCGTTTTTCCTTAGCACGGTAAAGTAATTGTCAATTTTTCAAAATCGAGTCTCCTTCAAGATTCGTCTGATCTCTTTTAGATGAAATCACTGACATTGCTGAAACAGCGAAATTCATCTTGATTATAGTAAAAACGAGACAAATGAAAAAGCCGTACGTGCGCCAAAAATGACGTAGTTGCAAGTAAGACAGCAGTAAGTGACAATATTCCTCCAGAAAGCCAATGATAACAGTGATTTTAAGTAAAGTACCGCCCTTTTCTGCCAACTTCTGACCTGCAAATGCGTTTTTTGTGTGTTCAAAACGCTACTACGAAAGCATACAGAAGATAGCTCTTACGGCTATCTCGCCTTACGTTAGCCCAGCACAAAAATGAAAAATATCCTTTTTATGTAATGGAAATAAAATCAGTGGATTTACAATCATCCAAATGATTGCTAGGAGTCTTTCGGACGATTAGTGGCATTTTGACGTACACTGGAAAAAAGTCGCTTGGAGCCAGAGCCCAGACTCTGAAAAACATTGACAAGGAAAAATATTATTGATTCAATCGGACTCATTGTTTGAATCACAAGGGAATCCGCCTAAATCAAGAGGCTCGGCTCTTCGACTCAAGGAAAAATCCGATTGAATCAAGAGAATTTTTCTTGTCAATGTTATTGAGAATCTGGACTCTAGATCCAAGCGACCTTTCTTTTTCAGTGTAGAACGGAGGCTTCTTTGAATAAAATTTTCCAATCAGATGCTTGTGAGCCCATTTTCTGGAAACCTTATTTTTGCACTTATTGCTCTCTTGACTATCACGGGAGAATTGAGGTTTTTTCCGGATGATTGGGCATCTATGTTGAGCGTTGACTGATGAGCTCCGTTGATTAATCGGCGTGCGGGTCGCGGACCCCGGCCCATCTCGCGGCTCCATTTTCGCTTTTCAGTGCTCGACCGTAAAATCGCAGAGTCGTCGCCGGTCGTTCCCCGCCGCCGCTGCCTTGTAGACTTATCCAAGCATTTTCCCCGACTTTTTTCCGTTTTTCAAAGGAATTATTGAGGAACAGAGCACGTCTTCTGCCGTGCTAAGGAAGAAACAAAAAAGTGACAAAATTTAATGAAAAAAAAATCTTGAAATTTCACTAGAAATATTTCAGAAATTTATGAAATATATTGAAAAATACCGGCTCCTTTTCATGTTTTGCAAAACGTAAAAATTGTGAATTTCTTCTATTTATGTGTGTTTGAGTGCGGGTTGCATACTCTAGCCCCTGAAAAATATGAAATATTTCTCAGCCTCGTGGAATTTCATGAAATATTTCGCTGAAATTCCCAATGTTTCTTTTCTTTCTTACGTTTCATGCCACCCTGGAAGAACACCGTATGAACATTCGAGATTCGCCTAATTTCCCTCGATAAAACGTTTATTTTTGAGGAAAGTTATGAATATTTTTCCTTGAAATTGCCAGGAACTTTCGGTGAAATTACGAACAAAAATGAAAAATTCAGGGTTGCTCTAGTCAGGGAACACCGGGAAATGTCAAAATGCTTTAAAAAGTCAGGGAAAACTTGAAAAATCAGTGAAAATGACAAAAATGTCGGAAAAATTGTTAAGTCATCTTTATTAGCTTTTTAGAATGGGTTTGAGGTATTGATCAACAAATTTTGCCTGAAAACTGTCTATAATTATGTCTCTAACAATCTAGCATTTGTTTAGTTATCAGGAAATTTTCACCAGAATTCGTCAGAGAAATCAGGGAATTTAGCTGTCTAAATTCTGTGGCAACACCTCATTAAAGAAAATAATTCTTAAGTTTTCCAGGAGATTCTCGTTTCATCAAAGAAAGTTTAGCAACGCCTGAAGGTTCATACGGCGTTTTTTCCCAGTAGGTACGGCAGGATAAGGGAGAGAATGGACAGGGATACGTCGAGATATAGAGCTCTCAGGGCTCAAAAGGGCAATCAACCTGATACCTGAGACCTGATA
This sequence comes from Bemisia tabaci, assembly GCF_918797505.1. Lineage (NCBI taxonomy): Eukaryota > Metazoa > Arthropoda > Insecta > Hemiptera > Aleyrodidae > Bemisia > Bemisia tabaci. Next base: position 3,254,688 of record NC_092802.1, read on the forward strand.
CGAACCTGAACCTGAACCTGATACGAGAAACGCCAGAAAAATGCCGTTGCCAGTCTTCAGATTCCAGCGACAAAGCAAAATGGCTAAGAATGTTTATGACTCAGCGTTGAATTTTTGCAAAAAATAAGGGCATCGATGTGCACATCGGCTCACGGGTCTTTCCTAATTCACTCAGCCTCCGTCAGATGGCGCTCGCAGCCTCTAGATCCAACGATTCACTCAAACCGTAAAAAGCACGGACCAGCACACCTCGAATCTGAAAATCATCCCCTAAATCGAGAGGGTGATCGTTCCTTTATTTCTTTTCTTTTCCGATCTTAGGTCCCGGCGCCGTTATTTTTTAAGCCGGAGCTTTTGAAAGTTCTGATAGCGGTCGAAAATTGGGCCCGTGTAGTATCTTAGTGTGGGAGGATAACGTGCCATCCCGGAGGATCTACGAACTGTTCCTGCCAATTTTGCTCATCCTTGGTAAATAGTCCCGGTCGCGAGGGTATACAGCGACGTGGTTTAATTGGCTACATTAGAGCAGATTTCGACCTTAAGTCTGGAATTTGGCATGCGGGATACAGTCGAATTATGATCCTCTATCTTATGAAGTAACGTAATGTTTGATACCTATCTGAGAAAAAGTTCCTTTTTATTGATAAAGGATATTAATGAATAGATGTGCGCAGGCTTCAGGGTTGCCGGCAGTCTAGACAGGATGTATAGCATCAGAAAAAACCGGAAAATATCAGGAATTTTGGCCGATCAGGAAAATATCAGGACAATCGGAAAAATCGGACGTTTTATCAGGAATTTTGGCCGATCAGGAAAATATCAGGACAATCGGAAAAATCGGACGTTTTATCAGGAATTTTTCCCACGCGAATCTCGTCGACGGAGAAAGTTTTCCTGCTCTTTGCCTACCGTGCCAGGAGTCGAGAAAAATCAGGAATTTTTCATAAAATATCAGGAAAACATCAGGATTTTTCAAAATTAAAAAGTACTAGACACCCTGCTAGAAAATGAGGTAAAGCCAGGAGATTTACATTTGCGGCGACCGGGAAAAATCAAGGAATTCCTGACACATTTACTAATCGCTAAAACATATCATTGATCTTCCAACTGTTTATCTTCGATGATCCCATTAAAGCATGCCATCTTTCAACTAGTAAGGTGAAAGGAGAGTAAAGAAAATTTTGTCCAAGTTTTTGATCGCCCGGTAGCCCAACGAACATTTCTGCGGGGCACTGGAAAAAAAAAAAAACATTAGATCTAGAGTCCAGACTCTTAAAAACATCGACAAGAAAAAATACTCTTGAGTCAATCGGATTTTTGCTTAAATCAAGAACCAAGCCTCTTAATTTGAGCGGATTTCCTTTTGATTTAAGCAAAAATCTGATTGAATCAAGAGTATTTTTTCTTGTCAATGTTTTCAAGAGTCTGGACGCTAGATCCAATGTGTTTTTTTTCCAGTGTTGTCTTATTAAAGCATGCCATCATTTATATAGCAATTGAGTGCCTTTTTTCATAACATAACTGGACTTTTCAACTAGTAAGGAGAAAGGATAGTGAAGAAAATTTTGTCCAAGTTTTTGACCGTCCGGTAGCCCATTGAAAATTTCCACGGGGGGCTTTACACTTCCTGGAGGTTGAAAATCGTGTTTTTCAAGCTTGTATCAACTCAAAACTACCCTCGATTTCCCGGCGTTGGCCCGGACGGCGAGGGGTGCCAGCGCTTCACTCCCCGGCAACAACCTCGCCGGGAACCTCTCAAGGGCGTCAAACTTTTCCGGCACGGGGTGAGGGGGCGTCACCGACGCTCCCGCCCCCCGCCCCCTCCCCCCGCTCCTTCCCCGTTACTTTGCCCCAAATTCCAGCCGACAGCGGCGGTGCGAAGACACGGGGCGCGAGGTCGGGTCGCTGCGTGGCGTTGCGTGGGGGGGGGGGGGAGGGGGGCGCCTCCGCAAGTCCGCACTCGCACGCTCAAGGAATGACAATTCTTAAGCCGGCTCCAGACTACGCGGCATTCGCCGAATATTACTCGCCGAATACCGAATATTTGGCAAGTCCCGCGTAGTCTGGATGGAACATTCGCGTCGACTTGGCTCGTGTTGACGCGAGGCGAGTCACTCGGCTCGGTATTCGCCCCAACCCGCTAAAAGTCGGTTTTTGTGACACGAGTCAAAGGGATCGCGAGTACGAAGCCGAGCGTCCATCGCGACATCGGAGCAACATCGGGGTGCCATCCAGACTACTCGTCCTCACTCGCCGAATGTTCGCTATAGTTTTGTAGGAGGGGGGCGAAGAGGTGCAGCGTTTTCCAGTGTTTTTTCTTCACTTGGCGAACATTTGTCGTATCCCATCAGATATTCGTTATTTACCAAATGACGAGCCAAGTACGACTTTTACGAGTAGTGTGGCGCTGTACACTCGTGGAAACATTCGAATCTGCCCGTCGATTCCCGAACCCCGAATATTCGTTACTCGGCTCGGCACTCGGCGAATGCCGCGTAGTCTGGAGCCGGCTTTACGCCGTCTTGAGGGTCGATTCAGTACTTGAGGTCAAGGTAGAATTCGCACCCCCCCCCCCCCACCCCTTTAATCATTACTTTTAGCTCTTCGACCCTCGGATTTACAGTTTTGGTCGTAGGCTGCTGGTTACATCCTATGATTTTGAAGCTCATCTCCGTAAACCATGGTGTCTACACTGAGAAAAAACTATGGTTTATAAACCTATTAGAGGTAAATATGGAACACCTATAATAGTCGTAAATAAACTAATGATTCTCGGTCTGTGAACCATACTAAGGTCTCTGTACCTAATTAAGGTACAGAGACCATAACTAAGGTATATGTGCTATTATTATATGTAGAGGTACTACTATTAGTGGTGTTCCATATTTACCACTAATAGGTTTATAAGCCATAGTTTTTTCTCAGTGTAGTTTTTTAAAAACCGGGATTCATCAGGGAATGAAAATTTACCGGGAAAATCAGGGAATTTGTTCCAGAAACCGGGAATCTCTTCTCCAACCACCCAGGGATCATTTCGGAACACCCAGGAACATTTGTTGAATTAAAATTTTGAATGTGCGCCAAAGAAATGGCTGAAAGATCAATTAAAATCGATATTCATATCTGAAACTGTGGAAAATAATATTCTTTTCCCCGAGAAAATCCCAGAAAAGTGTGAGAAAACTTCGGTTTCTCATCAGGGAGTGAGCTCCAGAAAATCAGGGAAACTCAGTGAAAAATCAGGGAATAAGCTTTACCAAGGAAACTAGACACCATGCCGTACACCAAAGTGGGCTTACTAAGGGAAGGAGTTGTTAAAGGAATAACGATGAACAGGGTTGCCACAGTCAGGGAACACCGGGAAGTGTCAGGGAAAATTGGATTACATTTTGCATTAAGGAACTACAATGACGGGCTCATTTTAGAAACAACGTACATACCATTGATTTCCCATGCAGATACGAGCTTTTATGGAAGAGCCAGAAATAGTGGTTCCTCATTGCAAAATGCAGTCCAATTGTTGGGCTACCTTTATTTGCTATCTGGAATAGGTTTGCCTTTTCGAAGAACACGTTTTGTCAGAAAACTACTCCCAAAAATATGTTATTAACCATTTGGCAGATTTTCAATCGTCAGGAAAAGTTCATCAAAATGTGTCAGGGACTTTAGTGTTTTAAATTCTGTGGCAGCCCTTTATGAACACGACCCATAACTGGATCACATATTGCAATAAGGAACTATAATTTCGGGCTCATTTCAGAAACAACGTACACGCCATTGATCTCTCATGCAGATACGTGCTTTTATGGAAGAGCTAGAAGTAGTGGTTCCTTACTGCAAAATGTAATCCAACTCGTGGTTCCTGGGCTGATTCAGGCAGTGGTTTTTAGGTGACTTTTATGATGTCATTAAATTTTCAATTCATGTCGAAAGCTTTCAAATACCGCGAAACGGCTCTCTGTCCTGAAGTGACTCCCTTTTTTTGCGTTCCCTCGAAGTTCTGAAGTCCACGCCATGCATCATTGTGTGTTCTGTGCAATGTTTACCGTGGGGACAGGGTGTATACAGCCGTACAACTGTAGGAATGCCTCACAATATCGCCATTATTCGATTATGGCCTTCAATAATTGTAGGGAAGTCATGACAAAGTACAATTATTTCCATAATTCGATTTCAGGCGTGTAGTTGCAGATAAGTCATGCAAAAGTGCAGTAACTTCATAAACACATACACTGTTCCCAACATTGGGGCGATGAAATGTAGCAATAGAATTTGACCAAAATGTTCCTTTCAACTTTAATTTCTCTAACAGAAAGTTCTCATACTCTGAAGTATGCCCACAAGAAGAGAGCGCGAACAGTAAGCAGTCACCTCAATTTTTTTCCGGAAAGAGTCTAGAAAATGCAACACTGATAATCAAGGTATAAATTGATTACATTTTGCAATAAGGAATCACTATTTCTGATTCTTCCATAAAAGCACGTATTTGCATGGGAAATCATTGGCATGTATGTTGTTTCTAAAATGAGCCCAAAATTATGTTTCCTTCTTACACAATGTAATCCAAATGAAAGGTATTCTTTTTTCGACGGTTTACTATTATCTCTCATTAGTCATTACTAGCTGGAATCGCCCATCAGTGAACATGTCGGAAAGAACTTCCTCGACAAATCGGTACGTTTCATGAACGAGAATATGTCACTCGTATTGAGGAAGCAAACGTGATGCACAAATAATGAAGCATTAGTGTTCGCGCGGTCGTACGTCGCCGAAGTCTCGACTCTAAAAGCTTTTTAAAAGCTTTCCCCCCCCCCTTTTTTTTTCCAAAGTTTTCCTCTAAGGTTACAGTGAAATTGCGATTGGATCTTTGATTTTCATGTTTGCTCTACACCTAGCAACTGCTTTTAATGAATTAGCTTAATGGACTTTCCTCTTCCTCGTCGAGTCTAAAAAGGTTCATTCGAAATGTAGAAAAAAAGGTTCAATCGAAAAGTAGAAAAAAGGTTCTCATCGGCCAAAACCTCGTTGAGTATATTCAGTGGCGAGGCGTGAATGATCGATCATCGATATTGCCTCATCTGAAACCGTGGTAAAGAGTTGATTGTTAAGGTGTTCGGACCGAACACTCTGAAAAGCATGTAAACATGATTCTGTAACCAGCGCAGCGCAATTGACCCATTATCAGTTGGAAGGTCCACGAACACTTATAAGTAGTCCTCTGAAAGTTTAAGTGGAAATTATGTTCGGAAGTCAAGGGATGGAAAACGTTTGGATCAGGGAAAAGCCAAAAAAGTCAGAGAATCGAAAGACGAAGAAATCATTGAAACCCTGTGCTAAGCCCATTTTCTCAAGACATACTTTCTGCCGTGCCGAGGAAAAACGGCGTATGAACATTCGAGAGTTGCCAAATTTCCTTCGATAAAATGTTTATTTTTAGGATAAATTAAGAATATTTTTCCTTGAAATTTTCAGACGTTTTAGATCAAATTACAAACAAAATTATTTGAGAAATTGGTAGAGAAACATTCAAAAATTCTCCTGAAAATGGAGTTGTTGCATGTGTGAGGAATTTGCGATTTGACCATTGATTCCAACGTAAAAGTTCGCGAGAAACACGATGTTATCACTGGTTTTCTCTGAAATCAACTCCCAAGCTCAAAAAAAGCTCTGAAGTTGAGGCCAAAATGGAGGGGATATCCCACCCTACCCCGAGAGTCCACCTCTACACCAAGACAAACTCTCCACGCAAAGATAGAAAGCAAATACATTAGCAGGGTTGCCGTGTTTTCAGTTTTAGAGTCCCCAAATAAAAGGGCAGCCCTGTCAATGTATTGGCTCCCTATCTTTGCATGGAGAGTTTGTTTTGATGTAGAGAGGGGCTCTCAGGGTAGGGCGGGATATCCCCTCCATTTTGGCCTCACGTTGAGAGCTTTTTTTGAGCTTGGGAGATGATTTCAGAGAAAACCAGTGGCATTATCGTGTTTCTCGCAAACTTTTACATAAGAATAAATGGTCAAATCGCAAATCCCTCACACATGCAACATCTCCATTAGTGATTTGCCAGGGGAGATTTTGCAACGCCTGAAGGCTCATACGGCGTTTTTCCTTAGCACGGCTGCATTCTTATTCGTACCGCGCTCCTCGGTAAGACGGCCGACTTGGTATCGATTTCATTTAATCGATGCAACGCCGGAGCCGCACAGTGGATCGTACAATCAGGAAGGTCGAACAAGAAGTTGCCAGCTATAACTGCTTTCGATGTATAAATCGATCGCCATATTTTAAATTTAAAGAGCTGCGTCTCGAAGGAAATGTCAGGAGGAAACCGATGAAACAACTTTTAAAACCTCAGTGTTGTATTAACGAAGTTATGAGCTTCCAAAGTTACCAAATTTTGTCCGTTATCCTCTATTGAGACGATCCACTGTGCGACAGACCCGCTCTAGTCACGTTGACGCAGCGCAGCTTTCCGGAGATGGCATCCCTTTTTCTCGCTCATTGCAGCCACTGACATGTTGCCAAACCGCTTTTATACTAAAATTCCGCACGTAGAAACCGAGAAACGCGCAGGGACCCGGAGTACGGAGAAATAGTACTACGGATACGACCCATAGACGTGGAAAATCTGGGCAATCGCCTCTCCGATAATTTGACCGCGTTTTATGGAAAAGAACCCAGCCACATCAAGCTATCGCCTAATTTAACTGAGCAATTTAATTTTATACGAGGATGTTTAAGAATTTGCTTTGTACTAGGGAAAGAATGTACATCCGCACAACCGTCTTCATGTAAAAAATTAAATCGCCCGATTAAATTTGGCAATAGCTGATGTGGCATGGTTCCTTTCCGTTCAACGCAGTGCAAGTTGTTGTCTCGTTTACGATCGGACGTGAATAAATTTCAATGTTTCCAAATTTCTCCCGGCAAATTGCATTTTTACTCGCAGAATTTGAGCGTATCCGACTGATAATTTCACTGAGCTTTTCTCTGGTCTTCCAGTCAAATCCGTCAAATTTTCGACGAAAACTGCATAGGTACACATTCTTGTAAGCAATCGAATAGTTTGAGTCACTTCTAGAACCTCGGAAGGAGTCGCGTACCCTCGTTGGGGAAACTAGGAATTTTCCGACGACGCGGCAATATTGGCGCCCCTGCAACGCGGCGCAGGGCGGCGCGCGGGGACGGGACGCAGAAATCGATGCGCTCCACCACTCCGTCTCCAGGGCCTATCCCTGTCGCCCCCCCGCCCGCCCGCCACCCCGTCCCTTGGCCGCCCAGCCGGAGCTAGTTGGTAGTCTGCCCGCAGGTTGCAGTGTCAAGGTTAGCCCCTCCCCCTCCCCTCGCCGCCCTTCGGCGCCGGGCGCAACCTTGCACTTTCTCCCCACCCCTCCCTCCCTTCCGTCCCGCCCAGAGCTTTGAGCTTTGAGCTTTTCAAAAGCGCCCCTCGCTTGTCGTTCCTCCTGGAGACGGGCACGTGTGGGTATGTGCCGAACTGACCCTGCGAACGGGGCAATGGGTCCTTGTCGCGCGGTGATTGCAGGGGTTGCCGGCGGTCCGGGAAACCGGGGAAAGTCAGGGAATTCGTGGACAAAGTCAGGGAATTAGGGGGAAAATAAAGGGAATTTGTGGGAAAAGTCAGTGAATTTGTTGGAAAAGTCAGAGAATTTCTGAAGTATCAATCTACCAATCAGTCAGGCATATCACAGATCTTCTAGCTGTATACCCAGAAGTCCCACAGTCAGGAAAACCCGGGAAATGTCAGGGCATTTTAAAAAATCAGGAAAACCTGGAAATGTCAGGGAAAAGGTCTAAAGTGTCAGGGAAAAATTGTCAATTTACCTTTATTCGCTTTCTACAATGGAAGTGATGTCAAGGTTCTAGAACCAACAAATTTTGCCTTGAAACTAATTGAAATTTTGTCTTATGACATATATTTAATCGCAAGGGAATTTTACTCAAAAGTGTCAGGGAAAACAGGGAAACAACGAGTAATTTCATTTTCTGGAATCGATGGCAACCCTGATGAAAGGGGGGAAAATTATCACCTCGAAAAATTCGAGAATATGTTACGTTTCCTTCACCGAAAAGTCAACTATTGATAGTTGATTGGGATAGGGCTTTCTGTGTCCCTGGTAGTTTTCTGCGGGCTAGTCAGATACGTGTTTTTTTTTTTTTTGAGTCCCTGCTCACTGACTTGTCAAACAACGTTAAGGGATTCTGAAAATACTCGAGACTTGGTGTACTGGATAGTGAGCATTACGTCAAGAGTGGACCTCCTCGACGTGCGCATGTTTGAGGTCAACATGAAGAGGAATTCTCGATCGTGGAAGCGTAGTTTTTCGCCAAGTTTCGCCTAGCCGAAAGGATCGACGCCAGATTTGGAAAAAATGCGTGGAGCTTTGGCGACGGTTCAAATTCGCGACCTTTACGAAACACGAAGACATGGGCCGTGGCATTGTGCTCGCTAGGGACAGCCGCTCATACTGCTGTACTAAAGTAAGAACGTCGCAAGAGCCATCAGAGGCTGCCGAATTTCCTTCGACCGAATTTTCCGGAAAAGATAACAGCGAAAAAGCAAGGATGTAAAAACGGGAAACAAGGCTAAAAATACACATTCAATGAAACCCGAGACGTAGGGCTCAGGCTTTTTATCGTTTTTTCTTTTAAATTTTTATCGTTTCCGACTGAAAATGACTCAGTTTTGAGTCGAAACGTATCGGGTTTCATTAATTGTGAATTTTTAGCCTTGTTTCCCGTTTTTTCATCCTTGTTTTTCCACTGTTATCATTGTCTTGGGCTGCTCTTAAAAATTTGTAGGTATCTTTTCCGGAAAATTTATGAGTGTTTTTCCTCCGATTTCTCAGATGATTACGTTCGCAATTTGATCTGAAAGTCGGCAAATTTCTAGGGAAAATATTCACAACTTGTTTCAAAAATGAATATTTGCAAAGGAGAAATTCGGCAACATGCGAAAGCTTTTATGGCGTTTTATAGCATGGCAGCACAGGAGATCGAATGCGGCTTTGAATTTGCGAGAGGAGACGATGTAGACGGCACCAACTAGAATCAACGTAACTGAAGCTCACGGTGCTTAATTTTATCTCGTGTTTTATCATCGCGCAAAGAAACTGAACAACGTTCTGTTTTGAAATGACACGCTCGTTCCTCACAATTTTTGAAAAATTATGTATTCCATATCTTCAATAATGGACCACTAGACAAGGTACGAATTTAAGCGATCTGATACATGTTTCTTAACCAGAATTTCACGTAGAAAACGATTTACACAACGAAACTTACGGAAACTAACTCCTAACGAAGATATTAACGTTTTTATTTCACATTGGTCACGAGGAATTTGAACTGCCCGCTCACAAGAAACTCAAAACTCTACGTGAGTCAAATCGCCCACTACAACGGTTTCAGCAAGCTTCTCAATCGAGCAATGTTCATTTCCCATCATGTGTTGTTCAAACTATTAGCAATTTGCTGTAGCTGAGCCAAAGCGTCAAGACTGAGGTTGCCAGATTTGTATATCTTAGAGACTGTCATGATAACGTTTAGCGCGCGATGTGAATCACGTAGAGCATTGAGTTTTCATGAGCGGGTGGTTTGAATTCACGCATTAAGAATCATTAAATATCTTCGTAAGGAGTTAATTTCGGTAATTTTCGTTGTTTGCATCGTGTTTTACGTAAAATTTTGGTTAAGAAACATGTATCAGAATGCTGAAATTCGTACCTTATCTAGTGGTCCATTGTCAGGGAAATGTCAGGAAATGCCATTTCGACGGTGTAAGTCGGCAATCACATAACTCGGTTTGCGACGTCGCAGACTTCCTGTATCCTGTCATAGTGTCATACTTTATTTTTGTAACGGAAAACTACTCACCGGTAATTCTTTAAAACTGTTGATTTTTCTTCTCTGTGAGAGGAAAATTCTGCAAAAACTTCAAGGAATGATGTCAATTTTTTCTCCTCTAAAAAAATACCGTAGAGGCGGAGATTTTCAGATACCGCAAACGAGGTACGTGATTGCCGACTTACACCGTCGATTTTCTAAATTCTGTGGCAACCTTGCCAGTGGCAATTTTGCATAAGCAGGCAGCGTTGTTTTTCCTAATTTTTTATGTAAAACCAAAGATTCTTGGTGAGGCAGCTTGCCTTATTTAAAATAGATATTCTCAATAGATTTTAACGGAGGTAAAATAGTGTCGCTAACCTGGAAAATATTTTAAAGCCAGAACATTTGAGATTTTTCGAAGAAAATTTGGCAACGTCTGTAGGCTCATACGGCCTTTATCGTAAGACGGCAGTATGCAGGGTTGCCACAGTCAGGGAAAACTGGGAAATGTCAGGGAAAATGACGAAAATGTCAGGGAAAATTTGTCTAATCACCTTCATTGCTCTCCAGAATGGGTTTCAGGTTTTGAACCACAAATTTTGCCTAAAAACTTTTTTCAATTATGCCTTCTTAACCATCCGTCACATCTTCAATTGTCAGGGAATTCCACCGAAATATGTCAGGGAATTTCATTTTTTAAATTCTGTGGCAACTCTGAAACCGTTGAATCCACTGCCAATCGATTGATCCACCACCGCGTCGTTGTCAAACCGCGAACGACCCCCCTAATTTCTCCCCACCTCTCAACGCGAAGTAGCCAATTATTTTTCTTCTCCTCGTGTTACTGCCGTGCTAAGGAGGAACGCCGTATGACAAGAGTTGTCAAATTTCCCCTGACAAAATATGTATTTTTAACGAAATTCATGCATATTTTTCCTTGAAATTTTCAGATAATTTAGATTGAATTGCGTACAAAATTGTCTGAAAATTTTAGAAAAAAATATGCTCAATTTTCCCAGTAAATCCGGGTTTTATCTGAGGAAATTCGGCAACGTCTGGAGGCTCATTCGACGTTCTTCCTCAGCAGCCAAGAGTGACGATTAGATGCGAGTTGCTTGGTTCAATTTCTATTACGAGGCCTCCTGCGTAAGTGTGAGTGCGTGATCCGGTCCCCGTGTGAGTGAGCAGGCTGCAAGGCATGCTCTAATGAGTTAATTTCCAGACAGATTATAATCGGCGTAATTAATGGCCGTAATCGGTATCGGGCCTTGGACAGGGTTGTCAATACCGTGCGGAGATTCGTCTGAATCTGAGCGGTAAATTTGGGATCTCTCGGCAATTTGTCAACGCCCCTCCGAATCGAGCTTATTGCGCCTGCGCGGATTTGTGCGTGGCGCGATGTTGCCGCATCTGTCTGAGTTTCGTCAGTTTTTGTGGGATTTCTGCCGTGCTCAGGAAGAACATCGCAAGAAAATTCGAGAAGTGCCAAATTTTCACGAATAAAATGTGTATTTTTGAAGAAAGTTATGCGTTTTTTCCCCCTAGAAATTTCCAATATTTTAGATTAAATTGGGAACAAAATTTTCTGAAAAATTGGAAGAAAAATATTCAGAATTTTCCCAGTAAATTCGTTGATTATCAAAGGAAATATGGCTACGCCTGAAGGCTCATACGGCGTTTTGCCTTTAAGGCAGATTTGATGTGGAGTTTTGGGGTCTTCCCCCGAAGTTCGACGTCGTCCTTTATATGCCATTGCTGCAGAATATTCGTATATCCAGGCGAGGAAAGGAAGATCTCATTGGCTGTGGCTTTTTCGGTATTGTCGTTCCTTAGGACTAGAGTTTCCATGTTCAGCTGGTATCTTTAAGTTATACACGAATCCATTCAGAACCACTTTTCTGCTCGATTGTTTTCCCTGAAACAGGGTTGCCACAGTCAGAGAGTACCGGAAAAACCTGGAAATTCCAAAGAAAATGGAAGGAAGTGTCAGGAAAATGAGCCCTGAGACCCATAAGAATATATGCACAACAGGGCTCACGTCATAATGTACATAGTTCTGTTTGTCAGAAATGCGTTCAAATTCTGAAACCGCACGTCCGGCACGTGTCAGCGTAAATGATCGATTATCGATATTTCCCCTTTTGAATCTATGGTAAAGAATCGATTATTAAGGTGTCCGTTGCGAACAACCTGTGTATCGATCCTTTTCAATAAGTTTAAATGACAGATCAATCGATTTATCGCAAAGCACGCCACGGCACTAGGCCGGCACGTGTCTTGATACAGCGCTTCAATTCTCATCGCCATAAAGATTTATTGTAAACAAAGAAGTCCAAAATAAACCCCGACAAATCTCCAGGTTTTATTACCGATCTTATTCCCCTTATTCTTTACGACCGCACTTATCCCGCGCCGTTATAGCGCCTTGCTATGAAAAAACGACGTTTTTACCTCAGGCGTTGCCGAATTTCCTTCGACAACTCTCTAATTTTCTGGAAAATTTTTGAATTTCTTTCTTCCAATATCTCGGATAGATTTCAGGGTTGCCACGGTCAGAGAAAACCGGGAAACGTCAGGGAATTCACAAAGTCAGAGAATTGGCGAAAATGTGAGAAAATAATTTGTTATTTACCGTTATCAGCTTTCTAGAGTGGATTTGGCGTTTAGAAGAACAAATTTTCTTCGCAGACCGTCTTTTAGGCCGTATGACATAACTTCAATTGTCAGGATATTTTACTCAAACGTGTCAGGGGAGGCAGGGGAATGTCAGAGAATTTCATTTCCTAAATTTTGTGGCAACCCTGATTTGTAATTTCATCTGAAGTGTATGACAACTTACAGGAAGAACATTCATAACTTCCTTCAATTACAAATATTCTCTGTTTGGCAACGTTTGAATGCTCATAAGGCGTTCTTCCTCAGCAAAGGCTTTGCGATTGATCGATTGATATGCCCTTTAAACCTACGGAAAAGGATCGATAAACTTGGTGCTCGCAACAAACACCTTGATAATCGATTCTTTACCACAGCTTTAAATGAGAAAATATCGATAATCTGGCCGGTGAGGCGCCTCCCTCATCCCGCCGCACGTGAACTCTCGTTACTCTTCATTAACACCCCCTTCCTCATCTCCATCCCCCTTTCACGTAATAAGGGGGGCTGGAGGGGGAGGGGGCTCTGAAGGTCGCGTCGCCGCATTCGACTCGCGGTTGCCGTGGTAACGGGGGATTTAAATTTTCCCGGGAATCGCCGGCGAGGATGAAGATATCTCGACCCGATTGCTCGGCAACCCTGATTAGTGCAATTATTAGTGCACTCCGCGATCGAGTGCGGATTGTCAGTTCCGCCTGATCGCCGGCAGAGCGCGCTGCGGAGCGATGTGTCGTAAATGCCACTGGCATTCGAATCGAGTGAGCTTTCACCAGTTTTAACCGCTTTTTAGTGAGGTTCCGGAAATCCCGGGAATAGAGGGAAGGGGTCATTCGCGAGCAGGGTCGCCACGGTGAGGGAATACTGGGAACTGTCAGGGAACTTTCAAAAGACAGGCAAACCTGGAAATGTCAGGGAAAATGACGAGGATTTTAGGGGAAAATCGGCAAGTCACCTACATTTGCTCTTTCGAGTGAGTTCGACGTTTCGAAAAACAAATTTTGCCTGAAAACTATTTCAAATGGTGTATTTATAACCATGTGGCATAACTTTAGTTGCCAGGGAATTTCACCAAAATGTGTCAGAGAAATTTCAGGGCATTTCATTTTCCAAATTCTGTGGCAGCTATGCCTCAATTTCACCAGGGAATCTTGCCGCAACTGAAACGTGCATATGCGCTTACTGACACTGTAGATCTCTCGGACCTTTCTATTTCTTTTCTTTCTAATTACTCCTAATATACACAAATTTTGGGGAGGATTAACTACTCAGTTAGATCTGAAAATATTGCTTGCTTTGGACTTCTAATTTGCTTCAGCCCGTTTAAAATATAAAATTCCTTTTATGACGTCGTATTAAAATTTAGAAAGTCACAGGTGGACTTCAATTTCACACTGGAAAAAGAAGTCGCTTGGATCCGAAATCCAGACTCTTAATAACATTGACAAAAAAAAGTACTCTTGATTCAATCCGATTTAAGCTTAAATCAAAGAGCCGAGCCTCTTGATTTAGGCGGATTTTCTTTTGATTCAAACAAAAAGTCCGATTGAATGAAGGGTATTTTTTCTTGTCAATGTTTTTAAGAGTCTGGACTCTAGATCCAAGCAACTTTTTTTTTTTCAGCGTTCGTGAACGTCCCTGGTAAAAATCAGCGATAAGAGCTGCGTTTCAAAATACCATAGGAATTCTTATAGCCGGCTAAAGAAGGCTATACAGAAAGTCATATAGCTGGCTGTAGAATGCGGAGATAATCATACGGCCGGGCTATACGAAGCGATAAAAAATTATGCAGCCGGGATATAGTTCCTATCGCCGGGCTTTTCACTTTATCGCCTGGCTGTTGCTTTTTCGCCATCGATTATAAAAGGCTATAAGAAATTGTGTAGAAATTCGTGTGCTTTGGAAATCAGTAAGTTTGGTACGGAACCACCTCAATATTTACAAAACACACATTATATTTTCCTTTAATACATATTTTTTTTTCATCAATTAAAATGAGAATAATCCATACAGGATGTGCAAACATTTCAAAATCATGAGTTAAATAACGCTGACTCCGGCAGATGAAATATTAGAGCCTAACACAAAGCGGAGCGGCGGCGCACTGGCGCCTACAAACCTAACAGGGATACTTCACGCGTTGCGCAATGCGTGAAGTATCCCTGTTAGGTTTGTAGGCGCCAATGCGCGTATCGCGCTGGCTGCCCGCCTGCCGCGCCGCAGTGTGCCACGGCGCTTGAAGCAACTATTTCTCACCGGAGGTAATGCACAGTATCATACGAAACTGAAGGCGCTCTAATGTATTAGTAATGGCAGGCATCCATCAAAAGTACGGAGCTTTTCTCGCAAAATAAATCAAGATACTACGGCCCAAAAAGAGAGCAGTATTCCAAAAACTTACCAAGTCCTAGCATCCGTAATCAGTAACGTTCAGCATACACTAACTTTATCGCCTGAGTGTTGCTTAGTCGCAATCGGCTATAAAAGGCTATAAGAAATTGTGTAGCCGGCTGCAGAAGCTATTGGAAATCTTACAGCCGGCTGTAGGTCTATAGTATTTTGGAACACAGATTCTACTGCCAATTTTTACCAGGGGTTTGGCATTTATGACCAAACTCAGTTTGTTATTTTTTCTGAATTGTTAGTTAATACTTTAGCTTCGTAGGTTGCAGGAATTCGAGGGAAAGGAAGAGGGCTTCATCGTTACGATATAGGAATGCGGGTCAAAATGAAGCCTGTTTCCCAACGATCCATGAAAGTGTACCCGCTGACAAACCGTGTCTCCAGTTGGTTATTTAATTGCTCACCGAACACATACCCTACCTCTGTTCTCATAGAGGACGTAAGAATTTTAACAAGTCAAATGACTCGCTGAATAATTGTGAGGCACCAAGTTTAACTGAAATACTTCGAGTTTTGAATACGTAATTGATGAGGGAAGCTCATAGATGACATTATCTCGCATAAATGTTTTACTCTCTTGAACACCTTTTACTAAGTTTTTATGATGACTAGATTTCTAGTCCTCTTTCGCCGGCAAAAGGAGAGTAATCGCGTATTTTCTAGAATTCAGGAAAATGGTTGTACCTCATTTCTTGAACCGAGCGTTCATGCTTTAATAAGTGACTTTTTGCACTGGTGGTCCAGTTTTCGAAGAGGTATTAGAATATTGTATCACTGGTATTATTATTCTCGGATATATTCAAGTGACTATATTCGTGGGTGTCGCCATCCTGTAGCAATAGCAGTTGTGACTGGAATTTTTCCTCAGCAAAAAATCGGGGGCCTCTCTCTTTTTCTCAAATTGTGAGACTTAATTTATGATACCTTTTTGATCAAGCTTTTCTCTCTGCCGAAATTAAAGCCTTTGCCTAACGTATTCGTATTTTGTGTGTTCAAGGTAATTTAAATTCTGACCGTTTGCTCCCCTCGTGCTATCAAATCTGTAAGTAAGTAATTTTGATGAGCTTTTAAACCGTGATTTTCTAGCCATTTTCTCTAAGTAGGTAGAAAAAGAAGAAAAAAAAATCTTCTTTTTGCTTTAGCTAAAATTTGCAAGAGACCCATCATGAATTTGTAATTAACGTTTCACCCATCAGTTATGAGAGCCAGCCCACCTTTTAGTCGGTCAACGGCGCCTCAAATGGACTACATTTTGCAATTAGGAACTATAAATCCCGGTCCGGTTTTAAAACAACGTATGTACCATTAGTTTCCCTATGCTTATAGGTATCTTTTCAGATGAGCCAGAGTTTATAGCTCCATATTGAAAAATTCAGTCCAAATAATTACTGGGGCGTCTCAATTTTTTCCACGCCGGCTCGTGGAGTGAGGCTATCTCGGTGCACCTGTCTCCTGGTGTCCCGGAGTAAAGAGGGTCGTGGGTCGACGCACCGGGACGCGGAGATAAGTCGACCAGAACATTTCACCCAAATACACGACCGTCGACGGGCAATGATAGATAGGACCAAAAGTGGGGGGGGGGGGGGGGTCAAGTGAGGCGACAAAAAATGCCTGTGACGGTGTGACAGTCGTCGGCCGGGGTTCGAAACAAGCTCACAGATACCGATGCTACTCTCACCGCTTTTCCACGATCCTCGTCACGATGTTGTGCTTCGGTGCTGCCAAGTGACAAAAGATTACTCGTAAAACTTTGAGCCGACAAAGTCAGTCAACAAGTAATAAAATAACAACTTGATTTGGGGAAAGGTTGCAATCAAATTTGAATTTCGGTACACGAAGGTGCACTGGAAAAAAGAAACACATTGTATTTAGAGTCCAGACTCTTAAAAACATCGACAAGAAAAAATACTCTTGATTCAATCAGATTTAAGCTTAAATCAAGAACCAAGCCTCTTAATTTGAGCGGATTTCCTTTTGATTCAAGCTTAAATCTGATTCAAGCTCTGATCAAGATTCCTTTTTCTTGTCAATGATTTCAAGAGTCTGAACTCTAGATCCAATGTGTTTTTTTTTTTTTCCGTGTACTGAAAAAACACTTACTTTTTCTGTTACGAATTTTTTCCGAAAAGCACTGTGAAACAACTGATTTTATGCCAGCCAGTTTCAGTGGACACCCATCTCCACCACGGGGTGTCTACAAGTTCGGAATTTCCGGAAAGTCCGAAAATAGTACTGATTTTTTAATGGCGGTCGGGAAGTACTAAAAAAGTGTGGAAATTCCGCAAGGAGGTTCGGAATTTTTATCATTTTGGTCGCAATTTGAGCGAGAAATTCAAATTTTTGAAATTTTTCGAATTTCGTCCAATGAAGGTACTGAAAAAGCATTGAATTTCTTGGGAATATACTAAAAAAGTACCGTAAAATTACTGATTTTTGGTCTGCCTGTTTTAGTAGACACCTTGCACCAGTTCTAACGCAATTCAGAGTATCACTGAAGCGTCCAGCCCACGTACAAACCATAGGCGGTTTAACACAATTTTTGCGGTTGGGAATGAATATTTTTCCTTGAAATTTCCAGGAACTTGAGATCAATGGCGAACAAAATTATCTGAAAAATTGGAGGGAAAATATTCATAGGTTTACCAGGAAATTCGTATTATATCAAAGGAAATTTGGCAACGCCTGAAGGTTCATACGGCGTTTTTCCTTAGCACGGCAGAAATAGACGATGTCTTGGAGAATGAGTCGACAATGATGGTCGGCGTCTCGAGCTTAGCGCCTTCGGTGGAGCTTTGCAAGCTTCGCCGAGTAGAACTTTCTCTTCATTTGTCACTGTTATATGAGGACCGGCACGCCGCTATTGTTGCCAGATGGTGTTGAAAATCAGCTCATTTCCCCCATTTAAACCCATGTAAAATATCCAAGTTTTATCGTGCACTCTGACAACTTTGCACGCCGCTCAGTGGTCCCACTGTGTGGTGTTGTCGCTCGTTGCCATAGTGAATTGGACGGAGTTCATCAGAACAGGGTTGTAAAATCGGGAAATGTCAGGGGAAATGACGAAAAAGTCAGGGAAAATTTGTTAGAACACCTTAATTTGCTTTCTAGAATGGGTTTGAGGTTTCGAACAAGAAATTTTGCCTGAAAACTATTTTCAATTATCCTTTCTTACCCATCCGTCACATCTTCAACTGCCAGGGAATTTCACCAAAATGTGTAAGGGAAATCACACTGGAAAAAAAAAAAACACATTGGATCTTGAGTCCAGACTCTTAAAAACATTGAAAAGAAAAAATACTCTTGATTCTATAGATTTTTGCTTAAATCAAAAGGAAATCCGCTCAAATTAAGAGGCTTGGTTCTTGATTTAAGTAAAAATCCGATTGAATCAAGAGTATTTTTTTCTTGTCAATGTTTTTTAAGAGTCTAGACTCTAGATGTAATGTGTTTTTTGTTTTTTTAGTGCAGGGAAATGTTAGGGAATTTCATTTTCTTAATTCTGTGGAAATTCTTGTTACCTAAAAAAATCCTCTCTTTTCTTTTTTGGTTCCTGGAGGTCCAGACGGGACCCAGTGTCCATACTTTCTTTCTAAAATTACTCCACGCTCGTCGCTACGTGTGTAGCGTAGTATTATGCTCCCCCCCCCCCCCTCCTCTCTCGGGCGAACTTGGCCCGGGACAGGTGGAGAGGGGCATTACCATCTCGTACCGCTGCGACTCGGACGCATTGTCGCCATATAGTCGTGAAATTTCCGCACTTTCTCAGCTTGAGCTCGGTGTAAACACCACGTTTTATCGGACAATCCGGCAATCTTGCTCCGTCGAGTCGGGTGCCTTGTCCACCGTCCACGCAACACGCAACACGGAAGACCGGAACCAGCCCTGGAAATGACGTAAACCCTGCCCCCGTCGCCAGATCGTGCTGTAAAATCAGGACATTTTCCCATTGGAAACCACGCTGAACATCCACCTCTGATCATAAAATCTGGCAATCTTGTCGCAGGTGCTCACTGCTCATCGTCACCCCCGGGGCGGTGGCTGTAATTTTCGGCGTGCTTAACCTCAATTCCGAGCACGTCCGATTGTTAGCGTTGCGTTGGCCACGACGGAGGATCAACGAAGTCGTGAATCCGATTTCGGATGCGTCCACCGCGTATTTCTGCGCGTCCAGTGATAAACTGAAAAAAAGTCTCGGTGTTTTTACTAAGAAAAGGGTAAAATTACCAAGAATTCAGGGTTCTATTTGATCCCAGTTTTTCCTTGGTAAAATTTCCATTTATAGAATTGGTAATTTTACCTAGAAATCTTGGTAAAATTATTGAACTTTCTCGGTAATTTTACTGAACCTTGGTAAAAACGCCAATATTTTTTATCGACTGTGGTAGAATTACCGAAATAAAATGGCAAAGTTACCGGGAATTGATTACCAATAAAAGTCGTATTCTTACCTGAAAAAAAAACAGTAAAAACACCGGTTTTTGGGTAAGCTTACCAGTCTGTGTTGGTAAAATTACCAATAATTGGTAAAAAAGTGAGATGGTAAAGGTACCAACGGACCTTGGTAAAAACGCCGAGAATTTTTTTTCAGTGCAGGGTTGCCGCCGTCGGGGAATGCCGGGAAAGCCTCGAAATATCGGCGGACTCTGCAAAGTCACGAAAAATGACCTGAGTGTCAGGGAAGAATCACTAAGTCACCTTTATTTGCTTTTAAGAATGGGTTTTACGTTTTACGTTTAAATAAACAAAACGTGCCTAAAAATATTTCAAATCCTGCCGTTTTAACCGCCTGGCATCAATCCGCAATTGGAAATGAGGACGACCGGATTTCTTGAAATGACCCAAGCGAAAATGAGCCCAAGCCAAGTCGGAGAGCTTTTAGAAGCAGCGAATGAAACTTTAAACCCTTTACTCACTGAATGAATTCAGCCTAGCTTGGTTCCTTTCCACGTAACTCGATCCAGTTAACTGCATGGTTTTATGTGTGCACTCCCTACCAGCACAAGCCGGGGCGAAATACCACTCTTTAACGCCTATGTTTATGACTATCTAAATACTTATGTGGGTACTTCACTGCCGTGCTAAGGAAGAACGCCGTATAAACATTCGAGGGTTGCCAAATTTCCCTTGATAAAACATGTATTTTTGACGACATTCGTGCATACTTATCCTTGAAATTTTCAGATATTTTAGACTGAATTGCGTATACTAAATTGTCTGAAAATTTTGGGAAATAATATTAGCAATTTTCCCCGTAAATCCTGTTTTTGTCGGAGGAAACTTGGCAACGGCTGAAGGCTCATACGGCGATCTTCCTTAGCACGGCAGTTCAGCACACCATGACTACCGAAATGCGGAAATTAATGTCTCTTTTGCCACTCCTCTCTTATTTTATTCGTTGTATTTTCAATGTATCATACGTAGACGTAGGACTAAATCATTAACTTCTATATATTACCTCGAAGTACATTTGGAGCTTACTTTTAGGGGGACGTGCTGGGTGATGCCCAAGTCGAGTCAAATCGACCCGAGGCTTCTTTAAAAAAAAAATGCCACGCGTGTTGTGTTGGGGTCTTGCAAATCTTTGAAAGATGATCTTCGGAAATCGAGTAATTTGAAATATAATGTTCTGATAATTATTGTCACCCTCTTAGTTTATTCATCTGCAGAAAGGGTTTCCGAACCGCTTTCATGGCCTTAAGAATGGTTTAAATCTCTCTCTTACTGAAATCTCACTTAGATACTTCGCGGAAATTGCATTTTTAAAGATCCCCAAAGGAGGTTCCCTAAATGGACAATTTATCAGATTTCAAGAGTTGCTTCTTTTAAACAGTCGTTGGTACGATGGATCGTGGATCAGGGTGGCGAAATTTTATGAAAAATAAAATATTGAAATTTCAAAGTTTGATGAAAGATATTGAAAACACCGGTTCAGGATGCGCAAAGTGTTAAAATTATGAGTTTCCTCAATTTTTTGTGTTTGAGTGCGGGTTTCATACTCTAGCCCCTGAAAAATATGAAATATTTCATAGCCTCGTGAAATTTCATGAATTATTTCACTGAAAATCCCAATCTTCCATTTCTTTCTTACGTTTCGTGGCAACCACATAACCGTGGGACAACCGCGGTTCTTTTCTCCTCGTGGTTTATCCCAAGAATCTTTCCTTGGACGTTTAACGTTTGAAGAGCAAGAAAACTGCTGCTCATCATTAAGGCGTCGAGACGAAAATTAATTTTTCCCCACCCCGCGAGCCGCCGATTGTGATTTATGCTCGGTGCAGGCCGAGAGGTCTCCCTCTCTTTTTCTTCTCGTTGTTTCGCTTATTTTCGTAACCGGGAGGAGTGGAACTTGGAAGTCATTAATTTCGGCGGCGGCGGCCCAGCGCGGGCGCATTGGCGTGGCGCGCTTTGCGATCCATCGATATTTCCCCATTTGAAGCTGTGGTAAATAATCGATTATTAAGGTGTTCGCTGCGAACACCCTGTTTATCGATACTTTTCCATTGGTTTCAATGGCAGATCAATCGATGTATCGCAAAGCACGCCACGCGCCACGCCACTGGCGCGGATCCCTCTCACCTGCGAATTAATCGCCGACGCAGACGGCGCGGAACCAGCCGTGTTGCCACATTTTTCGATAAGTCCAGGATACGGGTCCAGAAGGTACTTCGGCCTACGCGTAGGATTGCAATTTTTCATGAAAAATAAAATCTTATAATTTCATGTGAAATATTTCATGAAATTTCAGGAAAATACAAAAATTATTGGAAAATATTTACTGGACAAAAAAACACATTGGATCTGAGTCCAGACTCTTGAAAACATTTACAAGAAAAAGGACTCTTGATTCAATCAGATTTGAGCTTAAATCAAAAGGAAATCCGCTCAAATTAAGAGGCCTGGCTCTTGATTTAAGCTTAAATCCGATTGAATCAAGAGAATTTTTTCTTGTCGATGCTTTTAAGAGTCTGGACTCTAGATCCAATGTTTTTTTTGTTTTTTTTTCCAGTGTTTTTCGAAAAATGGCTATCAGGTGGACGGAGAGCTTCGGGTGACGTAATTAGCCAAACAAGTTTCCCAAACTTCGGTTTGTTTGCAAAACAAAATTCTCAACACGTTGTTAACCATCCACCTATTATACAAGTCAACTGCTGAATGTTGGAGCTCCATAAAGTTAAATTTAATTTTCTAAAAAATTTACTAAAATTAAATTTCTGAAAATTCCATGCTTTCACACTAGCGTTGTAAGAATCAAAGCCTTCGGACTATTTTTTACAAAGTTTTTTCTTGTCATAAGTTTTTTTTTTTTAAAAATCAGTGCGTGGAGCGTTCATTCCTTCGAATGAAGCTGACTTTTTTATTCATGTAACCGCACGTTCGGTTCATTTACTGCTTTGATCAGTTCTTTCACCATCATATGTTCGGTTATACGAACCGAAAGTTTGGTTTGACGAACCAAAGAGTTAAGATGATATAGATCAAGATGTTTGTTTTCATTTGTGTCTTCTCGGAAGTGTAAGTAGTTTTATTGTGTACTTCGCCTCATACAACTTTTCAAACCTGCGTTAAAGTCTCTCAGTCAACCAAAAAGAGATCTTGTTCGCCTTCCTTTCCTGGATATGCAATTTTACCCACATTGAAGACGGAATAGTTGTATCTCGCGTTTTGAACCGTCCAACTCTTCTACTCTGCGTTAAAATCTCTGCGAGTCGGCTGGAAAGAGACCAAGCTCTTTTTCATTGCTGTGGATAGGTATGTGAGGCAATTTTGCTGCTTCAAAATTGCGGCCATATCTTTGAAAAGCGACCTCGTCCTCTGCAAAAAAAAATTCCGAAACTGTGAACTTGGCGCGAAGAACGATCACGAGAAGCGCCTGCAAACCCAAGAAAATACTTCAAGCATTGCGCCGTCTCCTCCCCGAACCCGGTCTCGTGTCTCGGCGCTCGGCTCTTGCCAGTGGCGTGGCCTGCTTTGCGAAACATCGATCGATCTGTCATTTAAACCTGTGGAAAAGGATCGATATACAGGGTGTTCGCAACAATCACCTTAATAATCGATTCTGTACCGTAGCTTCAAATGGGGAATTACCGATAATCAATCGTTTACGCCTCGCCACCGGCAATGTTCCGAGATGCGCACGCTATTTGAAAGTGCGTAGGGCAGCGTGCGTACGCAGCTCTGGAAGGGAAATGGAGATGTTGCATGTGTGAGGAATTTGCGATGTGACTATTGATTCTTACGTAAAAGTTCGCGAGAAACACGATGGTGCCACTGGTTTTCTCTGAAATCAACTCCCAAGCTCAAAAAAAAGCTCTCAACTTGAGGCCAAAATTGAAGGGATAATCCACGCTATCTTGAGAGTCAATCTTTACATCAAGACGAACTCTCCATGCAAAGATAGGGAGCAAATTCATTAGCAGCGTTGCCGTTTTTCCAGTTTTAGAGTCCCCAAATGAAGTGGCAACCCTGCTAATGCATTTGCTCCCTATCTTTGCATGGAGAGTTTGTTTTGATGTAGAGGTGGACTCTCAGGGTAGGATGGGATATCCCCTCCATTTTTGCCTCACTTTGAGAGCTTTTTTTGAGCTTGGGAGATGATGTCAGAGAATACCAGTGGCACCATCGTGTTTCTCGCGAACTTTTACATAAGAATCAATAGTCAAATCGCAAATCCCTCACACATGCAACATCTCCATTATAGAATCGATATTTATAATGGATTTATATTGAGGAAGAGATTCGCGTTGCCAGCTGCCAAGAACGGCCACCGCAGCGCTGCTGTTTGCACTCTTTCCCGTTCAAAGACTCCGATGCACTCGACCTGACACTTCCCGGGGTGATCGCACTGCTGAGACCGAGGTTGCCAAATCTCCGTCGAAAATCCGGAATTACGCCTTCCGAAACTTTCAGGATCGGATTTTCGCCATTCGGCAACGCCGCGCAAGTTTTCCGCGCTAATTGCCGCGTTTCCCGACGCGACCACGCGCGCCGCAGGAGCAGGAAGCGGCCCATTTTTTACGCACAAAATGCACGAAAAAGAAGAAGAAGGAGAATAATGAGAAGAATGAGAAACGACAGCGATTACGGGACAAAAGTTCGGGGACTACTCTAGCGGAGAAGCCACGCTCGGTTGTGGGTGTCTAAATTTAGAGTGCAGTGTTGCCTTTTTATTTTGCCGAAGATTCCAAGATCCCCGGAATTGATACAGATCTCCAAAATTTCCGAGACAAATTCCAATGTTCTCAAAAGTTCCGGGAACGAATTTTGAGAAACGTCTCGATTTAGTTCTGAAGATCGTCAAATTCGATAAAAAAATCATCAAATTTGATAAACAATCGGTCAAACTGACGAACAACTCTGAAATCCCGGGAGAATTCCGAAAACAGCTGGATATTCCGAAGATTCCAAGAAGTTGCTGTCGTTCGGAAATAATTAGGAATTAATACCGGGAAATGGCAGCACTGTTAGAGGAGGATAGAGACCAGAAATGCAAGTGCACGAAAATGAGGCGTAATGCACCGATGGACATGGGCAAAGAGTAAGCATTTTTGACAATTTCTCCACAGCAAAACCCAGGGTTTAGACGCCTTAGTTTTTTTTTTTTTTTTTGATAATGCATTTTAAGATAGCTCCTTTCAGCGTAAAATCGTCTATTTCGATTCCTTATCTATCTTGTGTGAACTTCATCAGATTTTATTTTTTCAATGAAGGAACCACTATTGATGTGTCCTTACCTTAAATCACCCATCTGCATCTATAAACAAATGGGACAATGAGAAAACATTATGGTTATAATTACCATATTAGTGGTGTTCAATATGAACTCTTAACTAATAGTTGCCATAACTAATAATAGAGATATTTTTACCATTAAATGGTAATTTTACTACCGCACACTCGTAAAATTACGATTGCTCCTGTAAAAATATCACTATTATTGGTTATTGCCACTGCTAATTAAGAGTGCATATTAAACACCACCAATATGGTAATTATTACCATAGTTTTCTCTCAGTGCATGCACTTGCGCTTTTATTTGAATGAGCCAAAAGTGGTGGTACCTCATAGCAAAATGTTAATCTAAATCTACAATTACGATGAAAGAGACAGTAATAAATTATGTTCAAATGAAATGATTTAAAAGGATCTGAACGTTGCCTCTTCGTTGTTTTGGACTTAATGCGTTTTCAGATGGTTCCTTTTAGCTTAAAAACGACTACTTCGGTTCCTTTTCAATCTCATGTGCACTTTTCTCGGTCCTCTTTGTCCCGAAATGAAACGTCTCAAGGTAAGCGCTAGACCTTCGTCCCGAGCAGTGACGAGGCGTGAGATCGATTATCGATACTTCCCCATTTGTTCCGGGGAAAAGAATCGATTACTGAGTTGTCCGTTGCGCACACCCTGCATATCGATTGTTTTCCGTAGGTTTAAATGGCAGATCAATCGATATATCGCAGAGCTCTGGTCCCGAGGAGATAGGACCTCCGCGCGTTCCTCCGTTAAGTGGGGCGTAGGCTTCGGTCTTCACCTTGCAGGACCTCCCCCGTCAAAAGAGCTTAACTCCATTCTCAGACGAGCGAAGAAATGCGCGGTATTCAACGGACGATCGGACCCGTCTGAAAGTGCAATTACGCGCTTGTGTCAGGACTGAGACGCGATGGTCGCCGGGTCGAAATTGCCGAATCCGAAAACCCAAGTCGTGTTTTCGCTGAATTATTTATCTCGAGTGCAGCGTGAGTTGTGACTAACGCCCACGGTTTTTGCAGCGGTGCGCCGCACACTGGACCGGGTCGATTCGATCGGAGGAGTCGGACAAAATTCGGAAATTTTAAACCCTTGTAACTCCAATTATTCAAAATTCGAGGTTCTTAAAGTGGTTTCAATGGTTTTCTCGTAAAATTCTCTTCTATTGGCATTCCTTGAAATGTAAAATGTGGCGGAATAAACATCAAAATTTGTAGTTTTAGTTGAAAATAGCACGTTTGACCTCTTGAATTGACTCGATCCACTGTGCGGCGCATTTAAAATCGAAACCGTCGCACAATGGATAGAGTCCGTAAGAGAGGTCAGATATGGATTTTTTTTACTAAAACTGCAAAAATCGATGATTATTTCGTCAAATTGTAAATTTTGAGGGGTGCTTCTTGAAAAAAAGTGTACGAGAAAACCGATGGGGCCTTTTTTAAGTCATCAAAATTTCGCAATGACGGAGTTATTAGATTTTAAAGTTTCCAAATTTTGTCCGACTTCTCCGATTGTTTCGTTCCGTTGTGCGTCGTCGACCCGAGAAGTGTAATGGGTTCACTTTAACGCTGTCACACGATGAGATAAGGTCATTTTTCCGCGTATAGTACGTCGACGTCCGTTAAGACGTCACGCTAAAAAGAGGCGTCGGGAATTTTTTGCATGGAAAAAATCCGTCGGTTTTTCGTTATTGGAAGGTTTTCCTTTCGGACAGGTTATGGTTGAGGAGTACCGGGAAATGTCAGGGAAAATGACGATAGCGTCAGGGAAAAATTGACACCTGTATTTGGGTCTGACATTTCAAACAACAAATTTTCCGTGAAAACTATTTCAAATTCTGTATTTTGAACCACATAGCTCACCCTCTAAAATGATGAGAGAATTTCACTGAAATGTGTCAGGGAAACGAAAGGGAATTCCATTTTCCAAATTTTGTGGCAACTCTCATTTAGCCTGGAAGTAAAGTCGGATTTTCTTGAGATACGAGTATTGTGCTCAAGGCTTGGACATGAAAATCGGTCGACGCGACAGGTTGGGTGGTTGGGTTTTGCACAGAGGCGAGGCGTGAATGTTTAATCGATTTTAAGAGGAGTGCGGATCCACTGTTTCTTTGATATTTTTTACATTACGAATATTTTCAGTGCATTCTACAAACAAGGTGTCTACCGGCCCCAATGTCCCCGATTCTCCCCGAAAGTCCCCGATTTTCTTGTCCAGGTCCCCAAAAAATG
This sequence comes from Bemisia tabaci, assembly GCF_918797505.1. Taxonomy (NCBI): domain Eukaryota; kingdom Metazoa; phylum Arthropoda; class Insecta; order Hemiptera; family Aleyrodidae; genus Bemisia; species Bemisia tabaci. Next base: position 3,281,555 of record NC_092802.1, read on the forward strand.
ACAAGAATCGTCCTAAACACCGGCATTTTCAAATTTTCCCGCCAGCCGCGGCGTCGCGGTATAACCAGGAATAAAAAAACTGAAGTGTTGCTTGGTTTTCCGTATGATTTCATCAGTTTAACATGACTTGTTAAATTAGTCGTATAAAATACGCCGTTTGACGCTCTAACTAGTTTCCTTTCTCTTACTATATCGGGGATTAAAAGTCCCCGATTTTCTTGAAAAAAACTCCCCTAAAAGTCCCCAAAAGTCCCCAATTTTGGTTATTCATCACTGGTAGTGACCCTGATAAGAGAATCCGAAGTAATTGGGCGGATGGTAAGGACGGAAGCCTAAACGCGACTGGGTTCTGCGTCGAAAATTTAATTCTACGACGGCATGGGCGTCAAAAAACTGCCCTAATAGTCCCCGAAAGTCCCCAATTTAGGTTTTTCATTACTGGTAGAGACCCTGATAAAAGAATACGAAGTAATTGGGCGGATGGTAAGGACGGAAGCCTAAACGCGACTGGGTTCTGCGTCGAAAATGTAATGCCATGACGGCATGGGCGTCAAAAAACTGTCCTAAAAGTCCCCGAAAGTCCCTAATTTTGGTTTTCCATTACTAGTAGAGACCCTGATAAAAGAATGCGAAGTAATTGGGCGGATGGTAAGGACGGAAGCCTAAACGCGACTGGGTTCTGCGTCGAAAATTTAATTCCACGACGGTATGGGCGTCACGGGACGGTGCGGGATCCGATAAGATCGCCCGTCGCCCAGTCTTGTCCGGCAGTTGCGAAATCCGAGCGAGGAACCGGGAGACGGAACGTTTAATTACGACTTACGAGGCTGCGCTCCGCTTGAGGGCCATCGCAGAACCGGTGGCGTGGCGTCCTCTGCGATAGATCGATTGATCTCCCATTTAAATCCACGGAAAATGATCGAGCGTTATTAGTATATGTATGAGGCCTTATATGTAACAATGGCGGATGTGAAAAATTACCTTTTAGAAACACGCTTCAAAAACTGTTTTGTTCACACAAAAATTTAATGTTTGGCTCTGGCATAATGTACAGATCTCGAAGATCACATCTCACGTATTTTCTCAAAATTTTCTCGATGCCAAAACAGTTTTTTAAATGTGTTTCGAGAAGATAATTTTTCACATCCGCTATTGTTACAGATAAGTCCTCACATATGGAGTATTTTTAACTTCCAATTAAAAGGGTTATAAATTACATAAAACAGATGTTAATAACAATAATAACACCATGATTTCTATAGTGTTAATGTTAGGGTTGCACTTCGCTTGAGGGCCATCGCAGAACCAGTAGCGTGGCGCCCTCTGCGATAGATCGATTGATCTGCCTTTTAAATCTACGGAAAATGATCGATAAACAGGGTGTTCGCAACCAACATCCTGATAATCGATTATTCACCATAGCTTCAAATGAGGTACTATCGATAGACGATCATTCCAGGGTTGCCACAGAATTTTAAACATTAATGTCCCTGAAATTTCCCTTACACATTTCGGTGAAATTCCCTGGCAGTTGAACTTTTACCAGATGGTTAAAAACACACCATTTGTTGTAGGTTTTGGGCAAAAAGGCGTCTACAAGTCCGGAATCTCCGGAAAGCCCGGAAATAGTACTGATTTTTGAAGGGCGGTCCAGGAGTACTGAAAAAGTGCGGAAATTTTGCAACAAAGTTCGGAATTTTTCCATTATTGTCACAATTTTGAGCGGGAAATTCAAATTTTTGAAATTTTTCGAATTTCGTCAGATGAAGGTACTGAAAAAGTACTGAATTTTTCTGTTGAGGAGGCATTGAATTTCTTGCGAATGTACTGAAAAGGTACCGTAAAAGTACTGATTTTTGGCCAGCCTGTTTTAGTAGACCCCCTGGGCAAACTTCTTTTTCAAAACGCTAAGCTTATTTCAAAAAGCGATTGAAGTTGATTTACTAATTTTTCCCTGACACACTGGAAAAAAACAAAAACAAAAACACATTGAATCTAGAGTCCAGACTCTTGAAAACATTGACAAGAAAAAATACTCTTGATTCAATCGGATTTTTGCTTAGATCAAGAACCAAGCCTCTTAATTTGAGCGGCTTTCCTTTTGATTTAAACAAAAATCTAATTGAATCAAGAGTATTTCTTCTTGTCAATGTTTTCAAGAGTCTGGACTCTAGATCCAATGCGTTTTTTTTTCCAGTGCATTTGCAGGTTTTCCCTAACTTTTCAAAATTCCCTGACATTTTCCCGTTTTCCCTGGCTGTGGCAACCCTGCAAGTCTCATCATCAAAAGAGCTTTTGAGGAAAAATCAAACTCGATGACTGTGAGGGACTGACTGTGATCAGGAGCAAGGAGCGGTAGAATTGGGCCTGATCCGTTGCGTGCATGGAGAAAAAAAGCGAGGTGTTTGCATCTCGGGCTTCTTGGATTTTTTTGATGACGTAGGTGGGTACGGACGAGTTTTATCATCGATTTTTTGGAAATGGTGTAGTTTATGGAAAAAAGTCATTCCATGTAAAGTGTTTGAAATTATACACGGAGAAAAAAAACTTCGTGCGTAGGGCCCGAAGTTTAGGTCATGGATCTCTGAAGTTTTCGGGTTGAGCATCCGAGCACTTAAGGTCTAGCTGTCGAGGTTCAGATCACACATCTGAAACTTCAGTTCTTACATCTGAAGTACTTCGGCTTTCACATCCGAACAACTTCGGTTCTCACATCCGAAAAACCTCGGTTCTCATATCTGAAGTACTTCAGATGTAAGAACTGAAGTTTCAGATGTGTGATCCGAACCTCGGCAGCTAGATCTAAAGTGTTCAGATGCTCAATCCGAAAACTTCAGAGATCCATATGACCTAAACTTCGGGTCCCACGCACGAAGTTTTTTCTCCGTGTGGAAACCGGACGAAATCCAGCCGACGCGCGACGCGCGACGCACGACGTTTTGCGGTAATCCAAGATCCTACGCGCCATGTACCGCAAGTGCTCGAGAAATACGCTCCTATGATGAATTTTGAATACGGTTCTTTGTCCAAGCTCATGAAGCTTTTTTTCAACACGGCCGCACCGTGGCGTTGTCGACCTCGACTCGGCGAATTGGCGCATCTCCGCGCTCGGCCATTCAAGAACTCCGATCCGCCATCACGAACGCTTCCAACAGCCGGCCGTCTTACGTATGAGAGGAGTAGTGGCCAAATTTTCAAAATCGAGTTTCCTGCAGAATGGAGATGTTGCATGTGTGAGGAATTTGCGATTTGACTGGAGATTCTTTTGTAAAAGTTCGCGAGAAAAACGATGGTGCCACCGGTTTGCTTTGAAATCAACTCCTAAGCTCAAAAAAAGTTCTCGAGCTGAGGCCAAAATGGAGGGGACATCCCACGCTATCCTGAGAGTCCACCTCTACATCAAAACAAACTCTCCATGCAAAGATGAGGAGCAAATACATTGACAGGGCTGCCACTTTAGTTGGGGACTCTAAAACTGAAAACACGGCATCACTGCTAATGTATTTGCTCCCTATCTTTGCATGGAGAGTTCGTCTTGATTTAGAGGTGGATTCTCAGGATAGCGTGGGATATCCCCTCCATTTTGGCTTCAACTTGAGAGCTTTTTTTGAGCTTGGGAGTTGATTTCAGAGAAAACCAGTGGCACCATCGTGTTTCTCGCGAACTATTGCATAAGAATCAATTGTCAAATCGCAATTTCCTCACACATGCTACATCTCCATTCCATGAATCTTATTCATGGTGTCTAGCAGTGCCCTGTCGTGCTTTGCAGTGTATCGATTGACCTGCGATTTAAACCGATGGAGATGCATGAAATTTTTTTTATTGCTTCACCTGAAAGTGCTTAAAGAGCTGATTTAACAGTATTTTTTTAAAAAAATTTCTGATATGGGAAATAGTACAAAAATATATTTAAAAGTGAGAAAATGAACCGTCTGGCAACGTCATCTGGCGGCATTTCCCATTTAAACACATGTATTTTAGCTGATTAGATCATTTTGTCATATCTTCTCCAATAATTGTTTCATTCATGAACCAAGGATATCCTCGTGTTCAGTTCACTCAGTAGTTTCCTTTTAGGCCGTGTTTATACAGCATTTGACTCTTGATCGCGACGCGATTGCGCTCATTTGATCCGAGACTGCGACTTGACGGGGATTTGATGCGTGTGTTTATACAGGGTTAAACTCCCTCGCGACTCAATTTTAATTTATCAACAATACTGTTGGGTCATGGTGGCAGTGCATCATGTCTTCATCCGACGAAGAAGACGTGCTTTTGCTATGGGCGGTGAATAAGCATCGTCGTTTTCGTCGTTATAGTGAACACCCTTTCAATACTGCAGAAAATATTAAAAAAAGTCAGTATTTAAGTTTTTTGTTAGCATAAAATGCATTCCGTGGGTTCCAGAGGCATGGCCGAGCCTCCACCAGTTCCATAAGCTTCAGGGCTTCCTCTTCAGAAGTCATTATATTAGCCAACCTCTAAAAATCTTTTTTATTTTATTAATAAACCACCTTTTTTAAAAAAATGAAAAAGTTTTCGTCCGTTCACTGCACCAATCAAGACAAGACTGATCAAGAGTCGAGTCGGAGTCTAGAGCACAGAGTCTCGCCACAGACCGCGATGCGACTGAGATTTGATCGTCAAATCTCAATCGCGTCCGAGTCGCGACATGTATGAACATTCTCATTCAACTCCATGTGTTGTGCCGAGTCACAGTCTAGTCGCAATCGCGTCGCGATCAAGAGTTTAATGCTGTATAAACACGGCCTTAAACACGAGATTCATCAAATTTCAGGCACCTGCAAATTCTCTATCAGAGAGGTCGCACATGAAATATTTTACTAAAACTGCAAACTTTGACGTTTATTTCGTCATATGCCAACTTCAAGCACTGGAAAAAAAACATATTGGATCTAGAGTCTAGACTCTTGAAAACATTGACAAGAAAAAATACTCTTGATTCAATCTGATTTTTGCTTGAATGAAAACGAAATCCGCTTAAATTAAGAGGCTTGGTCCTTGATTTAAGCTAGATTTTGATTGAATCAAGAGTAATTTTTTTTGTCGATGTTTTTAAAAGTCTGGATCTAATCGGTTTTTTGTTCCAGTAAGGTGCCTAAAGAATAAAATTTCACGAAGAAATCAATGGAGCCGCTTTTAGAACCTCAAATTTGTGTCTAAACGGAGTTATAAGCGTTTAAAATTTCCAAATTTCGTCCAACCTTTCCTATGGACTCGATCCCTTTGTGCGGCACATGCACAGAATTAACACCTCGAGCGGCGCGGCGGCCGCGGCCAGGAGATCAAGGCTACGCGCGAAAAAAAAACAAACAAACAAAAGCGATCAAAGTGAAAAGTAGGTGAATGGTAGTCGTCAAGACTCCGACACAATCCGAAGTTCGGCTTGGGCACTGCTTCGTCAGCGATGCCAGATGTCCTGCGATGGCAATTTTATTCGCTTGAAATCGATTTTGGATTTGGCCTCGAATTGATTTCGGTTTTAGTTCGACCCTGCATTAGATTTACTTATCAAAAATTCGATTTACTTATCAAAAATTCGATTTTTTCGATATTCGGTGTCATGGAAGCCACGGAAAACCTTATACGAATGAATCGGTGACTGCTAGCAGCACTGGAAAAAACCCATAGGATCTAAAGTCCAGACTTTTAAAAACATCGACAGGAAAAAATACTCTTGATTCAATTCGATTTAAGCTTAAATCAAGGACCAAGCCTCTTCATTTGAGCGGATTTCCTTTTGATTTAAGTTTAAATCTGATTGAATCAAGAGTCCTTTTTCTTGTCAATGTTTTCAAGAGTCTTGACTCTAGATCCAATGTGTTTTTTTTTCCAGTGCTTAAAATCAATTTTGGATTTGGCCTCGAATTGATCCCGATTTTAGTTCGACCCCTCATTGGATTTAACTATCCAAAACCCGATTTTTTTGATATTCGGTATGGAAGCTACGGAAAATCTCAAACGAATCAGTTGGTCACTGTTCGCAGGGTTGCCGCAGTCACGGAAAGCCGGGAAACGTCAGGAAATTATATTAAGTCATGGATTTTAAAAAAAAACACGATTTTTAAGTCATTTTCTCAACTAAAATTGAGGCACTGGATGCGAAAAGGGCACTTCTCGGTTGCTGTGTTTCAGAGTCTTCTCTAATATTTCCTTCAATGTACGGAAAGTGAGTGCATTCATTTCACTAAAAATTTTACCGATTATTCTTCATGATTCTACAATTTTCAATGGAAAGTATTCTGGAAAAATCACCCATTAAAGTCTTCTCCAAGGGATTAATTCGCAACAGAGATTCTGAAACACCGCAATCGAGAAGTGCTCTTTTCGCATCAACTTGATTTTATGAAAATCGAAAATTGCACGCTTTCTCATTTTTACGTACTTTTTGAAAATGAACATAAAAACAAAAATCGTGCAACAGCCCTTTTGTCTCTCGTCCTAAAGTTAAATTAGGGTGGGACTTTATCGAGTTTTCCTCATGCGTAAAACGCCGGGAAAGAGTCATGAAAATTCAATTCTCAACCTTGAGATTTTACCGCTTGCTCGGAGAACTCGGCGCTTAGTTTCGGTTCTAAGGACTGAGAATTTTTAACCGACTAGGAGTATTTTCATGTCTAACACGATTTTATTCAAAGTGACAAGTTCTTGGAAAGTTTTTGAAAACATGGAAAAGTCAGCACATTTTGCTCAGTCCTGAAAAGTTAGGGAAAGTTCTGAAAGGTCTGGTAATTTTGTTGCGAATTCGTGGAATTCTTTCTTCCAACCGGAAATGTTCATTATTTTTTTACCGCACTCGGACTCCTGTATCGACTGAAATTAAAACCTCTGTCTTTGATTGAGTTCTTACAGGGTGTTTATTGTGCGGAAAAAGTACATAAACACTGTAAAAGCACGGATTTTAGAAGGTCGGTACGGAAAAGGTATGGGAATTCGAGATTTTCTTGATAAACTCTAAAAAGTACCCCGAGAAGTACACGATTTCCCAACACAAGTTCCCGGTTCAAGTTCGGTTCCATTCCTCGTGTTTTTCGTTTTATTTCTTTGTCATTCTATCATTCCACTTTCCCAATTCGAATACAGTTAAAAATGCGTGTGAAATACGGGAAGAAGTAAGGAAAAAGTGAGGAAAAAGCAAGGATTTTTGAGAAACTCCGTAAAAGGAATTTTCGGAAAAATGAGGTAAAAAAACAAGGAAAAAGTACTGAAAAAGCAAGGAATTTGGATGACAGGGTACTGGGTACCACTGGACACCCTGCTTAGTCTTAATTGAAGATTTTTTAAAATTCTACTCAATTTCACGAGACTTAGCGCTAAGATGCTTTGGTGAAAATAATTTTTATTAGAAATCGTGGGGAAAAAAATTAAACGTCGAAAAGTCTTGTAAATGTTATATGTTAAGTTAAAAGTTCTTCAAAATCGTGGAAAAATCAGTTAATTTTTAAATCCAAGAAATCCTGTTACCCTGTTAATTTAAAAAAACAGGTATTTTTTTATTTTTATTTTTTTTTTAATAAAAAATCTTTCAAAGTAGTTAAAGCAGGTATGAAGAAAATTCCTCAGCGTATGGGGATGCGGGTCTTCAAACAATGAGTCATGGATCGAAACGATCATGGGTCCGACATAACCTCAAAGCTCGTATTCTACGACTTACGGCGAGCCGTCGTCAAAATCACGCGTCTCTCACGTGGACGTATTTGAATGAAAAGGAACCATGTCCAATCTGACTTGAACCCTTAGATCCGTCAGATTGTGTGCACGACAGGGCTCATGTCGCAATGGTTATGGTTCCTTTTCAATTAGATATGTCCACGTGTGGTTGACCTTCACCGGTCTGGCGCTGCGCAGTGCTCGAGACGAATTTTTACCGTAGGATCCTAACTCTGCTGTGTCAAGGAAAAACGACGTATGAAGACTAGAGAGTTGCCAAAGTTCCTTCATTAACATGTTTATTTTTGAGGAAATTTATGAATATTTTTCTCTGAAATTTTCAGGAACTTTGGGTGAAATTGCGAACATGATTATCTGAAAATATAGAAGAAAAATATTCATGAGTTTACCAGGGAAGTCGTGTTTTATCAATGGAAATTTGGCATCGCCTGAAGGTTTATACGGCGCTTTTCCCTAGCGTGGCAGAATTCAGTTACGCCTTTCCTGTCATACTGCTTTCCTCAAAGAAGTAAACTTTTTTTTAAAAAACTTTTGAATATTTTTCTTCGAAATTTTCAATGAATTCAGGTCACAATTTAATCTTATGTTTCTGAAATTCTCAAGCAAATGGCTCTTCATAAAAAATACGGTTTCGCGTTTTTTTTTTTTTTTTTTTTTTTTTTTTTTTTTTATCACTGCAATGTATTAGTGTTGTTTATTCATTCTTTGCAACGCTGCCAAATTACTGACGTATGTGGTTTCTGTTCCAGGTATGTTCGAGCGGTTCCCTGCCATGATCATTAAGGTTTACTGTAAGTGCTTTTTCAAACTTCCCCTTATAACCGCGGTTAATGGGCCCCTACGTAAAATCACAACAGTGGCGTGGCGAGCTTCGCGATATATCGATTGATTTGCCATTTAAACCTTTGGGAAAGGATCGATAGACAGGGTGTTCGCAGCGAGCACCTTAATAATCGATTCTTTACCGTAGCTTCAAATGAGGAATTATCGATTATGCACGCCACGACACTGAATCTCAAGTAGAAAGAATGATTACATATTTTCTCTTCAAAATCTTACGTCGGAAGCGATTCCCACAGAACGCAGTGGCAAGGCGCAGTGATCGATTATCGATATTTCCTCATTTGAAACTATGGTAAGGAATCGATTAATAAGGTGTTCGTTGCGAACATCCTGTTCCTCGATCTTTGCCGTAGGTTTAAATAGTAGGTCAGTCGATATATCGCCAAGCTCGATCGGGGAGACGTCGATGCGTATCAGAGCAGACATAATGTTGTCCAAAAAGTATCCGGACTGGTTCAAAAAGTAAGCTAGCCAGAGACTTGATCTTGGTCCATTTTAAAGATCAACTCAAAAGCTATCGATTGAAACAAAGATCATCTCATCTGGTTAAAAATTGACGAAGTAATGACAGTTTAAGGGAGGAACAAAATAAATAAATGGGACCCTGTGCCGTTTTTAGAGAGCATCCCAATTTTTTCCTCGTAACCTGTCAATTTTTGACAAATTGAGTTGATCTTGGTTTTAAACGATACCTAGTTTTTGAGTTGGTCCTTGAATGACAATGGAGAATTTGCACGCAAATCTTTTATTGCTTCATCTGAAAGTACCCAAAGAGCTGTTTTTGCAGTATTTTTGATAATTTTTTCCTGATAGGGGAAATAGTATAAAAATAAATTTAAAAGTTAGAAAATGTGCCGCCTTATGACGTTATTTGGCGGCATTTCCCATTTAAACGCATGTATTTTAGCAGTTTAGAATATTTTGTCATATTTTCTCCAATAATTGTCCAATTTAGAAACGAAGGATATTCTCGCACTCAGATTTCTTAGCAGTATCATTATGAAGATGAAATTCACAAAATTTCAAGACACCTGCAAATTCTCTATTGAGATCAAGTCTCTTGGAAGCTTATTTTTAAATTACAGAAACGGGTTCGGTACTTTTTGGAAAACGTATGCACCGACTTAACTTAGAAACTGAACTGGAGAAACGGGTGCATTTGGCGTCTATAGCCGTTCCTATCCGCGAATCGCAGCTGATGGTGAATTGGAGTCGTCGTGTCGCCGCCGTTGGTGCAGTTTCTTCCTGTTCCACATATCCACATCTCCTCTCCGCGCGGCCGGGGCAGAGCGACGCGACGGTGGTCAAGCCGGTCGGCTAACACAGTTACGTCACCTGGTTCACGAATCCCGAGGATGCCCTCCGCCACGTCTCCGGAGTTGCCACAGTCAGGGAATATCGGGGAAACCGCTGGACGTCACGAAAAATGACGTAAGTGTCACCCTGGTAAAAATTGGCGCTAAGAGTTGCGTTTCAAAATACCATAGGAATTCGTATAGCCGGCTAAAGAAGGCTACACAAAATCATGGCTGGCTGTAGAATGCGGAGAAAAGCATACGGCCGGGCTATACGAAGCGATAAAAAATTATGGGGTCGGGCTATACTTCCTATCGCCGGGCTTTACACTTAATCGCCTGGCTTTTTCATAAAAGGCTATAAGAAATTGTGTAGAAATTTGTGTGCTTTGGAAATCATTAAGTTTGATACGGAATCACCTTAATATTTGCAAAACACACATTAAAATTTCCTTAAATACATATTTTTTTTCATCAATTAAAATGAGAATAATCCGTACAAGATGTGCAAACATTTCAAAATCATGAGTTGAATGACGCTGACTCCGCCAGGTTAAATATTAGAGCCTAACACAAAGCGGAGCGGCGACGCACTGGCGCCTACAAACCTAACAGGGATACTTCACGCATTGCGCAACGCGTGAAGTATCCCTGTTAGGTTTGTAGGCGCCAATGCGTGTTTCTTGCTTGCTGCCCGCCTGTCACGGCGCTTGAAGCAACTATTTCTCACCAGAGGTATTGCACAGTATCATACGAAACTGGAGGCGCTTTAATATATTAGGAATGGCAGGCATCCATCCAAAGTACGGAGCTTTCCTTGCAAAATAAATCAAGATACTACGGCACAAAAAGAGGGCAGTAGTCCAAAAACTTGCCAAGTCCTAGCATCCGTAATTAGTAACGTTAAGCATACACTTTATCGCCGTAATTTGTGCAATCTTTATTCCCGTTTGTGACTCCATAAGGAGGTGTCTCAACTCTCAGTATGAAGGGACTCTAGGAAAACCTGGAAATGTAAGGAAAAATTATGAAAGTGTCAGGTAAAAATTAATTTGGCTTCATTTCCTTTCTGGAATGGATTTGACATCGGGAACAACACATTTAGCGTGAATACCATTTCGAATTATGTCTCTTTAATCACTATGCATATCTTCAATGGTCCGGGAATGCCGCTCTAATGTGTCAGGAAAATCGGGGACATTTCAGGGAATTTAATTTTCTTTGTGGAAACTCTGACCGTTCGTTTCCTCAAGCTTGTAAGTGTTCTTACAAATGAGCCAGAAATTGCAGTTATCAATTGCAAAATGCGGTCCATATCACGATATATCTCCCTCAGACTCCAGCGTATTCTTCCGTGTTCAGGGAGGACGCCGCACAAACCCTTAGACGTTGCAAAATTTCCTTAGATAAAATATGCATTTTCCAGGAGAATTTTGAATATTTTTCTTCAAATTTTGCTCAGAATTTTTCTCGCCACCTGACCCCAACTCGAGTAAATTATTCTAATTGATAAATGTTTCATCGGGCAAACTCTGCAACATTCTACAGGGTGTCGAGCATCAGGATTTTCCCGATTTTCCCAATTTCATCAGGATTTGAGGTCAATCAGGATTTAATCCCAATTTCATCAGGATTTTAGGAAAAATCGGTCGTAAAATCAGGATTCGAGAAATGTCGGCCGTCCGCTTATTTTCCGTTAATTATCCGTTATTCGTCTGTTAATTTTTCTCCACAAAAAATCAGGATTTGATCAGGATTCGGAAAAATTATGATATCAGGATCTAGCAGTCAAAAATCAGGAAAAATCAGGATTTCCCAAAATTGAAAAAAAACTAGACACCTTGTTCTAATGCACTTACGCCGTTTTCGCATAGCGCGGCGCATTGTCATTGTCACAGACACGTGCCGCTCTCGCTATTTAGGTTGCCAGCGCAGGCTTTGCGGAATACTTCTTCTCTAATCTGAACCTGACAGGAGTGAGCAGCTGCCAAGTTTCGCTGAAAATTGACCGTAGACCGATGGAAAATGTTGCGTTTGAAGTTAGTTAAGGCAACGTTCGACCTAGCCGCCGCTGTGCGTAGCAGGTTGCGTAACGACGCCCTAATCCGCCGAGCTGCTTCGTCTAAGCTTTCGCACTACCAAGCGGACCCGTGTTCAAAGCGATCATGTCCTTTAACTGGATGAACCCTGGGACATATGCATTCTCTCGGAGCTTGAAGCTCATCAGAAAATTGAATGTTTCGGTTTTAATATAGATCGATTCAGTTCGTACCCAGCGCGTGCCTCAAGTTTTGAGAGCTCAGGACGAAAAGTGGAGGAATTATTCTGGGGGGCCAGCGGGCTGATTCTTGAAATTGATAGACAAATAAGACAAAAGGGTATGGAAGTATCCTATTGGTGGAAGCGGGTGATTGCAATGGGCATAGGAGGTAGGTGATAGACTAACTACCGGAAACCCACGAGAGGTCCTGTATTTAGTCCATCATTTTCTCCCTTAGTCTACAAGCAGGAGCAGGGTATCCAGTTAGGAAAAACCGGGAAATGTCAAAGAAAATGACGAAAATGTGAGGGAAAATTTGTTAAATCACCTTCATTTGCTTTCTAGAATGGGTTTGAGATGTTGAACAAGAAATTTTGCCCGAAAACTAGTTTCAATTACACTGGAGAAAAAAACACATTGGATCTAGAGTCCAGACTCTGAAAAACATCGACAAGAAAAAATACTCTTGATTCAATCAGATTTAAGCTTAAATCGAGAACCAAGCCTCTTAATTTGAGCGGATTTCCTTTTGATCCAAGCTTAAATCTGATTGAATCACGAGTCCATTTTCTTGTCAATGTTTTCAAGAGTCTGGACTCTAGATCCAATGTGTTTTTTTTCCAGTGTATGCCTTCATAACCACCCGTCACATCTTCAATTGTCAGGGAATTTTGCCAAAATGTGTCAGGGAAATCAGGGAAATGTCAGGGAATTTCATTTTCTAAATTCAGTGGCAACCCTGAATAAAGAAAAGCCAACTCAGATCGAACGTTGGTGCGGCACGTGAGCCCCCTCCGCCCTGGGATGGGAGAAAGTTGTTAGTCTTTAAACTGGATTTGCAATTCACTTTGAATGTCGCGTCGTTATCGACTGCCGATCGCAACCGTTCGGTTTTTTTCTGTCGCCATTTCATTGTTTGCAACGATCAATTTTTTAGTCTGAGTACTTTCGAGTGGGTTTAGTATGTTGTTTAAAGGGTTTAAAATTTCAACGATTGGAATTGAAGAAAGCGCATCGAAAAATTCGCAGTTCGATCAATCTACTCCTTGACTGTACCAAAAAGTGAACGTGTTTATGCTAAAATGCATGATTGTCTTGCACGCATACCTTTTGACGATAATTTTTTTTAGCATAAATACGTCCAGTCAATGCTGCCGTGCTAAGGAAGAATGCAGTACAGTGGATCGAGTCAATGGGAGAAGTTGGGCAAAATTTGGAAAATTCAAACTCTTTTACTCCGCACTGGAAAAAAAAACACATTGAATTTAGAGTCCAGACTCTTGAAAACGTTGACAAGAAAAAATACTCTTGATTCAATCGGATGTTTGATTGAATCAAAACGAAATCCGCTTTAATTAAGAGGCTTGGTTCTTGATTTAAGCTAGATTCTGATTGAATCAAGAGTACTTTTTCTTGAATGTTTTTAAGAGTCTGCACGGAGAAAAACACCTCGTGCGTGGGACTCGAAGTTTAGGTCATATGGATCTCTGAAGTTTTCAGATTGATCATCTGAACACTTTAGATCTAGCTGTCGAGGTTCGGATCACACATCTGAAACTTCAGTTCTTACATCTGAAGTACTTCAGATGTGAGAACCGAAGTTTTTCGGATGTTAAAACCGAAGTTTTTCGGATGTGAAAACCGAAGTACTTCAGATGTAAGAACTGAAGTTTCAGATGTGTGATCCGAACCTCGGCAGCTAGATCTAAAGTGTATAGATGCTCAATCCGAAAACTTCAGAGATCCATATGACCGAAACTTCGGGTCCCACGCACGAAGTTTTTTTCTCCGTTAGGACTTTAGATCCCATGGGTTTTTTTTTCCCACTGCGTTCATACAAGAAGACAAATTTTATTTACTGTCTTAGTTGAATTGGTGATTTCATCTGAGTTAGATCGGAAGAATTATTTTGACAAAAACTCGATTTCGAAACTTTGAGACTTGCGTCTCTTGGCCGTCACAGCAGTATTGCTTCATATTCATATCGACTTGTTGAGTATTCAGACCGAGCTGCAGTAATCACTGTCGCTGTTGCGTTCGTTGCTCGAGTCATTGTGTTGGGGGAGTTTGCCGAACGCACCTTCTGACTCATCTTCCCTGATTCGGACTCGAAGGTCGCCTGACTCATACTCTCATACTTACGGTCTCGTTACACGCTCTTATGTTTTGGTTACGCGAGCGCTGCCGTGCTAAGGAAGAACGCCGTATAAACATTCGAGAGTTGCCCAATTTTCTCCGATAAAATGTTTATTTTTGAGACAAATTGTCAATTTTCTTCCTTGAAATTTTCAGATTTTTTAGATCAAATTACCTGAGAAATTGGAAGAAAAGTATTCACAAATATTCTTGAAAATTACTGATTTGTCAAATGAAATTTGGCAACGCCTGAAGGCTCGTACGGCGTTTTTCCGTAGCATGGCAGAGCGGAAGGTTAGCGGGCGATCTCTTATAGAATCTACGCCTCGGTTCAACGATTTATCGCATTGCCCACAATTGGGACTGCCGTGATAGCAAAGAGAACATTAAGTGCAAAAATGAAGTTTTTAAGAAAACGGGCCCAGAAGCTTCTGACTAGGAAAGTTCGTTGAAAGAAGCCTCCGTTCTTTGTCAAATTGCCACTCATCTTCCGAAAGACTCCTAGAAAGTGTTTGGATTATCAAAAATCGACTGATTTTATTTTTATTTCAAGTTCGAAAGTAGGAGAAAAGGGCGGAACTTTACTTGAAACCACCGATTTCATTGGCTCTCAGGAGGAATATTGTCACTCACTGCTGTTTTGTCTGAAAGTACGTTATTTTTTGCGCACTTACGCCTTATTCATATGTCTCGTTTTGATACAATTAAGATGAATTTCGCTGTCTTAGCTATTTCAGTGATTTCATCTAGAAGAGATTCGACGAATTTTGACTTGCTGCTCTCTTCGCTATCACGGCAGGAGAGGGAAAAGATGTAGTAATGGGAAAACCAAAATGTCTCCAATGATGAAACTTTAACGGGTGTCTTCTGAATATATTGAAGATTCGTTACACTGAGTGAGACATAACCGGGGACCCAAGAGACTAACACTGAGTTAGTCAATACTGAAGACGCAATGCAGGAATTGCTTTTAAGTTACTTAAGAATATATTTGTTCAAAATTAACACTTTTGGCGGACAATGTCCATTCAATTTTAAGATCTCCCGGTTCAACTCATATCCTCAAAACCTGAAACTTGGAAAAGTTAAGAGAGAAAGTTACTAAGTAAAAAGAGGAAACATCGAGTAACCCAAAATGTCTCCAATGATGAAACCTTAACGGGTGTCTTCTGAATATTTTGAAGATTCGTTAAACTGAGTGAGATTGATCCCTTAATGTTTGGAACAGTCAAGATTTTACACCGTCAAAATCAATCTCCTGTGAACAGGATGGAGGTGCGTTTTGACAATTCCGTTCCATGATACAAGTATATATTTGTTCAAAACTAACACTTTTGTCGGACAACTTCCATTGAATCTTAAGATTTGCCCGATTGAACTCGTATCCTCGAAATCGGAAACTTGGATATCAAGCGCAAGAATTAAGAGAAAAAGTTACTAAGTAAAAAGAGGAAACATCGAGTAACCCAAAACGTCTCCAATGATGAAACCTTAACGGGTGTCTTCTGAATATTTTGAAGATTCGTTAAACTGAGTGAGATTGAGCCCCTAATGCTTGGAACAGTCAAGGTTTTACACCGTCAAAGTCAATCTCCTGTGAACAGAGTGGAGATACGTTTTGACACTTCCGCGCTATGATAAGAATTTTGCGTGGTCAAAAACCAAGGCGGATAAAGAATGGTGGTCGCATTCCGATTTTGGCTGCCATCTTGAAGCACTGTGACGTCAGCAGGGTACGGCTTTTGCCATGCAATTCGAGGTTGAGCCGACTCCCCCGGCTTCGGCCGGCCCGTGTACCCGATGTACCCGATACCGTGTGACGTCCAGAGGGTACGAAATGCGACTACTATTCTTTATCCGCCTTGGTCAAAAACATCCTCTTATGTTCACTTATCACGCTGTTCTGTTTCATTTGACCTTTTTCGCAGCGACTTAAGTAGGATAGCATTGTACGATTGCTGTGAGGAATCATTCGTCGACTGTCGCCTGCATGTAAGTCCCCGATTTAGGACCGGAGCCTCGGACTAATGCATAAAATTTACCACACCGCTGAATTCCCTCGCGATCGGGCGTACACGCTGCGCAGGGTCGGCAGGGACAGTCTGATTGGATCCCGCGCGAAGTTGGTGACCCTCGCGATCCCTTCTTGCGCCTCGATCAGTATCCCGTCGAGACGCCCTGTTCGGAGGATCCCTGCCGAAATACCCGGAGACGCAGGATTTCGAACGGCCGCGAAAAACGGAGGTCCGATAGACACTCGTGAAAGTTAGGCCGGTCGTTTTCGATTTCGGGGATTTTCCTCCCCGAAGTTTACGGTCATCACGTGTTTGGGAAATGGAATTGCCAGCAGAGCCATCTGTCGGGCGTCGAGTGCGACGGCCTCACTCCGCACAGTGAACCGGTCTCCTCGACCTTCGGACGCACTTTAATTAGATGTTTCGTTGGAGCGTGTGGGCGCGTACATATTGCAAAACTTACAAATTTTCTTTTTTGTCGTTGGTTTTCCTCTTTTCAGATTTTAATCATTTTTCTTCTGTTTTCGTTACCAGTTTATGAAAAATTGAAGTGTTTAAGGGACTTTTGATGTTCAAGTTCATATTCCACCCTGGAATACTTCTTTAAAGTCAGGAGAAAACCTTAAAAGTATTAATTATTTCTCCATTATTGGCGAGGCGTGAACAATCGATTATCGATATTCTCCCATTTGAAACTATGGCAAAGAATCGATTATTCCGGTAATTGTCGCGAACATTCTGTTCATAGATCCTTTTCCAAGCGTTTGAATGACAGATCAATCAATATGTCGCAAAGCACGCCACGCCACTGTACTCCATAACTGAGGGAAAACTTGTGTTCAAAGCATAGGTGAAGCTATCAATATCGCGTACACTGGAAAAAAAAGTCGCCTGGACCTAGAGTCCAGACACTTGAGAACAGTTACATGAAAAAATACTTTTGATTCAATCGGATTTTTGTTGGAATCAAAAGGAAATCCGCTTAAACTAAAAGACTTGATTCTCGATTGAAGCAAAAATTCGATCGAATCAAGAGTATTTTTTCTTTTCAATGTTTTTAAGAGTCTGTACTCCAGATCCAAGCTACTTTTTTTCCAATGTAAAATAGCGTCATGATTCGTTGATGTTTGTTTCCGAGCAAGTGGTAATTTCGAATTTTATCTAAATTTTTTTTTTTTTTTTTTTTTTTTTTTTTTTTTTTTTTAAATTTCTAAAATGTTTCAACGTGTTTTGTATGAATTTTCGGCGAGGAGAAACGTGTCTCGTGCTGTTTTAACGTTGACCCTTTCGTGCGGCCCATTATCCCGAACACGAATACTCGGGTGTGTTATGATGTCCGTGCAATCGAAAACTCCGCAAGGCCGTCGCTCGGAAAATTGCTAGTCATTGGACGAGTCACGAAGCTTAAATCTGAAAAAGGAAAGTACGGTCAGCTCGGAGCTAATGTCGATGCAAATTAGCCATTTCCCGCCAAAATGACGCACAGAACTACTCGCCGCCGCGCCGCCTTGTTCTTCCTTGTTGTTCGCTACTCTCGTTGTTGCCGAGGCGTAGCTTCAACAATATCGGCAATTTTTTTCTTTTCTTTTTTTTTAAAAAAAAGGAAGGTTTCCTCCTTCTCTTGTCATTTGGATAAAAATGACTTGTTTGAATGACCAGTAAATACGCAAATTTTTCTCCCTTAGCTGCGCGGACAGTTACCGGAATAAATCAGAAAATTCGATTTTATAAGAGCAGGAAAAATTATAAAAATATCGGGAGAATTGGGACAATATGGGCAATTTTTTTATCTTTTCTTTTCTTTTTTTTTAAAGAAGGTTTTTTCCCTTCTCTTGCCATCTTTTATCATTTGGATAAAAAGGACATGTCTGAACGACCAGTAAAAACGCAAATTTTTCTCCCTTAGCTACGCGGACAGTTACCGGAATATACAATAAGAAAATTCGATTGTGTAAGATCAAAAAAGAATCATAAAAATATCGGGAGAATTGGTCATAAATTCGGAAATTCTGAGTGTCTCAAGCATTTTTCAAACTCAGATTCAGTTTCTTCAACGAGTGTCAATTCATTCGCGCAAAAAAATTAGGAAAATTTCAGGAAAAACCTAAATCAAATATTAGTAGACCCCATTCCTGAGAAATTTAACTGCCGCGAGACCGATAAAGTTCCCGGAAATCATCGGGAAAATTCGAAGGAACGTTCCCGGTTGGCTCGAGAAAAGTGAGAAAGGAAGAGTGGCGACCGTGCGTATGAGATTTCAAACGCACTCGGTTAACGGGACTCTCGCACGGCGCCGGGATACAACTATTCGTACTCGATGGATGTCCTCGTTGCATATTCGATGAAATGAAGGCGCACTGACTTTCATCCAACATAGACGCGACTCTCACAAGGCGCCGGGATACAACTATTTGTACTGAATGAATGTCCGTGTTGCATATTCGATGGAACGAATGCGCTCTGACTTTCATCACGCTCACTACCACGAAAAAAAAGGGAGGAAAAAGGGGGGAAAACATTATTTTTGGCAGAAATTATTGGATAATCTGCGTCATGGAGGCCTCTCAACATTTCTAGGGGAGGCCCTTCGAGGCCCTCTGGACTAAGAGGTATTCCATACACTGGAAAAAAAAAACACATTGGATCTATAGTCCAGATTCTTAAAAACATCGACAAGAAAAAATATTCCTGATTCAATCAGATTTAAGCTTAAATCAAGAACCAAGCCTCTTAATTTGAGCGGATTTCCTTTTGATCTAAGCTTAAATCTGATTGAATCAAGAGTCCTTTTTCTTGTCAATGTTTTCAAGAGTCTGGACTCTAGATCCAATGTGTTTTCTTTTTCTCCAGTGTACCCTCCAGACCCCTGGTGGGAGGGGGGGGGGGGCAGGTCCCCCTTAGCAAGATGCCCCAGGTACGCCTAGGTTTTCTACCAAGTAGACCTGGAGTTCGGGAGCCCCAGCTCGTGCTTTGAGGGACACCCGGCGACGACGACCCATCTGATCTGATCTGACCTAACTGGAAATTTGGCTTGTTAGTAATCCAGGAGCCACGTATTCGGTATTCCGCCCACGTATGCTTATCCCGCTCCGGATAAACTTGGCGTCGAGATCTCGTTTGCGAGCGCTCAAAGTGGGCTTGGCCAAATTGGGCGCGCGTGACGTCGCAGCGAGGCGCCGTCCTTTGTCCCGGCCCCGGCCCAGGAGTCAACGGACGAATCGCAAAAGTTGTTGAACGCTGCAAACTCGTCCCTCCCCCGACTCTACGTAAGGTGATTCGTCAAGCTCAAGTGACGTGGTCGAACTGGCGTGCGATATATCGCATCGATTAGGTCAAAAATCTCGGCAGATTTTGGAGTTTTAGCAAAAAAAAGACGATAGCCCCTGCGCATGAGCTTAAAGAATTATTCTAAACCCAAAAATCGGCCAAATCCAGAGAAATGAAAGCAGAATAGTGTTTGGAAAAAAACCTCGCATTCCACACAGAAATCGATAGCTGAATCAAATTCGAGGTTTTTCCCCAAGCACTATTCTGCTTTCATTTCTCTGAATTTTGCCAATTTTTTGGGTTTGGAATGATTCTTTAGGCTCATGCGCAGGGGCTATCGTCCTTCGTTTTGCTAAAAATTCCAAATCTGCCGAGATTTTTACCTTCAATATGCGATATATCGCATGCCAGTTCGACCACTTCTTTTGAGCTTGACGAATCACCAAATGCTGCCAAATTTTCCCGCCAAAGTTGCATTTTTATCATGAGAATCTTGGGGATTTCCAACTGAAAATTTCACCGATTTTTCTTCCGATATTAGGCAAAAATCTGAAAAAATTGGGCTAAAATTGCACTAAAATCTACACTCCAGTGAAAAATTGAATTGTTCAGTCGATATTGCAACCTCGGAGTAGAGTTACGTTCCTTAGTCGGGAAAGCAAGGGATTCAGGGTTGCCGCGGTCAGGGAATACCGGGATTTGTCCGGAAATTTTAAAAAGTCAGGGAACACCTGGAAATGTCAGGGAAATTTTTTTAAGTAACCTCTATTTGCCCTCCAAAATGGGTTTGCCAAAGCGAACATCAGATTTTGCTTGGAAACTTTTTTGAATCACGTCTTGTATTTCATCTGGCATGTCCATAAGTGTCAGGAAATTTTGCCGAAATGTCTTAGGGAAATCAGGGAAATGTCAGGGAATTTCATTATGTAAATTCTGTAGCAACCGCTGACCATAGAAACTTTCCAGGGTCCTCCCTTTCTCAATTTTGATACTCAATTTGCTTCGAACAAATGGACGTATTTCTACCAAAGAGACCTATGTGCAGGTGAGAAATGTGGGGTGTGCTCGTGGAAGCTGCATAAGAAGCAATGTAAAAGTGGGCGTGGTTCCTTTTGAAGAATTGGAAAAGCGGGATTTTACATTCTACCAAACAGACCTATGTGCAACTGAATGCGGAACTCATGAGCCGCGGGCATGGCAAGAGAGCCTTGTGGACAGGGCTCACGAGTTACAGCGCCCCGACGACGAGCTCCCTCACGTTCGAGTGCGCACTATCATTGCCGCTGACGTCACTGGCGCACAATTATTCCCATTCACTCGCCACGCAAAGAGAACTAACGAGCACACCCCACATTTCTCACTTGCACATAGGTCTGTTTGGTAGAAATACGTCCAAATGTGATGCATCTGTACCCTTCACGTCTAATTTTCTTTGTTTTTTGTTTTGCAGGTACGTCAGACCACACAACTTTTTTACGTCCCTGATTATCAAACTACGTCCACGTAAGTGAAAACTCTATAGGAATTTTCGATGAGCGATTATTTATAAGATAGACAAAAGATTATTTATAGATCATAGATTATTCATAATAGGACGTCTTTCAATTTGATCAGTTCATCGGCTGCTAAAATGACGATTAAGTGTTTAACCGACTAGCTGCTTCAGCTCGCTACGCTCGCTTGCGCCGCCAATTTACCTTTATTCGCTCTCTAGATTGATTTGACGTCTAGAACAACAAATTTTGCCTGGAAACTGGTTCAAATTAAGTCTTTTTTGTCATAAAGCACATCCTCAGTCGTCAGGGAACTTTACTCAAATGTGTCAAGGAAATCAGGGAAATGTCAAAGAATGTCATTTTCGAAATTTTGCGGCAACCCTGCCTTTTTGTCTACAGCTTTGTCTATGAATTTCCACAATGAGCCGGCTGGAAGGGACCAATGCCGTGGTGATATTTTCGTCTACGGGTCGGGCGCGTGGCGCTGCACGAGGATGAGATCGGCTCGTGTCGGGGGCTCTGGTCGGGAGGGGGTGCGTGGGCCGCCCCCGGGGAGCCGCGCATGGTAGCGCCGGCACCTCCCCCTCACCCCGCGCCCCCTTCGTGGACGATTATCCTTGTCAAGGCCGGGCGGATCGCGGGTTCGCGGGATCCCTAACCTTGAACGGTGGCACCGAGTCAAGTGCACGCGGCCTCAGCCGTGCATTTCTTTGTTTTCCCCGCCCCGATACACTTAAATCCCTGTCGTATCCTAGCTCCCGGCCTACCGTCACTCCCCATACCGTCTCCGATAAATATAAGTACACCGTGTCAGCAAGTTCACGTACTTAGCTTGCAGGATCGATTCTTCGGCTCAAAATATGACTTCTATGCCTATATGGTCTCACTGGGGGAAAAAAACACATTGGATCTCGAGTCCAGACTCTTGAAAACATTGACAAGAAAACGGACTCTTGATTCAATCAGATTTAAGCTTAAATCAAAAAGAAACCCGCTCAAATTAAGAGGCTTGGTTCTTGATTTAAGCTAGATTCTGATTGAATCAAGAGTATTTTTTCTTGTCGATGTTTTTAAGAGTCTGGACTCTAAATCCAAATGTGTTTTTTTTTTCCAGAGCTTGCTACACGATCGAATTCGCGAACCAACAGAGAATTGGCAGTTGTCTGAAAGATGAATTTCGTGTTTTAGTGGAAACTGCTGAGTGAACTGAACACGAGGATACCCTTGGTTCATGAATTGAACAATTATTGGAGAAGATACGACATAATGGTCTAATCTGCTGAAATACATGTGTTTAAATGGGAAATGCCGCCAGATGACTTCACTAGGCGGTGCATTTTCTCACTTATAAATCTATTTTAATGCTACTTCCTATATAAAAAAAAATATAAAAATACTGTGAAATCAGCTCTTTAAGCACTTTCAGATGAAGCAATAAGATATTTGCATGCAAATTCGCCATTATCATGGAAAAAATTCATATTTTGAGCCGAAAAATCGACCCTGAAAGTTAAGTACGTTAACTTCCGGACACCCTGTATAGTTGCTATATATTATGTAATTAAATAAAATTCTCATTTTCCAAGTTGAGCAGTTTTCGAGCTTGACATACAACTGCAATAATATAACTTGAGCGAAAATGTGGCAACTTTTCTATCAAGAGTTATCGCACTCCACAACAGTCCTGTAATGAGTCTTACTTAACTTTTTTTATCGGCTCGCCGCGCCGTAGAGCCCGGTCTCAGCAGTACAGCTTTATGTCCAACCGCGAAATGAGACGAGCACGAACGCGCATGAGACGTATGGATCTGCATTTCTCCATCGAAGTACTCGTCAAAAATCCCAAACATCGGCCTGAGCCTCTGTGCTCAGAGACAATTTATCATAGAGCTATATTTGAATTGCATGTTGCGAATAGTCACCAAGAGCATTCCAATGTGGCTAAAATTGTGCAGCATACATTCTTTGCAATAAAATCACTGAAATCTTGCAAAAATTAAAAGAAAGGTCATTTTTGTCTTGAATTCATAGTTTATTAGGACTAAAGGTAAAACTTGTTTAGATGATCAGTGCACGCGACTTCTGATTTTTGAGTCTCCAATTTCGAATTTGATGACAAAATGCCAAGATTTTAACATCCTGGCCTTTTAATTGTGTGCAAGTGTATGGCACGCTGCAACGCGAAGTGCTGCCAGCTCAAAACGCGCACTGACGCCTACAAACCTAAAGGGATGCTTCAAGCATTGCGCCATGCGTGAAGTAGCCCCTTACAAACCTAAGGAGATACTTCAAGCATTGCGCAATGCGTGAAGTAGCCCTTTAGGTTTGTAGGTGTCAGTGCGCGTCTCGCGCTGGCAGCATACCGCGGCTCTCCCTGCCGCGGCGGGCGGGTGGTGAACCGGTATGCATTTGCAAGGTAAAAAAAGTTGCTTGATCTTAGCGACATCTGAACACTCTTGGTTTTTTTTTTTTTTTTTTTTTTTTTTTTTTTTTTGCAAAATACAATCCATTGTAAGTCCATATTGATTTTTCTCAACATTTGACGATTACAGCTAACTCATCCCAAGAATTATTGACCATTGTTCAATATTGATTAGCGCCTCGTACGACTCAGCCAATTTGCCTCATATTGAAAGAGAACGATTTATGAAAAGTCCGGAAGAAATCGACAATTTTTTTAATCAACTCTGCAGACACTTTTCGCAGGGCGTTTTCATTTAAAAAAGAAATCTGGTGTTTGACGAAAATCGTCCAGCCATCTGGGAGTATGGGACGATCCTGTTGGTTGAAATGATTGGTGCCTAAAGACGAAGGGATAAAATGACGGACTAACTATAGGATATCTCGTGGTTTGCCGTTAGTTGGTCTATGAATGATAGTAATGCAACTACCCGCTTCCACCAATAGGATCCCTCCATATCCCTTTTGTCGTCTCTCTCTATGGCTTTGTCTATCAATTGCAACATCGGGCCCGCTGTTGAAAATCAAAGTAGGCTCACTGGATCACGTAATCGAAGAGAACATTTTAAACGCTGTCACTTGGTTTTAGCTTGAACCCAATGGAAACTTTCCAGCTGATGTAGAGTAGCCATTCTCAAAACAACTAAATCAGTGGGTATGAGTCCACTTGTCGTTTCCTATTTCAACATTTCAAAATGATCCGCTGCACTGTCGCATATCTTGGCTATGAGCCAACATCGACGCGACTCGCACACGGCGCCGAGATACAACTATTCGTACTCGATGGATGTCCGTGTTGCATATTCGATAAAATGAAGGCGCACTGACTTTCATCCAACATCGAAGCGACTCGCACGCGGCGCCGGGATACAACTATTCGTACTCGATGGATGTCCGTATTGTATATTCGATGAAATGAAGGCGCACTGACTTTCATCACGCTCACTGCCACGCACGTCGTGACTCCGATGCGTGTAATTCGCGAGAGCCTAAGAGAAGAAGAAGAAGGTACCTCATTCGGTAGTTTCCCAAGTTACTAGCGTGCAGATTATGTTTTAGACAATATTCTCACATCTGAATATAAAATATCCAAAACTTTCAAAGGAAAAATATGTATAACTTTCCTCAAAAAACCACTTCTCATCCAAGGAAATATGGCAACTGTCGAATGTTCATACAGCGTTCTTCTTTAGCACGACAGCGTAGATAGGAATTCTATGAATTGAAGCTGAGCTCTTTCTCTTTTGCTCATTTATACTTTTTTGAACTTAGATTCAGGCCATATTTTTTGTAGTTTTTCAACTTAACTCGTAAACTTACGAGCAGTCACAGTCTCTCCAACCCCCCCTCCCCCCCCTTCCCGAATTGAGAAACTGAAACTTGGTGTAATAAACACAACTGCAGGCGAAGTTTTAACAAGAACATTCTCATTCACGTACATCACAATTGAAAAGTTAGAATATAAAAATAATAACACAGAATGAAAAGGACGGAAGGATATAGTGGCTCAACCAGTGTCGAGGCGTAAATGATCGATGTTTCCCCATTTGAAGCTGTGATAAAGAATCGATTATTAGGGCGCTCATCACGAACATTCTGTTAATCGATCCTTCTCCATAGATTGAAAGGCAGATCAATCTATAGATCGCAAAGCACGCCACGCCACTGGGTTCAACTTTCCGTGGGACGAATCGGGAAACGAATTTCGCCAAAATGTATCAGGGAAATGTCAAGGAATTTTATTTAACTGGAAAAACGCATCTCGCGTGCTGTTATGATAAAGATGAAAAAGTATACCGAAACACGCATATTGTTGAATAATTTTATTTTCTAAATTCTGTGGCACCTTGATTTGAGCGTTTCTTCTCAGGTGAAGTGGATGTCAGACCTAAAAACACTAGTAGCTTTTAACTTTCGATGAGATGTGTTTAACTTTTTTGCGAGCCGAGTGAAAGGCACTGCGAACGCTCCTCGCATAGTTTCATTCACGTAAGAAGTTTTTCTGCTCTTATGCTGTGGAGTATAACGCGTTACGTCGCGAAATTACGCACGGTGCTCGTAAAATTGAGCTGCGCGATCGGCGATAGTGAGCTTACTGCATTGAGTGCGGCAAACTAAAATCTCTGCGCATTTAAAACGCGGAAAAAAACGAATCCGTGCTTGGGCTGTAGAATCGCATGAGAGACTTCGAGTAGATACCAGCCCCATATACTGCCGTGCTGAGGAAAAACGCCGTATGAGCAATCGAATGTTGCCAAATTTCCTCTTATCTATTTTTGAAGAGAGTTGTGAATCTTTTCTCTTCAAATTGTCAGACTTTGCGACTTACGAGTTGAAGCAACTCCAAATGATTCGAACCGCACATTATTTGGACAGCTTTCAGCAGAGAGGAACCGAGCCACATAAGCTATCGCCGAATTTAACTGGGCAATTTAATTTCATACATGAAAACGGTTGTGCGAAATCCTCAAAAACGTTCTCTTATAAACTATTAAATCGCCCAGTTTAATTTGGCACTAGCTGATGTGGCTTGGTTCCTCTCGACTGAACACGCACTAGAAAAAAAACACTCTTGATCTAGAGTCCAGACTCTTGAAAACATTGACAAGAAAAAATACTCTTGATTCAATCGGATTTTTGCTGGAATCAAAACGAAATCCGCTTAAATTACGAGGCTTCGTTTTTGATTTAAGCTAGATTCTGATTGAATCAAGGGTACTTTTTCTTGGCGATGTTTTTAAGAGTCTGGACTCTAGATCCAATGTGTTTTTTTTTTTCCAGTGCGTTTCATTTTATCCAGCATTGGATAGGGCGCACATGAACTAGGAGCAGTAGTGAAATGAACTCCTAGATTTTTAACGGCGCGCGCACCACGGAGGCCAATAATTAGAGGAAACACAGGTTTTACGATGCATACTCGAGGCGTGAGTACCCGCTAAATGAAACGACAAACAAGAGGCTCTCGTCGCGTCGCGTCGTTCGCGGCACAATAAGTGGGACTTCCATTCCGGAAGGACATACAAGTACAACGGGGAAACTTGCGAAACATACCCACGCTCTTTGGCTTGATTACTGCGTCGTCTCTCGCGTAGATCCATCGTTGGAATTCAATAATGAATAAGTTTTACCTGTCATACAATAGTTTTTCACGGTCTTAGACTTGCGAAAACTAGTATCTCACTTACACTTCTATAGAAAGACTACTCTGCAGTAGCGGAGAGAGCACTTTGGGTCTTTTCGAAATCGAGTTCCCTTCAAAATTCGTCTAATCTCTTTTAGATGGAATCACTGAAATAGCTAAAACAGCGAAATTCATCATAATTGTATGAAGACGAGACATATGAGAAAGCCTCAGGTGCGCAAAAAATTATGTACTTTCAGGCAAGGCAGCAGTAAGTGACAATATTCCTCCAGAGAGCCAATGAAAACAGTGCTTTCAAGTAAAGTGCCGCCGTCTTCTGCCAATTTCTAACCTGAATTTAATGTGTTTCTTGTGTGTTGAAAACGCCAAACTACCAAAGCATGCAGTAGATAGCGCTTACGGCTGCCTTGTTTATAACAATAACCTAGCATGAAAATGAAAAACCCCATTTTCATGTAATTGCACTGGAATAAAAAAACATATTGGATCTAGAGTCCAGACTCTTGAAAAAATTGACAAGAAAAAATACTCTTGATTCAATCGGATTTTTGCTTGAATCAAAACGAAATCCGCGTAAATTAAGAGGCTTGAATCAAGAGTACTTTTTCTTGTCGATGTTTTTAAGAGTCTGGACTCTAGATCCAATGTGTTTTTTTTTCTAGTATGAAATAAAAACGGTGGATTTTTAATCACCCAAATGATTTCTAAGTGTCTTTCGGACGATCAGTGGCAATTTGAGGAAGAACGGAGGCTTCTTTCATTAAAATTTTCCGGCCAGAAGCTTCTGAGCCCGTTTTCTCTTGACTTTATTTTTGCACTTACTGCTCTCTTGGCTATCACGGCAGTACTCGTCGCTCCTTCGACTCGTGACTTTGACGGAATTTTCAAATTCCTGGAGAGCGGCAAGGGAACGAGGCGCATCGGAGCTGGGCCGAGTTGAGTCGCGGTTCCCTTGCGACGTGTGTCGAACATTTCGGATTGGTTTATGGGCTTTCTTGGCCCGGACCCGGGCGGCCTTGACTGATTTTTCCCCCTTGACAATCGCAAACGATGCTCTGTTGACATGCGACGGACGCCGCGCCGCGTGATTAAGGCCCCAAAATCACCGGAGGAAATCCTCGAGGTCGCGCCTCAACGAGGTGCCTCATCTCCTTCAGTGGAGATCGATTACCGATTTTCCCCCCATTTGAAGCTATGGTAAAGAATCGAGTATAAAGGTTTACTCTGTTTATCGATCCTTTTCCACAGGTTTAAATGGCAGATCGATCGATTTATCGCAAAGCACGCTACGCCACTGAGGCGTGAATGATCGACTATCGATATTTTCTCATTTGAAGCTATGGTAAAGAATAGATTATTAAGGTTTTTCCTGTTTATCGATCCTTTTCCATAGGTGTAAATGGCAGATCGATCGATTTATCGCAAAGCACGCTACGCCACTGAGGCGTGAATGATCGACTATCGATATTTTCTCATTTGAAGCTATGGTAAAGAATCGAGTATTAAGGTTTACCCTGTTTATCGACCCTTTTCCATGTGTTTAAATGGCAGATCTATCGATAAATCGCAAAGCACGCCACGCCACTGAAGCGTGAATGATCTATTATCGATATTCTCCCATTTGAAGCTATGGTAAAGAATCGATTACTAAGGTCTACTACCCTGTTTATCGACCCTTTTCCATGTGTTTAAATAGCAGATCGATCGATAGATCGCATTGGGAACAGGGAAATGCAGGCACTTCGTTGAGAAGCTACGAAAGGAGCTCGTTTTCGTGTCATGGGTCACTTTGCCGCCGAGATTTATGGGAAGAGGGGAAAAAAGAAGAGAAAATGATGGTTGGAAGTCTTCTTCGGCAATCGGGGAAGTTGAGATTATTCTAGAACGTCTAATCAACCTTCAACGTTACTAACACCCTCTTCCACCTATAGGATCCATCCGAATCCCTTTATTCTTCTTTGTCTATCGCTCTATCCATCAATTTCAATAATTAGCCCGTTGGCCAGACTGTCAAGTATAGTTCCCATCAGAGCGCCCCTGAAAAAATTCACGATCAGTTGTCAACGCCTAATCAACCTTCAACATATCAACCACCCACTTCCACCAATTATAGGATCCCTCCGAATCCCTTTCGTCCTCTTTGTCTATAGCTTTGTCTATCAATTTGAATAATCAGCCCGTTGGCCTGACTGTCAAGCATAATTCCCATATCAGAGCGCCCCTGAAAAATTTCACGATCAGTTGTCTTGAGAAGTGTGACGATGGATCGTTCGACCCGGCTTGCTCACCGCGGCCTTTGCAGGTTTATTGATTGGATTTTTTCAAAAAACAAAAACAAAAAAAAAAAAAAACAAAAAAAAAAAACAAAAAAAAAACGTAATTCTGTCTTGGATGAAAAATTTAATTTTCTTTGAATTAAAGAATAGCTCACTTGAACTCAAACATTTTTTTTCGATCAACAAAAATTCTCTTTACAAATATATAAGAGAAAATTCTTTACCTTTGAAAAATCCTCCTCATCTCAACGTAAATTTTTTCTGAATTGTTGAAGAAAAATGTTTTTTAACCATTTTTTAAAGAAACACAGGTAATATCTTTTAACAATTTTTAAAGAAAATGTCCTTTAACCATTTTTGAAGGAAAATGTTTGTAACGATTTTTTAAGAAATGTGTAATTTTTTAAAAATAAAAATGTTTGTTAACCATTTTTTTGAGTGTTTGACACACCTAACACAACGCAAAGTTTGATATTGTGTTGCGGAAACTTTTTTATTTCTCAAAAGTACAAGGCGAGCAGTATATGGAGGGATCCACTTTTCCACTTTACCGAGAAGAGACGAATACGGACCAATTAATAGCGCCCCTGATTCGGGCTCCCACGTTTGTCGCCGACTTTTATTGCCGTGTCGTTCTCGTGATACGCGTCGCGCGTTTGCCGCTGCGAGGTTGATCATTACAATCGATAGAAACAGCTTTAGACTAAGAAATGTCATTTTTAGTCAGGGGAATGTCAATGAAAATGACGAAAATGTCAGGGATTTGTTAAAGCACCTTCATTTGCTTTCTAGAATGGGTTTGAGATTTCGAACAACAAATTTTGCCCGAAAACTATCTTCAATTATGCCTTCTGTCATCCGTATATGTCATCATACGTCATCCAATAACCATCCGTCACATCTTCAATTGTCAGGGAATTCCACCAAAATAAGTCAGGGAAATGTCAGGGAATTTCATTTTCCAAATTCTGTGGCAACCTTGACAGTCGCAGCGTAGCATCGTAAGTCTCATACGCCCTTTTACCAATAATGCCTCATTCAAAGAATTAGAACACTGATAGTTCAAGTCAATTTTGCAGAGTTGGAGTCGAGTTTCGTCCTGAGCTCTCAAAAGCCTAAATTTTTGGTCCAATGTTGCAACGGAGCATCTCCCTGGCGAATGAGTATCTTTTAGAGACCTCCGATGGAGTCCGGGAGCTTTCTTGGGATTATTTTTCCGCACTAAAACATCCTCTTCGACGGAGGAGAGGGGCGAGGGAGAGGTTACGACCTGAAATCAACGGCGCAACTCGGGTTAGCCGGATTTACGAGGCTCCTAACTGAAACGCCTCGTTCGGAAAGTTATTAATTTGCCTTGCGATTTTTTATCGCCTGCATGCCATTCGCCCCGACTTTATCGGGCGAAAAGGGGGTGTCGATTTGTGTTCGAATTCGCTGCGTGACCCAGATAAATCCCACTTAATTCGCCGTTTCCCAGGCGAAAAATCCCAACTACATTTCAACTTTGCCAAGTTCTCACTCGCAAATGGTATATTTTTTTTACTGCGACACGGTTTGGAATTTCTAACTCCAAATTTTACTGAATTTTTTCTCGTGTCATGCAAAAATGTACAACATTTTGGACAGAAATTGCACGGTCATATTCTTATGAAGAATTGCATTGTTTCCGTCAATTCTGCAACTTTGCACTGGAAAAAAATACATTGGATCTAGAGTCTAGACTCTTGAAAACATTGACAAGAAAAAGGAATCTTGATTCAATCAGATTTAAGCTTAAATCAAAAAGAAATCCGCTCAAATTAAGAGGCTTGGTTCTTGACTTAAGCTTAAATCTGATGGAATCAAGAGTATTTTTTCTTGTCGATGTTTTTTAAAGTCTGGACTCTAGATCCAATGTGTTTTGTGTCTAGTGTGGAATTGAGTTACCCGGGTCGCCACGGTCAGGAAGTATCGGATTCTCCGGGAAATGTCAGGGAAAATGACGAAATTGTCAGGGAAAAATCGTCAAGACACCTTAATTTGCTTTCTCAAGTGGGTTTGACGTTTCGAACAACAGATTTTGCGTGGAAACTATTTTAAATTACGGCCATAAGTGTCAGGGAACTTTACCGAAATGTCTTAGGAAAATCAAGGAAATGTCAGGGAATTTTATTTTGTAAATTCTGTAGCAACCCTAACCATAATGTAAAAATGTGATGCATCTATACCTTTCACGTCTAATTTTCTTTGTTTTTTTGTTTTTCAGGTACGTCAGACCAGACAACTTCCTTACGTCCCTGATTATCAAACCACGCCCACGTAAGTTCAGTTTTCCAAATTCTGTGGCAACCCTGACCGGGACCCGGTATATTTTTCGGGTAAATCCCAGCAATTTTCTTGGCATAATCGGCTTTGACAGCCGCGCCAGTCCGCTTTGGGCCATGCCAACTGCCGCGCTTTGATTTCCAACTCCCGCACAGTGGCTCGAGTCAATTCGGGAGGTCGGACATAACATTTTTTGACTTAAACTGCTAATTTCTATGTTTATTTCGTCACGTTTTAAATTCTAAGGGGTGTTTCTAGAAGAAAATCTCACGAGGCAACCAATGTAACCACTTTTAGAACATTTTACAAACGGAGTAATAAGCGTTTAAAGTTTCTAAATCTTGTCCGACCTCTCCTATCGACTCGATCCACTGTGTCCCGGGACCAGATTCGGATGCTGCAATCGGTCGAGTCCTCGAAATTTTTGAATTTTCGCAGAGGGCGCCGCACCGGTGTCCGAGCTAATCCGTAGCGGGAGCTTGGATCCCTCCGAATTATATCCCCCAACACCTATATTTTTTTCTTCTTCTTTTTTTTAATATCATGCCGCCGTCGGTGTCGGGCACCCGGCCAACTGGCGTGGATCCACCCTCGCCCGCTGCGCCGCCGCGATGAGCCTTACTTTGTTGCCGAAGCGCTAAATCGAGCCGCTTGTCACGAAAACGCGCCGTTCCGGGTGCACTTCAGTTTTTCCCGGACGGGACAGTCTCGCGACGTCCATCGGGCAATTTTGAAATTGACTTTCAGGGTGTCCATCGACCAGAAAAACCGGGAAATTTTAGAGAATTATTTTTTTTGTCGGGGAAATCAGCAGGGTGTCTCCAAGTCCGGAAATAGTACCGATGTTTTAAGAGGGGTCCGGGAGTCCTGAAAAAGTGCGGAAGTTCCTTCATTTTTTTGTCATTTATTTGTCGCATTTTGAGCGCGAAATTCAATTATTTTTAAAATTTTCGAATTTCGTGAAATTGAGGTACAAAAGTACTGAATTTTTCAGTCGAAAAGGCATTTTGAATTTCTTGGAAATGTACCGAAGAAGCTCTGTAAAAGAATTGATTTTTGGCCATTCCTGTTTCTGTAGACACCCTCGACGCCCACCAGGCAATTTTGAAATTGACTTCCACGGTTTTTCAGCGACCGGGAAATTTCAGCGAATTATTTTTAGTGGCACAGGAATCAGGGAAAACTTCAGGGAATCCGCCAAAATTCGGCATCTCAGGGAATCTTATTTTGCAATCGGTTTTCATGTCAGGGAAACGTCAGGGAACCCGAGAAACACGCATGTTTCGGAAAATGTGAGATCCCATGTTAGTCCATCATTTTCCCCTTAGTTTATCACGATCACTGGTTGTTTTTGCTCAATTTTGTGTTACGGAGTCATCATAAAGCGCATTAAGCGTTGACTTCCGAAAGTACCTCTTACACTGAAAAAGAAAGTTACGGACTATATATACATACCGTCCGTTCCGGGCTCAGAGGCCGAAACTTTCGGGCTTTGCACCCGAAGCGATCGAAGCTACGGCTCCAGCACCCGTGACTTTCGGCCTTTGAGCCCGGAACGGAAGGTATGTCCATATAGTCCGTAACTTTCTTTCTCAGCGTAAGAGATACTTTCGGAAGTCAACGCTCTAAGCGCTTTATGATGACTCCGAAACAAAAAAATTAAGCAAAAAATTCCAGGCTCAGAGGCCGAAACTCCCAGTCCCAGGTGCTGGAGCAGTAGCATCGATTGCTCCGGGAGCCACGCCCGAAAGTTTCGGCCTCTGAGCCCTGAACGCGG
Organism: Bemisia tabaci; assembly: GCF_918797505.1. Classification (NCBI taxonomy): domain Eukaryota; kingdom Metazoa; phylum Arthropoda; class Insecta; order Hemiptera; family Aleyrodidae; genus Bemisia; species Bemisia tabaci. Next base: position 3,314,521 of record NC_092802.1, read on the forward strand.
ACGACAGGACCCTGTCTCACTGAAGGCTCGGCTGCTAATTTGGCAGTAACGCAGCGGTGTCGTAATCGTAACGCGCTGTCTTGCCGGCTATGTTCGGGGATCTCCTCCCCCACCCCCCACCCTTCGATGGCGGTGACTTGTGTGTGCAGCTGCATAAACAACCCGGTATCAATCACTGTCCTCAGCTTTACTGCCGTGCTTAGGAAAAACGCCGTATGAACATTCGAGAGTTGCCAAATTTCCTTCGATACAATGTTTATTTTTGAGGAAAGTTGTGAATATTTTTCCTTAAAATTTTCAGGAACTTCAGGTGACAATGCGAACGTAATTATATAAAAAATTGGAAGAAGAATGTTCATGTGTTTACCAGAAAATTCGAGTTTTATTAAAGGAAATTTGGCGACGCCTGAAGGTTCATGCTGCGTTTTTCTCAGAGCATCCAAAAGAGCTCTAGTCCGCTTGCCAGCAGAGGGAGCCAGCAGCGTGGCGAGCTTTGCGATGTATCGATTGATCTGCCATTTAAGGTGAATCTTCAGCCGTAGTTCCGAATGAATCCACCACGCCGCGCTGCTGTATTCCGGCTCTGAAATCCGTGATTTTTCAAAAATTGCATCAGATAAATTAAATGCTAAAACGCGTGAGTTCTAGCAGCTTATGTCTGGCATGTTTACAACCGAGCATGACAACGGCGTGCGTCCATACACGGCGATTTATCGATATTTCCCCATTTGAAGCTATGGTAAAGAATCGATTATTAAGTTGTTCCTTGCGAACACCCTGATAATCGATCCTTTTCCACGGGTTTAAATGGCAGATCAATCGATGTATTGCAAAGCACGCCACGCCACTGGAGCACGAGCTTTGTAAGACTAATAATGAAGGCTCCAACTTGATCCCGGTTGAGCTTATGGGAAGCCTGTTAGTGCTAGAGAGATAGTTCACGGTGGGAAAGAGATATCTGCAACTGCTGAGAGAGATCAGGATCACTTATGATTGGTTGCATCAAGGTCATTTTGATTTGCTGAACCCTATTTTTTCCTGGGATCAAGTTTCAGAGTTTCAGAAATTCCTTTCATTTTCATACAAGCTCAAGGGATCACGTCAAGCTGTACGAACTCTAGACGTGACCCTCAAAATCAAAACAGCGGTGGCGCCCCCTGTGCGGAGCTCCTCCTCTCGTGGCAAGTTTCACTTGAGCGGGAAATTCAAATTCATCGGAACCAATGAATGAAAATGGTTGTTTCTTGGTCGGGAGGCAATTTCAACAATATCCGTCGCGCAAATGGAGAAATTTTGGCCGAGAAACATTGCCGCTCCTCCGGAGTGAGGGCGTAGCTCTATTTTCGCATGAGCCCCAGAAAGCATGGATTCATACGGAACGGAGCACAGGGTCCACATGGAAATGAAGATAAGCCTGTGTCACACTATCAAACCATCAAATTATCAAGGTCAAGTGTTATGATTGGCTGATTCGATGACTTGGACCAATCACAGCACCTGACCTCGATATTTTGATGGTTTGACACAGGCTATACGCCCTTACGTCAGTAGGGCTACGATACTACATGCCGGAACGCTTTAATTCGAGCCTTGTCTAGTAGTACGTTTTTCCTCGGCCGAACCGCTCGAAAAATTCCAATCCGTTACAGTGTCTTCACCTTAATTGACAACGAGAAGCTCGTAGTTCTTCGCTGGACCAGTAATGAGCTTGCGCTTTACCCCCCTCCCCCCGAACTGCGTTACTCTTTGAACCTCGAGCCGCTCATACTCACTACGGCCACGGCTCACGTCGGAACGTTACGTTGTCGCGGGGACGAATTCTGTCAGGCTACGGAAAAACGTCGTAAGAATAACTTTGGAACGACGCCAAATTCCCCGAGGCGTAGTACAAAGTTTCCCGAAAACTCGTTATCCTTTCTCCCCGCCTCGAAATTCTCAGCGAATGCTATGCGCAGTTTCGGGGATGTCGAAAGTTCTTAGCTCTCTTATTTGTCAAACTGGCCCTCCCATTTTCAAAACCCTGTTTTCCTCAGAAATTTAAAAAAGATGTCCAGCGTGTCTACAAGTCCGGATTTTTCGGTAAGTCCGGAAGTAGTGCTGATTTTTTAAAGGCGGTCCGGAGGTACTGAAAGAGTGCGGAAATTCCGCAAGAAGGTCCGGAATTTTTGTGTCATTTTGTCAATATTTGAGCCAAAAATTCAAATTTTTGAAATCTCTCGAATTTCGTCAAATGAAGGTACTGAAAACGTACTGACTTTCCCCGCTGAAGAGGTACTGAATTTCTTGGGAATGTACTGAAAAAGGACTGTAGAAGTACCGATTTTTGGCCAGCCTGTTTTAGTAGACACACTGGGAAAAAAACACATTGCATCTAGAATCCAGACTCTTAAAAACATCGACAAGAAAAAATACTATTGATTTAATCGGATTTTTGCTTAAATCAAGAACCAAGCCTCTTAATTTGAGCGGATTTCCTTTCGATTTAAGCAAAAATCTGATTGAATCAAGAGTAGTTTTTCTTGTCAATGTTTTCAAGAGTCTGGACTCTAGATCTAATGTGTTTTTTTTTTTTTTCCAGTGCACCCTGCCAAAACACGATTCAGTGACCAACGCAACCGACCCATTAAATCCAGCTCATCCGGGAATTTCAAGGGAAAATATCCGCAATCCCTCCGGTAGATGGAAATTTTTTTTCAGGGGAAAGTGGCAGCGTTTGAGTGTAGATAGGAGGTTTTGCGTGAGTGCGGCGGAATTGGCAGCGGCTCGGCTTCCGCTTGGAGCGCTCAATTAACAGGCACGCGTTAACAAGTCGTGTAAATTCGAGCCGGGAAGATTGATTTGACGTTTACGAGTCGGCGGCATCGTCGCTGCATTTTGCGTGCATGTGTGAGTGCGCTCCCCCCCTCCCCCCTCCCCCCAACCCGCCAGAATGCCCGCTCCGAATCTGCTCCTAATGTCACCAACGGGAGACAGCATTTTTTTGGCCGTGCCACAACGTGTCCTGCAATGCCCGACTCCGGTCTCGGAGGAGCCCAGCTTTCCATTAGCGATTAATGGAGAATTTGCAGGTGTCTGGAATTTGATGAATTTTATGTGAAAGTTAAGACTCCTGAGTGAGCTGAACACGAGGATACCCTCGGTTCATAAATTGAGCCATTTTTGAAGGAGATATGACAAAATGATTTAACCTGGCCAAATAAATGGGTTTAAATGGGAAATGCTGCCAGATGACGTCACTAGGCGGTGCATTTTTTCACGTTTAAATCAATTTTTAGACTATTTCCATTACAGAGAAAAATTACAAAAATACTGTGAGATCAGCTCATTAAGCACTCTCAGATGAAGCAATAAAAAACTTGCGTGCAAAGTCTCTATTAATCGATTGTTAGATTCTCGTGTAATGGGTCAGTTGCGCTGGTCACAGAATTGTGTTTCGATACTTGATTCTTGTCGATCAGCTAAAAATAATAAGATCCGTCCAAACAGCAATTTTCTACCTTCAATATTAATCGAGATATCGCCCTTTGAAAAATCGGGTTTTTGACGTCATCCACCGCGGTAGTGCATAACCAGTGTAAATATGCGTACCACCGATTGAACTCGAAGTCTTGTAGACGCTAATATACGTTTCACGTCAACTGACCGACTGCACTGCTTTTGGCGCAATGCGAGAAGTATTCATGCAGTCTTGTAGGCGCTAATATGTGGCTCACGCCGACGACGCTGTTTGGTGCAATGCGTGAAGTATTCTCACAGTCTTGCAGGCGCTACAGCTTGCAAACAGCAATTTTCTACCTTCAACAGTAATCAAGATATCGTCTTTTGAAAAAGCGGGTTTTTGACGTCATCCACCGCGGTAGTCACACCCTTCGTTTTATCCGCCTTACCTTTATCAGTCGGTGTGAAGCACATTTGCGCTGGTTGTTCAGCGTGAAACTCGGATGAAAGCGAGGTGGAAGAAACCAAGGGTGTCACTCCCGCGGTGGATGACGTCAATAACCCGACTTTTCAAGGGGTGATATCTCCGTTAATGTTGTAGAAAATTGCTGTTTGGACAGATCTCACTATTTTTCGGTGATCAACAAGGACTTAGCATCGAAACACGATTCTGTGACCAGCGCAACTGACCTTTTGATTCAGTCTAATAAAAATAAAAGGAGACGAGAGTACGGAATTTCGGACGTTGCGCGACCCTGCAACCCCGGATATTTTTCTGACAAGCCGATAATCCACACCGGGGAAAAAAACACATTGGATCTAGAGTCCAGACTCTTAAGAACATCGACAAGAAAAAATACTCTTGATTCAATCAGATTTAAGCTTAAATCAAGAACCAAGCCTCTTAATTTGAGCGAATTTCCTTTTGATTTAAGCTAAAATCTGATTGAATCAAAAGTCCTTTTTTTTTTTGTTAATGTTTTCAAGAGTCTGGACTCTAGATTCAATGTGTGTGTGTGTTTTTTTTTTTTTTTTTTCCCAGTGCAGATAAGTATCTCAGATTTTCTCATCGAGGTTCACCACTCCGATCATCGATTCACCAACCGCAAACGTGAGGTTTCGCCGGCGCACAGTGGATCGAGTCAAATAGGAGATGTCGGACAGAATTCGGAAACTCCAAACGCTCGTAACTCCGTTTATGCCAAACTTTGGGGTTCTAATTAAGGTGGTTCTGTCGGTTTCCTCGTGAAATTTTCTTCTCGTAGCTCCCCTTGAATTTTGCAGTAAGACGAAATAAACATCAAAATTCGCAGTTTTTGTCAAAAATGTCATGCCCGACACCGGAGAAAAAGCACATTGGATCTAGAGTCCAGACTCTTAAAAACATCGACAAGAAAGAATACTCTTGATTCAATCAGATTTAAGCTTAAATCAAGAACCAAGCCTCCTAATTTGAGCGGATTTCCTTTTGATTTAAGCTTAAATCTGATTGAATCAAAAGTCCTTTTTTTTTTGTTAATGTTTTCAAGAGTCTGGACTCTAGATTCAATGTGTGTGTGTTTTTTTTTTTTTTTTTTCCCAGTGCAGATAAGTATCTCAGATTTTCTCATCGAGGTTCACCACTCCGATCATCGATTCACCAACCGCAAACGTGAGGTTTCGCCGGCGCACAGTGGATCGAGTCAAATAGGAGATGTCGGACAGAATTCGGAAACTCCAAACGCTCGTAACTCCGTTTATGCCAAACTTTGGGGTTCTAATTAAGGTGGTTCTGTCGGTTTCCTCGTGAAATTTTCTTCTCGTAGCTCCCCTTGAATTTTGCAGTAAGACGAAATAAACATCAAAATTCGCAGTTTTTGTCAAAAATGTCATGCCCGACACCGGAGAAAAAGCACATTGGATCTAGAGTCCAGACTCTTAAAAACATCGACAAGAAAGAATACTCTTGATTCAATCAGATTTAAGCTTAAATCAAGAACCAAGCCTCCTAATTTGAGCGGATTTCCTTTTGATTTAAGCTTAAATCTGATTAAATCAAGAGGCCTTTTTCTTGTCAATGTTTTCAAGAGTCTGGACTCTAGATCCAATGTGTTTTTTTTTTCCAGTGGACCTCTCTAATTGACTCGATCCACCGTGCGGCGGCCGATTTCGCTTCGTTACATCGCAAGACCGGTGGCGTGGCGTGCTTTGCGATGTATCGATTGATCTGCCATATAAACCTACGGGAAAAGATCGATAAAAAGGGTGTTCGCAACCAACGCCTTAATAATCGATTCTTTATCATAGCTTCAAATGAGGAATTATCGACTATCGATCATTCACGCCCCGCCGCTGCGCGAGACCCGCGTGGTTCCGCAACCCCGACGGGCATCAACAGAAACAGCATCGATTACCGATACTGTTGCCAGATCTCCGGGAAAAAACTCTATCCCCAGGGTCGCATGCTATGAAATAACGCCGTAACAGCCGTCAAATGCAGAGGCGTGGCGTGCTTTGCGATATATCGATTGTTATGTCATTTAAACCTATGGAAAAGGATCGATTAACAGGGTGTTCGCAACCAACGCCTTAATAATCGATTCTTTATCATAGCTTCAAATGAGGAATTATCGACTATCGATCATTCACGCCCCGCCGCTGCGCGAGACCCGCGTGGTTCCGCAACCCCGACGGGCATCAATAGAAACAGCATCGATTACCGATACTGTTGCCAGATCTCCGGGAAAAAACTCTATCCCCAGGGTCGCATGCTATGAAATAACGCCGTAACAGCCGTCAAATGCAGAGGCGTGGCGTGCTTTGCGATATATCGATTGTTATGCCATTTAAACCTATGGAAAAGGATCGATTAACAGGGTGTTCGCAGCGAACACCTTAATAATCGATTCTTTACCATAGGTTTAAATGGCATAACAATCGAAACATCGCAATTCACGCCACGCCACTGCGTCAAATGTTGCCAGAGCCCTCTCGACAAAATATTTACTTTCCACGCAGGGTTGCCACAGTTAGGGAACACCTGGAAATGTCACACGAAAAAAATTAAATTACTGATTTAACAACGCAATTGCTGAAAAAGAATTGACTCCGATGTTTCAATGTAGATTTCAAAACACAAAAATGCTACTTTAACCACCCCCGTGGTTAAATTAGCTTACAATAGTGCTTAAAGTAGCATTTTTTTTTTTGTTGTAAAATCTACGTTGAAACATTGCAGTCACTTTTTATAGCAATTGAATTGTTGAATGAGCAATTTAATTTTTCCGTGCAGGGAAAACCTGGAAATGTCAGGGAAAATGACGGAAAGTCAGGGAAAACTTGATTAGCATCTTCATTTGTTTTCTAGATTGGGTTTGATGTTTCGAACAACGAATTTTGTCCAAAAACTATTTCTAATTATGTCTATTTGCCCATCTTGCATATTGTCACAAATTGTCTGGAAATTTCACCGGAATATGTCAGGGGAACGTCAGGGGATTTTATTTTCTAGATTTGGCGGCAACCGGATTTAGAAGTGGCATTTTTGTGTTTTGCATGGTTGGTTATTCCTTGCTATGTCCAGATATTCACGGGGAAAAAAAATTAAGGAGCATTTATACCACATTCCGGCTAATAAACGGCACAACCAGAGATTATGGTAACTCTCGTCAAAATTATCGTGAAAGTGACAAAATTTTTCCTTATTCAGGGTGTCTCTAGCACCAGGAAAACCCGGAAAATATCAGGAATTTTGGCCGATCAGGAAAATCGGAGAATCGGACGTTTTATGAGGAATCGCAATGCAATATCAGGAATACGCAAATCTCCTCAGCGGAGAAAGTGTGACTGCTATTTGCGTACCGTGCCAGGGGTCGAGAAAAATCAGGAAAATATCAGGAATTTTTTATAAAATATCAGGAAAAAACAGGAAAATGTCAGGATCTTTCAAAATTAAAAAATACTAGACACCCTGTGTGACAATTATTTTGGTGGACATTAGCATATTGTCTGGTTTTGCCGTTTTTTAACCAGAGTATGGTAAATGCTACCCAACTTTTTTTCCGCGCTAGATTCAATGGGCCTGTTGCAAACTTTTGCTAGGGCAAAAATAAGAGTTGTTTCTTATAGAAAATGCCTCAAAAATCACGATGAGCGCATCGGCAAAGTCTGAAATGCACTCATAACTTCACAGTCTGCGTAAGAAATTTGCGGTTTTTTGAGCTTCCCGCTTCAAAAACGATACTACGGCACAGGTGAACATTCTGTAAGAGGAGTCGTTCCATCGTCGGCAATAATCATCATGGCCGACGCCAATTCGCCAAAACACCTGTGATGGGACGAGATAACACCTGAACTGGATTAGACCAGATAACAATCGGTGTGTTAACGTTCATATTTTCCACGCCCGAATTGATTGATCTTGAACTCTCCTCGAATTACGCGCGGAACTGCGCGCAAGCGTCGGCCATGATGAATACCGCCGACGATGGAGCGACTCCTCTAACAAAATGTTCACCTGTGCCGTAGTATCGTTTTTGAAGCGGGAAGCTTAAAAAAACGCAAATTTCTTACGCAGATTGTGAAGTTATGAGTGCATTTCAGACTTTGCCGATGCGCTCATCGTGATTTTTGAGGCATTATCTACAAGAAACAACTCTTATTTTTGCTCTAGCAAAAGTTTGCAACAGGCCCATTCTAAACAAAATCCTCTGAAAAATTGGACTTTCCCAATTTTTGTACTTTTCCAAAGTACTATTCAAAATCGTCCTTTTAAATTCTGGTTTTTATCGAAGGGAATGTGGCAACGCCTGAAGGCACATACCGACGGTGAAACTACCAAACCACGTATCTCGTTTGCGGTGTTTAAAAATCTACGCTCGTATTCTATTTTTTTGAAGTAGACCAAATCAATATCATTCCTTGAAATTTTCACAGAATTTTCTCCGCACGAAGAGGAAAAATCACAGAAATTTTCAAGACTGGACATTACGTAGTTTTTCATTTGAAAAATAAAGTATGACAGGAAGTCTGCGACGTCGCAAACCGAGATACGTGGTTTGGTAGTTTCACCGTCGATACGTCGTTCTTCCTCTGCGACGGAGAACGGGGCGCGACAAAGGTTAAACTTGCGCGGGTAATAAGTCGAACGAGTTGCTTTCACTTAATAACGGCTCGACGTGGACTTATCCGGTCGACGGGACCAACCTCTCCCCCCCCCTCCCCCAATAGAAGTGGTGATGAGGGGGCGGGGGGGGGGGGGGGGTTGTGCTTCTAGCCGCCACCTGTCCCTGTCAGACGCTGACCTCCGGGGGACATGAGCAGCGTGATCGAAATTGGATTACTCACTCGCTCGAAAGCAGGAAAGCTCGCGGATTAGCCGTCGCACAACGGGCTCAATGCGGATATTGCAGTGGCGTGCTTTGCGATATATCGATTGATCTGCCATTTAAGCCTTTGGAAAAGTATCGATGAACAGGGTTATCAGGGGTTACGAATCCTTACGGCGAAAAGAAAGTTCAAACTGACTTTTCGATGCTTAAAAATTGGAATTTGGAGGCCAATTTTTCACACGTTATGCATCAAGACTAGTTTCCAACCGCTCTCGCCCCTCCGGGAGGCTCATTCCCCTTGTCGTTCGCTTTGTCTATCAATATCCCAGTGGCGTGGCGTGCTTAGCGATATATCGATTGTTCTGCCATTTAAACCTATGGAAAAGGATCGATAAACAGAGTGTTCACTTCGAACACCCTTATTATCGATTATTTACCACAGCTTCAAATGAGGAAGTATCGATAGATCGCAAAGCACGCCACGCCACCGGGATATTGATAGACAAAGCGATAGACAAGAAGGAATGGAGCGAGCCTCCGGGAGGGGCGAGAGCGGTTGGAAACTAGTCTTGATGCATAACGTGTGAAAAATTGGCCTCCAAATTTCAATTTTTAAGCATTGAAAAGTCAGTTTCAACTTTCTTTTTGCTGTAAGGATCCTTATAATTTCAAACACGCTTTTCTCGAAATAGCAAAAACTGCACTTATACGCTTTGTCTTCCAAGCCGACCAATTGGATTACATTTTGCAATAAGGAACCACTATTTCTAGCTCATTTTAGAAACAACATAAATATGCCATTGATTCCTTTATGCAGACACATGCTTTTATGGAAGAGCTTGAGATAGTGGTTCCTCATTGCAAAATGTAATCCAATTGATTATGATTAAGTTTGGGGACGTTGTCTAGCGGTGCATATCCATATAATTTTGAAACTTCAAACACGTTTTTCTCGAAATAGCAAAAACTGATCTTATGCGCTTTGTCTTCCAAGCCCCTCAATTGGATTGCATTATGCAAAAAGGAACCAAGAGCATTGCAATGTTTCTGAAATTGTGCAACTTCTTTTGTTTTGGAAGAAAAACCTGATTATATATTATCAGTTTCTATTTTACTCGCTAAAAATGTAAATTTAAGACAAAAGTTATCATGTAAATTTCATATGTTTTCATGGTTTCAGTAATTCAATTGCTAAAGATGAAGTTGCACAATCTTAGTATCATTGCAATGCCTCTGGTACCTTTTTTGCAAAATGCAATCCAATTGATTATGATAAAGTTTGGACGTTGTCTAGTGGTGCATTTTCATGATTTTTCAAAGCGATTATGATTTCAGTTTGGACGTTGTCCAGTAGTGGATTTTCATGATTTCTCAAATTGAATGTATTTTGTTGCTTTGTTGCAGGATGGCCGAGGTGGACCCGGAAACACTGCTGGAATGGCTGAGCATGGGCCAGGGTGATGAGCGTGACATGCAGCTCATCGCTCTGGAACAACTATGCATGCTGCTTTTGATGTCCGATAATGTAGACCGATGCTTTGAAAGGTAAAATTTTTTCACATCCTCAAAACGGAACCCTCTCTTATCATAAAACAGGGTGTCTACAAGTCCGGAAATAGTACTGATTTTTTTAAGGGCGATCCAGAAATACTGAAAAATTGCGGGAATTCCGTAAGAAGGTCCGGATTTTTTTTTTCATATTTTTGTCGCTATTTGAGCGGGAAATTCAACAGGGTGTCTAGCATCAGGATTTTCCCGATTCTATCAGGGTTCGAGGTCAATCAGGATTTAATCCCGATTTCATCAGGATTTGAGGAAAAATCGGTCGTAAAATCAGGATCTGAGAAAAGTCGGCCGTCCCATCGGGTTTTTTTATTGAGCTATTTTTTCATTGATTCGCACTTGTTTTTAATCTTTAGAACTTAATTCTTGAGTTCTGCTTTCGCACAGGCTTATGCAGAAATTTTAATTTTTCTCCGCAAAAAAATCAGGATTTGAAAAAATTATGAAATCAGGACTTAGCAGTCAAAAATCAGGAAAAATCAGGATTTCCCACAATGAAAAAAAAAACTTGACACACTGTTCAAATTTCGTCAATTGGAGGTACTGACAAAGTACTGAATTTTTCTGTTGAGGAAATGCTGAATTTCTTGGAAATTTACTGTAAAAGCACTGATTTTTGGCCAGCCTGTAGTAGACACCGTGTAAAAGAAAAATCGAAAATAGCTGCATAATCGGTGTTCCCTCCACGAAAGATCGTAACTAATTTTCCCAGTCGCTAAATTTCCCCTCGCAAATCACATCGCGAGAGGGATTCTGTTGCTTTGCTGCACTAGGCAGTTTGAGTTTTCAACTCAACGCACGTTTGAACCGCGTTTAGCAGGAAGGAACCTAGCCAAATCAGCTATCGCCAAATAACGGGGCACTTCGGTTTTTTAAAAGAGAACGTTTGTGAGGATTCCCTTGAAAATTTTAAAGAATTTGCTTCGTACTATGCAGAAAGTTCACCGAAATTTGTACAAAAATCCGCACAATCGATTTCATGTAAAAAATTAAATTGGCCAATAGAGAATTTGCAGGTGTCTAAAATTTGATGAATTTCGTGTTTAAGTAGAAACTACTGAGTAAACTGAACACGAGGATACCTTTGGTTCTTGAATTGAACAACTACAGGAGAAGATTTGACAAAATGATCCCATCTGCCGCCAGATGAAGTCTCTAGGCGGTGCATTTTCTCACTTTTAAATCTATATATACTATTTCCCGTATCAGAAAAAAATTATAAAACTTACTGTGAAATCAGCTCCTTAAGCTCTTTCAGATGATGCAATAAAAAATTTGCATGCAAAGTTTCCATTGTCCAATTGAATTTGGCAATAGCTGATATGGCTTGGTCCCTTTCTGCTTAACACGGTCTAGTTTGCCTGTGATCACTGTGGTGAGAATTTTGTCAAGAATTTTGATTGCGCAGCAGTTTGATTCCAGTTTGGAGGATTTTAACATAATGGTTCTCTTGTTCCAGTTGTCCACCGCGATCTTTCCTCCCAGCATTATGCCGAATATTTCTAGATGAGTGTGCCCCAGACAACGTTTTAGAAGTAACCGCACGTGCAATCACATACTATTTGGATGTCTCAGCAGAATGCACACGGAGGATAGTTGCAATGGAGGGCGCCGTCAAGGCGATATGCAACCGCCTCATCGTAGCCGAAGTCGCTTCAAGAACTAGTCGTGATCTTGCTGAACAATGTATCAAGGTAAAGTCCCTTTTTTCGGAAAAGAAAACTGAGCTATTAGCCAACTTTACGAAAATAACATGCAATAATTGTTACTCAGGTAACGTTTTAATAAAAAAACAATGTGCAAGAGGAATTGTAAGTTTATTAACATCCTCTTGCACATTATTTTTTTATTAAAGCATGGCCTGAGTAGCAATTATTGCATATTATATTTTAAAGTCGGCCAGTAGCTCAGTTTTCTTTTTCACATTATGAGTAGCCGAAAAGCTCACTTTTTTTGAACCTGGAAACCCCACCTGTAATTTTTGTTCAACTGAGTCCTGATAGGCATCTGGCTCTTATGCTGGAATCACACGCTGAATGTGGCTTGAATGTGGAAGTCACCAGTCTGATGCCTGAATTTTACGTGTGTCGCTGGTGACAGGTCTTGAGCTTTGAACCGTTGCCTTTGAGCCCAAATTCAAAATCGAACTTTTCTAACTTTTTAGCCCAAAGTAGCTGAAAATCCATGTTTTCTGCGGTCTCACCTCAGTTCTCGACCCGCGGTCTCACGTCAGTTTTCGACCCAATGGACCCAAAGTGACGGATCATGAGCTTGGAATATGTTGTGAATATGTTGTATTCAAAATTGAATCATTTCATCTGTTTCAATTCATGAAATATGTAGGTTTGTAAAATCAAGTGGGTGTCAATTTTTGTGCAAAAAATCAGAAAAATATACGAAAAATCCAAAATAATATTTTAATAGACATGCATGAAAAAAAAAAACACCGTGAAAACTTGATAAAATAAATCATTGAATAACTGTTATGCATTTTTTCACTTGATGCCACCAACTCTCCTGTAATGTCGCGTAAGATTGCTCAAAACCCAATGGTAACCTCTTGAAAGTCATTGAATTTAATAGCCCTGCACTAATCATATAATAACTTATTGAAAACTAGTCATCTAATTCCATCTCCATACTTTTCCAGGTTCTAGAACTGATCTGCACAAGAGAAGCAGGCGCAGTTTTCGAAGCCGGGGGTCTCAACTGTGTGCTAACGTTCATCCGAGAAAATGGCACCCAAGTCCACAAAGATACACTGCACTCAGCCATGGCGGTTGTGTCTCGACTGTGTACGAAAATGGAGCCGCAAGACGCATCACTGCCAGCCTGTGTTGAAGCTCTGTCAGTTTTGCTGAAACATGAAGACTCGCATGTTGCAGACGGTGCTCTACGCTGTTTTGCATCCCTATCTGACAGGTAGTTGAGGCTTTTCAGTGGAATTTAGTCAACTTTTTAAAATTGGAAACACTGTTTTTTCTACACTTAAATCTATTCAAAATATCGATTTTACATGGAAGAAAATGGATTGCTGATTTAACAATTATATTGCTCAAAAATATGTCCGACTTGTTTCAAATGTACATTTTACAATAGCGGAAAGCTAATTCAATCACAGGGGTGGTTAAATTAGCACTTTTGTATTGTGAAATCTACGTTGAAGTATGTCCGACACTTCTTTTAACTACACACAAAATTGTTAAATCAGCAATTTCAGTTTTTTCCGTGGAAGTAAGGCCATTAATGGTTAAAATAACCACTTTTGATTAGTTTGCAAACGTCATCACTTCATTTGAAAATTTTTTTGAAAATAATTCTACTACCAGGGGTTAAAACCCTTGGGACCAATACTTGTAAATTTCCTCAGTAAAAGTGATCTCTCTCAAGGTAGAACAAATCGAAGTTGGGGGAAACAAAGAATAAGGAATGGTAAAAAAATTGCCTTATCTTTTGCAGTTGTGATCCAAGTTTTCTTTCGAAAAAAATATGAAAAATTTATAATGAGTACTTTTACAGGGTAAATAAATATCACAAGAGTATTTTTCAGAAATTCAGGTCTTTCAGCCAGCAACTGCAAGTTGAATTCTTGAGAAGTAAGGTAAATTTGTAATGCCTCCTAAAATTCTGTATAGTTTGATCATAAGGAGCTCTACTGTTTGTACTTTCATTCCTGAGGCTGCAGACTGTAAGAAATGTTCGTTTCTTGAAGATTTTGATGCCCAAATGTGAAAGATCCCCTCGATTTCAGTTTTAAAATCTCCTTCTTCAAAGAAAGGAGTGTTTTGGAATTGATTAGAAATTCATTTCTGGTTTTTACTTTTTCTCTGCCTGTACTGATGTTTTTTTTTCTTCGTAGATTTACCCGTCGCGGAGTTGATCCTGCGCCTTTAGCACAACACGGCCTAGTAACAGAACTTCTTCATAGACTGTCAAATGCTGCAGGCCCTACCACAGCAACGCTCTCAACGCCTGGTAAATATTCTTAGCCGTCCCTTGAATTTTTAGTAAATGTCACATTGTGAATACATCTGTAAATATTTGCTGTTAAAAAGATAGGACATTTTTCCGTATTGTAGATTTTCTTGTATGTATCAGGGTTCTTAAATCATTTTGTGGCTCCAAAAAAGGAAGCTGCTCGGTTAAAATGGCTTTTAAAGCGGGTGGTAGTATGAGGTCTGAACTGAAGAAATAAGACATAGCTCATTTTTTCCTCAAAATATTATGCAGGAAACGATTCACAAAAAGAGAAGTTTGGAAATCAACTCAAAAACGAGTTATTAGCAAGTATTTTTAATTCAGATTAAATGGAAGTCAGACTATACAAATAATGTCATTTGTATTTTAACCATTTAACTAATGGTCATTTTAAACCTTTAAACCTTTTTTAGGAGTTAAGTTCCAGACCTCTGGATGTGCGATTAGTTTTTCTCACTAAATTTTGAATAGAAATCATGTCACGATGTGCTTTAATTCATATCTTGGCTTAGGGGCCCATTGGGGCAAAGGTAGAACACTGAATGGCATCTAAAATTTGTTTTAGTCCTTCATAAACTTTAAATTGGATTTTTTACTTCATCATTTATTACGTTAACAGCAGTTCAGAATGACGAAACTAATGCGGTCTTAGATATTTTTACCTGAATTAGAGGATCAGGTACTGTTCAATTCAGAATTTAGGTACTGTTTTCTACTACATACATCACAGCGTAAATAGTCATATTTTTTTTTTTTTCTTTTACTGATTATTTTAACTTTTTGCAGCTATCACAAAGTTTTTTGGGAGAGCTCTGCTTTACTCAAGAGTGTCTCGGTTGAGGAGAGTCCAGTGTGGGCAAAAAAAATCAGGCCTGTCAACAGAACGCCACTGGTTTCACTCTTATTAAAGCACATCAGGCAAACATGGCCGAGAAGTCCTGATTTGAAGCTTTTTCACTCAGAAGTAAAGCTGAGCTTTACCAAAAAACTATGTGATGGCGGGAAAAAGTTAAAATTATCGGGAAATAATTAGTAGTACTTACACAGCTATAAAGAAATTTACCCTCAACCTTAGTAACATTTATGTTAAGCCAAGCACTCTTTGTTCATGAAATTTATTTTTTTCTTCACAGCAACCCCAGGTGCGAACACAAGCTCATCAGTTTGCGAAACAAAATCATCCGCATCTGTCTCCACCATTATTAGTCTTTTATCAACGCTCTGTCGAGGGTCTCCTAGCATAACTCATGTAAGTAATGTTTGTTGAAGTATATTTTTGCGATTCTTTCAGATGGGTTGGATGCAATTATTCCTGGTGTTTTATCAACTCTCAGTCAAGAGCCTTTTAGCGTAGCAGGCATGAGTAATTTTGTCTCCCATTTTTTTTCAGTATAGAACTACTACATGAATTTATTTATTTTATAAATTAATTTTAAAATGTATTTTTGTCATTACAAATGTTTCAATTAGTGTCATCCATTTCCTTAAATTCATTTTCTGAAAGTAAAGAGTGAACTAAGCTTCTAGGAATTTGTTCATATTTTTTTTAATTCCAAGAATCAAAGAAACTCTGTTTTGAAAATGCCATAAACGGGACTCGTTTGAAACGATATTTTTGGCGGGCTCTGATGATGTAGCCAGGCAGGTGAAACATCATTTGCTGATTGACTGAACTCAGTTTCAGGCATTGCCTTGCTACATTAACTCAACCTCGGCTTTTGATTGGTCAAAATTTTGTTTGTTTGCCTCCCCTTTAGAAATGATTCCTTGAATATCTTGATTTTTTCACTAAATTTTACACAAGAAAAACCCAACCCCAAATATGTTTAAATTCATAATCTCTGCTCCGTTGTGTTGTAATTTGTGGAAGTAAGATGGCAGCCGCTCATTGAAAGCCATTAAGTTTAGCGCATCTAGACTCGCACTGCTTTCATAAATTCTGACCTTAATGATAAATTGAAAATTTTACCACTATCAAGTATAGACGAACTTATCTAGTGGATGAATTATAATATCTAAACTTTTTCTCCCTGATTTCAGGATTTACTTAGGTCTGATTTGCCAGATGCAATTGAAAAGGCATTAAAAGGCGATGAGAGGTAAACTCATATATGAAATTTATTCTAGATTATCTAGTTCGATTTTTCTAATGGTGTTAATTTTAATTTCGCTGTCAATCTTCCTGAAATTTTAGTGGGGCTTTAGCATGTCCTGGACTTGGAGCACCTCCCGAAGAGACTCGACAGAAGAAAAATGTCTCATTTTGACCCATAAAAGATGCTCGTGCAATGGCCACAAGTATGATCCCTTCTCAAAAGAGAATTTTAAGTGTCCATGAGAGGACAGGCTACAATGAAGATTTTGCAAGTGCCGTAAATTTGATGAATTTCGCGTTTTAGTGGAAACCACCAAGTGAATTGAACACAAGGATACCTTGGTTCATGAATTGAACAATTATAGGAAGAGATGTGACAAAATTACCTGATCCACTAAAATACATGTGTTTAAATGGGAAGTGCTGCCAGATGACGTCACTAGGCGGTGTATTTTTTCACTTTTAAATCTATTTTGATGCTATACTCCTTACCAAAGCTAACTCGAAAAAAATACTGCAAGTTCAGCTCTTTAAGCACTCTCGGATGAAGCAATAAAACATTTGCGTGCAAATTCTCCATTGGATTGTAGAGAAATTTACATGGCGCTTTGGTATTGGAAGAAAGATTTCAGTGTTTCTAATGTTTCTGCTGTATTTTAAGGCGCAATAAGTTTACTAAGAATGGCGACTTTAATGCATGCAAAAATATGATTAGAAAGGAAGGTGAAGAACTCGTCTAAAGTTTTTTCCGTTTTAGTGCATACATAAATTATGTCTAATTTTTTTCATGAACCGAATTTGAAATTTACTCATTGACTTTAAAGTCATGGAAAGTAGAGAAAAGCCAATTCATAAACTCATTGTTCAACTCTCTAATTTTTCCTTTTCTTTCTTCTGTTCTCCAGGTGTACATTAGACTCAATGCGCTTAGTAGATTTGTTATTAGTTCTGCTGTTTGAAGGGCGGCGAGCGCTATCAAGAAACGGTGGCTCAACTAGCACAAGCAGTTCAGGACAGTCATTACCACGTCTACGACGGCTCGATTCAGCCGGGGAGAAAACGCACCGGCAGCTCATTGACTGCATCCGGAGTAAAGACACAGATGCCTTAATAGAAGCGGTTGAAGCCGGGGGTGTTGAGGTTAATTTTATGGATGATGTAGGACAAACTCTATTGAATTGGGCCTCCGCCTTCGGGACCCAAGAAATGGTGGAATTTTTATGTGATAAAGGAGCTGATGTGAACAAAGGTTTGTGTAATTTTCATTCAACTGTCTTTCCCATCGCTTGCAATTGAAGAGTTAGCTCAAAGAAAGGGCGTCTTTAAAAGATATTTATTTTGACAATACTGGAAGGTTCATACTGCGTTCTTTCTTAGCACGGTAGAGTAGTATATTGATCGCTAAGTTGCAAAATTCAGCTGTTTTATTGAAGGGAAACAAACATTTTCTTTCGGCGCCAATTTTTGAGCTCAATGAATCTTCTGCGAAAGGTGATGAAGAAAAGGATGGAATTGGAAAACAGAGTACTGATTTTTTGTCCAAAAATTTGAATTTCTGAAGAAATCTGCAACTTTGCAATCCAACTTACAAGTATTGAAAATTCCAGCAGCAAAATAATAGCTATTTAATGATTTACCCAGCTGCAACATTTATGTTTTTTCTTTTTTCTTTCAGGTCACCGATCATCATCGCTGCACTATGCTGCATGTTTCGGACGTCCAGCGATTGCAAAAGTTCTCTTACGACATGGTGCTAACCCGGATTTGCGGGACGAAGACGGTAAAACTGCTTTGGACAAAGCGAGGGAGAGAAGTGACGAGGGACATGGAGAGGTTGCTGCCATCCTCCAGTCGCCCGGTGGGTAACCGAATATCGAATCAGACACCCTGCCCTCTCCACAGTCGCTCCTTTCTTCCTTCTTCCTCCTCTCCCTCTCGCCTCCCAACTACCTTTATAATCTACTTTTAATTCATCTTCTATTTTGAATCTTCAACTTTTAGTTCATCTTTCCGTAAAAAGTCACAAATAACCCAGTCAATTAAGACAGTTATGCTTTATAGAGGTCTCAACACGGGGATTACAGAAAGCTCTGGGCTTCAGATTTCAAAATCTCTCTTGTTCTCAAACTTTTCAAAGTACGTATCCAATCCCCTCCTCTGTTCCTGTTCAAAATTAGCCGTGATTTCGCAGTTGTGCTGTTTCAACTTCTCTCCTGTAACTTTTTTTTTGTTACTTTTGCATGCAATTGAGGAGTTTCTCACCCCTGATGATAGGAATTTACCTACCGAGAGCAGCAGTTGTTAATTGCGGAATCAATCGCACTCAACCCGTTCAGAATGTTCCCACCAGTATCTTATTCCGTGTTCAATTTGCAGGTGAATTCATGGTTCCCGTGGACAAAGACAAGAAACAAGATGTAGCAGAGCCAGAGGACACTAACGAACCGAAAGGTGATCCTGAAATGGCCCCTGTTTACCTTGGCCGTCTACTGCCTGTATTTTGCGAAACATTCCAGTCAACAATGCTTCCCTCAGTGAGGAAAGCCTCCTTGACTTTAATTAAGAAAATGGTGCATTATATCCAACCCTCTCTTCTAGTAGAAACCTGCAGCCCAGAATCTGCAACATACAATTTAGGAACAATGTTGGTGGAAGTGATCGCCACCGTTTTAGATAACGAGGTAAAGTATCTTCTCTGTGTGTCCTACCGCTGCTAATTCTAGCTCTCGTTTGCTATAGTGACAGCTTTTTTTTTTTATCTCGTTATTTTGCATCAGTTGTGTTGTCTCTTCCTGATTCTAACCTGTCAAAGGCAGTCACTTCTCAGGATCCATCCAATGTTTAAAATCAAGGTTTGCGGTATCTTAAGGGGAGTTACTTTTTCCATTGAACTTGATAATGAGAGCCAAAAAGTGTGACCCTTAAAATTCCATAACAATGGCCAAGGAACAATACAGTCTAACAAACAATTTTGGCAAAAATGAGTCAGCAATTTTGCTACTTTCTGCAGTATAAAATACGCAAACTGATGTTTCTAGCTATTTTCAACTTTGCATGGGAGTGCAGGGTCTCTAGTGACCGAAAAAACCAGTAAAGGTCAGGGAATTTTCCTTTGTGTCAGGGAAATTAAGGAAAACATCAAGGAATCCACCAAAATTCGGCATGTCTGAATTTTTTTTTTGCAAGCGATTTCCATGACAGGGAAATCGAAGAACACAGATTTTTCGAAAATCGTTTTATGAATTTTACTCTTGCGGAGATTTCTACCAGAATTTCCACTGATGTCTTTTTAATATTAAAAGTGAGGCAAAAATATCTCGCATAAGTTTAGGCGCCACATAATTTGTTCTATTCATAATATTATGTTTCTAAAACATGAAAAATTCTTACTTACATCTAACCAGTTCAACCGTGTTGAAAAATTAGGAACATTTTTCCCTTTTGTCAGGGAAATTTAGGGGAATTATTTTTGCAGTCTGTCAGGGAGTTTTAAATTTTTTACTGGTTTTCTAGCCGTTTTTGCCAGGAAAATGCCAGAGAATATTTTTTTTTTTTTTTAATTGTTTGACACCCTGGAGCGCTGTAATGTATAAGAAATTTGCAAGCAAACCTATCCTCAAAATGATAAAAATGGCCAAGTTTTGTCTTTATTCTGTCAAATCGTCGTCAGTTTGTAGATAGGCTGTATTGTTCCCTAGCTATTTAATAAGTTAAGTATTTTTATAATTTAATTTAAAAAAAATTCATGATTTTTTCAGCTCTTCCTTGATGAAAAGAGGAACCTTTCATTTCTCTCTGGAAATTAGTTTTCTTGAAACCTTCTCATAAATTTTCTGTTAAAATAAATGGTAACAGTGAAAAAACTTCAACTCTGAATTTCGACACGGTTATCAATGCACCAATGGTGTAGTTTGGAGTACAAAGCCTTTTGGAAAAATCTTGCGTTTTTTCAACTGCAGTGGTTTCGTTGGTTCAAACGTTTTGCACCTTGAAAAATGTGAGGAAACAGCGTTTAAGGTGATTCGATGGACGCCATATTTTGTGTCAGAAAGGCATGCGATATATCGCATCAATTGGTTCCATTTTTTCAGCTATTCGTCATTTTTCTCCAATTTTGAGATCGCAATTCTGTTGTCAGGAGACTAAAGCACTCACCAATTTTAACAAAGAAATTCAACGCACTAAAGGCATGGTTTTTTTTAGAGAGAAAACATCGCATTCAATACTGATATCTAAACTGCACTCGAATGCGATATTTTCTCTCGAATAAAACCACGCCTTTATTACGTTGAATTTCTTTGTTAAAATTGGTGAGTGCTTTAGTCTCCTAACAACAGAATTGCGATCTCAAAATTGGATAAAAATTACAAGTAGCTGAAAAAATGGAACCAATGGATGCGATATATCGCATGCCTTTCTGACACAAAATATGGCGTCCATCGAATCACCTTAAATCAGCTCTTCAATCTAGCAGAAAATTTTGTCTCAATTGTTGTTGGTTTTTTCCTCTTGTATTCTATTTACTCCACTAAATTAAGTTACTTAGTGATTGAATCGTACAGAACTTCAAGCTCTTTTTTCATATAATTTTCAAGAATAACAAATTAGTGATAGCTTGCTGATGCATGCTTTCAGCTTCAAAACCATTAGTGCTACACTGATGCTTACAGCTAAATAAATGATTTTAGAGGACCCATATAGGGAGATTTTCTCCATGTCGATCCCTCTACCGTAGAATGAGTCCCAAATTCAGGCATCTGTATTTCCCTCCCCTTTCCCACCCTCAGTATTTGGTGATAACAAAGAAACAGTAAAAAAGTAGTAATTTTTATCAGTATGCCAATTACAATGAGCTCAAGTGAAGTAATATCGCAAACAGAGAGGCTTAACCAGGATTGCGTTCATCTTGAAGAAGCGTCACTCAAGGTGGCGTATAACTGTACCGCGGCAATATTTTTTTTTCAGTTTATGAGCTGCACTTGTAAGTCCAAATCAATGATGTACTTGTCTAATCATTTCAGATCTCATATTCTTGGCCCTCGAGCAAAAATGAGTCAAAGTGTTCAAGGTCTGGCTTTATAAATGTGTGCCACAAGAATGGCTTTATAACGTTACAGAAAGAGCAAAGTACCAAATTTATCATTTGCAAAGTGGTAAACCCAGTACGTGTCATATTTTCGAGTGATGTGTTTTACCGGTTTCGAATTGTCCTCAACTCTTAACACGTACTAGTCCTGTTAATCATTCGGAAAACGGAAAATGCTATCGTTTTTGTAATTTTTTCGTTTCTTTTGAGATTCGATTTTATTGTTTTTCCATGCATTTTTAACGAATCCTTCCTCGTTGGTTTAGAATCACGCACACACATCATGATACTAATGACTCATTTTTGTCACCTGTCATCTCTATTCCTCTTCTTTTTCTCACCTCCTTTTTACTGCAACTCCGTGTATGCATGGTTTTCAGCACTGTTTCTATTCCTTGATTCTTCAGAGCTGTATGTTTTAGGTGTAGGAAGTTTTACCGAATCTGTCAGTGGCACCTATTTGTTTCAATTAATTTTTTGAAAGCATAGAGTGAACTGAGATTCTTGGAATTCGTTTTTGTTTTTTTTTAACCCCGAATGGCAAAAACAAACCCAATACAAAAATGTGACCAGTTTGAAACAATATTTTTGACGGGCTCTGATAACGTCGTCCAGCTGGACTCAACTGTCGGCTCTTCATTGTTCAGATTTGAATAGCTTTTTCTTCCCTTAGAAGTGGTTCTTTTAATTTTTTAATGAACTCTTTAGTTTTTTCACCAAATTTCACTCAGGGCAAACTACACTATAACCCTGTAAAAATTCTTTGCTACTGCCCCATTGATATAGCAGAATTTGACTATATTTTGGTGACAATTTTTTCTGTGTTCTCTCTGACAATTTAGCAACCAAAATCAAGAAAGTTTTAGGCCGTGGATCATGATGTCCATCTTCTGTCTTTTATTCGGTTATAATTGGTCTCCGTCAGGCCTATTACTATTAATTGATGGCCTTGACAACTGATTAAGCTAATTTGAAATAGAAATCCATCCAGTGTAGCAAATTTAAAGAGGAAATTTTTATTTTTTATTCTCGTGTTTTTATAAGTCAAAAGCCCTTTCTTGGAAGCAGATTTAAAACGACAAGACAGGAAGCATCCTAAGCTACATATTTTTTCCAGATTAAGTGCTGTATCGACAGTGAAACTGTAAAAGTGGGTATCTCAGTTGTGGTGTTTTACAATCTCTGCGCTATTTTCTTTTTTATTTGGAGACTGAACGAACATCTCGGCTTAAAATTTTCACAGAATATTCTTTACACAGAGAAGGAAATTACCAAAATTTTGAAAAGCGTCATTCATTAATCTTCCTTGTAGAAAATAAAGTATGATGGGAAGACCGCAATGCGGCAAACTGAGATATGCATTTCTACACCATTAATGTCCGGCCTGTTTTATTCTCTCTCTTTTCCCTAGTACTATTATCCAACGTATATTACATTTCATTCGCTGCCTAATACATCATTTTGTAAAACTCATTACGTCGAATTCAATTGGAAACAAGACAAGTACAGTGGTCTTAATCTCAAAAGGTCATTGGTAATGATGCTCGTTGAATTTTTTTACTGTAGTAAGTGTGCTCTAACATCTTTGCATTTTTTAAATTTTGACGTGTTTGACTGCCTTTGACAGAGGACTTGTGGCCCAGGAGCCAGCGCATTCTCTATGAACTGTTGTTTTTTCCTTTGCCTTTGACAGGAAACTTATGGCTGAAGAGCCAACACAATCCATACATATTGTAGTTATTTCTTTGTGTTTGCCCTCACGTTTGAATTGTACAAACGGTTGCGTCTTCATCACCATAGAAAAAATGATTTTTACATATCTCTTTTATGGACCTATGTTCTCCTAACTAACATGCTATGATATTACTAATACACAAGCTTCAAAATGCACATGATTTTATGCAATTTGTCTGAAAAGAAAGACAGGAAGCAAAATAAAATGTTATCAGAGGAATGTGGATTTATCGGGGCTTTTTTGTCTCCTTTCAGTCATAAATCTGCTTTAAAAAATAAGAAAGGGGAAAAAAGAAAAAAAAAAAATGTATCCGTTTTCATACTCTGAATGAAATTCAAAGGATGTAGAAGATACATGAGAAAATCACATAGCTCATCGTCAGCCAATTTTGTAAGTTGAGAAAACAGTTGTAAATAATTTTTTTCCGTGTGCTTTATTTTTGCTTTTGCTTGAGAATAACTTGACGTCTTTTTGTAATCTTGCAGGATGATGAGGATGGTCATGCGACTGTGCTACAAATCATCCAAGACCTGATGACCAAAGCCCAAGATATATTTTTAGACCACTTTGCACGGCTCGGCATTTTCAGCAAAGTCCTTCAGCTGGCTGGGCCTCAAGATGTACCTGAAAAAGAACCCAAGAAAACTAGGTAAGTGAAAATTTAAAATTATCAATCAACTTGATTTATTTTAGATTTTATATAATATTTTGAAGAAAATTTTGGACTTCTATTTTCTTCAAAGTGAATGGACTGGGGCTTTGGGTGCCATCAATAGTCCTTGAATATTCTCCAAATCAAAGCCTTGAATTGGGTGAAAGCACCGACATACACCTGAAAATTTTTAAGGCTGATGACTTATATGATGGGGGTTTTTTTTTGTAAGTAAGACTTTTGAAATTTGGATTATTTTTGTCTGCGTACTTCATTTGTGTACAACAGATGGTGAGAGAAATATTATCAATTTTTAGGCTTTTGTGAATGGCTATAAATATTTTTGTTTATTACGCCCTGCAAGTTCTCATAAAGCCAGATGGAGTCTTAAATTAATTAATTTTGATTTTAGACTCAGCTTTATAAAAGTTTGTGAAAGTCCTTAGTTATGCTATTGAGAGCCTCTTTGACAAAGCCTTTATTTCTAATGTAAACATGATTCTTTTCCGAGTAAGATTTTCATAATTACTTTAATTTTTTCAGCCTAAATGAATCCAGTAAAAACATGGAAGAAAGTGATAAAGCCCCTGTCACAGAAGACTTCTTAGAAGATGCAAAAGAAATGTTGCCAGGTCGGGCATACTATTGGCACGACTGGAATTTAGTCCGTGGCAGGGATTGCCTTTACATCTGGGCTGAAGTAGCAGCTCTGGAGCTCTCCAATGGAAGCAATGGGTGGTTCCGCTTTATCATCGACAACAAATTAGCAACCATGTACTCCAGCGGTAGCCCTGAAGGCGGCTCGGATCCTGCTGGTACGCTCTTTCTGCCTCTCTTTTCAGCTTTGCGATTGCAAATGTTCGCGTTAAGCAAAAGGAACCAAGCCACATCAGCTATTGCCAACTTTAACTGACCAATGTAATTTTTTACATGAAAATGGTTGTGCGGATTTTTGTTCAAATTTCAGTTTTCTGCATAGTACGAAGTAAATTCCTTAAAATATTTAAAGAAATCCAAACAAACATTCTCTCGTAAAACATTCATTTTCCAAGTTAAATTTATCATCAGCTGATGTGGCTTGATTCCTTTCTGCTAAATGCAGTCCAAATCATCACTCCCTAAGTCAAGCATCTTGTTAGAATTTTGCTTTTGAAAATGATTCGTCAAATGTCAAAGAGCATTTATTCTTCTGATTGAAGTTTGAAGGTTGCGTATAACGACCCACATTGTTCTCTGTTCAAATCGTATTCCATTTTCATGATCCAGTTTTCCATGTGTGAAATTTTTGAGATTCCAACACTTAGAAAAAAGAGATTTATTCAGAAGCGATATTTGAATTTCTAAAGAATAAGGCTGAAGCCCTGTGCGCTCCATTCATTAGAGGGAAACAAGTCTCAATAAAATTAAATGGACTCATGACGTCTGTGCATCTTGCAGCTGAAGTAATACGACAATTAATCATTACTCTTTTTTTTTCAGCTAAAGGAAAAACCTCAGAAACTTTAGCTGCTGAGGGTAAGTTTATCATTACTATTTTTAGTCTTTTTTCAAGTTTTGCATGTAGATACCTTTATTATGATTTGTCTAACTCAGTTCTCTTCTAAGGTGATTTGATGGACGCCATGTTTTGTGTCAGAACAACATGCGTTATATTGTATCAATTAGGTAACTGCATGTGATATATAGTATCGATTAGTTATGGAATGCGATATTTTTCTTCTATAAAAACCACGCCTACATTACGTTGAATTTCTGTGTCAGATTTGGTACATGAATTCTTCAGTCTCATGACAACAGAAGTGCAATCTCAAAATTCGAGAAAAATGACAGGTAGCTGAAAAATTGGAACTAATCAATGCGATATATTGCATGTTGTTCTGACACAAACTTTATTGTCCATGTTTTGAATGAGAATAATATTTGTTGATGTTGCCCTAATTTTGCCCCTTTCTCATGGTTGGTGGCTGTAGCGCAATTGCTTCAATGTTCAAATACGTTGCATACAGGCTGTGTTTCAGTTTGTAAGGACTCAATAAATAAGTATCATGAAAACCAGAATTTTTCATCCTAACTGTTTGTGGCATTTTTAATAATATCATCAATTTGCTCTCACCTTTTGAGTTATTGAACTATTTTACCTTTGCGAATCTTTCCCCCGACTTGTCAATCTCCTCTCATTATCATGTGGCTTCAATTTATGAGCGAACTGTTTCTATTTTTCAGAAAATCGAAGTGAATTCCTAGAAAAACTGCAAAGAGCTCGATCTCAAGTCAAAGCTAACGCCACCAGTCAGCCGATTCTATCTCATCCAGGGTCAACAAGGATCGTCGTCGGAAACTGGTCTTTGTCCAGTCGGAAAGAGGGTGAACTTCACATTCACAATTCAGACGGGCAACAGCAAGCAACTATATTGAGCGACGATACTGCTGGTTTTGTCTTTGAGTCCAATCGAGGCACCAGGCATACCTTCATTGCCGAGACAACCCTTGGACCAGAATTTTCTGCCGGATGGACCGGGAAAAGAGGCCGGAAGCTACAATCAAAATTGGAAGCTCTGAAGCAAAAGGTAGGTTTTGTTTTGTACAAAAGCATGGTGACATGGAATTTTCAAAAACAGGGAATTACTGTGGTTCATCAAGGTTTGAAAAATATCCGGGAAGTACTGAGAATTTCCTACGCCTCTGCTTTTAGGTTTAATGATTCTTAAAATTAGTGATTCATTTGTTGACTTAACTTCAAAGGATTAGACAAAAAAATTAAAAAGATAATTTTTTGTAAACTTTGGATGATTTGTTTTCCCCCAGGCTAATCTAGAATATATTACGTAGAAATCCTGGATTTTTATCTGGGAATTTTTCTGTGAAAATTAGAAAAAATCTGGGATTTAAAGAAATCCTAAAGTCTTGCTACAATGGTCTCTAGGTGTCCTTCAGAAAAATTATGGTATTTTGAGGGTTCCCATAAATATGTCTTGAATAAAATTTTTCTCAACTTTTCAGACTGTATTCTTGCTTACCTAGAGATCAAATCTTAAACCAGTTGTCCAAGAAAATTTTTCTTAAATTTCGTTAATAGTGCCATGTCTAATCGCTTTTTTCCTCCTATTTTATTTTTCCCTTTTCAGTATTTCTTAATTATAATTCAGTTAATTTATCTTCACATTTTTGGATCTAATAATTCTTAGGGTGTATCAGGGTCTCATGAAAAGATTTTTTCTATCCCTGTTTTTTAGACAAAGAGATCTCCGTGAGTTTTTTGCATTTTAAACAATTTTTATGCATGTGTGCTGATAATTCTGAATTCTGATTTTTGTAGGTCAAACATCAAGCGCAAGATATTTACGAGAAATACTTCCGTGCTGCCCAAGCTCAACCACGAGGTGTTGTAGCCAAGTTAGGAACTATTGTAGCCCAGATCGAAAGAGCTTGCCAAAAACAAGTGAGTGACTCCATTCTCTTTTTTACTTCTGTGCGGTCCAATAGATATAATTTGTTATTTTTAGTTTAGCATAATTCCAAGTTTTAATCCAGATAATGAGTCTTTAAGCCTTATTTTTTTGTTTAATGTTCTGAAAGTATCAGATGGGTAGAATACGTGGTGATTTATTGTGTACTTTTTGAGCTAGAATCCCGGGCAAGCCCGCTTTTAAAACGTCCAAAGACTGAAAGAAATTTCGAATATGCCGTAGTGGCAGGAAATTGATGACAGTGAAGTATTGCAGTCAAATGCGAGCCTCTCTCATTTTCCACTGATGTTCCTTAAAATAAAACGTATTTACATGTGAAATTGTTGCTTGTTAAACTAACAAACCTCCTTGATTGACAAAAAATGAATGAAATTCTTGCAGTTTATTTTGCTGAACACCGTAGAGTGTTCAAGTGAAATTCAAGCTCTAATTTTTTCGACTTTACCAAAACTGCACTCCAGAAAAACTTGCCTCATTGCTTTAAGGTCCTTTTCTGGGGTGCCTTCTTTACAGTCAGGGATCACTGGGCAAACCGAGAAATGTCAGCAAATTTTTAAAAGTCGAGGAAAATCCGGAAATGTTAGAGGACATGACAAAAGTATCGGAGGAAAATTGTTAAATCATCTTCATTTTGATCAAATGGGTTTGACGTTTCAAACAACAAATTTTGCTCCAAAACCGTTTGAAATCATTGCCTTTTAAGCACTATGCATACCCCCAATTGTTTGGAAATATCATTGTATGTCAGGAAACCGCAGAAAATGTCCGGGAATTTCATCCTCTAAATTCTGTAGGAACCCTGTTATTGCTGTGGATTATTCACTATTAAATCTTGGTTATTTTCTACGTACCCTCAGCATGTATCTTTTTAATCCTTTCAGCAAATGAACAGAGATTGCAGCAAACAGGGTGCTTGGCGGGAGCTTTTATCCGGAGCCCTTCACGATTTAGTCCAACTTCTTCGGGAGGACGGAGTTGTATCCGCCTACGAACTGCATAGTAGTGGATTAGTTCAAGCCCTTCTAGCTCTTCTTTCAACATCCTCTTCATGGGACAGTGGTCTAAGTCCCAGCAAGCGAGCTAAGCTCCAAAAACAACGAGTGCAAGTGTTCAAAAATTGTTTCAAAGTGAGTATTCTGTTGACGTATTGTTCTTACCAGAGCGTCCGCTGATGTAGAGAAATTGAGCTTAGAAATCCTGTCATATTTCTCATTAGTAATCGCCGGTGTAACCTCTTTGATTGATTTGAAAAGATACTTTAAATTAGTCCAGTTGTAGCACCACACATATATTTTCTTACCGAGTTTCAATATTCCAAGAGAACTCGCTTGTTAATTAAAAATATATTATGGTCGTATCATGGTCATGTAATATCAGGGTCGTTACAGGCAGGGAACTTTAACATGTCAGCAAAAACCTGAAAATGCGAGTGACAAAAGTATTAGGGAAAAATTTTGAAATTACCAAAAATGTTTCAACTTATTAAGAGATTTTAATTAATTTTTAATTTTTTTGATTATTTTTAATTTTTATTTCTTTTCTAGTTTTAATTTTTAAATGTGTTTTCTAGAATAATTTTGCATGCAAAACATTTCAATTTATGTCTTTTTAACGATCTTCTGTATCCTCAAATGTCAGGAGATTGACCAAAATGTGTCAGGGAAATGTCAGAGAATCTCATTATCTAAATTCTGCGTCAGCTCTGAACATCCATTGACAGAGTTGCATGCCTTTTAATACGTGAAGTCAATTTTTGCGGATGCAGAAAATATTCTGGAGTGGCGTTAAATTTGGATGGGGAATTTGATAAATGATTCCAATCTATTATAGGTTATTGTTATGAGAAAGGGAAATGAAGGAAAATCAACTTTCTAATTTTGTTTTACTTTTTCTTGAATTAGTGTAATTTATTTTTCTGTTTCCTCCTATTTCAGAACAAACTTAGTGAGAACGGAAACTCTGCCAATATCCTCATTCATAAACTAGTTTCTGTTCTGGAATCAATAGAGAAGCTTCCAGTTTACTTGTACGAATCTCCCGGGACCAATTTTTGTCTACAGGTAATAATGCTTGTTTTATCATTAACATTTTCCATAGTTTAAAACAGTTCATCTCTCTCACTCTGTGATGCAAAAAAAATCGACCCGCAGGACCAGTCTGTCTGTAAGTGTAACAACTTCAGCAACTTCAATTTTATTTCAGCTTATCATAGACTATCTCTCTCAACGTAATGAGGGAGAAATACAATTGCAGATGTTGGAAACCAGGATAACAAATCTCCAATTTTATTGATTTTTTACTGCTACAATCCATCTGGGTTAATAAATGATTAAATTTGTATGTTATTTCAGGTCTTAACAAGGCGGCTGCGATTCCGATTGGAGAAAGCAGCATCTGAGTCCTCGTTGATCGACAGGACCGGTCGAAGCCTGAAGATGGAACCTTTGAGCACCATCGCACAACTTGAGAAGTATTTGCTGAAAATGGTGGCCAAGCAGTGGTATGATTACGATCGCTCCACCTTCTCATTCGTCCGCAAGCTGAAAGAGTCGCCTCAACAGTTAAATTTCAAGCATCAACACGATTTTGACGAAAATGGAATCATCTACTGGATTGGAACCAATGGAAAGTAAGTGATCTGTACAAACAATTTAGAGTTGAATAAGACCCATTGATTATCGATAACTAGACCTGTGGGATTATGGATTTTTCAATTCGATTATGTTTCGATTTTGATTAACGAAATCAATCTCGATTACAATCATGATTATGATTTATTTAATTGGGAAAAAACTGATAAAGTAAAACAGAGCGCAATAATTTTTTTTTTTTTTTTTTACTAAAAACGAAGTTATTTTTAGGCTTTCGTGACCAAACACAAAGTTGGAGTATATAAGTTCTTGAAGATATTTTTTTTAAAAAGTTTGAAAGCTGAAATTTTCCTCCAATATTTTTTTCCTTCTTTCACTTGAAGTTGACTCATTGTTTATTTTTCTTTAAGACCCTTTCCACCCTAAATGAACTAGACTTCTTCCAGCTACTTGCTTCCAGCAACTTTTTGAAGGGAAAGAAGCCAATTTTATGGCTTTTAATTTATGCAGAGGATATTCTGCTCCCAGAAAAGACAATTCAAGGAATTATTAAAGAAATTACGTCAAATAGTTTACGGAAGAAAAATTATATTCCGACAAGAAGTCTGCAACGTTTCAAAGGGAGATATGTGGTTTCGCTTTTAGGCTGTTGTTATGGTGTGCGGTATAATCTAAGAAATTTCAGAACACACGGACAAATAATGTCTTTAATCTGTGAGTCAAATCAAATTAAATTTAAATTTCTTCTTTCCAGGACCTGCGGAGAGTGGGTGAACCCTGCACAATATGGCTTGGTCGTTGTTTCCTCTTCGGATGGTCGAACTCTTCCGTATGGAAAACTGGAGGATATTTTATCCCGCGACTCATCAGCTCTAAATTGTCACTCCAACGACGACAAACGGGCGTGGTTCAGTATCGACTTGGGATTGTGGGTCATCCCTTCATCTTACACCTTGCGGCACGCTCGCGGCTATGGTCGGTCTGCGCTTCGAAATTGGCTCTTCCAGGTGTCTAAGGATGGCGTCAACTGGACAACATTAGTCTCGCACACAGATGATACGAGCCTGAATGAGCCCGGCTCAACTGCAACGTGGCCGGTCGATGTTTCCACCCATAACGAAACGCAAGGCTGGAGGCATATCCGTATCCAACAATCTGGGAAGAACGCCTCTGGTCAGACTCATTATTTGTCACTCTCAGGATTCGAAGTCTACGGCACCGTCACAGGCATCTGTGAAGATTTAGGTTTGTTATACATTTGTTCCCTTCACAGTGGTATCAGAAATCTTGAGCAGGGTGTCTATTGTCCGTAAAAACTGGAAAGTATTAGGATGTTGGATGCCATCAGGGAAATATCGAAACATTTTTTTAGGCTAACAGTACAGAAGTTAGATCTACAGGGTTGCCATAGTCACTGAATATTGGGGAATCAGGAAACGTTAGGAATTTTTGTGAAGTCAGGGAAAATACACAAATGTCACGTTTAATGACTAGCGTGTTTAGGAAAAATTTTTCAATCCCCTTCAATTCCTTTCTCGAATGGATTTCACGTTTCAAACAACATATTTTGGATAAAAACTATTTCTAATGATGTTTCCCACAGTCAGGAGATGTTACCAAAGTGTGTCAGGAAATACTACTCTTTGAAATCTGTGACAACCCTGCCTACCTCTTAATGCCATTACATCCCTTCAAAAACTTGTCTAATTCTTAAATAATTCTTTCAGGTAAAGCAGCGAAAGAAGCAGAGGCAAATCTGCGAAAACAGAGACGTCATCTCCGTTCTTTGGTATTGAAGCAGCTTATGATTGGGTCCCGCGTAGCGCGAGGGCTCGATTGGAAGTGGCGCGATCAAGACGGTTCCCCGCCAGGTGAAGGCACTGTGACTGGAGAGCTCCACAATGGCTGGATTGATGTGACATGGGATCACGGTGGTTGTAATTCGTACCGCATGGGCGCTGAAGGAAAATATGATTTGAAGTTGTTGACGGACAGCACCGAAGTGACTGGAATGGCCACTTCAACTCCTAAGGCAGCTCCTCCCCCATCTTGTTAGTATCTATCAATTCTATTCTGTGCGTTTAACCATTAAATTGTTTTTTTTTTTTCTTCCTTCGTTTTATATCAGCTGTGAAGTTAATTAAGGCAGCTCAAAAGAATGGATACTTGGTTTTAAGATTTTTTTTTCCCAAAAGAGTTAAAATAATTTCAAACTGGAGTTTATATTCAAAAGCGGTAAAATAAGGGATTTAAAAAAATATTTCTGAATTATTCGATTGAAGAGCATGAGAATTTACCTTCTTCTGAAATGGACTTGGGTTTTGAACCAAGGAACAACTAATTCTTGCCTATTCGCCGAGAGCACCTATCTGCTCGGAGAATATCAAAATATGAAAGGCGAGGAGGAACTGAAAGACGAACAGAGAAGGGGAAAGAGAAAGAGGGAGCTGAGATCAAAAGAGAAGAATGAAAAGCGGAAGGAAAGAAACACAACGAGAATAAAGGAGAGAAGAATAAAGAGCGGAAGGAAAGAAATACAACAAGAATAAAGGAGAGATGAAAAGAAGAGAAAGGAGGAGACAAGAAGAACAGGAAAGTAACTGAAGGGAGGAGGGATAAGAGAAAACAGCAGAAAGAAGTTGAGGAGGAAGATGGGAAAGCAGAAAAGAAAAAATGAGAAGAGACCGGAAAAAGGGGACTGCAAAGATGAAAGAGGAGGAAATTGGGAGAAAGTAGAAAGGGAAGAAGTTGAAATGCAAGGGAAGGAAAGGAGAAGGGTAGACAAAAAAGCTGAAGAAGATGTACCTGTCTGTGTAGGAATGTTAAAAACAAATACATGTTATCTCTGTAATGAGCTAAAAATAGCAGTTCGTTATTACGAAATTTCGTACAAATTTTCATGCATTGTCCAAGTCCCATTTTCCTGCAAACAAAGCATTCTTGCATCAAATTGTTCGTAATTTGTCTTAAATATCCGTTCTAAAGATCCATGTCTTATTTGCAGCTAAAATCAACAAAAGCGCATCGGCAACAGCTGATAACGGCGGAAAAAATGTTAGCGTTTTAACTAGCAGGAAATCTAGCTCAACCCCTAGTTTATCAGATGCAATGGAGGTTGTCAAAACATCTGTTGCCAGCACTGATCAGGCTGCATCTGCTGACAATTTGGCTGCACAGGTACGGTTTCCACATAGAATTTTCTTTAGCATCTCTCATTACTATTTTAATGTATACTGTCGAGCATTCTAATCCAATTCAATAAATTAAACCCGGAAGTATGAAGCAGAAGCTCACTGGAAATGAGAATTATTTACATAACTAACTATTCAAAAATTTGGCTGTGTTAAGGAAAAACACAATATAAACATTCGGATGATGCCGAATTTCATTTGATAAAATATCATTTTAGAAGAAAGTTATGCACATTCTTCCTTGAAATTTTCAGATATTTTTGATTGAATTGCATATAAAATTGTCTGAAAGATATTATTTTCTCTCTGAAAAAGTCATATTTTATCAAAGGAAATCTGGCAACGCCTGAAGGTTCATGGGGTGTTCTTCCTCAGCATGGCAGAATTGTTTATGAGACTACTTGCAGTAGTGCATGAAGGATCATCGGTTTTTCTTACGACTGCTGCTATTATTTTTCCTATTTTGTAAGCTCAAGGCTAAGATGAGTTCATCGAAAAGAATGACCCTTAATTTAAAATGAACTTTATTCACTCCTCAAATTTTGAAGATTTAAAGGAACTGAGTGTCAAAAGCTCTCAGGAGCTTTTTTGCCATGTTCAAGAAAAACGTCATATTCATATATATAAAAACTAATTTCTAGGGAAATTTTTTCTGCCAATTTTTCGGAGGATTTTATCCATGCTTCAATCTGAATTATTTCAAAATTTTCGAGAAAAAAACTCATGCTTTTCCTCAAAATTATCAATTTTGTTGAAAGAAAGTCAGTAACGCCTGAAGGTTTATACAGCATTCTTCCTTTGCACGGCAGTTCATTCGCCACGTTTTTTTGTTGTATTCGTTTTTACCCTTCATTTAAGACAGAAGCTGAATCCCAGAGGTCTTTGAATGACAACTTCCCTTTATTTTTCAATCATCATTTCTTATGTTTCTTTTTCTTCTTACTCCAGCAAGCAGCGCAAGCTCTGGCAGAAAGTGTATTAAGTGCCGCTCTTGCCGCAAGTTCTGACAGCAGTGGCGCCCCAGAACTTTCCGTCGTTCTCAGGGATACTGCCAGTGACCTTGCAACCATTGTTGAGACTCTTACTTTAGATGAAAACAATGCAACTAGATCTAATTGTAAGTAGCGACTTCAGTTATTTGTATGAATTTCTAACAGTTCCCCTCTAATTTTAAGCAACTTCTCTTCGTCAATTTACGTTTGTTTAGAATAACAAGTACCTAACGTCATTTCTCAAGTGCCAAATATTCTTTTGAGAATTTTGCTGTGCGCTTTTGCCTATGCATGTGCAATTGGAAATTCTAAAATCCAGCGTTGCCTCTATACATTCTAATATTCTTTCAGATGATCTTTGTAATTCTTCTTTTTTTCCTATTTTCAGTGAACGCTCCTAACAATCGACTAGAATCGCAACAAAATAATTTAGATGAATTTAGACTGTTATCTGTTGTTGAAACTCCTGCCAAAATGGATCTGGTTGGCAGCTCACAATCGGTAGCTTTGAACCGTGCTCTCATCTCTGCTGCAAAGAAGGTGTGTAAATGTTTCCCTATTAGGAATAATGCGTTGCATTGTGCGAAAAGAATTTCTCATGCTTTTGTTGACATCACTTGCCAATAGTTCTAAGTCAAGAGAACTGTCGTATAAAGGCTTGAATCGATTTGAAATTGTTCAAGATCGAGATTTTACTGGCCGTGAATCTAACTTTAAAATTGAAAATGATTATCATATTTTCCCTTTCTTGTATTCGTCTGAGAAAAAAGCCTTTTTTTATTTTGAAAAATCAGCGCTGAATGGACCAATAGACATTAAAGCATTTTGATCTGTGTTTTCTCATGAATATTTTATGCAGGACACAATTTTGGCAATGAAATTTACTAAAAGTACCCTCTTACCAAGATATTAACGTTTTTCCATGCATAAATTTAAATTACCTACCCGCAGAAAACCCACAATCCTTTTGAGTCAAATCACTAACAGTCTCGGTAGTATGAAAATGCGGCATTCTCAATCGCGATGTTTCAGCTCAGCTATTGCCCGTTGTTTACACTTTGGAGGACCCACGGCCCCTTCTTTCAGATTAAGGAGGATAAGCTATAAATGGCAACTTTTTTAGTATCTCCAGGATTCTTATATTTTAAGTACAGAAATAAAGAAGAGGAAGAAGAAGAAAAGGATAAAAAGTTCAGAATGTTTATTTTATAGATTTGTAAAAATTGCAACATTTTTTTAAAGTTTTCTCCCTCAGTGCTCTATAGTGCGCCCTGATATCAATTTGATTAATTCGTTACTAAAATTCATTTGATCTCTTCGTGTGTGTACTTATCTTTTTTATGCTTTGTTTGCAGTTTCCCTTTGGCAATAACTCAAGTTTAGAAGAACACACCTCTGTCTTATCTGCGGAGACAGGTGAACTATTTGAAAAGATTGCGGAAGGATCAGATATAGTTCGCAATAACACCAATAGTTTCCTATCAGGTATTACTTGTTTCCTAAATTAGATTAAATAAGTTGTCAATTCCATTATATTAGTAAAAGTTTTTGTCGGAAGTCCTAGCTGCTTAAATGTAACTGTACACAGGAAAAGGGATCCTAGTATTGACTGATTCAAAATTTACGCTGTCACCTCTTTCGAGAGGAATATTTTTTGGCTCTAAAATGTTGAATCAAACCGCAGCTATGGTGGTTTTAAATTAGTAGCTCATAGAACAAAGCTTGGAGGAATTACCATGTTAATTCTTTTGCTATGTTTGGGGTCATGCCCTCTCCCGGCATTGTTTTATGGTTTGTTCTTTGAATTCTAGATTTTTCGATCAAAAACTTATAGGCTTAATTTTTAGTCCAGTTCAACAAATTCATTGTCTCTCTCTTGGTTCTAGGTCTGGTAAATAGCGCCCTACCTCCATCAGTCAGAATTAGCTTGTCAAATAATAACCCGTCAGGCTCGCACAACACGGAAGATAAGTTCGCCGCCAGCAAAGGGAAACAGCACATCAGTTACGCGGCAGCTGTCACTGATAGTAAGTTCATGCTCTTATTCTTTATTCATGGGCTGTAAAATTTTGCGGCTCAGTACTTTGTAACAGCTTGTATTTATTGCCAAGCACTTGGATTGCTGTAAAATAATACTTCACCAAAATTGAGCGGTACTTAGTTTTAAATATCTTGCCTGTTAACAAATGTGTATAAAATGCTCCTCTCAGTTTTTTCCTTGCTTATTACAAGAATATTTCACACCCAAACATGGTGGTTTTTTTTTTCATTCTTTCAGTTTTTCTAAGTAGTAATAGAATAATTACTACTTCGATTTTTTTACTAACTGATTGGGCTCACCTCCAATTTTGCTTGTAGTCCTAGTCTATAAATACACGACAAGCGCTCTCAGGAATGCTGCACAATGTTTTGAGAATGCTGCCTTTTGCTCATTTTAACACTTAGTGTTTTTTTTCATCGCAACTCACAACATTTTTTTTATTTGTTAATAGTTTCCACATTAAAGTTGAATTTGATAGTTGTTTATTGTGTGGTTTCTCTAATTAGATTCCATTACATTGTTTGAGTTGTATATGCGAAAACATTTGAGTTATAATTTGCTATTTTGTATGACGCTTGCTACGTCACATTTAAGTGTTCACGTCAAGCTCTCCGTTACTTTTGTGAAGTACTGCAACTAAGCCATGAAAGGTCAAATTTATTTTTACTTTAGAAGTTACCTTGTTACTTTGAGAATATTCTGTTAGACGCATTTTGTTTGCTGTGACACCTGTACCATGTTACGAATAATGGTGATACCTGTGTTGCTTTTTTTTTTACAATCGGAGAGAGAGGAGTTGAGAAAAGTGACATTAAAAATCCTGTAACTATTTTAGTAAGCTCAGAAAATGTTCTGACTACCATGCAGCAGAATTTTACGACAATGATTGCATGTCAAGCAAAAAAGTTTTCTCTTCGAATAAGCATTATTCAGTGACATTCTATTAAATAGGAATGTTATGCTCAGTTGCATGACTTTCACAATTGTAACTATCAGCGCTATATCAAGGGAAACAGTGCAACTTTTAGCAGCTCCAGAAATATCAGTGCAAATGTCTTTGACTTTACAAAAACATACATCATTGTTTTTTTGTCCGCATTTTCCTCTCTTTCCTTTGCTGTAGCACCTTTTTGTGTGTTCCATTCATCAAAATCATAATTTAAACATATATTAAGTAACAACAAGATTATTAAGGTGATGGGATATCTTACATTGATCCAGAAAAAAATATTCAAAGTTAATCATTTAGTCAGTCTCAAAGGCATTGATTTTTCAAACTTTACATGTATTTTTGCTTTTTCCATCAATTATTTCACAGTCCAGTTGCTGATTTTCCATATTCCTAGTTTTTCACAGTTCCTTACAGCTCTAATTTCTCAAGCTGTTACATTCAACTCGTTAAGATATCTGGGAAATCCGATTTTGTATTTTCCTAAAATTTTCCCAAGGCTTACTTGAAAGCATGATTGCTACGGTTCATAATTGAATTGATTGCGTATGCAATTTATAATTGAAAAAAAAAAATTCTGCCAGAATCCCTAAATGGTTACCATCTGAGAGCTCAGATGAACCATGATTGCTGAAATTTAAGAACTTCACACGTATTATCAACAGCCAACAATTAAGTGATATCAACAAGAGTTTTGAATCTTTCTCAAGATCCACTAGACGTCAATCTGCTAAAATTTGAATTACTTTAAAAAAAATGTTAACGAATCAACCAGTTGTCGAGAAGATAAAAGCAAGTTTGGAACCATCCAATAGTGCTTTCCTTGGCTCACGCCAAATTCGCTAAGAGACCCACCATTCTACACTTTGATAGTTGATTGCTTGCCTAAGTGCCTGGATCTTATTTAAATGTTCAGTCGTAATTTTTACGTTTTTTGTGGGTGTAAGGAGCACTGACAATTCATGCGGCGTTAAAATAATCTCTCTTTGGTCAATAAAAATCTCCAGGAGCCATGATACCAATATTCCAAAGACATTTGCAGATCTCGGAAACTTTCTTCTTTTCATTGCCATCATCAATTATGAAAGTCCTGTTGAGCTGTAATTTGTGCCTTATAAAAAGCTCAACAGTACGTTCAGTTTTAATTAGCAGTATAATCTCGAGTTGCAATGAATTGGTTGTATTAATTGTAATCAAAGTACTTTTTGAAGCCCAAATGTTTGATTTTGTGATGCGGCAAGCCTAGATGAACCAAAGTCACTAAAATGAACCGTACAGGCTTTTGTAGCTCAATACTCTCGGAATTTCTAGTGTTTTAACTCATCCATAAATTGTAATTCTGAGCCCTTGAAAGTTGGAAAAACTCTGCCAGGCATCAATGATCCCAACCCCCTCCAGATGTTTGCAACTTCCCACTTTCCAAGTCCTCAACATTACCCTGTCCCAGCCGTTTTTAATAGTACGTTGACATCTGTTCGCAGCGAAAAAAGAAAAGGAGAAAGATAAAGACGCTAAAGAAAACAGTAGTAACCGAGCTCAAGCATCGTCAAACCCAATGAGCGTGAGTGTCCCCAATCTCACGGCCACAAATTCGAATAATATCGAATCCTCCAATACTACTGGTTTACTGGAACCGTTTGCCGCTATAACCCGCAGGCGAACAACCAATCACGTTAACAACGCAAATAATACATCAAATAACCCAAGCAGCAACTGCTGCAAGCCTCCAATCGCAAATGTTTCTTCTCTCTTCCCTCGAGGACCTTCGTCGGTCTCGAGCCTAGTCCGCCTCGCACTTTCTTCAAATTTCCCAGGTTAATTTTTACACATTCATTTTTACTCATTTTAGAATCAATATCACTAGTCACTACACCCATGCCTAGAATGAAGAATTTCTCATAAGTTTGGAGGCCTGATCATCAATTCTAAGTACCTCAACTCACTAATAATTTGTTTCAAGTATAAAGCGCTGTTGATTCACTCTTTTCATTCCTAATAGCAGGAACTGAATGAAGTTTATTTGTACTGGTGTAAGGCTTCAACTTTTGTAAAAATTTTATCTAAAACCCAATTGAGCGATTTAAACTATTTAGAATTATTCTCACTTGGCATCATTTATAATACCAAGAAAAATTTTAAGTCTCTTTACAATCATAGCTCATAGCCTCATAGCTTCATTTTTATTTCAAACTTTGAAACTGCAACCTCGGTCTCATAGACTCTTTAACATCTCATTCTCACACAGAATCAGAAGGGTGCCTATTTCCTCATCTTCATGATCTAGTCCTAGTTGTGTTCATTATTTCGCAGTTCTGTAATTCTGACTGTTGAAAAGGAAATTTCAGCTTATAGGTCCGGAACTCAAATCGGATAAGTTGGAAGTTGCTCATTCTTTTCTGTCATTCACAGTAGACCATTTTACATATCTCAGGGTGTCTAGAGTCCGTCAAATGTCAGGGAATTTGTTTTCTTGTCAGAGTAATCTAGGAAAACTTCAGGGAATCTGCAAAAATTCAGCATGTCAGGAAATTTTGTTTCGCAAGTAATTTTCAAGTCAGGGGAACGTCAGTGAAATCGACAAACAAGGATTTTTTGGGGAATGTTTAAAAATGAGGCAAAAATATCTCTCGCAAGCTTAGACACCACATATTTTGCTCTATTTATCACATTATATTCCTAAAACATGAAAAAAATTCTTACTTACGTCTAATCGGTTCAACTGTGTCAAAGAATTAGGAATGTTTTTCCTTTTTGTCAGGGAATTATTTTTCCGTCTGTCGAGGAACTCCAAATTTTTTCCCGGTTTTTTGGCCGTTTTTGTCAGGGAAATCAGGGAAATGTCAGGAATTTTTTTTCTGATAATTGCCAGACACCCTGTATTATATCCGTGCTTCGGGGCCTCATAGTCCGTTGTGAAGCTTAGACCGGTATTGGATGGTGGCAGTGTGGACACTAGCAAATGGAAAATAAACAACTACCAACTCATCTGACGTTTGTTCTACAGGATTTGTAGTGTGTGTGTGTGTCATAGGAGAAATGTTTATCTTAGAACCGTGAAGAGTCTAGAGTTTGCTTTGGTTTGATTTCACCAATGCAATTGTTTTATTTTTTTTTATTTTCTACCAGTGCATGTTTGACTCTCATTATTGCGCATGAAGCATTTGCAAATTTTCGAATAAGTTTGTTTATTTGGCTCGGGTATACATTTCATTAACAAACATTTCCTAGTAGTTCTAAGTCTCTTTCCTCCATTATTGGTGACTTTGTGTATACTGTATGCCATATCTTTACAACTTTCAATCTCCAGTGTTGTACAAAGATGTTGAAGAATCCAACTTTTTGAATTACTGATTGGACAGAATTTAAAATAACTTAAAGAATTGAATGATCGATTTCCTTGTCTGAAAGTTATTTCTCATGCAGTTCTCAAATTTTAAGCCATATATGAAGAGATTACCGTGTGTTGTCTCATTCCTACAATGAGGATGATAAAGCAATGGATTTCAATAGTATTATGTAATTTAATGGATAGATAACTTCAGAAAATATTCATCTCTGTTTCTAGCATTTATATTCCCCGTCATATTTTTTCAATGTTAAAATGAAGCCTTACAAAAGTAAATTTTCCATTTTTATGAAAAGGCAACCTCCTTAATTTTTCCTCCTTGCGTAAATTTTATTCTATCAACATTCAAAGTTCGGGAAGTTTTTCATCTCCCTTTAAACAAGTAATATAAAGGCAGAAATTTTTGAACTGCACAATTGAGATGTGTACATGCATATTGTAGGGAGGGTTTTGAAATCTTTGAGTTTTAAAAGTTTGTCCTACTATTATTATTTTGAGTAATTTCCTTACACTCTCACCCAGCAAGACATGAATGTTGTTCTAACGGGAATTGCGTTTGTTTTGAACAGGTGGTCTTCTGCACTCAGCACAAAGTTACCCAAGTTTAAGTGTCGGTGTCCCAGGAGGCAACGCTCAGTCACCGCAATGTCTCACAATGTCACTAACCTCCACGTCCAGCGATAGCGAACAAGTCAGCTTTGATGTAAGTGCGGTTTTTATGTACTAGGCAATTTTGAGAGTCCAGAATATACTTTTTAAAATTGAATTTTGAAAAGTCATGGGGAAACCAAGAAATGTACGGCAAGATGCCAAAGATGTGTGAGGAAAATTATTCAATCGTTATTATTTAAGTCTAGAATGGATTGGCTGTTTCTGTAACGCATTATACATGAAAACGATTTCAAACCACGTCCTTTTATTTTTTTTTAAAATTTGAGGATATCCTCAAGTGTCCAGGAGTGTAATCAAAATGTGCCAAAAAAATCATCAGGGAATTCAATATTATAAATTCTGTGGCAATCCTGACTATTGATATTTTTGTGTTCTTTATAGTTTTTTTTTCTACAAGCTTCAAATATCCCCTATTGGGTAACCCCACGCTTACCACCTGCCCCAGGTGACCATCACCCTGGATCGTCAGGAGTTAAAGACTTTTTTTCTGGTAAATGAACTGTATATCATTATTTTTTCAGCCAAAATTTGTATTTATGGTTGTCGCATTGTCAATGATGATTGTGTGTTTTGCAGGATTTCCTGGAAAATTGTCGGGCCCCAACATTATTGGCAGAGCTTGAGGATGATGATGAAATTCAAGATGATGATGAAAACGATGACGATGAGAACGAGGATGACGATGATTATGAAGAAGTAATGGTTAGCCGAAATCTTCTTACCTTTATGGCAAGTCTAATTGTTGAACTCAGTCGGTGTCTGTGCTAATGAATCTATATTTTCTCCATTATTTCATTCTCTTTTGTTCCCTATGTTTTAGTAATTTCACTAGCACTCTCAAATGAGGTGTGTCTTAGTGAATATTGCAAGTTTGAGTTTAAAATTTTTTTCATATTTATTCAGTCCTAGAAGCTTCTCCAATAGTTATCCTTTTTCTAAACCCAGGAACTTGGCTGACGTATGACGAAAATAAAATTTTGTTACAAGGAGACCCACCATTACAATTTTTAATGCGAGTTTAAAACTAATTTTAATGGTACAGGGATGCAAAGTTTGCATTTTTAGTATTATTATCTTACTCCATAATATAAAATCTCAAGAGAAACGCATAATGTCTGAGTAGTCATGGGAGGGGTTAAGCCACAGAGCAGTCAGGGGGGGGGGGAGGGCGTAGTTGCCTAGTAAATAGATAATTTCTAATGTTAATAAACATAACCTTTTCATGAGTAGTGTGTCTCTTATGGAAGTTCAAAGCCATATGACATGACATGTTGATGACAGTCTTTCTCAGTTATCAAAAAAGAGGCAAGGAAAGGCTTTTCTACGAAACTCTTATCTGAGTTACTCAAATCTCAGATCAAATGTAGAGCACAGTGTATCAGTAAATGAATTAACTATGGTATGTTTTCGGGGAATGGGTTCTGTTTTTTTCTCTCCTTCTCGTGTGGAAATATCTGAAAATGTTGAAATCACCATTACAAGAATACGGTAGCAAAAACTGAACTGAAATCGGATGCGTATGATTTGAAGAGCGTATTTTCCCATTCAACCGCTCTTTTTTTAACATGATTGAGTTCTATAATTTTTTTCTTTTTTTCACTCAGGAGGAAGACACGTACGAAACAAGGCCAGTTGCAAACAATGTCGTGACAAGTGGAATTGTCGGTACAAATGTCTCCTCATCCAACTCGAAGCGGCGATCGTGGGACGATGAATTCGTTCTTAAAAGGCAGTTCTCAGCTTTGATTCCAGCATTCGACCCACGTCCAGGTCGCACAAACGTAAATCAGACAACAGACCTGGAAATCCCGCCTCCTTCGACTGACACAGAGCCTGGTGAACAATCGGCTAACTCCTCGTCAAACTCATCGTCTGCCACCATTGTGGAGCACACTCAACCTAGGCTCCGTCTCACACTTCGTGGACCCAACATTCCCGGCGTAAGTGAGACGTTGGAATATGGTTTCACGGCATCCTCGCAAAAACCTAATGAGCCTGTTGCGCCATTTTTTTTATTGCTTTAATGAAAAGAACCAAGGCTCCTGATGTTACCGGATTTTCTTCCTAAAAAAATCGACTTAAAAACGCCTCAAAATTCGAATTTTTAAAATGGTCACTTTAATGGGGTAACGGATCCGGTACCCTCATTACGTCACATGGCTTTATAAACCTGGTCTTTTCATCACTTACAATGTATTTTCTTCATAAGGAATTTGCAGCCGCTTTTCAAATGCAAATATCGAGGCAATCAATGATTTTTTTAACAAAATGGGATTCAGAAATGGATTCCTTGGACGTTCAAATGGTTTAAACCTTCATTAGTTTAATAAGAACTGTTGGAATAAATC
The DNA here is from genome assembly GCF_918797505.1 of Bemisia tabaci. Classification (NCBI taxonomy): domain Eukaryota; kingdom Metazoa; phylum Arthropoda; class Insecta; order Hemiptera; family Aleyrodidae; genus Bemisia; species Bemisia tabaci. The sequence continues at coordinate 3,357,974 of NC_092802.1, forward strand.
CTATTTTTAAGGAAAACTGTAGTCAATGGGCAATTGTTTACATCTACCATAGTGTAAACAGACATGGACGTTAGCTCAATATTTAGCCATGTTCATGAGTTTTCTCTTTAATCGAATTCATTCTCAGTGAAGTCTTTGGTAGCCTTTTTCAACAATAGGAGGCAGCATTTAATTATTGCAACAAACAAAAACATTAAAAAATTAGTCTAAGAAATTCTTAAAATACAATGTATGATATATTCTTCATGTTGTTATCCTTGAAAATGAGCAGTATTTATAATGCATTTGATGTATGAAGAATCAGAATCTCCTTGATGTAAGAAGATGAGTAATGTATTAGTCCAACGTTCTAAATATTTATGTATTTGTTGCTGTGCAGGTGCAAGATGTTGAAATCGAGCTGGTCGATCCTCAGTGGACAATATTCCACGCTGTCCAAGAACTGATTCAAATTGCCGATCTCGGAAGCAGGCAAGAAAAAATGAAGCGTATTTGGGAGCCCACTTACACGTAAGTTGCTTGTTCCTCTATTGGGCTCTGTAAGTCCTTGTGTCATGTAACTATCTAGTTTGTGATCTGTATTATAGCCGTAAACATGGCTCATGCACCGAATGTAAAAGTTAAAAATAAATGAGACTTTTAATGTAAAATATCTCTCTCTCCCTCTCTAAGCTGTTGCTTTTATATTTGAACAAATATATCGATGGTGAAACTGCAGAAATGCGTATATCGGTTTGCGGCATTGCAGACTTCCTGTCATACTTTATTTTTCATATGGAAAACCACTTAACATCATTTATTGAGCACTTCGGATATTTTTCTTCTCTATGTGAAGAATGTTCAATGAAAATTTCAAGTCACGATGTTGGTTCGGTTTCCTTTTAAAAAGTAAAATAGGAGCGGCGATTTTCAAACACCGCAACCGATATACGCATTTTTGCAGTTTCACCATCGATATGCCAAATGGAACTATGTTGCACAAAAACGGCACGCACATAGTTTCTTTTAGCATAAATTCATTCATTTATGGAGCAGAAAAGAGAACCTAACCATTCTGCCGTGCTAAGGAAAAACGCTGTATGAGCCCTCAGACGTTGCCAAATTTCCTGTGATAAAACATTAATTTTCGGGAAAATCTTGATATTTTTCCTCAGATTTTCAAATAATTTTGTTCCCCATCAGATCTGAACTATCTCAAAATTTCAAAGGAAAAATTCATAAACTTTCTCAAAATTTAACATTTTACCTGGAGAAATTTGGTAACTCTAGAATGCTCATAAGGCGTTTTTCCTTAGAATGGCAGCATTCCTGATGACTGATCTGCAGATTTAAATTTTGATTTTCCTGAAATCAATTTGATATGTATTGATCGCACCTGAAATGCATTTTGCAAAAGCTGAAGATCCACCTGAATGTTCGAAAGTAATTTTACCGGATGTCATTTCTGGTTCATCTAGGATAATTTACAAAGAAGCCAAGGAGGATGAAGACTTGCTGCAGGAAAACGTTGGATCACTCTTCGGCCGTCAATCCGGTTCCACAACACACCGTGGCTCAATTGTCTCTCAACAGCAATCGCAGTCACCGCTGTCGTGCACTGTGGAGCATGTCTTGCAATTGCTGCGGCACCTCTTCATGATCTCGCGGCAGCCCGAGGAACAGGACGCAGAGTTAGATGCGCAAGTTCAATTGGAGGAGTTCTTGAGCAAGAAGATGACCAACAAATTGCTCCAGCAAATCCAAGATCCCCTTGTTCTCAGCTCTGGAGCGCTTCCCGCCTGGTGCGAGGAGCTCAACACCTCCTGCCCCTTCTTGTTCCCCTTCGAAACACGACAGCTGTACTTTAATTGCACTGCTTTTGGAGCCAGTCGGTATGTAGAATTCGCTTTCTTTTGTCTTTTTTTTCTGCATTTGGACGTATTTCTGTTAAACGGAACGAAGCACCAAATTGAGTTCCTTTTGAGGATTTTAGAATCCTGGATAGCAAGTCCTGTCAAACGAAATTAAGCGCCATGGAAAAGCATTGAGTGTATAGGACGGAACTAGCATTGCTTTCTGTAACACCCGCCAATCTAAGCTCCCCTCTCTCCCTTCCTCCCCCGATGGCACTTAGTTCCATTTGATAGAAACACGTCCATCATATATGCCTGTTCTAGGAGATAACAGGCTCATTTAGAAAATTTAAATTTCTTTCTTAATCTTTAAATGCACACTGAGTTCTAAGCCTCAGGAAATTTTAAAAACCTGTTATTATCAGGAAAATGTATGTATCAGAAAAAATTTGTTTTGTATAAAAAGTGCAATCAATTTTAATAATTGGCCCGATCAGCAGGTCAATTATTGAAATTGATTGACTGAGTGTTATAAATGGAGCGATCCTATCCGTCAAAACGGGTGTTTTTTTTTATTATAGACTAAGGGGGTAAATGATGTACTTACAGAAGGGTCTCTCATGGGTTGCCATTAGTTAGTTTGTTGCCTACCTCCTTCGTCCATTGCAACTACCAGCTTCCACCAAAAGGATCGCTTAAATTTCTCTTTATTTATCTCACTTTGTCCGTCAGTTGAAACATTGGCCTGCCAATCTGCTGAAATGTTGACATTTCTCGGGTTTACAAAATCTGATGCCGATTGCGTAAAAGTTATTTTGTGCAGAACATTAGGAAATCAGAGTTTTTCAATAAATAGCAAGGGCTGGGAGCGGTCTTGAATTTTCAGGAAGAAACAAAAAACCATCAGCATTTCTAGTGGAAATGAAAAAATATTTTCTACCCTGACGTATTTTTGTCTGCTGTAATTGAATATTTCCCTCGTCATCAATTTACATTGGCATCCTATTTTGTCCGTTTATTTTATGCCTTGATTTTTCTGAGATTTTATGTACTTTCTCTGAGCTAAGTTAAAATTGTCACCAACTACCTTTCTTCCCGGTGTTCATGTTTTATCACTTACCAGGCAGATTACTATGTGTACTTTGTATGGAGAAATGACATGAGATTTCCTGTCTGTTCTTTTCAGATCAATTGTTTGGCTGCAAACTCAGCGAGATGCAACAATGGAGCGACAGAGGACACCAGGCCTCTCTCCGAGGCGAGATGATCCTCACGAGTTCCGTGTTGGACGACTGAAACACGAGCGTGTCAAAGTTCCAAGAGGTGACCAACTCCTTCCTTGGGGCTATCAAGTCATGAAGACACACGCTGACCGCAAGAGTATTCTTGAGGTACGTTTTGTCCACAGGCATGCACCGTAGCCTCTGCTCAGACCAGCGTTTATGCACGCAGGAAAACCTGGACAGTCAGGGAATTTACGGCGACTTGAAAAAGTCAGGAAATTTTGCAAGTAGCGTTCAGTTGAAGTCGGCTAAACTAGCAAGAATAAAATCCGAATGGAAGTTTTGTTTGAGGGTCAGGAAAAGTCAGGGAATTGAAAAATTTTTGAGTCAGGAAAAAGGAAAAATGTCATGCAAAGTTAAAGAATTGGAAAGTTAGGAAATTATGGGAACCCTTTTTAGACTGATGAAAATGAGTCTTGTAATGTTCTAGTGGTCTTGTGTTTTAAGGGACATATTTTATTTCTTTTAACATGATCCTCTTTCCCTTGAGAATAATTAAAAGTACAGTGGGCTCTCTTTATAAGAAATGACAAGGACTGAAATATTGATCCACTTAAGAGTAGATCCGGTAGACAGAAAGCTGAAGAGTGGGGAAAAAAAAACCAAAAACCACCAGAGATTAAATTTCTATAAATGAATCAGAAGATCCTAATTTTTGTCATTATCTTGGCAAACATGATTTTCATAATTGACTCGCAGCTCTTCATTATTGTCAAAGTCATAAATGATTAGCGTCATAATTTTTCATGATTCTACTCCTTTAGGCATTCTATTTCCCCTTGGCCGCTGGGCTGCAAGATTGGTTGGGAGAAACATTATGTGATCATGAACCGAACTTTTCTTCGATGTTTATTTAATCATTTTTCTCTTCCCCGTAGGTTGAATTCATTGGCGAAGAAGGTACCGGCCTGGGACCCACTCTAGAGTTCTACGCTTTAATTGCTGCTGAATTACAAAGGAAGGACTTAGGTAAGTGTATCAACTTAATCAAGTACATCATTTGAACACTTGCAAAATTGTTGTGCAAGAAGAACCTATCTGAAGTTCATTAAGGCATTTTTGAGATGGGACCAAGATGGCTAGGGGTATAACATGGATTTAAGATGTTAATCAACTCTTGATTTTCAGTTTAAAAGATGAGATAGATAAGTGAAAGAAATCAATAAAGTGGGAAATCTTATTTCCAATCCTACAGATACAACTGATCTATCCATCCAGTTTCTCAGCGAAAGGAAAATATGGAATAGACAGTTATGCCTGGTAAATCTTCCTGGAACATGAAAATTTTTATGAGAAAGCAGTGAGTGGGAATCAACAAAATTATTAATAAGTTTAAACAAAAGCATTAAGTAAGTGTTAGCATGAAGCATAAAGTGAACAAACTGTTTTGTAAAAAAAAAAGGAAAGAATTTCCATTTAGTTGTTTAGATGGTTCGCCCTACGTTTTCCTCCTCATGATTTGTCTGTTAACATGTTTTTGATTCCTGTACAAAACTGACGTACTAATTTGAAACATTTCAGGCATGTGGCTGTGCGACGATGAGAATGAAGAGCTGGATACGGCCGGCGTTATTGGCGTTGATTTAGGAGAGGGAGCAAAGCCACCAGGCTACTACGTACGCAGACCCTCAGGCCTCTTCCCAGCGCCGCTTCCGCAAGATTCCCCTGACTGTGATAGAGCCATCCAGCACTTCTGGTTCCTCGGCGTTTTCTTAGCTAAGGTCCTTCAAGATAACCGATTAGTCGATCTTCCGCTATCGCAACCGTTTTTGAAGTTGATGTGTCACGGTGATATTCAGAACAACATCAATGAAAGGTACTTCATCTTAACTCAGAATTGGATCTTTTAAAGTCGGAATTTGTTATGAAAAAAGATGTAGAAAACTACTTAACTATTCAAAATTCAAGTTCAGCGAGCATTGTATAATACGATGTCTAGAAGGTAGTAGCACTGAATATATTGGTATGTAGGGTGTAGCCAAGTGCTAGAAATAATGTAATAATTTTATAAAAAAAAAAAAAAAAAACACTTACATTTTATTAATAAACGTTGACCTAAGCTTCAAAAAAAGCTTCCAAAAAAGCTTTGAACAGCTTCGGTCAAAATTTATTAATAAAATGTAAGTGTTTTTTTTTTTTTTATAAAATTCTTACATTATTTCTAGCACTTGGCTACACCCTACATACCAATATTCAATATTTTTGAGACAAGTTCTCAAAAAGTTACTGAAAACCCTCAAGAGTCATGAAATTTTGCCGGAAGACCTTGATTTTCTTTCTTATGGCCAAAACATGTAATTCTTTTTTACCGCCTTCACACACTGTATTGACAAAAATTAGAACTTCTACTTGCAAATTCTGGATTGTTGAATTAATGAAATTTCGAGAAACTCGGTGCTGAAATTTTTATATGAAAAACATTCTCATGAGAAATTATTCCCCCCAAAAAACATTGATAAGTCAGAGTATTTTAAAATCCAAGAAAACTTGTCACTGAGTTTGAATTCTCAGTAGACAACATCTAAATTAAACCCACCACCTTTTCATCTATCGGCACTCCATAATAGAACATGTTATTTTCATATTGATCCTACCTTTAACTTCCTCTTAGATTTTAATATCTGAATAAACTTCTTGGCCAATCATGAATGAAGTTTCTTTTGCATGTATCGATTTTTAATTGAGTCGTTTAATTGCAGGATTGGTATGCGGCATCTGAACCGAAGTGGCTTTTATGACAAAGAAGAAGAACTCATGATGTCATCCTTGATCTCTGAAGAAAGTGAAAAGGAGCTAGAATTAGATCCTCCAAAGCTTCATGCTGAAGACACCAGGCCATGGTACATAGCCCCAGATTTCATAACTTCTCTCAAAATGTGTCCCAGATCAAGAAGCGTATCTACGTTCCACCTCAGCAAAATTCCCTTTAGAAAAGTGAATTTTTACGAGGGAATCGTTGGCCATTTCTAACCGAAAATTCCATCCATTATCCTTATAAATCAATGTAAAAAACTAGCAAAATTTTGGACGGACAAAGTGCTCAGTGCTGTCATATTCTTGTAAAAATTCGAGTTGTTTAAAGATGAGAGACTTAACCTGAGTGAGAGACAAATCTTACATCTGGCCATTGCTGATGCTATTATTATTCTAATTCTAAAGATCTAAGTTTTTTCATAACTCAATTCCAATGTCGAAAAATTGACTTTACTCTCCTCTTCTGGAATGTAAGAGAAATCAATGTTTTGATATATAGAGAAGGAATTAGTTAAAACAAGACTTGAGCTATTAGCCGACTTTACAAATATGCGCAATGATTGCGACTCAGGCCATGCTTTAATAAAACAAAACAATGTGCTAGTAGTCCAGGCGCCTGGTAAGTCTACCTGGAATTTTGGGTACACAGCGATTTTTTTGGCTTAATTTGTGTTTTTTGGGTCGCTGAATCCGAATCTGAAGTTTCCTACAGCGTATCTGGTGAGCATTTTCCTCCATTTTGAAGAAATGGCCTCAAAAGGCCTTTTTTGCGGTTTTTTTTTTTATATAGCGGCTACGCATGGGAAATAGTCCCGGGTTTCGTTAATGTTTTGAATAGCTGAAATAATTTGGAAGAAAATGGTATATAAATATGCTAGATTTGCTCAAAAATTGAGGAACCTCATATCTCGGAACTTTGGAACGCTTCGGAACTTGGCTGACCGCGGCGAGTCGGATCGCGCGTTGACGGGTGCGCCGCGAAAACGTGAATGGGCGCGATGTTCATGATGCTGTATCTTCCTCAATTTTTAAGCAAACCTAGCATATGTATACACCATTTTCTTCCAAATTATGTCAGCTATTCAAAACATTAACGAAATCCGGGGCTTTTTCTCATGCGTAGCCACTATATAAAAAAATCCGCAAAAAAAGGCCTATCTAGGCCATTTTTTCAAAATGGCGGAAAATGCTCACCAGATACGCGGTAGGAAACTTCAGATTCGGATTCAGCGACCCAAAAAACATAAAGTAAGCCAAAAAAATTGCTGTGTACCCGAAATTCCAGGTAGCCTCATTTTTAGCTACCAGGCGCCTGGACTTTAGAGGATGTTAATGTTTTTACAATTTTACCTTAACAATGACTTAAATAATATATTAACATCCTCTTGCACATTTTTTTTTATTAAAGCATAGCCTGAGTTGCAATCATTGCATATATTTGTAAAATCGGCTAATAGCTCAACTTTTGTTTTCACATTATGAGTAGCTGAAAACCAAAAAATCTTGGAATGAGTTAAAGCACTATGTAACATGTTTTCTTTTTAAATTTCACAATTAAAACTAATCTCAAAACGGGATATCAGGAAATCAACTCCTAAACAAGTTTTACATGTTTACAATTAATATTGGTCAAATGGCAAAAATACAAATGACCTCATTTGTATGATCTAACTTCTATTGATCTGTATCACAACTCATGATAAAACCTCGTTTAGGAGTTGGTTTTCGAAATTCTTGTTGCATGAATTTTTTTCTGTGTAAGGTTTTGAAGAGGAAACATGTGACGTATCAGACCTTGTCTAGTCGATTATTGTAAAAGCATGTAAAATTGAAAATACTAGAAAGCTACAGTAACTTATGAACAGTTTAACATTCCTGAGTCAAATTAGACTATCATACCAACAGTTTAATGTGTAGTTTGTTCACTTTTTAATTCTCTAACTAGGATTTTTTTACTTACATTTTCGATAGTCCTCTTAATTATTGAATAGTTCTGCAGGATGATTATTGAAATCGATAGACAAAGCAACAGACATAGAAGACATAGGGAGTATGGAGTGATTCTATTGGTTGAAATGGGTGGTTGTTACAGACTGAGGGGGAAAATGACGGACTAAAAGGAGGGTCTCTCAAGAGTTGCCATTAGTAAGTCTATTATTTATCATCTTCGTCTATTACTTCGTCTATCAATTTCAATAACCAGCCTGCTAAAAATTTTGCTCTTAACCCACTCAATTTTTCAACGTGAGAGGCATCAGTGATTAACAGATTTACTTCTCTTCTTCAGGTTCGCTGGAATCCTGACCGAAAACGATCTCTACGAAGTGGACCCAGTCCGAGGAAGGTTTTTGAAAGAACTGTGTGATCTGGCGGCTCGGAAGAGTAGGATCGCCACTGACAACTCGCTCTCATCAGAAGCCCGCGCTCGTCAACTGCAAAACCTTTCTCTGGTCCCTTCAGCCGCTGGCCCTGTCGTTCGACTCGACGACCTCGCAATTGCCTTTAACTATTTGCCCTCATCCAGGGTGTTCTCGTTCTCCTCTGCAGATTTAGTTCCTAATGGCTCAGATATTGACGTAAGTCTCTCCGATTTCCACAAATAGCATCATTCCCAATCAAGGCCAATCTTCGAAAAGGGACCTTATCTTCTAGCTGAAAGGTTCCCAAGAGAGCCAAATTTAAGAAACAATCTTGTACTTGAACTTTAAAAAAATGTTGGAAAACGTTTTTTTTTTTTTTTTTAAATTTTACAAATAATTGTATTTGATTTAAAGAGAACCACTCTTACTTAATCAAATTTCCTTTAATTTCAATGAAGTCTCTTTTTTATTAAGAAAAACCATTTTTCTTCATCAATGATAAAGTATTATTTCTTTAGATAGAAAAAAATCATTTGTAATACAGAAAATTTATTTGACTCAAAAAAATATTTCATCAAGTCAAAAAATTTTCTTTAATTCGAGCAAATTTTTTTTTTTTTTAAATGAGAAAAACCTTGTTAAACCATTTTTTCCATGAAATGTGCAATTGCAAAAAAATTCAGAGCTCTCATACGTAATAGCTAATATAATGTATTAGATCTCTAAGTTGAACTGGCCTATTTCATCTATGATATGTAACCTGTTCTTTAAGTGATTCCAGTCCGACCATTACTTAAATCGATGAAACTTCAACTCATTTTAAATTGATACAGGTTTCTAATGATTTTTGGTGTCTTTTGCAGGTTTCTCTAGAAAATGTGGAAGAATATGTAGACCTGACTTGCAATTTCTGTCTGGAATCTGGCATCAAGCGACAGATCGAAGCCTTCAGAGACGGTTTCAATCTTGTTTTCCCCATCAGCAAACTGCGCGCATTCACTCCAAACGAGGTCCGAACAATGCTGTGCGGTGATCAGAACCCTCAATGGACACGGGAAGATCTCCTCAACTACACTGAGCCAAAACTAGGCTACTCCAAAGATAGGTAAGCAGTAAACTCCTCAGTAGAACAACTATTAAGCAAGGATAAATATTCTTTCCTGTCAGCGGCGATTCTGGGAATTGGCAGCACTGTACTTCCTCAATTTAAATCGATTTCAGGTGAGACAAGCTGTCTCACCCAGAAACGATTGTTTTACATACATTTAAATTGAGAGAACTCAGTGATGCTAACTTTCAAGAATTGTCACTGACTCCTGTCCATAAGTTCCCAAAGTTATTAAATGACTGAAGTATAAATTAGAGCATCAAATGTAAGTTTTATCTTCACAATGTAACGCAGAAAGGGTTTTGCACAACGAAAAGTTCAGCAATCAATTCTTATGTGAAATATGAATTTGTTAAATCACTGTTAAGCAAATGGAATACGAATCTCTCGGATAACCCCCTTCCTTTAATTAATCGATTGCTTAAAGCGGAAAATGCGTATCCCAGTTGCAATTTCAAAAATCGATTAGGTTTTATTTTCCTCATTGAAAATGAAAATGATCGCTTGCAATTTTGTTTAAAATTAGAGGAAATTCACGAAAAACTCCGATAGGAACTGGTGGTTAGTTTTCCTTCAATAAAATGTATTATGAGCGGAGACTTACAATGTTGAAATCTGAGGCTCGCGTTTTTCGTCCTTAGCCATTGTAATGTTATTCATGAACACTTATGTCTTCATCAGGAGTTGGTTTTTTTAACTTTTTATTGTGTGAACAGTTTCTTATCCGTTGTTTCTTAATTTCTTATTTCTTCTTCTTTCTTAAGTCTGCTCCTCATCTCCTCCTCCATTATTTATGGGGACATGCATTCAATTTGTGGTACAAAATAAACCATCGAAACCTGAAAGTAAGCGAAAAAAGCGTATAGGTGAACTTAAAAATTGTGTTTAAGCAGCTCAATTCTGATACAATGTCCCTCTTTGTTGCAGTCCTGGGTTCCAGCGATTTATCAATGTTCTAGTCCAAATGACAGCTGAAGAGCGGAAAGCGTTCCTGCAATTCACAACAGGCTGTTCGTCGCTCCCGCCCGGTGGCCTGTCAAATCTCTACCCACGTCTCACGGTCGTGCGCAAAGTGGATGCTGGTGAAGGCAGCTACCCATCGGTCAACACTTGCGTTCACTACCTCAAGCTCCCGGACTACCCGACTGAGGAAATCCTCCGAGAAAGACTGCTCACGGCCACCCGTGAGAAGGGTTTCCACCTCAATTAAATTAATCTAATTAATTTAATTATTTTTTGGTCAATTAAAAAATTATAATGTTGTTGCGAAATTTAGTCGAGTTGTTGAAAGTTGAATTTTTTTTTCGTTGGGATAGCTGTGAGATTTTCTTTTTTTTTATTTCCTTTAAAAAATTATCCGCGGAATTGTGCGGCTGTGCAAGAGTAAGACAAATGAAGCCAGCCGAAAACGTGTCAACCAATTTTTCGATAGTTTTTCGTAATGTGAAGAGTGATAGGAACTCTGGTATTTCAAAACTTACTTTTTTACGTGAATTCTGATTCCTTTTCTCCCCTCCCCCTTCCGTTTAAACCCTTTCCATGCAATAACATAGACCAAGATCTAAAATATTACACTGTTGAAGCTCTGCAACACCTGCTCCTCTGCTCTCTAATCCTCATCACATAATTTTAAGTATAATTTCTTCTAATTGATCAAGCCAGAACTCCTTCGTAACTGTCTTGTAAGTACGCAAGTGACCCACTTCGAGAAGAAAGCTAGCTGAGCAGTAATTTTTTTTTCATCGGTGAAGATAAAATTATTAATAACACAATTTTAAAGTAAATTTTAAGGCTTTCTCCCCCCTCATTTGTAATCTCAACTCATGTGTGTGTATGTACTTACAAATTTTATAGTGAATAATGGGTTTCTCTCTATATATCTCTCTTTTGGACTCCAGTTTGTAACTATTCCTTTTCATAACGTTAAAGATTCCGTTACAACAGTTTTTATGTTCTTTCAAGCATAGTATTGTCTTCCCCCTCTCAGTTTGTATGTATAAAGTGATGTAAGACTGTTCAATAATTTCCGTTTTCTCTCACCCCCAATTGTTTTGTACGCTTCTCACAATACTCTCCATAGTCTGAAAACAAGGGATGTGCTGGAAACTGTCCCATCAGATTTAGTCATCGCACCCTTCTATTGAGAAAGTAAATTTTGGGTTTTTAATCTTATTGATAAATTGATAAGAAAGTGTTTTTTTTTTTTGGCATTGAGTACAAAATTGAAGGGACTCATTTTAATGCATGACAATTCGTTCATCGCAGTATCAGGTGAAAGGAGAATTTTTACACCATTTGAAATTTTACGCTTAGAATCCTGACAAAGATCGTTAAATTAGAAAGTAATGAGTTTTTTGTAGTAGTAGCTTGTAATCTCTAACAGATAGGGAAGCTAAGCTTTATTGTACATAAAACCTGAAAATCATGTCTTAAGCTAAGAGTTATGGTAAAGTGACATTGTATGTTCGTTTCTCCTGCTGTATGAGTCGGCTTTGGAAAAGGGTTTAGGTTTTCATTTTGTAAAACTAAGTAAATAGATGTAAAATTAAAGCTGAGAAACCAATTTGAATATAAAACTAAGTGTGATATTTTTTAAGTTTACTTTAGGCTCTACCCAGGTATCTTTTAGTTTTTAACGTATTTCCTCTGTTGGACTCCCTGCCTCTCGTATCACTGAGGAAAATAAAAATGTTGATTTTAGTTGCAGAAAGATCAGTCACCTAAGTTTAGTTTAATTGTTATTCTTCTTTTTTAATTTTATCCACGTAGAATTTTTATTTTCGCCCTGAAAGATATTTGAATTTTCTTGTTTTTTAAGTGTATGTTTATCGATTCTCCGATACTACTCGTACCAACTCAAAGAATTATTTCTATTCTATGTAAGAATATTTTGTGATTTCTGAAGGGATGCAGTTTCAAATAATGCATCCAATAAAAAGTATTTAAAAAATAAATGACTTTCAACTCGATTTTTTTCAGTCCCACCTAAAATTTGTTTTTAGCTTTGCTCAATTTCTATGAAGATTTGTTCAATTGGAAAATCTTCAGATTCAAAGTATTTTTATTAAAATTTCTAAGCATATCATGCTGTGGTGGGTGAAGTATTTGCACACAAAATTTAATAATTTAACACTTAATAATAACTCTAAAGGATAGTTAAAGTGAATGTCGTAATTCAGAAGGCAACAAAATTCTCAATTTTTAGTCTAACTATACTTCTGAAGCTACTGCAAAGCGTTGCTAGGCGAAATTTTGTATGCAAAGACCTACTGCACTGCAACAGGATTAAGTGACTAGAAATATTTAAAAAATGTCCTAAAATTTAGTAATTATCAATTATTGAATCACTCCTTGAAGTACTAAAAGAAGTTTTCAGTGGGCTCTGGGTTTGTTTTTTGAATTATGCTTTCTCCTCATGTTGAGCCCATATCAGAGAAACTTTTATTATTTTTCTGAAAAAATATAATGTCATTTAGTAGTGGCAAGAAAAAATTCTCATATGATCGCCTCCCTGTTTTATTTACTGTATTGCACCAAGAAAGAAAATAGTGCATGTACACCCAAAACTTTTAATAATTGAATCAGTGAGAACGAAATTACACCAACTCGAAAAAATGAAAATAATCAAGACACACACAAAACTGCACAGTAGGTAAAGAAGTTAGTCCAAGAAAAAGATTTTTAGTGCTGAAGGACAAGTACTGAAGGACCTATTTAAGGTCCAAGCTGGAATAGATGCACTAACTTCAATGACCTTTATGAAAATTGACTGTCTTTGATGAAAACTTAACGTTTTTGAGTTACAGAGTTGGTGTGTTTTCGTCCTCACTGATTCAATTCTCAAGTGCAGATGACAGGTATACAAGATTTCAGTGATAAATTGTGTTTATCCCAATTGCGATCAAAGGAAAATTAAAGTTAATAGAAGTTACTCAAAGAAATCTACAAATGCGCGGTAGCTAAATTAACAGACCAATATCACATATCTCTGGAAAGCTTCCTTTTTCGTACTATTTTTGTTGACAAAGACGTGAGTGATCTCCAATTAATTTACTTAATACTCTTTCTTATTTCTTTTTTCTACAAAAATAGGCGTACCTACAAGACTTGCAGTTTTTCTCCTATAGTGGCTTAGTGAAGTCTTGGTCTAGAAAGATGTAAGTCATCTCAAGTTACTGCATTTGAATTGATCTTCGTCAAAAAAGTTTTAAAGAGATTTCAACAACATCTCTAGGGATTGAGGAGGTTCAAAGGTGAGGAGTTTTCAAACCAACAGAGTTTCTAGTCGAAACCAAGAGAGTTTCTAGTCGAAACCAAGGGAGTTTCTAGTCGAAACCAAGAGAATTTCTAGTCGAGGCCAGGATTGAGGACATTTCAAGAGGAGAAAGTTTTTAGTAACCCTATTAAAAATGTAGGTATTCAACCGCAAGCAACTATATTAAGATTGAGACTTATAATTAAATTCCTGATCAATGTACAACACAATACAAAAGAACAAAAGTGAATACTTTTTTAAACCTATCTGAGTCAAGAATGGCCAAGAATTATTTATTTCTGCTAAAAATAAACATCCCATTAGAGCTCTTGCATGTGTCAGGGATTAGCGATTGAAGTTAAAAATTCTTGGGTAAAATTTCGAGAGAAACACAATGCAGGGTGTCTACAAGTCCGGAAATACATTAGTACTCATTTTTTTTAAGGGCGGTTCGGAAGTACTGAAAAAGTGTGGAAATTCCGCAAGGAAGTCCGGAATTTTTTCATTTTTGTCGCAATTTAAGAGAGAAATTCTTTCAGGAAAATCAAAGTGGGAAATGAATGAGGAGCGAAGTTGTCTACTTCCTCCATCATCGATCGGAACAGGCGCGGACGATTCCACAATTCCATTTGTTCATCCGATTTGATTCATCTTATACTGAGTATACACTCCCAAGACTATCCTCGGAAAATTTAGAGAAAATGCAAGGGGGAAATCTCGAGCAATGTTGCCGAAATTCCAGAGTATCCAATATTCGCGAGTCGCGTAAATTCGGAACAGGCGCGGACGATTCCACAGTTTCACTTGTTCATCCCATTTGATTCATCTTATATTGAATATACACTCTCAGAACCATCCTCGGAAAATTTAGAGAAAATCCAAGGGGGAAATCTCGAGCAATGTCGCCGAAATTTTCGAGTATCGAATATTCGCGAGTCGCGTAAATTCGGAACAGGCGCGGACGATTCCACAATTTCACTTGTTCATCCCATTTGATTCATCTTATATTGAGTATACACTCCAGGACCAATCGAATTCGAAGTCTTCTGTGGATTCTTCGGTTGATTTCGGAAGCGGGAAGCCGAATTGGACGTATTTCTATCAAACGGAACTAAGCGCCAATTTGAGTTCCTTTTGAGGAATTTAGAATCCCGGATAGCGCGTTCTGTCAAACGGACCTAAGCGCCATGGAAAAGCATTGCGAGTATAGGACAGAATAAGCCGGACGCCCGATTCTGCCGCCAATCCAAGCCCCCCTCCACCTCCTTCACCCTATGGCGCTTAGGTCCGTTTGGTAGAGATACGTCCGGCCGCATCCGAGGTCCGATTGAACTTCCTATCGACTATCGTTATAACGAGAATCGTTATCGTTATATCTTGAGCTAGGGAGTTGATATCAGAAAAAACCAGTGGCACCATCGTGTTTCTCGCGAACTTTTACATAAGAATCAACAGTCAAATCGCAAATTCCTCACACATGCAACATCTCCATTGATTTGATTAGGTATTCTCAAATAGTACTTTCCCTCGATAACAACTATCGGTATAGCGAGAATCTCCCTGTAACGAGGAAATCGGTCGGTCCCTTGAACTTCCTATCGACTATCGTTATAACGAGAATCTCTCTATCGAGGAAATCGGCCGTCCTTGAACTTCCTATCGACTATCGTTATAACGAGAATCTCTCTATCGAGGAAATCGGCCGGTCCCTTGAACTTCCTATCGACTATCGTTATAACGAGAATCTCTCTACCGAGGAAATCGGCCGGTCCCTTGAGTTCTCGTTACAGAGAGAAAGTACTGTAGTATAGAGTCCCTTTATACCCAGAGTTAAGACAACTCGATTATAAGCTGACTCGCAGCCGACCTTGACTGGCCATGGAGGCCGAAACGAGTGCACCCGAACGAACGATATTGAGGGATAAGGATCAGGAATCCTGCGATGTCTGTCACACAAAAACAACAACATCAACAAATTGATCAATTAAAAAGAAAATGAGATTGGTTTGTGAATAATTTCTTATCTATTTTCATTTGGGACCGATGGAAATGACAATTTACTCTTGATAAACCACAATTAGGTGATATTTTCATTATTCTTGTTCACATTCGAGGTACCGCCATCTTGGTGCACTTAGAGTCCCTTTATACCCAGAGTTAAGACAACTCACTTTTGGTTGGGCTGAAAGTGGCCTAAAAAAAAATCCAATTCTGATTGGTTCTCGCTCATGGAGGCCGAAACGAGTGCACCAAGATGGCGGTACCTCGAATGTGAACAAGAATAATGAAAATATTACCTAATTGTGGTTTATCAAGAGTAAATTGTTATTTCCATCGGTCCAAAATTAAATAGATTAAGAAATTATTCACAAACCAATCTCATTTTCTTTTTAATTGATCAATTTGTTGATGTTGTTGTTTTTGTGTGACAGACATCGCAGGATTCCTGATCCTTATCCCTCAATATCGTTCGTTTGGGTGCACTCGTTTCGGCCTGAGCGAGAACCAATCAGAATTGGATTTTTTTTTAGGCCACTTTCAGCCGAACCAAAAGTGAGTTGTCTTAACTCTGGGTATAAAGGGACTCTAGGTCCGATACGAGAGTAGATAGGTACTCAACGTAGAAGGTCTTTAAAACTTGCAAACACAAGTTTTCAATGGAACATTTTAAGTGCCGCTCTGCTGTATTTACTTGGTATATAGCGCATCCGTCACTGCGTAGTGTAATTTGTTGATGGAAGGATTCACAAGGTCCACAATAATTAAATTGCATTTTGCAAAAAGGAACTAGAGTCCCTTTATAACCCAGAGTTAAGACAACTCACTTTTGGTTAGGCTGAAAGTGGCCTAAAAAAAAATCCAATTCTGATTGGTTCTCGCTCATGGAGGCCGAAACGAGTGCACCAAGATGGCGGTACCTCGAATGTGAACAAAAGTAATGAAAATATAACTAAATTGTGGTTTATCAAGAGTGAATTGTTATTTTAATCGCACCAAAATGAAAATATATTAAGAAATTATCCACTAATCAATCTAATTTTAAGGTTTTGATCAGTTTTTGTTGATGTTGTTGTTTTTGGATGACAGACATCGGAGGATTCCTTATCCTTATCCCTCAATATCGTTCGTTTGAGTGCACTCGTTTCGGCCTCCATGGCCAGCCAAGGCCGGCTGCCAGTCAGCTGATAATCGAGTTGTCTTAACTCTGGGTTATAAAGGGACTCTAAAAGGAACCACTGGCATTGCAATGATGCTAAGATTGTGCAACTTCATCCTTTGCAATAAAATCGCGGAAATTGTGAAAAACTAAGAAATTTAGATGGTAATTTTTGTCTTAAATTTACAGTTTTTAGCGAGTAAAATAGAAACTATTAAGGGATAATCGGGTTTTTCCTCCTAGAGTACCTTTATAGACAGAGTATGGCCATTTCTGTTCCGGTTTTTCATTGGTCGCAAGCGAATAGGCTGACAAGATGCTCTTAGGGCCGTAGATAAACAAACAAGATGGCCGTTATCGGCAAGCAAGATTGAGGTTATGCACGTCTTACATCCTCCTGTGATAAAGGTGAAAGGCGATTTAACAAGGTTTTCGTGTTTGCGAGTGTGTGTGTCCCTTTGACGAGCCGCGCGTTGCCGCATCTGATTAATGAGTGGGAGAGAGATAGACGGTAAAACGGCGGCTTGTCAAAGCCGAGTGTGCTCCTTTGACCTGCCGCATCTGAGCAATGAGTGCGAGAGAGAGAAAGGACAAAACAGCGTATTGACCAATCCAAGTTGAGCCTTAGTCCCCGTTTACGGCCGTTCTTTCCAGGGCTCATGGTCGGAAAGCACTCCGGTGTTTTTTCGGGGCACCCGGATTCGGGCTCGCCACTACCACCGCGCACCAAATTACGAGGCCCAGCCTGTATGTTTGCGAGTGTGTGTGTGTCCCTTTGACGAGGCGCGGGTTGCCGCATCTGATTAATGAGTGGGAGAAAGATAGACGATAAAACGGCGGCTTGTCAAAGCCGAGTGTGCTCCTTTGACGTGCCGCATCTGAGCAATGAGTGCGAGAGAGAGAAAGGACAAAACAGCGTATTGACCAATCCAAGTTGAGCCTTAGTCCCCGTTTACGGCCGTTCTTTCCAGGGCTCATGGTCGGAAAGCACTCCGGTGTTTTTTCGGGGCAGCCGGATTCGGGCTCGCCACTACCACCGCGCACCAAATTACGAGGCCCAGCCTGTATGTTTGCGAGTGTGTGTGTGTGTCCCTTTGACGAGGCGCGGGTTGCCGCATCTGATCAATGAGTGGGAGAGAGATAGACGGTAAAACGGCGGCTTGTCAAAGCCGAGTGTGCTCCTTTGACGTGCCGCATCTGAGCAATTAGTGCGAGAGAGAGAAAGGACAAAACAGCGTATTGACCAATCCAAGTTGAGCCTTAGTCCCCGTTTACGGCCGTTCTTTCCAGGGCTCATGGTCGGAAAGCACTCCGGCGTTTTTTCGGGGCACCCGGATTCGGGCTCGCCACTACCACCGCGCACCAAATTATGAGGCCCAGCCTGTATGTTTGCGAGTGTGTGTGTGTCCCTTTGACGAGCCGCGGGTTGCCGCATCTGATCATTGGGTGGGAGAGAGATAGACGATAAAACGGCGGCTTGTCAAAGCCGAGTGTGCTCCTTTGACGTGCCGCATCTGAGCAATGAGTGCGAGAGAGAGAAAGGACAAAACAGCGTATTTACCAACCCAAGTTGAGCCTTAGTCCCCGTTTACGGCCGTTCTTTCCAGGGCTCATGGTTGGAAAGCACTTTGTGGCACTCCGCGGTTCGGCGGGAAACCAGCTTACCAGCGTGACACGCGCGCTGGCGCCTCCAAACCTAACAGGGATACTTCACGCAATGCGTAATGCGTGAAGTATTCCTGTTAGGTTTGTAGGCGCCAGCGCGCGTTTCGCGCTTGCATGCAGCAAGCCGCTGAATGACTCACTAAGTGGGATTTTCTGGTCAGATAAGCTCCTCGAGCCCGGTGAATCGCGCGAGGAGCCTCGGGAACACGCATAAAATACAAATTTCCTGGTAAATTATGAACATTTTTCTTCCGACTTAACACATAGTAATTTTCGCAATTTCACCTGAAATTCGGAAAATTTCAAGAAAAAATATCCATAACTTTCCTCAAAAATATACATTTTATTGAAGCAAATTTTGCAACACTCGAATGTTCATACGGCGTTCCTCCATAGCACGGTAGAATTCTGCACCAATCAAAATCCAGCAAACAAAAATTTTGCTGAAAAAGTGCTAAGGACCAAGAGCATTCCAGTGTTGCCAGGATCGTGCAACTTACATTTCTTTGCATATAATCACCGAAATCATTGAAAAAATTAAATTTACTTATGAAGATGATTTTCGTCTTGAATTCAGAGTTTATCGGGCGTAAAGATAAAACCTGTTCAGATGATCAGTTTATAGTAGCTAGGTAAAAAAAGTCGTCCAATCTTGGCAACACTGGAATGCTGTTAGTTCCAGAAGAAGAAGAAGGAGAAGAAAAAGAAATACAATAATAATAACATAACCCTCAAATAATTTGTAAACAAAACATATAACCGTGTATGTTGTGGTGCTAGTGCAGCTAGTGCTCAAACCATGAGAGAAATTTTTGCTAAAGAAGAAGAAGTACTAAATAAATTTCAATGAGAATGTTGTGCAGTGTTCAATTTTGACCTAGTGCTCTCGTTGGAAATAAACAACTACTTTGTCATCAGTCCGCTGTATCATATCCACAGTCCACTGTATCATCTCTCAGTATGGATAAAATCTTTGACTCTCCAATACCAGATCCTCCTCGAATAGCCAATGTGAGTATGACATTCTTACGAAGCTTCAACTTGATCTCAGGAGGCAATCATGGTTCTCTGGAATCTGTCCTGGAACCTTAAGTTTAGGTTTCAAGTACTTAAACAGTTTTTCTAAAGACGGATGACATCTCGGAATTCTTTTGAAAATTTTTTGGGATTAGTACGCTAGTTTTCCTCAAAGAGTTTTTCACCAAGAGGCTTAAAGGCAAAGTGTAAGTGACACGCAACGTCGCTAAGGTCATTCATTATTTAGATTCTGTTAGAGTCAACGCCAAAAGTCTAAGCACTTTTAGACTGCGAAAGAAGATCAAGTCATATCAGCCTAGGATTGAAAGTGAATGCAGGAATCAAGATGACAGATCCTCTGTCGCACTCTAAAAGTGTGTAAACTTATTTGGCGTGTACTCAAATTAGAACAGAATCAACGTACCAGCTACTGTCAAATTTCATCGGATAGTTAATATTTTATGGGAAAAACAAAGTTGATCTATTTTATGATTATTACTTAACAATAAAATCATTGAACTCTTGCCCTATGGTCTGTCAATAATATTAAAGTCCACCTGCTGAGTAAAACATGAGGCAGCTCAACAATTATGATGATCTCTACCTATGCAGTACTAATTATAAATACTTAGAACGGTGATTGCGGTTTTACTTACGTATATTTATTGAATCATGCTGGGCTGAATAGCTTTAGATATCAAAAATAATAGAAACTGAGCCAATACGCTGTGATACATGATTTATATAATTTATGTATCCCAGCGTATTGGCTCACCTTCTATTATTATTACTTATATTTAGATCGCTTTAAGTGGAAAGGAAGCAAGTCACATTAGCCTTTACCAAATTTCAACGGACGATTTGCTCTTCATGGTAGAACAATAGTGTGGATTCTTTTGAAAATTTCAGTAGATTTCAGTGGCATGAAGCTAATTCCCTGAAATTTTCAGAAAAATCTGTAATACTTTTCATCAGTAGAAAAGTGAATCGTTTGATCGAATATGACAATAGCTGATGTGACCTGATTTTTTATCGCTTTATGAGGTTGATTTTCTGTGTTCTCTATTTTTACTAATGAATTTTCAGTTCCCTTTCATCTCTGAGGTATTCTTTTTCCTCCGCAACTAGATTGACTGATACATCTATTTTTCCTCTGTCAACAGGAAGTGAACAAATTACAAGAGGCAATCCTCCAGAAAAAGAGTGATCTTCTAGTCCTAAAAGTAAGTACCTTGATTGCAGAATAAGAAAGTTCAATTATAAAAGTAAGCAAATTAATAATTTTGATCAGTCTTAAATCTTCAATTGGATGTATTTATGCTAAAAAGAACTATGTGGAGATGGAAAGATGGGGTGTGCTCGTAGAAGCTGGATAAAAAACAATGTAAAAGTGGAAATAGGTAGTTCCTTTTGGGAAAATTGAAAATTTTCTCAAAAGACTACCTCATAAATAATTCAGAAGGAATAATCACTGACGGGACATCAAGAGCACATAGTTAAAATGTTATTATTTTTATTACAGGAAATAGACCAATTGAAAACATTATGTGGTCACAAAAATCCTGTGGTGAATTTGACTGCAAGCAATGCAGTTTCTCAGTTGGTGGAATGGAAGCGAATTGATTTGATAACTGCATACTCATGGTTATCATCCAGTATTTTGGGAGCAAAGTAAGTATCTTTTACCCCAGGACCTTTTCCTTTTTGAAAACTATGGGTCCTCCTGTGGCCGCTTCACAACCCAACCTTGTTGTATGCTCCAAGAAAGTGGCTTTACAACAAAACCTGACTCATATTTTGAAAATTTTAGTGTGGTAGACTCATGTATAGTTTGTTACAAAATACATGCCGATAGTAAAAACGGATTTGGTAAATGGAGGAGTTGAAGAGTGTAGACTGTAGAATCTCATATTATGAAAGTATTTAAAATTTAAGCCTGATGTGGCAGATAGCATGTTAAAATCCGAAGAAAATCTTATTTTGAGATCCTTATTTTATGATCCTGTACTAGCTCTAACTTGTCCCTTGTGGCATTGACTATCAAATTTGGACTTTAAAATAATGTATGAAAAACTGTTCAAATGTACAAGTTAGGAACCCATCATGCTCTTTTTAACAATGTAAAAATGTGAACTTTATTTTTGAGAAAAAAGTTAGAAAAACAATGGGCACCAAAATTTGGTTAAATTCTTCAAATCTCTCATATTGACATTAAATTTAAAATATACTGCATAATGATGGCTAAAGTGCAAAACCATGTATCTCCATCGCAGTGTTTCAAACTCTCTTCTCCTATTTTATTTTTTTGAAGAAAAAGAAGTCAACTGTATAGCTTGAAATGTACCTATACAGAATATTCTACTAGTGGAGAAGAAAAGATAAGGAAGTTTTTAAGACATTAAATTGACTAGTTTTTCAATGAAAAAATTAAGTATGACAGGAAGTCTGCAACGTTGCAAACGGAGGACGTGGTTTCACACTTTCGCCATTAATGTGCAACACATAAATCTGAAATTTTGTGTAAAACTTACAAAAATTAAGTGATGAAAAAATTGTAAAAGTCCAAAGTGGCATTTTCTTATAAAATACCTAGATAAAAAAAAAAAAAAAATTCTCCACAAGGATATGAAACGCTCAGCTGATAGGGGGCACTTTTTGATTTCAACCTGCCTCTATAACCTAGCATACCAATGAAAAGGCGTTCAAATGCCACCAGCTCAACAACAAGAAGGCAGAGAGGGGCCTCACATATTTAGAATCTAGATTTATCTGTGATACCTATACCTAATGCTTTTAATGTCAAAGAGTAGAGGGCGATAATCGTTTTTCTTTAATTTATTTTTTCAGCGGTAAGTGTGGTTTTCCCGAAATTGACAGTTGAAATTTTGGTAAGCGAGTTCAACGAGTTCATCACAACAGTGCCCAGCTTCTTTGGGGAACTTAAAAACGCGCCTCCATAGAAAAAAGCTGAGCGCTTCTCTAATACAAACGTATTAGAGCTTCCTCGCTTGTTTTAACCATGTTCTAAGAATTTTCTCTTTGAAATTCACAAGTTGTTTCACTTTTTTTTCACAACTATTGCTACTAGGGTGCCTTCGTCTATTTCTGCTTGTTTGTTAATTGCAGTTTATCTTGTTTTTTTGTCTTAGGAACCTAGGTGGTTTAATTCAGTTATCCATAGATTTATTTCGGCTGGACCTCGCCAAATGCAAAGAGAATTCAAATCCCATCTTTTTAAGGCATTCTCTTGAGCATCCTCTCGTGCACATTTTCGATCACCCAGAGCAAGTAAGCCGATTCACAGTCCTAGTAGCAGTCCGATATATCTGTGAAAATCTGCATCCACAGTAAGTTTACTCAGATCCAACAAGTTAATCGACATGTTTGCCACCCAGCCAAAGCATCAGGCTTCTAAAGTTTTTATTTTGAATTGAGGCACTGGATGCAAAAAGGGCACTTCTCGGTTGTACTGTTTTAGAGTCTCCTCTAATATTTCATTCATTGTAAGGAAAATGAATGCATCCATTTCACTAAAAATTTTACTGATTATTCCTTATGATCCTACAATTTTCTATAGAAAGAATTCCGGCAAGATTACCCATCAAATTCTTCTCCAAGGGATTAATTAGCAACAGAGATTCTGAAACACTGCAATCGAGAAGTGCCCTTTTCGTATCCAGTGCTTCCATTGCAAGTGCTTTCAGATATTTTTGGAATTTTTTTATTTTTATTTTGATGAGTGAAACTTGACAAATTAATTTTTTCTAGCCATCTAAACTAAAAATGATAGATGGCAAATACAGGTGGTCTAAAAAATTACATTCACACAAAATGAGATGACGTGTCTACAAACTTTACGATTCAATTACAAAACACAGCAATCCAGATGTGAGTCTTTTTTGTGTTATCATCAGTATGAAATGTTTTAAATGGAAGTAATCGAGAAAAGTACAATGACATTTGGTGTCTAAACGTTGAAAGTATGTTGCTAAATTTTCCAAGACTGGAAATCGCTGGCCGTAATTTGTTTATTTAGGGGATAAGTAACCTACGTCAGTTCTTGAAATCTCTTGTGGATTTTCTTTTCTCCTCGAAAAATGTTTTGTGAAATTTAAGCAACTGAGTCTGTTCATTTTCTTTTTGAAAAATAGAAAAGAGGGACATTTTGGAAGGAAGCAACCTATATGTCTTTTTTTTCCAGGGTCTAGCCATCGAATTGTGCTTTTACTTTTAACAATCGTTCCTCATATGTATCGAAAAAGTTAATCAAACAAAAAAATCGTCACAAAATTTTCAATCCATGAATCACTGAGATCAGTTTAACTAGCATACTCTTTTTTAAAATAAACGGAATCAAGCCATCTAATCCAAAAATGCAATGTTTTTTATTCCTTTCATGTGACTTTTTCGCTTTTCATATTTATTTCAGTGGCAAAAGCTTTCAGCTTGTTAAGCCTGTATTTGAGCATATTTTTTCTTGCGATGGATTGGCCGTGTCTCTTCGCAATGCCGCATGGGATGTTCTTGTAGACTCTGGGGAAATCCAGCAGTTGACTGAGTTTTTGTCACAATTCGTCGTAAGTCTACTTTTTTTTTAAAAAATCTGAAATAGGAGGTCTACAGAGTGCACTACTCATTATCAGCCCTGAATTTTTATTATCTTCTGACACATTCTGATGCATTTTGTGTATTTAAACATGAATTGTTTTTAATCTTTTGCGGTCAGGGAGAGACCGATTTAGAGTACCCATATAGGAAGAGTATTGCCATCTCAATCCTTTTTCTACAGGAAATATTTACTGTTTGCTGATCGGTTAGCAAGTTATCGCCTTTCATGGCAGCCGCATTTTATTTATGAAATCATTAACTTAAGAAATAGGTTATTGGAAAGGGGGAATTTCCCATGAGGAACCTGCAGGGGCCTTCACATTTTTCAAGTAAATTTCTCTCTTGACATCGTTTCATCCTGTATTTTTTTAAATTGTTTCAGCATTTGGCTCAGTCAGATGCAGCTTATGAGTACTTGCATATTGTTGATAAATTGCTGGAGAAATCGTCCGACCCAGAGGTTGAAACTCTGCTCATTTCTCTGACTCCAATCATAGCAAGCGTTATTCATCACCTTATCAAAACCGGAACCCTCTTTGAAGAAGCTCTACATAAGCTGGAAATAATTGTCCTAAAATCACCACAAGTTGCAAGTTTGGTTCTATCAATTCTCGCTGAGGCACTTTCTCTGAGCTCCACGCGGCATCTATCGTCTGTGTCAATCACTTGTAAGTGATACTATACGTCCAGGAAGGAGGTCTCTTTTCTTGTTTTCTTGTTCTATTCATTCAAGGTAGCTGCATAAAAAGGTGCTTTGCTAAGGTATATTCTATGGAGCATTTTGCATCTATATCAATCCATTTTTCTCCATGATATTAGAGTTTCTTTTTTTTAGAAAAAGAGGAAGAACATGAGACATGAGGTATATGAAATCACTTATCAAAGTAAATCATATACTGAAACTTTTAGAAATGGACTGGAAAAAAACTTTTAACACATATATGAGTGGATGATTAAAACTTAGCGCATTTCAAATTTTGCAGTGTGCTCTCCTTTGACCAGTTAAATTTTGATGTTATCCTAGTGTTGCGCTATCCAAGCACAACTCTTTCGCCACAGCCTTTACATTTTTGATGATCAAAGTGCGAAACCACGTATCTTTGTTTCCGCCATCGTAGACCTCCTGTCATATGAAATTTGTTATTTGGAAAACTAGACTCTGTAATTTCTTAAAAACTTCCCTGATTTCTCCTCTCTTTTAAAAGAATATTCAGTATAAATTTCAAGCCATAAAGTTGACTTGTTTCTTGTCCACAGATTACAATAGGAGGGTATATTTTGGAACATCTCAATAAAGATACGTGGTTTTGCATTTTGGCCATTGATTTATCATTTTGGTTTTCCCCTTCGAGTTTATCGCCATGTGAGTCTACAAAGAGTTTATGGAAATCTTAGAAAATTGGGGCATTTTGGTAACATAAAAGCTAAAATTTTAAAGTTTCATACTGACCTTGTACAAGTGTGACAAGGTTATGTGCTGTATTTTTTGCATTTTACTTGTAATTTATATAAAGTTTTTAGTGAATTTCAAAGTTCATAGATTGGGCTTCTCTCCAAATAGAAGTTTGTTTTAAATTGTTTTATCTCCATGTCACAGAAGGTGCTCGTTACCTATCACTCCCCCTCCCCCCTTCCAATGTTTTCTCAGGAATATTCTTTTTCATACCTTCATTTTTTTCAATATTATCTCGTAACTAATTTTTCCCGTTTCTCTATTCTCAGGTCTGAATATTATGAAGACTGTGCGCTGCTCAACCATATCAGAACACATGTTGGTTGCGTCTCTAGCAAGGTGGCTTATCCAACCAACTCAAGTATGTCCTGAGCTCCCAGAATTAGCGTCTGCTATTATTGGAATTGCATTTTCAAGAAAAGACTTTTACAATCAATCGTCAGATTTTTGTAAAAATTATACGTTTCAATTAATATCATCTTCGCACAGAATTGTCCAGAAATCCGTCCTTATTCATGGGTACTGTGTATTTGTTTATTTACAAAGTTATCGATGCAGTTTTGTCATTCAATCTAGCCAATCGTAAGCATAATGTGTGCATAGCACTGGTTAAAATATAGTTGTTTTAATGTTCGCAAAAATCTGGGCAAATGAGATCAAGAAAGGGCCTTATTTTGCAGAACTTGTTTTGTATTCGAAAGTCTCTTCAATGCGTGGCTCATAGGTAATTTCAGTCTCTAAACAAAAATATGATTTTTCACATTTCTTGTCATATTTGTGTGCATGTAATTTGGATTTCTCAAAGTCGATTTCCTACCAGTCTGCAACTTTGTCTATTTTAAAATATAATAAAAGATATCTTGTATGGGTGATTTGGGGCACTCTGTTTGTAGTCTCATTCCGTAACTAATGCAGTCTTATTTTTAAATTGCAGATTAGGAGAGAACTTACCCTCCAAGGAAAACCATTTGAAACTTTGGCTTAATTCTAAAAACACAAAATTTTCAGAATTTTCCCTTTTCCTTGGTGCTTTGTTGATAAGTTACGAAGATAGAGCAATGAAAGAAAAGGTCATCAGAAACTTATCGGAGCTTCGACTGGATCAGTACCTTGCACTGTTGGTTTTTCAATTGGTGCGAGAGAAGGATCCTAAAGTACAATCGACACTTTTAACTTCAATGCACCTCTGTATCAACAAAGATAATCAAGTATGCTTTACCTAATGATCCAATGTTTAAGTATCTTTCATTTCTATTCAAAATATATCTTTACCGATCAGATCAATATTTGTAGACGTGTTTACCACATGGTCAAAGGAGAGAACAGTTGACGAGAGTCAGTTGCCTCTAGAAAAACATTACTTCAAGCAACTTTTCAACAAGAAATGATTGGCATGGACTTGAAAAATTAATCTTGCTGCCGGAATAATGCTTTTTCGAGAAACATCATAACTACAGATAGTTCAAGCTCAGTTTAATCGGTTTACGGAGAATAGGTCTACAAGAAAAATGGCTACAAAAACAAGGGCTACCTATTTTGGCCTACAGTCAAAATGTCTACATGAAAATGCCTATTAAAATAATGTCCATAGTCAAATATGTCTGCGGTATTAAAATGTCTACGATTTGACTATGCCTACTCCAAAAATGTCAAAGTTTGTATTTATGTCGTCTAATATAAGAATCTCATTTGAACTATCGAATGTTTGAACAGTTATTGAATCAAAATTGGGCGTTACGGCAGAATCATTTTTACAAGCGTTGAGGAAGGAAAAATTGTGAGTCACATTTCGTGAATAATTGATCCTATAAATATCAACAAGCATATTTAATTTATTTTTTTATTTTATAAATATATTTTATATATTTTCAGTGGCCAACATAAATATTTTGACATTTTCTAAGTGGGCAAACAAACCGTAGAAATTTTACATATTTAACATATTTAACTGTCTGTAGACATAATTTTAGTAGGCATTAAAATGTAGACGTTTTGACTGTAGACTAAAAAAGGTAGCCCTTTTTTTTGTAGCCCTTTTTTCTGTAGACGTACTGTCTGCATACCGTTTAATCTGTGTCATCAATCCAGGTTTGAGAAGATTCAACCAATATCCAATAGTCCGGACAGGCTGTCAAGGCCCTAGTTCTGTAAATCAAGATGGTATCCCATCAGATAACCCTCTGAAATAATCTTATAAATTTTGTATTTTATTAGCCTTGGCCAAGAATACACTTGAACCTGTTTTATTACCCATCCGTTTTTCATCTGTATTATTTAGGTCTCATTTCTTTTCATTCCTCTGCTCACATTTTATACTCTAAGATTTTCCTTCCTTTTTTTACAGGAAAACAAGATGATTTTCCTTCAAATTCTGAAGGGCTTAAGTGCAAGTAGTGATCCCCTTCTCAGAGAAGAATCCATTTACTTACATTTTCTATTTTGGAAAATCGAGCGCCGCTGTTTCCCGTTTTTACACACTCTTCTCGTGTCTGACGATGTTTCTTCCTATGAAATCGAGCTCACAAAAGCCAAAGTCATCAATGAAATCTGTAAAATAAGGTATCAACAATATTTTTCCCAAGCAGAGATTGTGTATTGTCTTCAAGTTTTTTCATTATACAGTGGACTCTCGATAATTCGAAATTGAAGGGAATCAGCTTTTTCTTCGAATTAGCGAGGTTTCGAAATAAAGAGAGTTCGAATTAAAGAGATTCATGTGAGGAAATTTCGCATTAGAGAGGTTCGAATGTAGAGAGGCAAATGGACGGATTTACGTCAAAAGGAACTAAAAATATCAGTTTATTTCTTCAAGGAGGTAAAAATAATTTTAAAATTATTAATTACATGTTTACATTTTGACAATCCTATCAGCTCTTTCAGACACCCAGGTACATAAACAGTTGACTTCGAATTGTAGAGGGAATGTACCGTCTTATTTCGAATTATAGAGGGAGGACCATATTAACTTCCCACACTTCGAATTACAGAGAGAATTTTTGTCGCAATTTCGAATTATAGAGGGCCGCGCCAGCTTAAAAATTTCGAAATAACGAGGGGAAAAAAATACATTAATTTTCTTTGAATTATCGAGAGATTTCCAAGGGAAACGGACTTTCCTTCGAATTAATGGGGTTTTCGAATTATCGAGGTTCGAATTATCGAGAGTCCACTGTACTGGCCAGTCTGTCACTAGCTACACGAGTGACATTCGGCTCGGTCAGAGAGCCATTTTTCTGATTAGTTGGACATTTGATCACTATGATGTATACTTTTTGGAGACTCTCAAAACAAAAATGATTTTGTCATAGAACCTTGTTACTGAAGCATGCCATCATTTGCATATTAATAAATATGTGGAGATGAAGCAATGATAGGGAACAATCATTCCTTCAAAACCGCATTTGACTGGTGTGTCAGTCCCATCAGGTGGAGGAAAGTGACAACCGTTGGTCTCCTTCCGCGATTTGACTACTTGAAGTAGCAAAAGTTCATCTTTACTTCCTAAGAAGATTATTGGTGGCGTAGGGGTCTGAAAACTGATCAACGATAGTATAGTCCGAGTTTGGACTAGCTATGAGCCCACTCGTGTTTTTTTCCTATACTTTCATTGCATATAAATTTCTCTGATGTTTTTGTTTTATTCTCTCTGATTGCATACATAATTATATCCTCATTTCATTTCCTTTCCCTTTCATTTTTTTCCTTTTTTGTAGCATCTGTGTCCATTTACAATTATTATTTTAAAATAGCTTTCCCTAATATACATTTGATACTTCAAACAGAACCAATTTGTTTTAATGATATTTCCGGCTGAATTATGGGTTCTCCCTGGAAGGCAGCCTCTCGTCCCTCCCAGACTCTACTGTTGCCAGATAAGCTGCTTTTTCAGCACTTTTCTCAGTTCAAACCCATGTAAAATATTCACGTTAATTGCACAATCTGGCAACCCCTCGAGTAAAATAGAAAAAGGTGGAATCCTTCCACTCTTGTATTAATGATCTTTCAATACTTAATTCTTTCATCATCCTTTATTTGCCATCGATCGGTCTTCAATACCATTCGTCTAACATATGCCTTTTTCTATTTTTATTTTTTGGCTCCTAAGTCTACTTCATTGCAGTCATGTTAGTCATTCAACCTAAGTTATTGTACAGTGGCGTGTCACGCTTTGCAATATATTGATTGATCTGCCATTTATATTTATAGAAAAGAATCGATAAACAGGGTGTTTGCAACGAGCACCTTAATATTCGATTCTTTTCCATAGCTTCAATGGGGAAATATCAATAATCGATCATTCACACCTTGCCGCTGTTATTGAACTTGTGCAACCACCAGTTGAATAAAGTTTAGAAAAAATAGTTATCGATGCTACATAAGCTCAACTAGTGTTATGTCCTTGTCTTAACAATTAAGAGTTTAGAAAAAATAAGGGGAAAAATTTATTTTCTACACTGAGGCTAATAGATGATTAAAACAAAAATTTTTACCAATGAACTAAAAAACTGGAAATTCTAATCCTAATTTTTTTTATCTCCTTGTTTATTTCTCAGCGTACTTTATATGATTCTTTTAGCATCTTTTCAGGAAAGTCTGTCTATAGCTTAGGATGTTTCTAATTAAAAATTAATGCTTAGCACTTGTCTTGTTTACAGTCCAGAAATATATGGAAAAAGTGTTGCCAGGCCCATCGCAGATATCCTAAATAAATCTAAGTGGACAAAACCATGCATGCTTGCTCTCAACTCGGTGGCTCTTCTCTGCAAAGCAGGAGAGATTGATATTCGCTCTACATGGAAGGCCATCAAACCTAAATTTATCAACGATAAAAGACCAGATATTATCGCGGGGTATGTTTTATTATTCTAATTAATTTTAACATATAGAAGAATCTTAAACTTTGAAGTAACCGACCAAAGCGAGGCAAAATTTTTCTGATTTCTTTGTGAATGAGCAGTAATCTATCACATTGTTTTTAAAGAAACCCCCAAAAAAAAGCAACGCATATATTGATGACTAAAGTCCGCATATCTCCTTTTGATACTTCCTGTTATACTTCCTTTTTTTCTTCGAAAAACTAGTCAACGTAATTTTTTTAAATCTTTCTTGACTTTTCTTCTTTGTCAGCAGAATATTCTGCTTAAATTTTAAGCTATGAAGTTTGCTTGTTTTTCTCGGGAAAAATAAAATGGGAGCGAAAATTTTGAAACATCGCAATGCTGATACGCGGTCTTGCACTGTACTGCCGTGCTAAGGAAGAACGCTGTATGAGCCATCAAACGTTGCCAAATTTCCTCCAAAAAATTTTGGCAAATTTTTGAATATTTTTCTACCAATTTGTCAGATAATTTTGTTCGCAATTTTACCTCGAGTCCCTGAAAATTTCAGGGAAAAATATTCTTATCTTTCCTTAAAGATAAAAATTTTATTGAAGGAAATTTGGCAACTATCGAATGTTCATACGGCGTTCTTCCTTAGCACGGCGGTGTAGTCATCGATATCTAATTTTTGCCAAAAGAAAAAAACTGTTTTCTTCTTGTCAGCTAGCTTATTTTTAACCAAAACCTCAGTGTTCACAAGCCGGATAACTGAAGCGCAGGATATTTGGTGTTCAGGTAATTGGTGCATTGCTGTAATTATAAAATAAAAGCTGCACTCCTGACTTGTTTAAGCATAGCGACTTTGAATATTATTTGTTGTTTGTTGATGGTGGAAGCTGTTCTTCAATGAATACTCTTTTCCTTTCAAATTCATAGTAATGGAATCAATTAATTTCTGTAAACCTAATCCATTCTTTTCTTATTCTACCCCCCACAGTTTATGTGAGATTCTCAGTCTAGTTCCCAATGTTTACTCCTACACAGACAGACAGGAATTTTTCACTGAGGTTGTGACAAATTTATGGAATTTCGTGACGCTAAGCTCAGATGAGATAATTGTCAGCGCTGCATTGAAGTAAGTTGAATTGAACATTAGGAAGTGCGAGAACCTAAGTGCTTCAAGCGATGCTTTCCTTGTTGAAATTTTGTATTTGCTTAGTTTTGATTCCTATCCAGTTGTTTTTTCTAATAATTCTTTGATTACATTATGTTCACTCAAGTAATGCAACGTTGAAGCACTCAGTTGAAAGGCAAAATTAAATCTTTCAATAATTTATCAGTTTCAAAAATTGCTCAGTCTTTGAAGAAATCTTCGGATTTGATCATGATCAAATGCTTTACAAAGTAAATTAAGACAAGTTCTTCATCTTTTCAGGGATCATATATTTGTGCACCCTTGATAGTAGCGGAAATAAACCATTGCAAAATCTGAAATGATTTCCTTTAAACTGCTGTGTCAGGCATAGAATTATCACATTGATAATTCCTGTACTCTAGTTGCATTATCAATTTACTGGATCAATTCTGTCCAAAAGTTACTAGATTACCAGAGATAATAAAATTATTAGTTACGCACTGAGTTACTAGATTTAATTATTTAATCTAGTGTATCCTCTCATATTTCAGAGCTTTTACCAGCTTCAGATTGGAACATTTAAGTGTTGAAACTCTTCCGGATGTCTACAAAAAAAACGCAGGGAAAGCAATCGAAACATCTTTCGCTATAAGTGTTGCAGAGTTTGTGCATGTTCCAGGTAAACATATATTTCATCCTATCATCATTTATTAAATCAAGTAATGTGCTTGTAAATTTTAGGCCTGATTGATTCTAGAGCGACTTCCAGGTTTCACTCTGTAAGACGCAGAGCTCTGAAAAATAACTGTACTGGAGGTACTGCATGTTTATTTTTATCAGCTACAGTTCGATGAAATCGCAGCTGTAATTTTAAAGTTTACAGAAAAAATCTTGAGATAAATTGTATATTTTTTTTATATTTTTATTGTTTTATTGCTAAGTTGAAGACTTCAGGATTTGTTCTGAAGTGAAACTTATTACTGACCTCATTACCCACCAGCTTACATTAAAATCAAAGACATTTGCCAAAATTTTCAATGTTCATGGTTGATAGTGATCAGTAATGAAAAAAAAATAACTGGTTTCCTCATGTTTTGGTCCTTACAATTTTTCACATTAAAAAGTTATTCTAAATTAAATACATGGAACCGTGTCTCTGAAAAGGGCCGTTATCTTTCGACAGAAAATTTTCCTTAACTTCCTGCGAATACTTAAACCACGTTTTTCTATTACCTGAAAATTTTTATTTGGGAACTTCATGACTAATATCTCTTCCAATCTTTGAGATTTTAGGGACAAACTTGCGCCAAAATTCCCTGATTTGTTTCCTTCACGCATTTGTGAAAAGTTGAGGCAAATTCTCTCCTGAAGGTAAAGTCCCTTGTTTATAGATCCGGTTAAATATAATGTTTTACTCTCCTAATTATTCATGTAGGGTGGATATCTAAAGTTTTTTTTTTTTTTTAGGGAAATGCTGGTTAAACGTACTCGAGTCCCTCCCAGCAAACTGCGCAGACGCAGTTGTCGAACTGTTTACCAAGTGGTTAAGTGATGAAATCGCAACGTTTCACAGCGGAATATACTCTAAAGTTCTCGATGAGCCCTCCATGTATACATTTCTACAAGAGAGGAGCTTATGCCGCACTTTCGTGGATTACATACGAAAACACTCCTCATCGCCAACGGCAGAAACTACCAGACTCCCCGTATCTCTCTGCCTGCGGATTCTGTCCAGTGATCTTCCAAAACCGTTACCTCCGTTAAAATGGGCCTTTTTATCTAACTACATGAATGAGGGATCAGTTGAGCTGAAAATGTATTCAACGAAGCTTGTTATCAAACAGTCAATGCATAAATCTTCTTCTGCGAATAATGTGCTGGAGGCCAAGTTGTCAAACTTGGAGTTCTCTGAAGAGACGGTAAGAAATCCTTCCTTTGAGAGGTAATAGATCTTAAAGGCTTTTTTGTCATAATTTTTTTTAGATTTTAGAAGCTGAAAATACACTTTTGTTGTGTGTGTCACCGCCAGGCCTGATTTCAAAAAGTAGTCAGAATAGGCTACACGTTTTAATACGTGCCAAGTTTTAAAACTATCATTTACAAAATGGCTGACTATAGAATTGAGATGTTGTGTGTAGGAGGAATTTGCGATTTGACTATTGATTCTTATGTAAAAATTTGCTAGAAACATGATAGTGCCACTGGTTTTTCCTGAAATCAACTCCCAAGCTCAATAAAAGCTCTCAAAGTTGATGGCGTAATGGAGGGGATATCCCGGCTATCCTGAGAGTCCACCTCTACATCAAGACAAACTCTCCATGCAAAGATAGGGAGAAAATACATTAGCAGGGTTGCCGTGATTTCAGTTTTAGAGTCCCCAAATAAGGTGGCAGCCCTGTCAATGTATTTGCTCCCTATCTTTGCATGGAGAGTTTGATTTAATGTAGAGGTGGACTCTCAGGATAGCGAGGGATATCCCCTCCATTACGCCCTCAACATTGAGATCTTTTTTGAGCTTGGAAGTTGATTTCAGAGGAAATTAGTGGGACCATCAAGTTTCTCGTGAACTTTTACAGAAGAATCAATAGTCAAATCGCAAATTCCTCCCAAATGCAACATCTCCATTCAGGTCAGTTCATTCCCTTGCGGCTCCTCTAAATTTAGTTAAAATTCTCTTTTACATTTTTCATGTGATTTTGCCTCTAACTATGAATTTAAAACCAAACGAACCCTTTATTTCAGTTAGGTCAGTGTTGTACTAAATTTTTATCGATGACAGATACTTAAAAGTACATTGGCAGACTAAGTTTTAATAGAGTTCACATTTCTTGGTTTCAGGAAACAGAAATACTCAACATTTTTCAGTCTCTGAAAGGTGTAATGAAGAGTGTCCACCCTACAACTTGTCAAGGATTCTTATCGATGAGTCTGCAGTATACCAAAGCAAAAATAAGGAGCAATGAAACGGGTTTTTTCTGCTCTATAGTTGATTCAATTAGGTCTCTCCTGGCAGAAAATCACCCAGAAAACGACAAGTTCCTATTCCCAATTCTTCATGATCTTTGGACCGATGTGTGTGATATTCCTGCCTGTTCGGAGAGTTTGATGCGCTGCATTTCTGTTTTGTCAGACCAGAATATCAACATGATCTTCCCGCCACCGGAGAGTGGTTCATCAAACTTACACCCTAATTTTATCAAACTAATGTGTGGCCTGGCAGCTATCAAGTTATCATCAGAGTCTATCGATCGTTTGATCAAATTATTAAAACTGGTTTGTGCAAACCGGCTTGGAGTTGACCATCGGTCCTATTTGCAAAGTGAACTACTACCAATTTTTGCATTGCCGATTCCTCATATTACTGTTTTGTTTTTTGTCAAAGGTTTGATGGGGCTCTTGGAGAGTTGCCAAGATGAGGATCTAGAATATCTTTGTGCGATACTTTTTAGGGTTTTAATTGTATATTCTGGCTTAAGTAGTTGTCCCACTGAGGAATATTCTAGTTTACCTTTTCACAGTTTTCCCTTTGCTTTGACCCATTTTATCCGAGGAGAAACTGACAGTTTTTTAACGTTTTTCAAGAAAATGTTGGAAGAGCGAGCTCATGAAATGAATATCTCTTTCAGTTTACTCTTTCGACAGTGTTGTATTGCCCTAAGAAATGTGCAGATTGAATATTTTTCTTACGATACTGACTATTTCACGGAGGCTCTTGAAAAAGGATTAGAAGTGGAGGAACAATTCTTGAAAATAAAACAGAAAGAATGAGTGATTAATCACATTACTGTCCTCGTTTGACTCGAGATCGTTGGTAGATTTATATTAGTACTGGGTGCATTTTAAGTTCTGCCAACTGCAAAGGTTAATTGGACCGCGTTAAGCAGAAAGGAACCAAGCCACATCAGCTATTGCCGAATTTAATAGGGCAATTGAAATTTATACATGAAAACGGTTGTGCGGATTTTTGTGCAAATTTCAGTGAATTTTCTCCACAGTACAAAGCAAATTCCTTAAAATTTTCAAAGAAATCCGCACAAATGTTCTCTCGTAAAAAATTAAATTGCCCGATTATATTTGGCAATAGCTGATGTGGCTTTGTTCCTTTCTGTTAAATACGGTTCAATTACTTTGTTATTTACATTCTGACATCTCCGAACTCTTCGTGTCAGTTTTAGGTAAGCTTCAAGAAATTGGCTGGTATGAACTTATCTTCTTACCAATTACTATTCAAGTTTTCAAAGCTAGTCTTTCGAAGTATTCTCTTGCTGCAGGTATGGGCAACATAATTCAGGTTACAGATTAACTTTAATTCGATAGAACGTGGTTTCAAGTATTGATAGCGAAAGTGTGAAACCACGCAGGTATCTCCATTGCAATGCTTCATATTTTCCACTTCTATATTATTTTTTCGAAGAGAAAAAGCCAATTTCATAGCTTGAAATTTGTGCAGAATATTCTGCCGATAGGGAAGAAAAATTAAGGGAGTTTCAAGAAATTATGTTGCCTAGTTTTCCTAAGAAGAAAAAAATAAAGCAGCCAGGAAATCCGCAAAGTCAAAAACGGAGATACTTGCTTCCTCAATCTAGCCATAGACTGATTTAATACCAACTTATGTGATATTGTTTCCCCAGATGATTTATATTTTTTTATATGTATATGTTTGTAACTTTATAGAGGGTCAATGTGTTTTTTTCCATAGAGGGTCTACATATGAATCGGCTCATGTGAAAACGTCTGATGTCCAATACAGTGTTTCAGAATTTGAGAGGACGATTTTGTTGTAACTTACAGACACAAGATGGTTTGAGATGTTAGGAATGTAGAACAATTTTATAAGTAATCCCTAAGTGTATAATTAAACGTTTAAAAAAGAAGTAAAATGAAACATTTACAAAAGAGATAGATCTTATTCATCAGAGTCGTCGGGCAAAAGAAACCACTGCATTTATGAAACACAGTATTCGACAATGGACGTATTTGCATGAGTCGATTCATACATATTCAAGAAAAATATCAGTATCGGCGGGTCCTTCAAATGTTTAAAAATTATAGTGGAACCAATTATTATCTTTGATTATTTCATGATACAAACAAATTTGTTAATATGAAATATGTGAAACCGTTCAAAATGTATGACTAAATGAGTAACGGTTAAAGACCCTTTATAGGGGCTGAAAATAAATTCACTAATAATGTTTTGAAAATGGTAATAATTGTAAGGATATCACTAAATCTATTCCACGCTCGAAAATCAGATACTTTTCTTGGTTATTGATAAAATTGTAAGACGTCAAAAATGCCTTTTGCTAAATTTCAATTTTTTCTTACGAACATGAACATGAACATGAAGAAAAATTGACTAAAAAAAAAATTTTGAAAATTGCAATTGACCCCAGGACAGTCTTGACCTCATGGGGGCAAAAAGAGGGTGTAAATGGAAGCACGGTAGTACGAGGGAGCTGAAAAAATTTCGTCCCTTTTACGCTAGGTATGACTGTTCACGAGATATCCGCATTTTTCTGGTTGAAAAAAGCATCCACATTTCATCATTAAGAAAACTCAACCAAAACCAAAATTTCGGAAACTAAATTTGAGAAACGCCATTTCATTTTTTATTGCTTCTGTGACAAAGCCCTCTACGTCACCGGTGAAAACAGAATGGTGTGAGGCTCTGCTGGACCTCTCCTCCTCCCTAGAGCGTTGTGTTTTTTATGAATGACCCCTTCCCAAGTAGCATCTCTCAACGGAAAAATCACGATATATTGCGATTTTATCAGCGATGAAACCATCAGAATCATCAACATCTAAGCAATTATCCTCGATCTTATCGCGATGAAATCGCGCTTTTATCGCCCGACAATTTATCGCGATATTCTCGAAACAAGAATCGCGATAAATGGCGATTTAACCTCGACTTTATCGAAAATTGATCATGATTTTCTCGAACCAAAAATTGTGATGTGTAGCGATTTAACCGCTATATATCGCAATTTTTAATGCGATAATATCTCGATAAATTGTCACCGATATAATCGTGATAACCAACTGATAAAATCGCTATTTATCGCAATCACTGCTACTTGGGTTAATGATCTTTTTCTTTTTGATTGTTCTTTAAAAAATCAAAAAGGCATTTTGAGTTGAATTTATTAAAATTTCTATTATATACAGTACAAAAAAAGACATTTTCCTTAAATGTAAAAATTTAAAAAAAAACGTGCAGTATTTACAATAAATACAATAAAAACTTTTGTTCAAATCCAAAGAAAAATAAACAAATAAAAAGATTTCTTTCTACCTACAATTAAATTAATTTCACGTCTAAATTCAAAAGAGGAAAGTATTACAAATGAAGCTCAGAATCTTCTGTTTGAGTCCTAATTTGGAGGAAAAGCCCACTTAGAGAATTCCTCTAAAAAAACGAAAAAAGGGGATTAAAAAGTATTTTTAAAAAAAAATGATATAATAATTGAACGTATTAAGCTGAGAGAAAATATGAGCCACTGAATTAAAAAAATCAAAAGGGACTGTGTGCATAGGATTTGCAAGTCTCAAAGTTCCTTTTGATTTTATTCAATTAAACATAAATACCCTCAGCATAAATACTTCCCATTGAAGTTGTCAACTGAAAATTTTCTAAGTTACCTAAATTCTACAACATCTTCTTACATGTCAACTTTTTTGTAAGGATTGCCACAGAGTTTGGATGGAGAAATTCCCTGATATGTCTCTGATTTCTCTGACACCTTTAGGTAAAAGTGCCTGACAATTAAAGATATGCCAGACGGTTAAAAGACATAATAGTTTCTGCGCAAAATTTGTTGTTCAAAACGTTAAACCCTTTCTAGAGGCAAATAAGGGTGCCTAAACAATTTCCTCTTGACACTTTTGTCATTTTACCTGACAGTTCCGGGTTTCCCCTGATTTTTCCTGTTATTCTCTGACTGTGGCAACCCTGTTTTTCTTAAAAAAACTCAATGGTTAATGGCATGAAAAGCTTGAAAAAGAATTCCCAATGATTATTAAGTTGGACTGAGTGCGGTCAGACTTCACTATCTTAGCACCGACAAATTTCTACTATAACGTTTGGTTTGTGCCCAGAAACATTGATAGAATTCATTTCGAGGGCTAGCACTGCAGCCTATAGCTTCTGCTCAGTATTAACATTAAAATGAAAAAATAAATAAATAAAAAATGGTGAAAATGTATCTGTATTGTTTGTAAAGTACGTTGAAAAATTTGAAGCTCAACCTAGGAAACTATCCAAGAGCAGAGGTGATCCAGCCACTGTGGTTTACGTAATCAACTATAGCACGGTCGTGCTGACAGGAAGGGTTGAATGACAGTCCAAGGTTGTCCTGCAAAAAGAAACATCTTCCTTCAGTCAAATTGCTCAGAAATACGGATGTATTAAGCAGAGTTTTTTTTTATGAACCAGTGAAAAAGTTGCTCACAAACAAGGCGGATACAGAAAGGTGGTTGCATTTCGAGTTGAGCTGCCATTTTAAAGACTGTGACATGCACGGGTACATGCTTTGCCATGCAATCAGGATGTACCCAACACGTACCCGATGCCGTGTGGCGTCAAGAGAGTAGGAAATGCGACCACCATTCTTTACCCGCCTTGGCTCACAAATATAAAATCAAAAAACCTTTTTTTACTTTCTTCACAAATTTTAGCATGATACAAGCATATTTTAGGCGTTTGTAAACCTATCTACAGCATTGTCACTCTAAAGATGAGCGCTATATTTTTGAAAAAATTAAGGACCATTCATGGATTTTCACTATTTTCAGGCTTCTTGAAACCATTTTTTTGATAGATTTCCTCCATAAAATTCAATAGTTCCAACTCTCAGTAGAAAATCTTGCATGTGTGTCTTTACCTATATGTTAATGGCGAAAGTGCGAGACAACGTTTCTCCGTTGAGATGTTTCAAAATTTTCTCTCCTGTTTTATTTCTTTTGAGGGAAACAAGTCCACTTTAAAGTTTGAAATTTATACTGCATATATTCTGCTAACAGAGTAGAAAAATCAAGGAAGCTTTCAGGAAATAACTTTGTCTAGTTTGCCGAGGAAAAAATGAAGTATGACAGGAGATCCTCAATGTCACAAACGGAGATACACGGTTCCGCACTTTGGTCACGGATATGTAGGAATCAAGGTCAACGAAATTGGCATAAAAAAAAATCAAAAATGAAAATACGGAAAACAGCATTCCTGATGTACT
This sequence comes from Bemisia tabaci, assembly GCF_918797505.1. Lineage (NCBI taxonomy): Eukaryota > Metazoa > Arthropoda > Insecta > Hemiptera > Aleyrodidae > Bemisia > Bemisia tabaci. The sequence continues at coordinate 3,397,652 of NC_092802.1, forward strand.
TACAGCAACTAGCAAAGTTTTTGTTGAGATATATTGAGATAATGGTATTTTCAACATTGAACACAGCTGAAACAAAGATACTCAGAGTTAAAATTTGTGTGACAATTTTAAAAAAAAAAAAAAAACTTCTCGGATAAAATATTTATTTTTGAAAAAAATTAAACATTTTTGCCATAAAATTGTCAGATATATTAGATTGAAGGAAAATTATTTAAAAGAATTCCATTACACTCGTTTTCTAAGGAAGAAAATATGACAACGCCTGAAGGTTCACACATCATTTTTCCTTGGCGCGGCAGGGGAGTTTGTCCTCATGAGAAAAACTCAATATTTAAAAAGAAAACATAAGTTTGTCTCCTTTCGTTAATTTGCAACTTTTGAACCTCAATTAGAAAGTTGATCAGCTCTATTATTCGAAATTGCCACCTTAGAGTTCTATAATTCAAAATCACCATCACACATTCTGTGTTCCAAACTAGTAGAACTGGACACTTGATAATTCAGGATGTTTCAGTGACTTTCTTTTGACTCAATTTATTGAAGAAGCTACAACACATTCATGAAATATGGAACAGGATTTCAAATTTTCTTTGAAACTACTTTCTACGCTTCAAAATCTTGCTAATTCGAAAAAAAAAAAAAAAATCATTCGTCTTTTGAGTTGAGAAAAAGCAAATAGGCACTCAAGTGAGAGCTTGACAGAAATGAGTGGAAAAATGAAGAAACTCTCAAAGAGTGAGTTTTGTTGAAAATTTAACAGTGTGAGGCCACCTGTAAAATTTTAAAGATATCAGTGTATTTTGATTCACAATATTTACCAACTTATTTTATAAGTCACACCACAACAGATAAAGCTACTAAGAATCAAAACTGCAGTTAAGGGGCAAAGTGATACATTCAATTTTAGGCATCCTCTTGCTATGAATGACAGGTCAGTACGAAATGATCAGCTCTATGCTGATATGCTTAGAAAGAACGCTGTATGGGCTTTCAGACGTTGCCATTTTCCTTCGATAATAAGCAAGTTTCCTGAGAAAATCCCCAATAGTTTTCTTATAATTTTTCAGACAATTTTGTTCGCAATTGAATCTAAAATATCTGTAAATTTAAAAGAAACATGAGCAAAACTTTCCTCAAAAATGCACAATTTATCCGAGGAAATTCGGCAATTTCGAATTTTTATACAGCATTCTTCTTTAGCACAGCAGTATGGGCTGCAAAACCACGATGCCCACCTTGTGCAATCATAATGTAAAATCCAGAGACACTGGAGCTAAAACAAAAATCTGATGCTGAAGTAAAAGGCATAAATACCTGCTCCTCAGCAGCGCTAAGCAGGGCACAAAGATTTGAGTCTGCGGCGGGCAAGCGCCAAGAGGTGGGGCTGCCGGTGGGGGGCATGAAGCTTTTGTTTGTTGAAGAGAAGCTTTCGCTTCTTTCTCTGAAAAATTAACACAAATTTATGAAAGGAGAGACTTTTTCCGTTACTGAAAAAAAGCAAAAATGAGCTACATAGTTTTAATTTTGCATGCCTTACTGGCTCCCCCTACTCAAATACGTACAAGACTTAGAGACTAGCTGGATTACATTTTGCAATAAGGAACCCCTACTTCTGGCCCATTTTAGAAACAACATACATGCCATTGGTTTCCCTATGCAGATATGTGCTTTAGTAGGAGAGCCAGAGAAAGTTGTTCCCTATTGCAAAATGTAATCCAACTAATAATCATCTTGTCTCCATCTCTCACCGGTCAGTCATGAAATATTGATGTTGAATGACAAAACAATGGTGAAACTGCAGAAATGCGTATCTCGGCCTTCGGCACAGAAGACTTCCTGTCATAATTCATTTTCTATGTGGACAACTACCAAGCGTCATTTCTTGAAATATTCCGTGATTTTTCTTCTCCGTATGAAAATTTCAAACCATGATGTTAGTTCAGTCTCCTTTCAAAAAATAAAATAGGGGGCAGAGATTTTGAAACACTGCAACCAAGATACACATTTTTGTACTTTCACCATTGAAAAGGAGATTCAAGTAGTTGGCACTAAAATATAGATCGAAACCTAAAAAAAAGTGCATGAATTTTACGAGGAATTCCTTACATAATCACATTTGAAATGCGAGGAAAAAGGCTTAAAGGACAGGTCACGTGCACAAAAATTTCTGATTAGGGTGGAGAGCGTTCATAACTGAATAGTGCTTTCAAAATTCTTGATGCGTCTCTCATAGATCAAAATCAGGGTGTCTGCAACCTCAGCAGGAGAAAGGTCCCTGATTTTTTCAGGAATTCTATGACTCAGGTGATAGAGATTCCCTTACTTTTCACATTTACAATTTGTACGCGTGGAACTAAAAATGAAAAGGTGTTACCATTACTTTCAATGCAAACGACAGAAACACAAGAGCCTTTTTTCTTCAGATGTTGATCATTAAAGTAATTTAAATTGCAATTCCTTGAAAAATTGCTTTACTGTTCATTTTTCAGAGTGTAACTCAGAGCTTTGCCTTCCGAACCAGACTGAGGACCAGTCTGATTGCAAGGACAGAGCATTCTTTTTCCCCATTAATCTCCCTTAAAATTCCCTGTTTTCCAGACCTGTGTACACTCGGAAAAGTATTATTTCAGACATATCTTACATTTTGCTTGACAAAAACTTACTAAGGCAAACATTATTTGGTTACTTCTTTCAAAATTAGCGATTAATTATGTAAAATTCCAGAGATTTTGCTTTCTTTGTCTTTCACATGAAGCTTTGAGGAAACGGATCCTAAATTAGCTTGTGACATAAAGGTAATCTCCAAAAACAATCTCCAATTCGCAAAACAATTTGCCATCATTTTTTCATAACCGTGACGACTATTCAAATTGTTGCTCCAAAGATGTTAACATGGTCGAGAAATTTAAGCGCCTCTATGAAAGTCTCAGAATCAAGAAAAAAAAATGAATACAAAACCTTGACTGTCAATCCCTGTAACCTACAAACGACATTTTTTTAAAGGAATCATTCCTCCGGAGGGATGTTTCTTAGACGTGGAGTAGAAAATACTACAGTAGAATAGAAAATACTTCAAGGACATAGAAATAAAGACTGAAAATACCTCAACAAAATGAAGTTCAAGATTTCGATTAGCTGTTAAACAGAATTAAAGTGCATCATTAATTATTAAACAATACTTACTTTCTTTTTTGAGATGAAAGAGAGGGATGAGGTACTGATGAGCTGCTGCCCTAGGACAAATAAACAAGTGATACACTACAAAAAGAAAAGTGGTAGATTTTTTTATTTTCTTTTTTCGTCATTAGAAATAGTAAAGAATTATGAGGTCAATGCGCTAGTGGCAAGAACTCAGCAGGCTTACTATCGAAACTGACAGTCGAAGCAATAGAAAAAGTAGACAAAGAGAAAATAAAGGAATCCTATTGGTGGTTGCAATGAACAAAGGGGGTGGGTAACAGAGCAATCAACGGTAAAAAATGAGAGACCCTTCAATTAGTACATCATTTTCCCTCTTAAGCTGTAACAATCACCCATTTCAATTAAGGATCGCTGCATTTTCACTTTATGTTCCTCGCCTATTGCTTTGGTCATCAATTTAAATAATCAGCCTGCTGCTTGCTGATTGTTGAAATTGATAAATAAAGTGATAGACAAAGAAGACATAAGAAGTGTGGAGCGATCCTATTGGTTGAAATGGTTGGTTATTATAGACTAAGGGAGAAAATTATGGACTAACTTTAAGGTCTCTTGGGGTGGCTATTAGTTAGTCCATTACTACCTCATTTGTCCATTGCAACTACTCGCTTCGACCAATAGTATCCCTCCATATCCCTTTTGTCTTCTTTGTCTACAGCTTAGTCTATCAATTTCAACGATCAGCCTGTTGGACTGGTGAAGACAAACTTCCATGAATGGGAGCTAAGTAAAAAAATCACAGAGCGACTTCAGCTCTGACTGTTTTTCTTGACTTCAACCACTTAGGCAAAAACCACGCAAATGTAAGTCAAGTATGACCCCAAAAGCAACTTCCTTCCATGTGTTTATTTTTGAGGTCAGTTGCAACTATCTTGAAATTTTCAGATAATTTAGATCTGATCGCCAATAAAAAAAAATCTGAAAAATTGAAGGGAAAATATTTGAAGATTTTCCTGGAAAATCATAGCCAGCACAGGTTCTTGTTTGAGCTGTCTCTGTTGTTTCTGGGTCCCTGATGACTGGAGGTTGAAATTCAGGTGGCAAGTTGTACATTTTCAATATTTCATGAAATTAGCTAAGAATCATGAGAAGTATTAAATTCATGAGCATTATCTATTAGCCTTGTCTTCCATCATTGATAATGTCTAGCATGGCTCATAGGTGTTTGGACTTGCCCCTTTTTCACATGATGAATGCTGAAACTAATTGAGTATTTTGACGTACAAAACAGGCAAAAGCCTTGATACTCATGAGGAAAGCTGGAAATTAACGATGGCAGCTGAGGCTTAGTTTCCAAACTTCCATCCTTCTCAAAAACATGGTTCAACTGCTGTTAAGTTGTATTTGCTCAAGATGTCACTTTGGTGTACCGTTCCTTCAGCAAGAATAAACCTGATGCGCTGTTTTTGAGCAATGATGAATAAAAGAAAGTGAAACTTACAGGACTAGTGCTCCCAATATGCTGTTGACGATAATTGTAGAAGCTTTCACAGTCTTCAAATTTGGTGATGCCATTTCGCCGACAAATTAGAAGTTCGGCTAATCTTCTTCGGAGGTTCTTCTCCCGTTGCAGGTTAACTAATAATTGATCGTGTTCTTCAGCTGTTTGAAACTGGCATAACACTTTGGTACGTTCTTCGAGGACACTGCAAGAAATACATTCAGAATTATTTACGTCAGGAGCATTGAAATTTCAACTTTAAGCAATGGGTCAGTTGCACTGGTCACAGAATTATGTTTTGATACTTGATTCTTGTAGATTAGCTGAAAATAATAAGATCAGTCCAAACTGCAACTTTCTACGTTCAATATTAACCGAGATATCGCCCTTTAAAATGTCAGGTTTTTGACATCATCCACCGCGGCAGTGACACCCTTGGTTTCTTCCTCTTTTGTTCGATCAGTGATGCAGAAGGTGCAACGTAAAACTTCAACGACCTTAAACCCAAACAAAATGAGGTGAACTGACTAACCGCCTAATCTCTTTGCAGCGAGTGCATTATCTCCTGAAAAGAAGATGCATATAGTGCGAATCCGTCTGTTTCATGAGTTTGTTTACGTTCAACGTCGTTGAAGTTTCCAGTTGCACCCACTGCATCACTGATTGAACAAAAGAGGAAGAAACCAAGGGGTCACTGCTGCAGAGGATAACGTCAAAAACCTGACTTTTCAAAGGGTGATATCTCGGTTAATATTGAAAGAAGAAAGTTGCGGTTTGGACAGATCTTATTATTTTTCGCCAATCTACAAGAATCAAGCATCAAAACACGATTCTGTGACCAGCGCAACTGACCCATTTGGGTGTCCAGATTTTGGCAAAACAATCAACGAGGGATTTTTCCTGTTGACAAATAAAAATTTAAATTGCACAGTTAAACCACTACATTTAAAAACCTTCAAATTTCTTAAATTCACCACACAGAATGAGGATGACTTTTTTATTTTTGCTCATAAAACCTATTTAATTTCAGGGGCTGATGCTTTTAACTTGGAAAGGATGGCTTTCTACTGTTGGATGGTTATGGTTCAATAAAGACGTTCGAAAGGGACAGACAATTATTCTTACCGAGTCTCTCTTGGTTTTTTCTTGACATTCGGTCTATCTTTCATCAAACTGAAAAACTGAGAAACTAGCATATAATCCTTGGCTATTCTTTTCCGCCTGGCTCGTTCTCGGAGTCTTTGAGTGTACATGTCGACCTGTGTCAATTTTAAAGCTGCAAGAAAACAAGAGTAAAGAACGAAATTAATTTAAAAACAGGAAGCTTGGACGCAGGAAAATTTGTATACAAAACTTTCGATGACAACTTTTTGGATACATGCAGTCTGGAAAAAGTTATTTATGATGGTGGAATTTTTCCTTTTCTCTTTGAATTTCGAGGGGAGAAAGGTTAGTGAAAAATTTTCAAGATAAAATTTGTTCGTGGATTTACATTCTTCATTGGTAATTCTACAGGTGTGCGGTGTTGATCTTGTTTGAATGTGGTTTATGGGCACCAACCTTTAAACTTCGATCTGGCCATATATCGCCACTCTTCTTGTATGAACTATGCCATCTGTACATGGCCTGCTGTGGTAAAACGATATACAAACATTCAGATGTGGCAAAATTTTCTTTTATGAGACGTTCATTTTTTAGAAAATTTTGAATATTTTTCACTGAAATTTTCAGACACTGTAGACTGAATTGAGAAAGCAATTCTCCATTAAATTGGATGAAAAATAAACAAGTTTAAGAGCTGGGAGGCGGAAGAGAGTTCTTACCTATATCAAGGCAGTCATCTTTGTCGTGGTTGATGGAGAGGTTTGAGATCAAGTACTCTGCTTCATTGTCGAACTCCTGAAAATTTAAGGGGAAAATGTTTTAGCCTACATAATACAAAGAAGGAAAAATATTCATTTGATGCAGCCGTTAAAACTCTTGGATAAGAAGTCGTGGCTGTTCAGGCAGACATAATTGCGTTTTACACAGGAACGCCTTCAGCGAATTGTAAAAATTAGGACTGCATATCTTTTAAAAGAGGCTGAAACTCAAGAAAAAACCTTATTTGGGCTCTTTTGAGGGTACAAAAGTACTTAGTATTGGAGAACAGCAGTTTAAAATATTAAAACAAATTTTAGGATTCATGCTACACAGTTGTCTCCTCGTGATTTTATTACGATATTGCAATGTTGAAAAATATTACTGATGAATCAATCAGAATGGAATGTCTTCTGATTTTGTTTCCTTCAATTTTAGGTACATGAGAAACAATTAAGGTAATGGAAAAATCATGTTGAGTTGATATCATTTAATCTGATGATCCAAGCAGTTTGAGCTGAATAAAGCTCATTTGGTTGTAGCAAATGACAGCATTATGCACATGCAAATGCGTTACTTCGTATTTCGAGGGACTAAAATTTCTGCAAGACTTTTCAAAAGAGTAATTTGCATTTATCTGTTGAAAATTCATACTGCCTGTTTATCTACTTGAAATGAAGAACGGTTCTTAAATAAAATAGCTTCGTATCAGGAAAAATTAACCTTAGGCTGACCAAAAGCTGCAACTTATTGTAACTTTTGCTCTGAAAAATACTCCTAAGGAAATGCACATGATAGTTGGAAAACAAACCTTTTCAAAGTCATCACGAAGCACCATATAACCTAGTTGTGCAGCCTCTTGAGACGAAACATCTAGGAGGGGCATTTTAGAAATGGAGGCATGAGACAGAGCACCCTTTTCTTCCTTGATGGGATCGCGGTAACGTGGTCGCCTGCGCAATGCCGGAGCCCAGCACATTTTACCCAGAGTTGCATCAAGATATCTATGCACATACTCCTCTTTGGCTTCTAAATTTTGTAAAAATTCGTCAATTTTATTAAAAATGTTCAACAATTTTATTCCTAGTTTTCAACAATTTTACTTCAAATTTTCAACAATTTTATTCAAAATGATCAGCAATTTTATTCAAAATGTTCAACAATTTTATTTCATTAAAAAAATTAAAACAACCTCGGAAACTAGGTACCATCACTAAAAACTCTTAGACTCTCCAAATTTTCATTATTGTCTGTTTTGTACAAAGGCTGTCCCACAGTGACCTGGACATGATGCTGTAACTCAAAAACTAATCAACGGATAGAGCTGATCTTGAGCTCATTCAAAATATAAAGTAAAAAAAACCGATGGCGCTAAAGATCACTATATTTAGATGAAAATTGACCAAGTTATGACACTTTAAAAACAGGTTGTAAGAGGATACCCTACCGTTTTTTTAAACTTGTTTCTTTTCATTTTACTCGTCAAACTTTTCCGGTGACCTTCCCCCAACGAAAACAACTTGGGAACAAATACTAATTGCTTTTTTTTATTCTAAGGGCATGGTTTGTCAGAACTTTGTAACCGATAAACCCACGGTTCATCGAATGAGCCCAAGATCAGCTCAACTTGTTGATTAGTTTTTGAGTTACAGCACCAGTCCAGGTCATTGTGGGACAGCCTTTGTACTTAGGGATTTAAAAGACTGATTTCTATGATTTGCACACTACTGCCCGGTAATTACCAGGATGAGACCACTGTTTTTAAAGTTCACAATTTGAAAACAGTCTTAAGGTGAAGATGAATGATTCAGAATCTCTCATCTTCACACATTGTAAGGGAACGCTGTTTCCTCTACCTGACTAAGTCATCAGAGCCCACCAAAAATATCTGAGAGTCCTCTTTTCAGAATATTTAGAACAAGGTTTCTTTGCCATTCAGGGTTATAAAAGTAAAACATTATTCGGAGCTTTTCACTCTTACCCTCTGGTGTCCTTGTCTCAATGTGATTAGCTATGTCCTCCCAGTTTCCGAAACCATAGTATTCGGTTGCATCCAGTAAATGGATTTCTTCTTGCGGGGTCCATTTATTTCTACCGAACAAACATGGCATTCCAGCATCCTGAATAGAACACATGAGAAATTGATGGTTAGACTCAATGCAGTTGTACGATTTAGTCCTCATTTATTTTGGGAATGTACCTAAAAAATTAGGGCACAAGTATTTTACTGGTTTTCTTTGAATCAAACTTTAGCTGAGGAAAAATTTTACAAAGTTTGAAAATTACACTATCTTTCAAACAGAATAATACCGCAGAAACAGATTTGGTGACATTACATGATTTATTGGCAGTTGTTTCTGACATCATTCATTGCGTTCTCTGACATTTTATCCTTTGAGGTTATAGGCTTTTTTTGAAATGTAGTTCCTATTGTTAATGACTTGTTTTTGGAGCTTTTTCACTTCTTCTGATGCGTTCATTGTAGTGGTGAAAAATTACGAGTTTCTAAACTTTCTGCAACATTTTATGAAGTGATGAATTTCTTTACCTGAGACTTACAATGGTTAGAACCTATAATTACTTTTTAGGATTTTAAAAAGAAAGATAAATCTAGAGAGGAACATGCATTTCACAGGGAAATCTGAGGTGTAACTTACGACAAATTGATACGGCTCATCATTCTTGTGCTGTCCAATTTCAGCTCCTGCAGAGAAACACTAGAACATAGTGACAAAGAAAGCAGATGTTAAAAAAGACATGAACATTTAATTAAATTGCTTTAACCGTCACTTGACAAGAGCTTCATTGATGAATTTTTTCAGAGATTCCATAAATGACGACACCTAATTTAGGACAAATGATTGAACAAAAAGCCACCTGGATGACCAAGAATTTGGTTGATAGCTCTGGTGGATTTATTGGTGGGAACCAACTGTCTCTGATTGGCTATCACAAATTCCATAGTTTCTGTAAAAAAACCGCAAACAGAGCTCTAACCTGTTTATAAAATTACTTTCGGGTTGTAAAAGAAAGCATGTCACAATTTCATTATCTTCTTTGACAAAATCCATTTACTTCAACTACCTAAAAATAAGTAAATTTATTTTATTGAAACAGATCTAGAAGTCATTTTTTTTTTTTTTTTTTTTTTTGAGGACATAATGGTAGATTGGGTAAAACTACAAGATTTCAGCAGTCACATGGAGAGCAAAGACCACTCCATCCAACATTGGGATATTTCAATACATTATTACCCGACAAAATTCGACAAACATTTCCAGCATGAGTTTAATAGCCGTTTATTACTGTGCCTTTTAATTTGAAGTTCATTTGTTTAAGGATTTTGTCCAAATATAATATCAAGGCTGAGAATTGATCTTGGGATCTTCACCCCATAAGATTCAAAGACAACGATAAATGCCCTTGCGGGCAGATAGGAACAATCAACCACATCTTTCTTCATTGCCCAAATATAAAACAACCAAAAAATATCTAGAACCTCATGAGAAACCTGGATCCTCAATGATCGTTGATTCCAAAACTATCCTATCAAGAACAGAGTTAGAACTCAACCAAGGACTAGAATCCAACTTCATCAATAATCAAATCTCATGCTAAAGTACCTACCCCTTTACTAAGCGGTGGCTGTTTGTCTAATATGACTAAAGCCAAGTGGAGAGGCTATCTAGAGTGCACAAGCTCTCCAAAAAACAAAACAAAATAATTTTCCGTAGTGAAACCCAGCACTTAACTACTTTTAAAAGGATTGACCAGATGCTAGCACCGTGACTGATAGAGCCACTACCAGTGGTTGTGGGCAGATCAGCGATACCCAGTTTTTGAAACTCACATGCGCCAAATGCGCCTAAGAAATCGGTCATGGCGTCTAAAAAATGAAGGCTCTGCGCCAACGTGGCCCGTAAAAATCGGCCCCCCCTCCCACAAGAAAAAAATCCAAATTTTTCTGTTTGGTAATTTTTTGACATTTCTCCCAAATTACAGCTACTCGTTCTGTAACTAGAACATCATGCGTCTAAATTTTCACTGAATGCGCCGTGATATTGAGGCAAAAAGTCAATTTGGCCCCTAAAAATCAAGTTTAATGAGCCACATGGCTCCTGAAACTCAAAGATGAGTTTCGAACACTGATGATATCACAGGGCTCTTTTTTCTATCCTGAATGCAAAGGATCATGATGAACATCTGAATTTTGTTATTCTGTTCTTCAGCTGCTTTCCAAGCATTCCAGTGGATGGATCACACTTCACTGTGATCCTAACAAAATTCATGAACTTTCCGTCCTACGAGCATGTCACTAACAAATAATAATAACAAATCAAAACAACCACCAAAAGTGAATATTTCATCACTTGGAACATCATGGGTCGGTCCAGATCGCTCGAGATTCAGTTCCAGTGCATTCCACTGTGATCTACCCTGCAGCCTGATTGTTGGGATTTTGTGCTTGTTGGGTGGACATAGATTAAAAGGTGGAGCGTAGGGCTGTTCTATCAGTTGTCGGTAAGCTACCAAAACAATTCCGTTGCAGATAAGTTACGATATGAGCGCTCATACCGATAGCGATCTGAGTTTTCGGTGCTGACAAAAATAAGCTGTTGCTATATGTACATCTATTTTACACGCCGCTGCGCCAGGCAATCTGACAATCCGACACACGGGGCAACAATGCATCCAGTGTGAGCTCTAAGAACTCAGATAAAGCCGGCTGTTAACAATATCATTGCCACTGTCAGTACCGCCACCGATAACGGTTTAAGAAGATACCAATTGCATTCCAGCAAGAATTCGTTTGAACACCCTTGGCAGAGAGTGAATGTTCGGCAATGTCTTATCGCTGCTTTATCGTGCCTTTGTAAAAGGAATGGACGACATATTGTCGGAAACTTAAGAGGCGCCTTTAGCTTGTCTTAAGTTCCACCCGACAAAGCAGCGATAAGACATAGCCGAACAATCATGCTCCGCCTTTTGACCTATGTCATCTATGTTTACCCGACAAACAAAATTTCAACAATCAGGCTGCTGTTCCGCGATAAAAAAAAAAAGCCCTCCGAACAGTTGGTATTGAGGTTAGGACTGGCAGATCAGTTTTGGAGTGCAAAGTTAGTGAAAAACCATAAATTTCGGAGCAATGAAAATTAAAGATGCGAGGACTATCGTAAAAAGAAGTAGTTATGGAAAATTACCTGCAGACACAGCTTGAAATCCGGGCAGACAGTGCATCGCACTCTCAGTCCTTGGACTTCCTCCTGGCAGTAAGAACAAGCCCGAGGTTTAGCTGACATTGGCGAGAAGTTTCGAAAGTCGTAGGATATGAAGACTAAGACATTATGTACCTAAGATTTGAGAGGGATATGCTGTGGGGTGAAATCATTGCATTGCAGGGGAGGTAGCTTCTAGGAATATTGAGAGACTTAAAAGGCAAAGCTGCGTTTGCATAAATACACCAAAAAGATGGACAGAAAAGTATATTCTGACAAAGAACACTGGTAGGGCTTTGGAAATTGATAAAATAAAGAAAAAACGGAAATAAAACTAAAATCGTTTTCACAGTCAAAGGCCTTAAAAACAAACAGCTCGTCAAAAATGACGCTCACCAAAATTTTGTAACCGATGGCATCGATGACTTGGAAAGTTCTCAATCTTGCAACTACGCTGCGCTAGCGATCCGTCTGTGGTCTGCCGCTGGTCTGCCGACTTCTTTTGTTTACAATTTGACCAAAAGTTTACCAATCAGTCTTTTTAAAGTTTTAAACGTTCGCTCAATCATAACTTAAGTCCTGATCCAGTCCTAATTTCGGCTAAAATTACCGCGTGATACTGTTGCAATCAACTAATTGTGTAGACTTTCATTTCAGTAAGTGCTTTTTCATCTCTCAAACATTTTGCATCATTTCACCCAAGGTTCCTACAGCAAGTCGTAAGTCACTTTTTCATCTCACAAGGGGAGCTTCCCAAGTGTAACCGGAATTTCGAGTTGAAATTTCGCATAAAGATACTAGAGATGATTTTAGGGATGCCATATTTTTTCGTTTTTTCGAATGGGGTCGGGAAAGCCCTCAATAAAAGGGCTAAAGATGCGGAAAAAACGCGTCCGCTAGCGGCACAAGTAAATGTAGGTGATAGAGGCTTCCAATCCTTATCAGTACCGCATGGCCAAACGGTAGCGCGCTCGCCTCGCAGGCGGGAGATCCTAGGATCGGATCCTGATATCAGCTCGTAATTTTATTTTACTTAATGCTTGTTTATCTTTCACTTACTTTATTTTGCACCATTCGCTCCGCAAACCGACTTACGAGGTAGAACACGTAGTGGCTGAAGATTTTTTACATATCGACGGTGAAACTACCAAACCACGTATCTCGGTTTGCGACGTCGCAGACTTCCTGTCATACTTTATTTTTTAAATGAAAAACTACTTAACATCCAGTCTTGAAAATTTCTGTGATTTTTCCTCTTTGTGCGGAGAAAATTCCGTGAAAATTTCAAGGAATGATATTGATTTGGTCTACTTCAAAAAAATAAAATGTGAGCGTAGATTTTTAATCACCGCAAACGAGATACGTGGTTTGGTAGTTTCACCGTCGATATGCTGATATAAACTCGAAGTTTCTCTTGGATTGAAACGTTATATGTAATTGAATTAACAAAACACTCTAAAACTCACCAAATTTCGTTGCCAAGCTGAATTTCCGGAGTATCAGTCGAATCTGTATCTGTATCTGACTGATACTCCGGAAATTCAGCTTGGCAACGAAATTTGGTGAGTTTTAGAGTGTTTTGTTAATTCAATTACATATCGACGGTGAAACTACCAAACCACGTATCTCGTTTGCGGTGTTTAAAAATCTACGCTCGCATTTTATTTTTTTGAAGTCGACCAAATCAATATCATTCCTTGAAATTCTCACAGAATTTTCTCCGCACAAAGAGGAAAAATCACAGAAATTTTCAAGACTAGACGTTAAGTATAGTTTTTCATTTAAAAAATAAAGTATCACAGGAAGTCTGCGACGTCGCAAACCGAGATACGTGGTTTGGTAATTTCACCGTCGATATAACGTTTCAATCCAAGAGAAACTTCGAGTTTATATCAGCATATGTAAAAAATCTTCAGTCACTACGTGTTCTACCTCGTAAGTCGGTTTGCGGAGCGAATGGTGCAAAATAAAGTAAGTGAAAGATAAACAAGCATTAAGTAAAATAAAATTACGTATAGTTATCAGGATCCGATCCGAGGGCCTCCCGCCTGCGAGGCGAGCGCGCTACCGTTTGGCCATGCGGCACTGATAACGATGCAGAGCCTCTGTCACCTACGTTTAGGTACCTTTTGCCGCTAGCGGACGCGTTTTTTTCGCATCTTTAGCCCTTTTTTTGAGGGCTTTCCGACCCCATTCGAAAAAACGAAAAAATACGACATCCCTAAAATCATCTCTAGTATCTTCATGCGAAATTTCAACTCGAAATTCCGGTTACACTTGGGAAGCTCCCCTTGTCAGCGAAGCAGTCGGAAGCATTCACACTCACCAGATTTTTCAGTTATATCATCTTAACTTAGTAAGACGCGCAAGTTATACACCGCAAAATTTGTACCTATCCACCAATCAGGTTGTCTGCCCTATTCTTATCGACAGTAAGTACAAAAAAATTTGTCTGCCAAGTTATGTTACAGAGTAACTTCATTAGTCACATCCTAATTTAAGCGATTTTGTGCTCTGTAGAGTAATCTGCAGAAACCTGGGTACATAGGCACTTTATAGTTCAAATAGCAGAGTTGCAGAGTTCAGGACTTATTGCCGCTTGGTGACTGGGTTTCTTCCGAAGTCGCATTCCCTAACCGGGAACTAAATTAACTCTCATCGTGAACGAGTGCATCCAGCCATCCATGCATACCTACGTCCATTTTACAGTATTTTTAAAAAATGCTCAAGACATTTTAATGGATCAGGTATATCTCAATTCTGTAAACAATACTTGTGAAGGAAGAGCAGTTGGTCATCGTATAGGATGAGCTGGGCTTTACAGTATTGCAGTGTAATTTATGAATCAATCTCTTTAATTGGCAGGAGTTATTCCTGCCGGAAGACCAAAATCATTTTTGTCCATCATCTTTTTGATAGGCTGTCCTAGTTTCAAGGAGGAGCGTGTAACGAAGTTTCTTATTATTGATTACTCTATCATGAACATGAATAATGAATTTAATCAAGAGCACTTATTTGAATTAGAATCAAAGCCAAAAGAGAACGTGATAATTGCTTTTTTTCTCAGACCCTCTTTGTCGTTATCAATGACTCCCTTTCCACCTTACCCGGTTATTAAAGTCAACTGACGGCTGCTATTATTTTTTTCTCCTCATAACGCGTAAGAGTGTTAAATAATTTGATCTCATAGCTTTCAATTTGATTCGGTCTAATCAACTTAGTATAGAAAAATCTAAATCAAATTGCACTGATTTTTAAGGCTGATTTTTCCTTACACCTAATCGATGCTCGTACTATCCAAAATTAATCAGCCTGGAAATTCCATTTCCAAGAGGAAAGTAAAAATTCAGGCATTATTATAAATCAGGGCAAAAGCGAAAGCCTTTGTGTCAGCTTTGAATTATGAGAAAATAAGGAAAAGTTCCAAAACAGTTCAGCAGTTTTAAGATTATAAAAAAAGTTATCGGATTTTTTTCTTCCTCTAATTTTTCCCTTTTTTACTTTATCTCGTCTCTCTTTTTTGGTTTTCTTTTCATGATAAATATAATTCACCTCATCAAACGGGGGGGGGGGGGCTTTGTTACTTACCCACTGCATTTTTTAAAAACACTTAAAAAAATGTTGTATCTGTTTAAGAACCCTGTTTTGCGATATGTGTTTGAAAATTAAACTTTTACTGCCAGTCCGAGGAGAGAGCAGTAAAATTTCCAGAGAAAGTCATCCAGGGAATTTTTTGGAGACTTGCAAAATGTAAGGGGAAAACTTTGACAACGTTGCATGACCTCATATTAAATGTAGTGTTGGGACAGTGGTGTCCCTAGAGGCAACGACTGTGACTGTTAAATTAAACTTTCAAAATGCTTGTAATTTTCAGAAAGAAAAGTGTTTTTAACAAAAACTCATAATTTACAAATAGGAAAGGCTCCGTTGGTATCTTTCAAAGTCAAATTTTGGAAAGATGAATCAACAGTGAAAAAAATGTTTAAAAACCCTGAAAGTTCAATTGATTGTGAGTAGTTTTTTAACTTTTAACTAGTTCCAAGACGAGTAGAAAAAAAAACTTCCACTAAGATCCACTGCAGTTTTTTTGACTATTATGATGTTTAAAAAAATTGTTCCAAAACTCTTAAAAATAGTTATAACTTTTTTTCTATCTTTATTTTTAAAAATAATTGACATACTTAAATTTTAAGAATTTCTAAAAACTGTTTTTCGACAGTCATTTTTTTAAACTTGAAATGCTAAAAAAAAATTGTTCAAAAACTCTAAAATAACTTTTTAATTGATTGTTTTTTATATTTTTTAAAAACTCGTTGGCTTTAATTTCAAGAATTACTAAAAAGTGTTTTTCTACAGTCACTATTTGTCTTACTTTAAAATGTTTGAAACACTGTTTTCAAAAACGCTTTAAAATAGTTTCAAAATTATGTTTTGAAAGACTCATTGACGAAATCACAAAAAAATTTCCAAAAAGTTTTTTTCCCAGCCGCTAGGGTGGGGAGACCTTGAAAAGTCCCAATTCGTCACCTATCGGCCAAAGTATCACAAGTGTCATGCGACGTTTCAAAATTTCCCCCGCTTTTTTTTTTTTACAGAGATATTGTTCGACGAAGCTGTCCGAAAATTTCACGAAATTTTCTTCAACCTTTCTGTGAAAAAATAAGATGGCGGCGGAAATTTTGAAACTTCGCATGACGCATAGAGGTAAAAAGGAGGTGTTTGCATTTCGGGCATCTTGGATTTTTTTTTTTGATGACGCTCGTCGGCACGTACGATTTTTCTCATCGATTTTCTTGGAAATTGTGTAGTTTATGGATACATGTCATTCTGTATCCAGTGTTTGAAATTATATCATTAGTTGATTTCAGCAAAAAAAACTGACGTTATGGTCCATTTTTCATACTTCGACTTCCAGATATTGCCGGGGTATTCGTACCGACCCACGTCACGGGGTAATCAACCCTCAAGACGCAAACACCTCCTTTTTTTTTCTCTATGCTGAATCCGCCCCCTCTTCATCATCCTGCCGTGCTAAGGAAAAACGCCGTATGAGCCTTTAGGCGTTGCCAAATTTCCTTCAATAAATCACGAATTTTCAGGGAAATTTGTCAACGTTTTTCCTGCAATTTTTCAGATCATTTTGTTCGCAATTTCACCTAAATTTCCTGGAAATTCCAAGGAAAAATATACATAGCTTTCTTCAAAAATAAACATTTTATCGAAGGTAATTTGGCAACTCTCGAATGTTCATACGGCGTTCTTCCTCAGCACGGCAGCATCAGCGCCACGATCACCCCCTCCCCCTTCGTCCTCCGTCCGTAATCCTCTTCCCCTCAAATCGCCCCCTCCCCATCTCATCCACGCACACATTTTTATAAATTATTTTTTCATTGTTATCATATGTCCTCCATCCGGGTTTCAAGATCTGTCACTCCTCGATAGTAATTCCCGTGTTTTTTTTTCTCCATTCAGCCGGGAGCGAGGGTCTTGCGAAGTGCGACGAAGCATGGAGGGTCGCTGTTGAGAGGCGTCGGATCAATATCCGCGGACGCGGAAGTGCGGCGGGTTGCGGCACGCGCCGGTAGAGGGCGCGCGGTCCCCAGGATCCCCGCGAAACGGCGGCAGGCACGGCAGTATGTGGGATGGTAAGTAGCCACGCAACTTTCATCGGGCTTTTCGTCGGCCGAGTCGTTTCTGTTATCAGCGTTCGCTGTTCCCGGGCCCTCGCCGGAGGAGAGGATGTATTTCAGTAGGTATTTTATAGTGTGACCGCGGGTAACCACCCTCGGGGATGTTATCTCGAGGGGTCTTCCAGTTTGGGGGTGAAGGAGCGGATCTGCTGGAGGATCTTCTGGAAAGTTCAGGCTTCAATGAGGGGAATTTTGTAGCAATTTAAGATTGTGTTTTCATCCCCCCCTCTCCTTTCTGCCTCAACCCCCTCCAGAAAGGAAAAGGGAGAGGGTTGTGGTGAGGTTTTTTGAGGATCTTTGCGATAAGAATTCGTAGATTTTTCCAAGATTTTTCGCAAAATCGGGACTTTGGCAAAGCTGAAATGTTCAGTATTTTTATATTTTGTTCATCTAGTTTTTTTTTTTTTTTTTTTTTTTTTTTAGGGAGAGGGATTATGATGGTTTGATTTGACATACGTTTGTTTTCTGTGAAGGAGGATTGTGTGAGCACCTGTGAAAATATCAGCAGGGGATTCGCTGTAGATTTCTCTGAAAAATGAGTTTGTGGCCAAAATGGAAGTGAGTTTTTTTCTGTGTTCTTCCAATTATTTTGTTGAAACCACCAGTACAAAAAAATTCTTTGTTTCTTCTTTTTGTATGAATGGTTTCATTAATCATCTTTTTCAAAATTTAATATTTTTTTTTTGTCACTGTCAAAATTCTTGACAGTTGGATCAAAGCTATGTATCGATTTCTACTTCATATTTACCAAAATTTGATTCCCCAACAGGTGTGTTTAATCTTTTGTAATCAAACTTTCTTGCAGAAAAAATTGTCTGTTGCTGATTTAAGTTTTCTTTATTTTCCAGCAACTATTTTCTTGAGCACGCTGACACCAAAATTTTATGTCGCTCTAACTGGAACTTCCTCCTTAATCTCAGGATTGATTTTGGTAAGTCAAGCTACTTGTTTAAGAAATTTTCATTTTGAAACTACAGAGGAAGAATGATTGGGTGTTATGGAAATTGTAATAAATGCCAAAGAAAAGAATAAAGGTCAGAATTGTTCAAAATTGTTTCATAGAAAAAAATGATCAGTAGGAAAGACTAGTGTCCCAAGTTTTTTTCTTAAAAGTTTGTGTGACAGCTTCTTAGGAATATGTGGAATTTGCACTTAAAAAAAGACTAGAATAGATAAACAAAGAACAAAAACAGGAGAAATATTGAAGTACCTAGTTATGTGAATGCTCTATCCTCACTATTAGACTTTAAGTACCTAACCATGAAGTGTTGTTCAATTTTATTTCACATGGAAAAAAAAGGATTGCTGATTTAACAATTCAATTGTTTAAAAATATGTCCGACATGTTTCAAATGTACATTTTACAATGTGGAAAGCTAATTTAACCTCGAGGGTGGTTACATTAGCATTTTTTTATTGTAAAATCTACGTTGAAACATGTCAGACACTTTTTTTAACTACAAAATTGTTCAATCAGCAATTTCATTCTTTCTGTGCACTGAAGTTTCAATTGTACTCTTTTAGTCTTGGTCATTCTCATTGTTGTTGTCAACGAAATTTTCTTTTAGATTTTTGAATGGTGGTACTTCCGGAAATATGGGGCATCGTTCATTGAGCAAGTTTCCCTGAATCACATTAGTCCATGGATCGGCGGCGGGGAAGCTATTGGGAACTCGGGGACATCTAACTCTCCTCCGCAACCACAACCAGTGCCAGGTCCGTTATACATTTCAAAGTCTTACTTAGGTCCTCAGTCTGTTTATGGTTCTATCAATGAATTGATTCTAATGTTTACAAGTCGAAATAATTGTCAAAATAATGAAGCTGGGCCGAATTTGAACCAATGAAAGCAGATTATGGATGTGCAAATTGTTATGTGTAAATAGGTGAAATGTATTTATATTGAGGTGTATTTTTACCCTTCAAAGAAGGGGCTCCATGTACAAATAAATAAATAAATAAAGGATTAGTAACTGTCCATAGATGTAGGGACATTAATGCATTGAGGTAGATTTTTTACTTTCTTGCTCCCCTAGGGTAGAGGAAGTATTGTCATCCTGCAAGGGGGGGGGGGAGGAGTTAAAATTTCATCATTTCTAGTTTTCAGTAGGGTCGAAAAATCGAATTTTGAGTTTTGAACTGCATGGTGCATACCGTGGTTTTGATAGTTGATTCTATTTATAAAAATCGAATTTTTTATGATCACTTACGACTGATTATTAATAAGTGAATTATTTGTGCGTCCCCTACTTTTGACAATCAAGTGCTTATCGTTGCATAATTTTCATTTGCAAATGAATGGCTTTAAAGGGAATTTTTCATTCAAACACTTGCTTCCATGAAATTTTTCTCCCCAAAAAGTCAGTGAGCATGAACGAAATGTGAATATCATTTTTCTTCTTAGAGTGTAAAGTATGGCGGAATCCATTGAATCTGTTCCGAGGAGCGGAATATCAGAGGTTTCTGTGGGCAACAAACAAAGAACCACTCACATATTACGATATGAATCTATCTGCCCAGGATCATCAAACTTTTTTCACCTGTGAGGCCGATGCCGGCAAAGCTGAGTATGAAAGTAAGTAAATTATCTCCATCATAATTTTTTTCCAAAACAGTTTTTATTTCCTTAGTTGGGGCGGGTGCTTCTATTGTTTTTAACCAAAAAAGTTTCAATAGTTCTGAAAATAAGAGCACCAGTAAAATATTATGTAAGGCATATCATATCTGTACAGCACACAAATTACTTAACTGACAGGCTTGACAGCCAATGTGTTGGAACCAGGGTGCTGTTCAAGATTTTTGCAGAGTCAGGCATAAAATGATAAGGTTTTTTCATTTCATTACAATTCAGTGAAACAACACAGCAGGTAGGGGTGGTCGTGTTATCAGACTAAATAATCAAATTAAACAACGTAATTTTAGAAAAGTTGTTTTTTGAAACTCCATCCGTCAATTTCCATGCCTTATTTACCTTTCTTGGTGCCATGCTGAGCAGTTCTCCCCAACCCGAGTCCAAAACTCAGGGCTACAGCTGCCATTAAGGTGCCTGAGTTATTATTGTTCTCTCTTCATTTTTGCATCTTTTTTTACTGTGTTGTACATACATCCGTAAACTTTCCGAATTAAATTAGTGAAATAACGTTCACAAGTAATCTAGATTGTGATGATACTATTATCTAACTCTAGTCGCCAACTTTTAAGTAGATTGAAAGGTATCTTTCTCTGTGACTTGCCAGTATTCAATTTAGTCCATATTTTTTCCTAAAACTGTACAATAGCCATTTCAAGAATTGTTCCCATCGGCCGGTACTAAAAGAATAATAATGCCAGCGTCGCCATTATAAAGTCTTGAAAAAAAATTTGGACTAAATAAGTTTGTTGCGCGCGAGAAATACAGCGGAATTAATTTTCTCTTAACTTTTGAAATTGCATAAAAATCACGTTGAGCACGCCAAAAAAGTCTGGTATCTACTCCCTGGTGCGCAATCTGCACAGTTTGTAACACACTCTTTCAAGTTGCCTGTGTCTGCGGGCAGTTATTCTCAGTCACTGCGGCTCAGGTTTGAGAGGAATAGGTAAAACTAACCTGATTAAACAAACGATCTCACTAACTTTTTCTTCCGTAAGTTTTCAAGCGTTTATTTCCCTTTTCTTTTTTTTATTTTGCAAAAACAAAAGCTTAGAATCGATTGAAATCTTACGCAAGGTGAGTTTATAACAGTTTGCGAGATTGTTTGTTCATTCAGGTTAGATCTCTCTTTGGGCAAACCAAACGACCAGCCACCAAGAAAAACTGCCTGCGGTGAATTTGAAAAAACGTGTTACATACTATGCAGATTGCGAGCTAAGGAGTGGATTACAGACTTTATTGATATGTCCAACGTGATTTTCAAGGGAATTTCCCGATCGAGAGTGTATTTAGTTGGCTGTATCTCTTGCATGCAACAGCCCATTAAGTATTGGTGAGTCTCAGAGAAAGGTACCTTTTAAACTACAATCTAGGTAGGTTTTATTTCTCACATTTTCATAAATTCAAAGATTCCAAAGTCAAGAAGAATAGGATGTAGGTCTTCTCATGTCTCGCTTATATCATGTATAAAATGATCGATTATTTCATCTTAATTTCTCAGTCATGCAAACTGCTTGGAGAGAAAGGAATCCTGCAGCGCGGGTCAAAGCTGCTCATGAGGCTCTGGAGAAAAACCCTGATTGCGCACCAGCTTACATCTTGCTAGCAGAAGAAGAGGCAACAACTATACTAGAGGTTGAAAGCATTTTGAAGAAAGCTCTCAAGTGTGCTGAGATCAATTACAAGAAATCTCAGTTAGCCCAACATCAAGGCAGTGGGTCTGAGTCTACTTACCGTAAGTTTCATAAAGAGCATCCAGATAATTTTCATTTTTTGAAGATGAAATGTGATTTTTTTGTTATTACCGACGTCTAGCATTTAAAATTTCTGAATATCAGTATTGAAAAAGTAAGTCCGGAATCAGCAGTTTTACATATCAGCGAAAAGGAAATTGTTTTTCCGTTGAAAAATTTGTAACATTCACTGCCAAGCCGGTCATAGTGAATAGCGTCTTTAATCTTGCTGCTGTATGACAGAGACTTTTTCTATGGGCCCTAAATTTTAGAGTACTAACACACACTACTGGTTGTGTACAAAACCGATGAAGAGCATTAGTCTCTCAGCCATTGGCGCAAACTAACATTTGAAACATTTTAATTCCTGAGCCCTTTGCACGTTTTTTTAGCCTAACAGTAACGATTCTGCCAAAACGCATTAATAGTGAACATGTTGAAAGGTTCAAGATGGCAGCTCTCCTCTAAAAAATAATCCTAAGAAGTGCTCAAATGAAGAATATATAAATATTCTCTCTTCATAAATTTGGATTTTCTCTCTTGGAAAGTGCAATGTAAAGCTCCCACTATGATAGATTAAATTATTACCACATTTCTATCTTACTGTTTTCAAATCACTTGTTTTGCACCATTCATTAAAGGCTTGTTTCATTTTGTTTTAATGCAGGAAGGGATACAAATGTCCTTATTTACATTAAACGAAGATTAGCTATGTGTGCAAGGAAACTTGGCCGGCTAAAAGACGCTGCCAAGATGTTTAGAGATGTAAGTAATTTCCTCTTCATCTCCAACCTTGATGTACGATTTGATTGATTTCTTTTAGAATCATGTTGATCTCAATGAAGATTGAGATCCTTGAAAAATTCTTTCTACCCTGTGACCATATGGATCTCCTGTACGCAAGAGATGCAACTAAGTAGGTAGACTTTCTACAGGTACAATGGGTCACTTAACTGTGAACAAATTTCGACTTGCGAATACATTTTTCTGAAGGTAAATGACGCGTAGAACCCGATGCACACATTGAAAACGCAAAAAAGTAACTCAATAACTGAGAAATACATAGTTCAAATCACTCAACTTATCTGCAAATTTAAAACGCACCGGTTTTGCACCGAACGGAATGATGTCATCTCGCACTAATCAGAAGCTAGCATGGGTTTCTACAACTTCCATCAAATGTCTATATACTCCTCGTACGGAAGAACAATACTAGAGTCTTTAGTATGTCTTTAGAATTCAAGAATCAAATCTCATTTATGTTACCTGTTGTAAACAAGCAATAATTCCACATTGAAATACGTTTTATTTTAACACACATCAGTGAAAAATGAGAGAAGATTGCGATTTGACTACCATAGTACATCACCACCGTTAGTGTCCCGCCTATCGGGTGCGTTTGAAATGTCTTGCACTTTTTGGATTTTTCAAGAGTGGTTTTCTCTGCGTTTTCGGCTCCATAAAAAAGTGGAAAAATCACCACATTTTCTACTCACCTCGTACTTTTAAAATATTAAATAAAGTAAACAAGGTTTAGTGACTCATTGCCCAAAACTCACAATAGGCACTTTTAAAAAGTCTGAAACTATTTCCTTAACAAATCTCCCAATCCAATCTGTACAGTTTGTATCATGTTTCTTTGAAATTGCCTGCATGTAGGGGTAGTTTTTCTTAGTTGCAGGCAATTAAGTAGGTTTCCTTAGAGAGGGGGATTGGGGGAGATAGAGATAGAGACGCAAGAAAATCCAATTAAAATAAGCAAACAATTTTGCAAACTATTACAAATTTTCCTTACAAATGGTTTCTGCAGGGGTGCAGAAACTGCCTGATCAAGCGCCTGGCTGGGCGAGTGAAAATGTGGAAAAGCCCCAAAAAATGTGGAAGGAGGGAACATTTTGAGGGGCCAAAAGTCTAAAATTGAAGAAAAACGTCATCTCTTTTTAGATTGGTGTGGAAAACTGATAAGAAAGATGTGGAAAGCCGGCTGGCGGGCGCGTGAAAATGTGGAAGCTTGAAAAATTCTGCACCCCTGGGTTTCTCCTGACTTATAGCATTGTGTCTGACTGGGATTCAGCAGGGATTGAAAAATTTAAGGGAAAATGACAGAAAAATAAGGGAATCTGTTCCAGAATCTGGGGATCTCGTTCTTCTACCGCTTTGACACCATTTTAAGGTTTATGTTATTGCACCTGATCTGCCATTGTTGACCTCGTCAATCTTCAAACGTTCAGAGTGATAGAGGCGCTTCCATTGGCCACATAATATAAACATCAAAAACGCGTTTGGAATTAAATATTCTAATGTTCGCCAAGGAATTGGCTGAAAGATGAAGAAAATTTATATTCGTATCTAGAATTCTGGGGGATTATATATAGTTTTCCCCAAGAATATCCTGGGGAAGTGGAAAAAAATCAAAATTTCTCATCAAGGAATGTGCTTTTGAAAATCAGGAAAAAAATCAGGGAATGAGCAAAGTCAAGAATTTTAGACATCATGATTTCAGCTTTTTTTTTTTTGCATTTCATGTATCAAATCAAATCTATTCTCCCCAACCCTGAGCAACTGTTTGAAATGATTTCTGTGCAATTTTAATTAATGAAATCCTCAATTTTCTATTTTTCCAGTTAACTAAAGAAATTCCTCCGATAATGAGTGTTCTGAACATTCATGAGAATCTCATAGAAACGCAGCTGGAAATGCAAGCCTATGCAGATGTCCAAGCTGTTCTAGCCAAATATGATGACATTAGTCTTCCAAAATCTGCTGCAATATGTTATACAGCTGCGCTACTTAAATCTAGGGCTGTTGCTGACAAGTAAGTTTTCCTCTCAGTCAATCAAGTTTCCACGAAAAAATTCTCTCACATGACCTAACATTAGGACAATTAGGCTCTCATCCCCAAGAAATCGTCACGTTGTTTTTGAGATAGTTGCAGGTCTCAAGAGAAAATACGATTTCCAGGTAGATTTGACCAGGTAGACTTCCCTTGCTGCAGAAAATTAAGTTAATATCCCATGAATTGGAAGTCTCATGAATGGACCACTAGACAAGGTACAAATTAAAGCATTTTGATACATGTTTCTTCACTAGAATTTCACGTAGCACACGATTCTTGCATCAAAAATCACTGATTTAAACTCCTAACTAAAATATTAACGTTTTAATTTTACATCGGCAATGGGAAATTTGGATTGCCCAGTCACAAGAAACACAACACTGCCCGTGAATCAAATTTTGCACTACAGCGGTTTTGGCAGGCTTCTCAATCAAACATCGTTCATTTCCCACTCTTTATTGTTCAAAGTGTGAACAATATGCTATAGTGCATGCTATGTCATTTTCGTTGCACGAATCGTGTCCTAGGTTAAATTTTGATTTAGAAACATGTATCAGAATGCTTAACTTTATACTTTGCCTAGTGGTCCATTGAGAATTTATAGGTAGTGTTCCTGATATAAAAAAGTGTTCTTATTGAAAGATCCACTCCATTTTCCTGCAAGATTGATTGCCTCTGAAATGCAAAGAAAAAACCCAGCATATTTGTAAGACAAGAAACCTTTACTAATAGCTGTTGGAAGTTTTCCGAATTGGCAGAAATGAGTCTCTACCAAATATGTCAATTTTCAGGTCAAGTAACCCAGCGCACAGATACACAGGGTAACAATGCTTTGACTTGGGGCTCTAGCAGTTTTTATAATGCCAATCGTTTCCAACAAGAGTGCCTTATCAGAGTGTATCAGTATTTTGGAACTAGTTATATTGATAGCTTACGGACAAAAATTTGCTTGAGCACCCTCATCATTGATATTATTAATTTATTTCCAGATTTTCTCCTGACATAGCGTGTAAAAGAGGTCTCACTCCAGCAGAAGTTGTCGCAGTAGAAGCAATTCATAGAGCTGTGGAATTTAATCCTCATATACCCAAAGTGAGTTTTTTCATTTTTTGACAGCTCTGATTTTACAGGTTGATCTATAAGGTAGAGACGTATAATGACTGGCAAATAATGAAAAACGCAAATGGAATCTTCCGGTGCTTAGAATACCCTGTGGACTTCAGAAAGATAAAAATTGCTAACTCTTACAAAAGAATCGTTCAGTTGTGCTAGTCACAATTGTTTTGATGGTTTGAGCCTCCAGATGAGCAAACAATAATAAGATCCGTCCAAGTGCATAGTTTCTACATTTAATATTAATGGAGATATCGCCTCTGAGCAGAGCTGGCTTTAAATCAAGTGCATCTGCACTGGGCAGCAAATTTTGGGAGGCGGCAAATTATTGATTTTTTAATTTTTATATATTCATATATAACTTATTAGAATTAGCGTATGATAGCTTCACCGAGAAGACAACAACATGGCTTTTACATGTATTGTATGATTAGGTCACCTTTGAGACTTTTATTTACCTATTACATTATTCGGTTTTTTTTTTTTTGGGGGGGGGGGGATTTTTCAGCCAATGGTGGGGGGGGTTGCAATTAAATTTTCTGTACTTAGCCCAAAAAAACTTAAACTGGTTTACAGAAGGCTATATCTCTGTTAATATTCGACGTTGAAACTTGGTGTTTTGGCATATCTTATAATCTGAAATTGTCAAAACACAATTTTGTGACTCGAGCAACTGACTTATTCTGCAGCGCTATGGAATATCATTGTACGAGCCCTAGGAGTTGCCAGATTTCTCCCAATAAAACACAAATTTTTGAGAAAAGTTGTGAGTACAGATATTTTCCTTTAAATTTTCTGATACCTACTTTCAATCGAATTGTGAATGAAATTCTCTGAAAAGTTGAGAGAAAAATATCCAAAAGTTTCCTCGAAAATTTTTACGCAATGGAAGGAAATTTTGCAATGCTTGAAGGCTTGTGTGGCGTTCTGTAGCATGACAGTATAAGAAGAGGACAGTGTTTGTCCACATGAGAGGACCTCCAGACTCTTTATTCAAAGAATGCTCAGAATAAATTTCGATAAAGACAAAATGAAACTATCTCTGAGACCCATTTAAAAAGATTTAATGTTGATTCTTAGAAGTTCTTCTTAGCCTTTTTGGACTCATTGGTTCTCTTTTGTGGCAGTACTTATTAGAAATGAAGCCTTTGATTCTACCACCGGAGCATATTTTAAAACGTGGTGACTCGGAAGCCATCGCATACTCTTTCTTTCACCTTTCTCATTGGAAACAAGTGGAAGGCGCTTTGAACCTTCTTCATTGCACGTGGGAAGGCACTTTCAGAATGCTCCCTTATCCGCTTGAGAGAGGGCACCTTTTCTACCCTTATCCAACTTGCACTGAGTGTGCAGACAAAGAACTATTGCCAGGTATGTAATACCTATTTGTGCTAACTCCTTCAATG
This sequence comes from Bemisia tabaci, assembly GCF_918797505.1. Taxonomy (NCBI): domain Eukaryota; kingdom Metazoa; phylum Arthropoda; class Insecta; order Hemiptera; family Aleyrodidae; genus Bemisia; species Bemisia tabaci. Next base: position 3,424,777 of record NC_092802.1, read on the forward strand.
ACTGATCTTCCTTTTAGGTATGATCTGTAAACTTTATTTGAAGCAAACTATAAATTACTCAATCAATAATGAGGCTGCTGCAGGGATGCTGAGTTTTAATTGATCTTTTGAGCAGAAAAATCGGTCACAAAATCGATTTTTTGACCAGAAAAATCGATTCAATTGAATCGGTTTGATCTATCTGCGATTTTGTTTCCGTAAGTCGATGAAATTTTGCGATATTTCCGATTTTTTTTTTTATTGACAAAGCTTCTCTCATAGGCTAAAGTCTATCCCACAGAAGTATCTTTTCAGTTTTGTGCTGAATTTTTACCCTTGAAAAGTTGTTGAAATTTCATGGAAAATGGAAGTACATGGATCATCAAAATGAAATTTGACATCTCTAATGGAGGCCAAAAAAATCGACTGTTACCCGTATATCGATTCAGCTTTTATTGATTTTTAGACAAAAATCCACACCTCTAGGCTGTTGCATAGTGCTGAAATTGCTTAGAAAGTTTGTAAGACACAACTCGCATTGTAAATTTGAGCAAGAAGTTCATTTCCGATCTCAAAAAAGCGCAACTGGATAGAGCCCTCTTCAAAAAATTGTATGCACTTTAAGACTACAACTGAAGATCCACCATCTTGATTCTTGCGTTTTCCTTCAATGCTAAACTGACGGCACGAAATCTTCTGCCGCACTCTAAAGGTGTGTAAACTTATTTGGCGTCAACATTAACAAAGGCTCAAAATTTTAGTTACTCAGAGACCGTTTCTCATTGACCTGAAGCTCATAATATCGTATGAAGTGACGACTCTTGGTATTGAACATTGTGAATCCAGTGCATACCAACGCCGCCGCACGATCTGCACCTGTGTTATACTGTTATCAAACCATTGGAACTTTTCTACTAATTTAAATTAAATGTTCAAACAAATGTAAACATTTGATAAAAAACGAGCTATTTTCATGATTTCAAAAGGTGCAAGTGTATCCACAATCTTTTGTGACCTTATAAGCATAATTGGGATTCATAACCTCTTGTCATAATAATTGTGACCAGGAAGTAAATGAACAAATGCAGGTAAATGGATTCAATCATACTCCTTTCATGGCAAAATTTCTTATCCTATTCGATCAGGCAATTCAACCATAGTAAATTTTTATTTTCTCTATTTTACAGCGTTTCATGATGTAAGTGTCTACCCGAAAAAAGAGCTGCCATTCTTCATTCTATTCACAGCAGGTCTCTGCTCCTTTACTGCACTTCTTGCCTTACTCACGCACCAGTACCCTATGTACATGGGAATCGTTGCCAAAACTGTAAGTACCTACCTTTTGGACAGCTGTAATGTAATAAAAAAGAAACGGGCTTTGTTGTGTTCCACACAGCAAAATTTCCACAAGTGGTTCTTATGTTTGTAAAAGAAAACCAAGCACTATTTTGCTTCTGAATTTCCTAAGAGTATCTCTTTGATCATGAAAAGTAAACATTGAAAATTGTAAGGCACGCTCATTAGTATTCCTTAAATAAAAAAAAATTGTGAGGAAAATCTTGCAAAGTGAAATACAGTCAGGCTCGATACGTATGTATTCATTTTCAAAATTATTTAGCACCAAGAGAATTGGAAAGCAAGTTGTTTTCGCATCTTGTAGCGAGGTGATGAGCAGGAAAAGTGCTTTCATACTAGAAACTTGCCTTCAAATTGGAAGAAAATGTTGAAATGTTTTTGGTTTCTTTGGATGTATTTCTATCAAACAGATTTAAGTGCAGGTGAGAAATATGGGGTGTGCTCGTTAGTTCTCTGTCCGTAAGAGTGAATGAGAATAATAAAGCGCCAGTGACGTTAGCGGCAATGATCGAGCTGTGGCGCGAGGGGGAGTTTGTTGTCGGGGCGCTTTAACTCATGAGCCCTGTCCACAACAATCTCGCCCCATGCCTGCGGCTCATGAATCCTGCATTCAGTTGCCACATAGTTCTCTTTGCTGAATTTAAAATCCAGCTTTTCCAATTCTTCGAGGGGAATCATGACCAGTTTTTACATTGTTTTTTATGCAGCTTTCTAGAGCACACCCCATATTTCTCACCTGCACATAAACCTGTTTGATAGAAATTCGTCCATTTTAGGAGAGGCTCGAGGGGTAATTTATTTTTTATTTTCTTCTTTCTTAGCTCAGATTATAGGTCGGTTTCTGAAATAGGTACAATCAGATTTTAAAATGCTTTCCCTTGAATTAAAGTCCAAGTTTCGGAACTAGTGGATTACAACAGTTTTACTGCGTTTCTCTTGTTTTCGTTTCTGGTGCTTGAGCTTTTTAGAATAACCAATTCAACTGTGTGACTCTGTGAAATGATTGAAAAACTAACCTTATGGTTCTGATTCTAAGTGTATCATATGCGCTACAAACTCGTATTTTTGTTTTCAGATGCTCGGTTGGGCTTCCCTCCCCTTCCACTTTATACTCGACAAATTAGAGGCTCTCCTGCCGTCTAACATCTTGCAACAACTCTCCAGAATATAAGCCAGTTGCGCTGTGAAATTGTTGGATTGCGATGGCATGAAAATTTATTTTTTGACGAAATTAGTTTTTAAAAGAAAAATTGAACTGAATCATGTAGCTTTTAAAATATTTCCCTGTCTCCTAAATTTAAGTCTCTATTTAATTAATTATTTATTTTTATCAATAAAAAAAACTGTTAGTTCCTAATGTCCCGAGTTAGTTTTTCTTGACATTTTCAGTATCAGGAAACTGGAAAGAGAAGAGTTTTTTCTGTGCTTAGTGAAGCAAGAACGATTTGTTGGGTAATCATTTAATTAAAAACTGTACAAAAACAAGGAAAATTAAATATGTTTACCACAAATACTTTTGGTGGTGAAAAGACAAGGAACAGGTGGTAGAATTTGTAAAAACTATCTATTTGTCCTCCAAATCTGCTCATATTTGCTATAATTTATGATTTGCTTGATAACATCCAACCGTTCTTCTTCAGAGAGAGGAAGCATTTTGATAAATGGAAGAAAGCACTGTAAAAAAATGAAATAATTGAGTTAAAGATCAGGATATTTGAGTTTTAAAAGGGTACACCAAGGTGGGAAAATAATTTCCTTTCGCAGAAAAACGCCTGACCAATCAGAAATACTTTTGTTGATAACTTAAGTTCAAATACATATTTTGACTCGACTGGACAGAAATTACTCCCCTAAAAAATGTCTACCTCCGAACTTCGACTTTTTTGCAGAGGGTGTTACATATGTATTTTCAAATTGGAAATATGATCGATAAGATAATTAGGCACATTTATTTCAAGCATTCACAGAAGTGATGACCTCTCAGAGACCCTCAAAAATTTGAAAATCTAGTAGAAACAGAGACTTACAAAGTGAGGTTCGATGCCCAATTTGGTGAGGAGCCTTTCGCGCAACCTCATGTAACCAACAGGTTCTCCAGTTTTATAACAATGCCCGAACTCTCCAGTGCCGTAGATACAATGCCACTTTCCTCCAGCTGATGGTAAAGTGGTTTTCAAATATGCATCAGGCCTAAGTTCTTCGGGTATTGGTAAAGGCCTTCCTGTCTCTTCCTCCAGACAGTAGATTATGTCTGTGAAACAGTGATTTGTCGTCAGTAAAATCCTATACCAAAAGCTTAAATCGACAAGAGTTTCGAAGCAGTTCTCACAAAATTTAGAATCAAATTAGATGTATCTTTCAGGGTTTCCACTTGTTCTCAATTTTGAAATTCCCTGTGTTTTTCCTGCAGTGTTGGCAGAAAATAACTCTGCTAAAATGCATCTGTCGCAGAGGTGTAACCTAGCCACTCTGCCGAGACTCTGGTAAACTTAAAAACGTTAATTTTAGCTTTTACAAATCTTGTCCAACTTCACTACTGTAGAATACTGTTCTACATTGAAGTGATTATGTGCAAATGGACGAAATTCAAGGATTTTGAAAAAACAGAAATTACAGAGTTAGCATCCAATTCCCTGGGTCTTCACTCTAAGTTGAATTCCTTGGGTTATTGAGTTGAATTCCTTTAGTTTTCCCCGTAGCTAAAACCCACATCTTTTCAATTTTCACTAATCTGTAAGATTCAAACCTCATGACAAGCGAGACATAAGGGTTGCAACTATTTCATTTTAACATGTAAAAACAATGCTTCTGAAATTTTCTGCGGTTTTTGTTTACATAAATGAGATAACCCCCCACGGTTCGTTTCAGAGGGAGGTAAATAAAATAGTGTTGCCCACTCAAAATTTCTTCGGGATCTTGAAGTAGGATGCATACACAGTCATTTAAGCCTAAAATGAAAATATTCTGTCGAGCTCTTCGAAAATAAAATCGATTTTTGTGTTTTTGGCGCTAAAATGGCCTTCAAAAACGATCAATGATTCAATTCCGATGGGATGTGCATATGCAAAATGGTACATGTATGATGAAATCTACGTATTTTTGGACCAGGAATCGATTGAGCAGGGTCCCGAATCGGTCCGAAGCTTCATTGACCGAAAAATGGGCCTTTTTTTGGATTTTAGGGATGTTTTGGGCCCATTTTTTCCCAATTTTGTCGTGAGAAAACCTGTGCTGTCATGGGTATTGATAATTAGGTAATTTCGGGCGAGAAATCGAATGCGCTTGGTCCCGAGTCACTCCGGGGCTTCTTAGGCCGAAAATTTTTTCTCGGCTTGGTTGGGTTAAGATTATTTGTTTGACCGAAAAAGGAGGGAAAATAGTTATTCTGCATATATAAATATCATAAATCCACAAGAGGAGTTCATTTTTCGAGTCCAAATCTATACCGTCTCTTCATAAAGCGCATACGATTTCTCGTCAGAAGGTCTTTGAAAAAGAGAAATTGATGTGTACGGCATATTTTCTCGGTCGAAATAAAAATTATTGATAGGAATACCGCTGATACCGCTGGTGGATGTATTCCTTTGGATATTTCGTGATTGATATTGATTTGTTACGTTGCAGCACTAGAAATTGAACTAGATCTCATGATCAGAGAAATATGTATTTGGAAAATTTGTCCAAGTATCATGAAAAAGAAATATTCCTCATACACAAAACAAAAAAATAAGAATAAGATCATTGGTTATGGTACAATCAGCAGCTTTGCTCATGCTTTTATTTACAGTTCGGTTAACAAGCTCGTACAGACAAGTTGTTAGAGAAGTAGTACAAAGGATCCATGCCAAAATTCTGGGAAAATAGGAGTAGCAAAAAGATCAACACACAATGAAGATCCAAAGAGTAATCAATCAGAAATTCAAATTTAATGAAAATGATTAAAAGTGAAGCAATATCAATCGGTCAAGTTTGTAGTGATAGTAAAAAGTAAATGAAAATGAAAGTAAGAACTCAAATCTACATTTAATTCAAGTCAGAAAATGAAAATCAAAAGGCGGAATGGAAAATTGCGGCGAAAAAAGTTGAAGCAGATTTGAAGCGTTCGCAAAAAGTCGCTGTCCACACACAAGACATATATATGGACAACAAAATAATGGACATCCAAACATTGGTTGAATAAGAATCATGACTGTGCTTAAAAATTTAGACATGCGAAGCATTATATTTACAAACTGCACGCAATAATTGGGTATCATGCATAGGACTTTCCTTTAAAACCTTAAAGCTGAGCCAGGTTGGCTGGAAGTCATGGTGGACGGCCTCGACAGCTTGCTCGCTGTATGAACCTAAACCGTGTCCATATTTTTTGCAAAAATAAGGAACATGATGAAATACGGCATGTACTTTCGGAGTGACAGGAATCTCCAAATCTAAATAGCTCCTTTTAAATTTTTCGATTTTTGCGAGATAATTCTCCTGTAAATCATTTGTGAAACACCCTTTCACAACATCTCTAAAATTTTTGAGCACCTCTACATATTTTAAGCAGGTGAGTGAACTCCGTAAAAAATCAGTATGCTCAAGTAAAATTCGACATGCATTCCCATTAAATTCTTCGGATCCATGCGTCTTTTGCCGCTTCACATGACAAAGAGATGCCCATTTTAGTGCATCCTCTTCATTTTCTCGAGTCATGTGCTCGAACAAAGTGTTCACGACGCCCAATAAAAGGTGGAGTTCAGGTGGCGGGATTATATCGATGATAAGTTTTTCGTCATCGTTGTGAAATACAGGGGGATTTATACAATTTTTAAAATTTTGAGCTCTCTTTTTTTGAGCTCCTGACTTAATCCATTCAGAATAATTTTGCATACAGCTACCAATTGATCTGTATGAACCTACTTCCTGCAGTGCATTTTTTGGTACATCACACCATGTACAGGGGTGGCAACTTGAATGTGACATTAATCCGACGATAATATTGGTCAACTTAAGATCACATGCAATGGTCGAATCAAAATTATTAAGACACAGTTTTGACCAAAATATTGACACATTAGCATAATTTTCTTGGGTGCGTTGTACTAACCCTATTATAAAAAGTTTTTTCACGCCAGAATTTACAAATTTTCTCGATAGGACGCCTTCTTTAAATTTTTGTCGACTTTTTCTACCTAATGCATCTGTTTCTGTTAATTCAGGCACAGAAGACTGAACTGAGAGACAAATTTTCAAAAATTCCTGTCCGCCATCGACACCTATTTTTAAATGGACATCAGGCATATTACGTGATTTCTTTACAAATTCAATGAAAGCTCCAACATCATTGCAAAATACAAATGTTTCATCATATTTACTTTCGACGTTGGATTTCACATTCGAAACCTCAATTTGCTCAACTGTAAAAAATTCGTCTACATTGTGAGAGAGTTGCTCAATCTTTTTCTTTAAATTAGGCTCAACTATAAGTTTGTTTTTTGAGGCCACTCTCATAGTGTTGGCAATACCGAGAGTGGTTCTTGCACTAAGATTGAACGATGTTTGCACGTTATGGAAATATTTCGCAGAAAATAAACAGTTATTTGACGTTTTGGGGGTCTTATTATTGACGGAAACTTTAAGTGGCTTTCCTTTAATTTGGGAAAGCGATAAAATTGAATCAACATTTTCACCATTATTTGCAGATTTTGAATCAATTACTTTCTTAATAAGGACTGATGAAAGTTGTTCAATGTTTTTGGAAGAACAAGAACCTTCAACGAGTGAGGAAATATTGCTGATAAGAGAGTTTTTATTACACTTATGTTGAATACCTGGTTGTATCTTATTGAAACACTTACTGCAGCGTTTTTGGAACCTCGGTTTTTTCGATTCACGATTCATCACCACTACTTTCGAACTTCCAAAAATTCTAAGTCTAGGGGGTAGAACTTGACCACTTTTGGATGGATTAGCGTTCACTGCACTCCTCGCCAGTTTACATAGATGACAGTTACAAGAAAAGCCACTTTCCTGGGACCGGGTTTGTTTTTGCGGCACAAATGCTGAAAAGTCCGGTTGTTCCTTCAGCGCAGCTCCTCTGTAAATGCTTCTTCTGCACTTGTCACACAGAACACGTGGTAAAAATTCATTGTTTGGGTCAGACTGTGGCACTAAGTTCTTGATTTTTCTCTCCAAGTTCTCCACAATGTTCTGCACTTTTCCTATCCCTAAACATAAGAGGCACAAGATGCGTCTGTTTTCCTCGTGGATTCTAGGTCTATTCAGTCCCATATTTCACTGATTTAAAACACTTCAGTGTAAAAAAAATCAACAAGAATCCAGCTGAACTATAAAATTATAATTCCCGAAATGTGTAGGACACTGGACTTGTTGTGACTGAAACTGATTCCGAGTACACGCATGAACCCGTCGATCAGTGCAGATCAGCATGCGTGCGCACTGATATCATTCTTCACAGCGCATGATCAGATCTGAGATATGCATCGTGCTTTCATGCAGGAGCTTACACAGTGGACTGGCTGAAGGAGGCCAAAGGTCATCAAATTATAGAAAAGTTTCTTGTTACTTATTCAGGAGTCTCATTTTAAAGTCAAAGAAAGGCCAATTTCAGCATCCAGTTTGAACATAAAAGACAAAAAATATTTTCAAAGCTCTTCCGGAGCTCCACCTGGGCCTACTGCGTTTTCTTTGATTAGGAAGCCCCCGAGTGACTCGGGACGAAGCGCATTCGATTTCTCGCCCGAAATTACCTAATAATCAATACCCATGACGGCACAGGTTTTCTCACGACAAAATTGGGAAAAAATGGGCCCAAAACATCCCTAAAATCCAAAAAAAGGCCCATTTTTCGGTCAATGAGGCTTCGGACCGATTCGGGACCCTGCTCAATCGATTCCTGGTCCAAAAATACGTAGATTTCATCATACATGTACCATTTTGCATATGCACAACCCATCGGAATTGAATCATTGATCGTTTTTGAAGGCCATTTTAGCGCCAAAAACACAAAAATCGATTTTATTTTCGAAGAGCTCGACAGAATATTTTCATTTTAGGCTTAAATGACTGTGTATGCATCCTACTTCAAGATCCCGAAGGAATTTTGAGTGGGCAACACTATTTTACTTACCTCCCTCTGAAACGAACCGTGCCCCGTGAAGTTTCTGAACTTGATGTAGCAATCATAGTTCGCTTTAAAAATGGCATGTTCATTAAGTTCATTAAATTAAAATGTAAATATACATTCCTAAATTGACTGTGAAACTCCCAAATCACGTTTCTTGTTTGCGGTGTTTAAAAATCTCTAGTCCTGTTTGATTTTTCTGCGGGAGAACAGATCAATTGAGTAACTCTCCATTTAAAATACAAAGTATGACAGGAAGTCTGCAATATCGCAAACGGAGATACGTCGTTTGGGAGTTTCACCGTTGATATGAAGCAGCCAAAATTTTGACTCATTGACACGTGCAGGGAGGACAGTGACTAAAAAAATCCAGGCATTCAGAGAAGAGATTAGAATACTGCATACCAGGTTTCATGAACGAAGGCAGGATCGACATTATTTTTGCATACTCTTGCCCTCCGAGAAGGTCACTCAGTTGACAGTACATACTATAGATTAACTTATCTGCTTTGATTCTACTATTTTCATTTGGAACGTACCAAGCTGCTTTCTGCAAGAAGAAGAGAAGAAACAATACAATATGTGGTGACTTACAATTAGACTGAGCATATTTCACACGAGACAAATAATTATTAAAATCACAGATATTGGGGAGGATCCACCCTTAGAATGGTGAATACAATTTTCAAGGAAGAAGTGAAGGCTTTCTTAACTGGAAAGAGGTAGTTTTATTTTACTATAGTTGCAAGGTTCAGAATAGGATTTTTGTTTATAACTCATTGAACCTTCACAGCAAACAGGGAGCAAACTTTTTTATAGAGGGGATTTAAAATGAGTTTTAATAAACACATGGATCGAAAGTTGGTGTTCAAAAGTTTATGATTATGTATCTGACGATGAAGAGATTTTTAACGATCATTAAAAATCTCAATTTTGATTAAATATTTTCTAATTCAGGGGCTTCACCCCAAGAAAACTAAGAGCCCGCAAATTTTATTTTACAAGCTTTCAGTACAGGTTCTAACGGTCTATTTGAGATGAAGATATTGAAAATTGATGCAGTACCACCTGTCCTTTTGCTAGACGAAAGTGGTATTTTCGGTTAACCGTATATTTCGGCTAACCATCTTTACAATCTAGATTTAATGGTTCTGAAACATTTTATTTTAAAATCTACACTTAAAAATTGGTTTTTAACATCATATATGCAACGATGTGGGTTTTACAGCTTAATTTACCAAATTGGTGCTAAAATCGCAGGTTGAGAATCGGTGAAAACTAGGATATTTTGTTAAAAATTGAAGAATGACCTTAGAGGCAAACTATTCAAATCAGTTTCTTATTTTGGTGCATAGATCATGTAAAAAAAAAATTGATGATGATCTGAGATGGTGGGTGTCAAAATCAATATTTGAGTGTTGAGTTGACGTGGATTGATCCGACCAAAATTGTACGTAGAGCACAAAACCCGGAACGGAAATCACTATAATCAACTTCTGACTAAGATACAAACTAAAAAAAATAATAAAACAAGGCTAAACAACCCCTCTAAAACGTTGTTCTAACAAAATAAATCAAGTAGGGAAAGTTTGAGTTTCCTAATTTCAGCAATTCCAGTCTTAATCAAGGTATCAACCTCGCTAGTTTACATTGATAACAGGTTTGAATTTCCCACACACAAAAAAAAACAATAAGTAGTCAACTAAAATCAAATTGCAAACTGCCACCGTTTTGGAAGGCTTCTCAATGGGCCAATGTCCTTTCCCTGCCTTGTTTTGTCCTGAGTGTTAACAGTGTGTGACAGCTGAGCCGAAACGCTCAGACTGAGATTGTCATACTTTCCTACTGCAGAGACTATTATAGTAACGTTTAGTGCGTGGTTTGACTCTCGTGGACTGTTGATTTTCCATGAGCAAAAAGGTTTAGATTCATGAACCAAGAAATACAAAATATCTTAGGCTTTAATTTCAGTACTTTTCATTACGCAAATCATTTTCTATGTGAGCTTTTGGTTGGGAAACATACATCAGAGTGCACTTTGTACCTTGTCTATTGATCCATTCTGCAATTTGACAGTCAATGAGTGAGAGAGTAACAATCTCTAATGATAGGATAGAAGCGTTCTATGGACAGATGTCTAGGTAGATTAGGAGGAATACATTGTGCAATGTGGAACTGATATTTCTGACTTATTTCAGAGACAATCTATGTACAATTGGTTTTCAAGTGGAGATAGGTGCTTTTATGGAAATCTACATTACGAAGTGCAGTCCACGTAGAAAATTAAAGCAGGGACAACTTACATCTTTCATGCTTTCCTCCAACTCAGGGGATAGTAGCGGCCCTTGATAAGAGGGAGCCTCTAGTTTCACCCCTTCGCTTAACTGTAAGTAATGAACGGGCACACTAAACCTATTGAATCTCTTACCTGTAAAACAAAACAAAAACAAAAACAAGGTATTCAAGAAATGAAAGGGACAATTATGACCGTTTCACAAACTATCTTAAATGCAGATCATTGGTTACAAGACAAACTATTTTTCAGTCAAGTATTGATAAAATATGAAAACTTCATTAGTCCCCGATCTATCAAAATTGATCGATATATCAAAGATATATCAATATAATCGATATGTGAGTTAGATATACTCGTACTTGATGGCCAGGCAGTGTTCGCTGAATATAAGGGATAGATGGGCAAACATTTGAAATACGGGAGAGGCTTGTCCCTGGTCTTTTATTAGCTTATGAATGTGTTCTGTTCCCATTTTTTTGGCCAAAGTATAAATCAAACATTTTTCACTGCAAAATTTGTTGAAAATATTGTCTGATATCCATGGTTTTTTTTTCCAAACTTTGAATGGTGCAGTGGGTTAGATTTTGAAAGCTTCGCTGTGGAAAGCTTAACATATTTACAGTTTCAAGGACCAGCTTTCGTCATCTTTTAGCTCTCTAAAAACGTTTCAAGGTTTTTATTTTGGCTGGATAGATGTATGGCTATATTTTTAAGAACAAAATTGAAGTTAATTTTGGAACGACTGATGGACCCAAAAATGTATTAAGAAAAAAACATAAAGAGGCAAGTATGAAGGAAATATAATTCACAAAAACGATCATTTTAATACTAAAATAATTATAATAATGAGGATTTCAATTTTTGAGCCGGTCTCATTTTGACTCTTAGGCGCATATTGCCAAATACTTAAAGAAATTTTCTGAGGCTTACCAAAACAATGGACAAGGAATTCGTGGGAAAAAGCTTTGGACAGAAGGTCTTCTGGATACAGTTCTTCAGCCTGCATTTTGTTGAGAAAAATACTAAGTTGCCTTGGGTGCTCCATGATTTCATCCTGCCGATCAGGGCTCTGGAATTCATTGACAGTTAACTCATATATGTTTGGAATTTCTTCACATTTGTAGTTCAGTCCAGAAAGACATCCAGCAACAGCTGTCAACTCCTAGATGGAAACAAAATAGATTAAATATCGAATCAAACAACTAGGACTTTTATTTTTCTATTTTTTGAGCTTAATATGGGATCAAATTCTTATAAGATGGACGAGATCAAATGTAATTGAAGCTGCCAGAGGCTAAAAAAAATAAAATAATACCTAAAAATAATATTTAAAATTGTGGAAAGCTTGTTAATAGGATAATTGATTTCTTACAATTTGAATACATCTGGGGAACGTTTCACAGGTGCAGAAACTTCACCTTCCCATTTCTCTAACTGACCAGCTCATTTTAAAAAATCCTTTTCCAAATGTTCAAAGTTGTAACCTTTTTTGTCTAAAAAAATTAAAAACATGTCAATTTCACCGCAATTCTACAAGGGACACAAAAATTTCACCGCCATTTGAACTTCTTTGAGAGCTGGCCTGCCCAATTTTCATTGCCTTCCCATCTATCGACGGGGCAGCCATGTGATCATGGAGTTTCTAAACCGTTGGAACTTGTCGTGGGTTCCCATGAATGATAGAACACCTACGCTGATTAAGACCAACCGACCTTTGAATGATATATGTTTTTCAAAAAGAAGTTGGCTTTTGGAAAGTAGCATTCGTATTACTTGTGGCGAGGAGATTTGTGACGGTCTGCCTGAGAATAGACCTCATTCCGCAGGAACTCGAAATGGAGCTATTGATGCCAGAGTGTAGAAGAAAGTTTTAAGAAAATTTTAGGACAAAATCGCTCAATACTGTTAAACCAAACTAGAAGCATGGCAGTTTGAAGTTCGCAATTCGAAAAATATACTTTTAGGAAAACGCTGTTTTAAATTTTAATCTGTCACACATTCAGTTCAAAAGCTTGCTGAATTGGATTGTGTTTTGCAATTTGGGACTGCTATATCTAACTCAGATTAAAAATGATGTATGTATCATTAGCTTCCCTATGCATATGGGTGTTTTTACGGATGGGCTAGGAATTGTAGTTCCTAATTGTAATGCAGCTTCACACGCTGAATTTGTACAAAAATCAACTCCAGTGCTCTCAACTAATTCTCCAGGACACTAGACAGACTTATCTAAATTTGGACTGCATTTTGCAATTTGGAACTATAAATTCTGGCTCATCTGGAAAAACACTTATCTGCATAGGGAAACTAATGGCACATACGTTGTTTTTAAACCGGGACAGAATTTATAGTTTCAAATTACAAAATGCAGTCCATTTTAAAATCCGATTTTTCCACCTACCCAACCAGATAGAATTAATGTAGCTCTACTGAAAAGTTCAACACCTTTCGGTAAGGCCTCTTCCCCATGATAATTGCATATTGACAGCCAAAATGCAAAATCAAATACCTCCATTGCAATGTTTTAAAATTTCTGCTCCTATTTTATTTTTTAGAAGAGAAAAAAGCCAACTTCATAGCTTGAAAAAAAAATATTCTGTAAAAGGAAGAGAAAAATCAGGGAAGTTTTCAAGAAATTACGTTTACTAGTTTTTCAATAAAATAATGGAGTATGAGGGGAAGGCTCATGCTACAACGTCGCGAATGGGGATAGGAGAGTTCCCTCTTTGGCCTTTGATGGTAAGTTCAAAAAAAGGGTTGCAAACTTTTTTAAAAAGCATTGAAGGGAGGAAAATTTGAGAGACAAGAGTTTTTACTGTGAGCTAATTCTGAATTTTCAGTCCGGAGACTATGCATGATTCCAAACTACGATAGTCATGTACCTCAAATTACTTTAATGAGTGTGTCTTCTTACCTTGATTCTAGCTGTTTTCATATTCTCTTTAAGTTTCTGAGCCAGAGTTTTCAGAATTTTATCATTCTGAATATGATTTTTGTTCAAGAGGCTGGCAATATGTACACATACAACAAATGGGTATTTGTCGAATCGTTCGGCCAAGACAGGGATAAGATTTTCAACCAAATAATCATGGTGTGTAAATGGTAATGAGTGGCGTATGCACTGAAAAAAATTAATATTAAGAACGTTTAGCTATGTTACTTTTTTCCTTCATCATTAAAATAATTGTTTATGAAAAGGAACAGATCACACATTCACAACCAATTTATTTTCCAAAAATTTTACTAGTCCGACCAGAAAAATACACAAAAGACGGCAAGATTTGACCATTGGTTGCCACAGAATTCAGAAAATGAATTTCCCTGACAAATTGTTAAATTCCTTGACATTTGAGGGTCTACAGGTGATGGATAAAAAGACACAAAACTTGCCCCTTCATAACCCAATCATCCATTACTTGTTGCTCGAGATGTCAAAAAAACATTTTGAAAAACAAAGACTGGTTGTTTCATCAATTTTCTGTGACTCTATTGTCGTTTTTCCTGACATTGCTTGATTTTTCTTCCTGCAGTTACCCTGATTGTAGTGAGTGGGATCAGCGTTTCATATTGAAACTTCATGTCCAAAATTTTGGGGTCCATTTGGCCTGCAAGCTGAATTTTTACAGGACAACTACAAGTTTTTATGAGGCAAGATGGTTTTTGATAGAATAGTTTGAAAGGAGCAGGGACATTGCAAAAATCAAGGCTGTAGCTACTTATTTCAACAATATTTTCAACCAGTGGTGCTACTGATCACAGCTTCCTCGCTGAGCGCATTTGACAGATGTAGCCCCAGTGAAGGTAGAATGTTGTTTAGCATGACATCATAGTATACTGAAAGCTAAGAGAATGAAACAATAGACAAGGATGAGAGACTTTTAATGGTAAAAACTTTATATATTGTTAATGATGTTAATTAGGAGTTACTTATGGTAATTCCGTTGCGCGGATTGAGTCATTCTAAGCACAAGAAATTTTGATTAGGAGCCATGTTTTAGAGTGCTTAAATTTGCATTGACACCTTGTCTCTAGTACATGTGAAAGCTGATTCGGAGGTCAGCTAGTGAGCTTGAGTCTAAAAGTTGCATTTGTTCAAGAGTGACATTCCTTACACTGATGTGACACAACTGAGCCGATGGTCAATCACATGATTTGTATAATATACTCACTTTCAGGATAGCAGTCACAGTAAAATCATGAACAATATCTATATTCTCAGCAAGTCGATCGATTATGGCCTCCACCAGCTTGGGCTCTTTGATAGTTGTTTGGCTTTTGAAGAATCCCAGGCAAATGATGCCGAGTTCATGAATGGTAAATTGATCAATTTCTTTGTACATCTTCCATTCTGCTTCCATCATGTT
The DNA here is from genome assembly GCF_918797505.1 of Bemisia tabaci. Classification (NCBI taxonomy): domain Eukaryota; kingdom Metazoa; phylum Arthropoda; class Insecta; order Hemiptera; family Aleyrodidae; genus Bemisia; species Bemisia tabaci. The sequence continues at coordinate 3,439,898 of NC_092802.1, forward strand.
CACACTTGGATGATGGCAGCGAGAGGCATTCAAGAAAAACATTAATTGAACAAACTGCGATTTCGTTAACCTGGAGAAAAGAAAGGATTCAACTTGTCAACTAGAGGAGAGTGTGAATGAATGGTAAAAAATTTTAAGATGAAAGAAAAGGTGCAGATATTTTCAGTACTAGATTGTTTCATGATTAAGTATAAGAATTTCAAGAATCGATTTTTTGGGACAAAATTAGACTTTTTTGCTGAATGAACTTTTCTTCAGAACTGTTCACTCTCGGGACTACTAGGGCCAGATAGAAGGAGCGGCTAGGGTGCTGGAGGAACCGCCTTGGCCTCTGGCCATGCAGACTCTTACGCTGGTATTATTATTATTTTTTTTTTTTAAAGAGCGGTAATGCAAGAAAACCAGACCTCCAATAGGCCAACTGACTCCACAATCCCCCCCCCCCCCCCAATTTCCTTCAATACAGGTTTCATGGAAAAGCTAATTTGAAGCTTCCGGTTCAAAATATGTAATTTCTGCAAAAAGCTATTGAAAATTTTAATCTGTCATGTTCAGGGGATGAAATTGTCGTATTGAAATGTGATTAGGTAAGACCCTACCTTGGCCAAAAAATGAACTATATTATCTGTATGTTATTCTTCAAGAAAGAGAGAAAATTATTCATTGAAAAATTGGATCTAATTTTTTGATCAAAGAGGACGAAAATTGCTTTGCTGAAAATTATGCTCCCATGGACTGAGGGCTCTATTCTCAGAGTCAATTAAAATTCTATGGCTGAAGTACAAACCCACGTATCTCCATTCCAATGTTCCAAAATTTCCGCTCTTATTTTACTTTTTCCAAGAAAAACAAGCAAACTTTATGGCTAGAAATTTAAACAAACCATTCTGCTGACAGAGAAGATAAAACAAGAGAGTTCTTCAGAGAAATTACAAGTGCTGGTTTCCCTCCAAAAATTAAGGTATGATAGCAAGTTTACAACATTGCGAACAGAGAGACAAGGTTTCGAAATGCGGCCGTGGATAATGTAAAGTAGACATATGTCGAAAATTCTCTACAGAGGTAACGTTTTGTGAAATGTGAAAGCTTGTTAGAATTTAAAAAAATGAAACTAACCTATGAGTTTTTCTGCCAACTTTTTTCAGGCCTAGATAAACACAGTCGCTTGATTTTGCTCTGCCAATCAAATACCAGTGAAGAGCTGCTAATAAGATTTGCGAAGTCTTCCATGAACGGACTCGCATCACGCATTCCTGATCGAGGGCTTTGGTCAGATGAGAATAATTTCCACTGCTTGTATGATCACGGGGCCACATAGTTAAATTCCTCAATATTTGGAGAATTTCTTCATCTGCCATGTTTGGGAACCGTTTTATTAGAGCTTCTGTCATAGGCGTAAAAAGCTCATGAGAAAGTAGGCAGTACTCTTGTGGTTTCCGTTGCTCACTAATATACTGGAACTGCTCCAGAAGTTTTGGTATACTGTCTGACCAATCCATTTTTTGTACTTCAGAAGGGTTCAACATAGTGGTATTGTCCCGCAGCTTAGGAAAAGCATCCATTGCATGCTTGATGCCGAAACAACCATTTTGTAATACTTTGACAGCAAAAGTATTCTCGAGTTCAACAGACTCAAGGGACGTTTTGATAGGGGTTTCAGGCTGAGCTTCGAAATTAGTTGAGAAACACATCCGTGGCAAGAATTTCTGCAGAGGACAAGAAGTTAGGATTGGTGAAAAGTATCCGCTAATGGAATTTGCGGTTTTGCTAGGCAGGCCATGGAAACAATATCTTGGGGCGAGTGAATGCTGGATCTGAAGTAAAAGTCTGGATGCCATATCAATCGACGGAGTCGTGGTACTGTATCAAAAGAAATTAAGCAGTGGCTCGACTGTGGAGGGGGAAAATTGCCAAGTTCCTTCGATTACCTGGATGAACAAGGTATGAGACACAGTTTTCACCTGATGGCACCACGGTCTTGACTTTGAGCGTTATCATTGCTTCACCAGATTTATCACTGTAAAAATTTGTTATTAAAACTGAACCGCAGACTGATAATGGACCGCTTCTGAATTCTGATCTCGACTGATTGGCTGATGGCTGATTGGTAAGAGACAGATATGAGATGAGAATGAGAAATAGATTTTTTTCTCTAAGATTGAGTTTGAGAATAATGGAAAATTTAGGTTAGGTTGTGTTTTTCTTTTCGTTTTCTCGTTCTCAGGCTGTCCACTGATAAGAGATCAGCCAGCACAAAAAGGATCCCTAACCAAGTCCAGGAAACTTGATTTTCTGACATAATCATTCGTCTCTAATATATTCAGTATTATATACTTCTCATTTTATATCTTAATTTAAATTTTTTCATACCTCCTACACGAGAAAAACGCATGGAAAAAGTTCCGAAGTGAGAAGAGGGGGAAAAAAATTAGTATAAAATGATTTGAAATTTACACATCACTGGAGCTGCATGACAACCGCGTGTTTATTATGTTTTGTTCGTTTACTGACTGTCATCGTGTTTTTTTGTTGGTTTGCTATCACAAAAAATTTAGAAGGGTGATCATGATGATGTAAAGTTGAAAAAATCAAGTATCTTGGATGTAAAGCTCAATTTATTTCAGCTCAATTTCACTTTGATCTCTCTCGTTAGCTTTTTCTTATCACCAATCTTTGTCAGTAAATAATGTGTTCCTCATCTAGCAAATGCTGTACGAAGTGCTCCTTCTTTTAGTCAAGGCTTACACTCAATGTATCAAAGTTAATTATGTCTTTCGGAGCAAATCATACGAAAGAGGGAGACTTCACAAAGACAATATACACTCTGGTAAGTAACTCACACTTTACAACCCTTTTAACATAAAAAAATGGTTTGGATGGAGGTGGAATACAAATGATCCAGCAATCTGAACATTACTTATGAAATCATATTAATGGACCACTAGACAGGGTACGAATTTTTGCATTCTAATACATGTTTCTGAACCAAAATTTCACGTAGAGTACGATTCGCGCAACAAAAGTTATTGAAACCAACTCTTAGCGAAGATATTAACGTTTTTATTTCACATTAGTTAGAAGGAATTTGAACTGCCCGCTCACAAGAAACTCAAAGCTCTACGTGAGTCAAATCGCGCACTACAACGGTTTCAGCAAGCTTCTCAATCGAGCAATGTTCATTTCCCACCATGTGTTGTTCAAACTATAAGCAATTCGCTATAGCTGAGCCAAAGCGTCAGGACTGAGGTTGCCAGATATATATATTGCTGAGACGTTGATGATAACGTTTAGCACGTGATGTGAATCACGTATAGCATTGAGTTTTCATGAGCGGGTGGTTTCAATTCACGCATCAAGAATCATCAAATATCTTCGTAAGGAGTTAATTTCGGTAATTTTCGTTGTGCGTATCGTGTTCTCCGTGAAATTTTAGTCAGGAAACATGTATCAGAATGCTGAAATTCGTACCTTGTCTAGTGGTCTATTGCGAAGATACGGAGAGGGGATGAAGGTGATGCACATTCGTGGCTATTCTATTGAGGCATTTCAATTCACAGCGCATGGGCAGATTCAGATGGATTCCTTTCATATTTATTTGAAGATTTTTGCCTGTGGATGCACTCCGAATAATTTGCTTGTCCCTTTTCCAGTCTAAACTATCCCACTGCATTGCCATTTAATGTGGAGCAACTGTAAATTCGCTAAATCGTTTTATATAAATGCAAAAGCTAGCTATCAAAATGTTGCTTAAATTACCTAAAACTTATCCGTCCGTTGAAATCTTCAATCTTTAATGCGCCTAATTTCGATGAGCTCTACTGCTTGTCCCTTGTTTTTCGTCAAGCTCAAGTGACGTCGTTGAACTGGCATGCGATATATCGCACCGGTTAGGTCAAAAATCTTGGCAGATTTGGAATTTGTAGCCAAATGATGGATGATAACCCCTGTGTATGAGCCTAAAAAATCATTTTAGACCTAAAAATTGGCAAAATTTAGAGAAGTGAAATCAGAATAGTGCTAGGAATTACACCTCGCATCCAATAAAGAAACCGATAGCTGTATTAAGCGCGAAGTATTTTTCCTAACGCTATCTCCTTTCATTTCTCTAACTTCTGCCCATATTTTGGTTTAGAATGATTCTTTAGGCTTATACGCAGGGGCTATCATCCTTTTTTCGCTACAAATTCAAAATCTGCCGAGATTTTTACATATGTATGTTAAATTATCTTTTTCTCAGTTCCAGGTGGAATCACCTACCCCAGTTTAGGGAAAGTTTTGATGTTTGTTTGTTCAATCGTTCTATTTCTAATGTTCTGTTTGTAAGTTGTGGCTGTTAAACCTGCTCCATAAGTTCTTTTTGCTCCTGGTAGTGTTTTCCTTTGTAAAAATTTGTTTGTTGTACTTCTATATGAAAATGAAAATTATTCATTCATTCATTCAATATTGTTCTCATTGTTGGTGCTGAATCTCGGGTTCATTTTGGGTCTATCAGTTACTAAATTTTTTTATTTACCATTTTCTGAACAGAAAATTTCTAGTGCTCACCCTCTCAAAATGGTGATAGTAATTGATGTCTTCCTTTTTCCCAGGTCAAAAATCAGCAGTACAGTGAAGTTATTCCATTTTTGACCATGATCTTAGAATCAAACCAAAATGTAAGTATCAGCATAACAATCTTGCGTAAAGGAAGTTCAGAGATTTCTACAATTACCTTTTTCTAAATTGTCTAAGCTAACTCCCATTTGGGACCATTAAGGTCCTTGGAGTCTTTAGAGTCCTGGAAGTTCCACTGTCGATATAGGAATCGTGATATTGAATTTTCTTTCCCCTTCAAATAGTGGATAAACTATTCTGAAAGGACTCTTCATGGAGTGGCTCAGAAATATTACAACCCAATCACTTGACTGTTCAAATGTTCAGCTTTGTTCCACATTCTTAGTTTTAACCCTAATCTCCGTCTGAAATTTGAAAATTTGTTCACTCATTTTCGCCTTGTCGCTCAATTTGCTGGAATGATTATTCAACAGTCTCGTGCCGCTCTTTCGTTACTTGGACACTCATATTTCTACTCACAAGACTTCGTAAGTGCTGCCAATTGCTACGAACAACTGATGCTTTTGCACCCGGAAGAAGTGGACTACAAGCTATACTATGCACAGTCCTTGTACCAAGCTAACCTCTTTCATGAAGCCCTGAAGATGACACACGCAATAGATGATAGCTCTTATTCCAATAAGGTCACTTTTGTTCTTCATTTCAACTCTCTCTTCATCATGATAAAATAGGTTTTTATAGCTTAAAGACAGACGCATCAAAGACATCAAATTTACAATACAAAATATTGAACACAAATTTGTTAAACAGACCATAAACAGAAGTATTTTTTTTACAAGAAAAATACATAAGAAATACAAATTACTTCTCTTTACTTCTTTGATCACAAATTGTCTATGTACAATTCTTGAACTCTGACCATATGTACGACTCATCTTTACAAGCTTTTTTATTTACTGTTTTCATTCTCATAAAAAATCTCTGAGTTATTTACAAGGTGTGCTATTAGGAAAGGGACCCTTGCGCGTGGAGGAATATTTTCCTGGAGGTTATCATGCAGAGAAGAGGAGGGATAAGAATACATCAAGGATATAATAATTAATTATTATTTTTTTCCTCAGAAATTGTCAGAGTAGTAATTTTGATTCTAGTAGCTCTTTGCTGTTATGTTACCACCATATCTGTAGGAACTTGAACAACAATCTGCCAATCAAATTTACAACCACAATTTGGTGAAATTCCAGAGTAGGTAGATGATTCTTCTAGCTCACCTCAAGTGAATCCAGGTGTTTATTTCTTAATGCTATCAGGAAAAAAATGGTCGAATCTTATACTTTTATGTTGACTTTTTCATAGGTAAACAAACTAAGAGCTGCTATCAAATATAGCGAGGAGGACCTTCCAGCGGCCAGAGCCCTTTTGGAAAGTTGCGACCCTGAAGATCCAGATACTGTCATCAATTACGGCTGTTTGCTTTACAAGGTAAAAAAACAGAAATGACGACTTTAATCAGGAAGTGTCACAAGTCAATATTTCAAATTGTAGCATCAATGCAATTTTGGAAGGGGATAATAGGAGCCTGGAGTTTTAAAAACTTGCAACCTAAGGACGAATGTAGATAATTATTGAAGATGTAAAAACTGAGCTTTCCTAAGCTAACTCTCCACCTTCAAAGTAGATTTTGATATATTGATGGCAAAAGTGCAATACCATGTATCTCCATCTTTGATTTTAATTTTAATTAACTTTGTAAAAATGAACATGGTGCTCTGCACCTATATCTTCTTCTTTTTCTACTCCTAAAATCCTTTGTGCGCGCAACATTTGTTTCTCTCCTCAAAATTATATGTCTTTATCCTGTTGAGACATTATTATTCTGTTATTCATAGCTATAATTGTTTACATTTCCATTCTGAAAGGTAACAGTAAATGCACATCTGCAAAAAAAATATGCAAAAAAATGTATCACCATTGTGGTGTTTCCAAATCTCCGCTCCTACTTCTTCTTCTTCTTCTTCTTCTTTTTTTTTGAAGAGAAACAAGCCATCTTTATAGCTTAAAAGTTATACAGAATATTCTGCTATTAGAGAAGAAAAATCCAGGAAGTGCTTAAAAAATTATGTTGATTCATTTTCCCAAGAAACAGTAAAGTATGATAGGAAGCCTGCAACGTCACAAACAGCGATTTGTGGTTTCGCTTTTTTGTCATCGATTTGTGGTTTCGCACTTTTGTCATCGATACGTAGACATACAGTTTGTTTATTAGCGCATGAGCACTAATTATTTCCTATTCTGCTGGATGACCTTGCGTGAACTTTAGTGAGTGATTGAGAATGTCTCAAAGCAGGGACCATTAATTCTTCCTCCAAATTTTGCACCCAGTCACTTGCTCGCCTCCAGTTCGGCATTAGTTTGTCGATGTCAGCTTCCTGGCAGTTTTTATTAGTTTCTGACAACCAACAGATGCCCGATATAACATGTTGATAATGTTTGTTTGGTGCTCTGAATGCTGCGAGTAACGTGAACAACTTCTGTTGATTGCAGGAAGGACTCTATGAAGAAGCATTACAAAAATTTTCCGCTGGAATGGCGGTTGCTGGCTATAGTCATCATCTCTCATACAATTTAGCTCTCTGTTATTACAGGCTAAAGGAATTTACCCTAGCCTTGAAGCATATCGGTACTTTATACATAATTATCATGTGCACCGTTTATGTTCTTAATGATGTTACAATTCAAGAAGTTCAAATTTGTGAACTTCAGATGCACCCTCCAGTGAATTGAATTCGTTTTGATTGAAGTTTCACTAACGTTTAAACCATAAAAATCGATGAAAGTAAGACACATTCACTAAAACTCATGCACAATTCTCTTTTGGAGAATTTTTTTTTCAGGAGAAGTTGCAGATTCATTTTTTAATCTATTTCTTTTGTTTGGCTGCAGTATGAGACCTTAAAGTTTAAAATTGAAGCATCAAAGCAAAGAATTTTGATGGCAAACTCGCTTTCTTTGTTTAGTTTCTCTTCTGAAAAAGAATTCTGAGGTTTCTTTTTGAAGGGACAAGGTCTAAGGTGATAATAGTAAAACCTCAAGAAAAAACCTCCCAAATCGACTATTTTTATTCCAGACCTGTTCCACTTTCAAAGTTAAATTCACCATATTTAATATAAGGCCCTTATTTATAAATTATTTTATCAGCAGTAAAATTCATCTGTACTTAATCTAAGTTGCATGTATTTTTGTGATTTATTTATCGCTGTTGTACCAAATTTTGACAGGAAAGTAAAAGACACAAACAGACATCCTTTTATTCTATGCATGGTATTATTCTAGGCACAATTGTAGATTCTTAAGTTTTTATTTCAATGACCTCCGTGCCTAAATGGAATTATAGCACTAAATTGACTGAATTTTGTTTTTTTTTTTTTTTTGCAATGAAGCACCTGTGCCTACAGTAAATGTCTTTGACATTTGCTGCTAATATGACCCAAGTAATGAGGAAGTGTGTTTTTACTTCTCTCTACTAGCGGATATCATAGAACGCGGAATTCGAGAACATCCAGAACTCAGTGTTGGAATGATCACAGAGGGAATTCAAATGCGCAGCGTTGGAAACACCACCACTCTTCATGAAACTGCTCTGATAGAAGCATTCAATCTCAAAGCAGCCATTGAATATCATCTGAAAAATTGTAAGTTACCATTAAGTCTTTTTACTCTTCAAAGAAATCTTAATTTTACATTTGAATATTATTTTGAGTAAACTCTAAATTCCATATTGTGTTTTATCAGAGATCATGGGTGGCGGTAGCCACCTCCGGACAAAGTCTAAACTCGACAACACTGGAAAGCCTCCAAACGAAAAAGGTGGCAGCCATATGATTTTCACTGATAGAAAGAAACCATATAATTTTTCATTTTTTTTCTCACTTATTTTCAAGTAGGTTTTTATTCTCCTTTCCGATTCCTCTATTTTGATTTTTGATTTCTGGGAAAAAAGGATCTTTGTACATGTATGCAAAACATCCCCATCAGCAATTTTTGTCAAGTTGGTGACAAGTCACTGTCCTCCATAAATGGTCCATTTCATCCAGGATAAAAGGTAGTTGATCTAATTTCATTTGAATCTTAATTCAGAAGATTGTAGTTCCGTTCTTTTGTCTTTACTAATATTCACAAAACTGAAGCTGGGACTTAGAAGTATTCAGCCAGGTATTTTTCAGGACTGTAAGAGGAGAACTTCAGTTCCTTCTCTCATTCTCTAAAAATGCACTGCTGTAAGCTAGTAATCATTACCTGTATGCAAGTAGTTACGAGAACATTGTCGAAGTGTTAATTTGTCTGTATGACAAACTTAATGTTGTATCAACGTTTTTGGAACCCATCTACGGAGTGAAAATCTTCTATCTTAGGCTAGTTATATTTTATCAGTTAATATAGTGTTCTTGCATGGTTTTAGTTGACAGCGCAAAAGAGGCAATTACTGACATGCCGCCTCGCTTTGAGGAAGAACTAGACGCAGTAACTTTGCACAACCAAGCCCTGGTGAACATCGACGAACGACCAAACGAGGGTTATGAGAAACTCCAGTTCCTCCTTCACCAAAATCCTCTTCCCCCAGAAACTCTTCCAAACATCCTCCTGCTTTATTGCAAATTTGACTGCCATAATTTAGCTGCAGACGTTCTTGCTGAGAATAGTCATTTAACTGCCACGCATCTTTCCCCGGTGAGCATTTCAAAATTTGTGTATTTAACCATCCGCAACAGCACTAACTCCTTAAGGAATCTTAGATTTCATTCACTGCCACAGAGGGTGGTATATCAGAACTACAGTGTCTCAAAAAGCCAGGGGTTCAAAAAGTTCTTTGCCTCTACACTTTTTGAGGTATCTGTCACATTGCTGTCCGCGCAAGATTGCGTCCTTCACTATTCTCTTAGGACTATTTATGATTCAGCGCGTCATAAAATTTACATTGCAAAAAGTAACGGGTTTAGCAATGTCCTCTTCAAAACCAATACATTGAATGGTTTCTTTCAAAAAGTGGTGCATCCATATCGACGATGTAAGTCGGCAATCACATAACTCGGATTGCAACATCGCAGATTTCCTGTCATACTTTGTTTTTTAAACGGAAAACTACTCAATGGCAATTCTTTAAAACTGCCGTGATTTACTTCTCTGTTCGAAGGAAATTCTGCATAAACTTCAAGGAATGATGTCAATTTGTTCTCCTTTAAAAAAATAACATAGCGGCGGCGGAGATTTTCAGACACCGCAAAAGAGTTATGTGATTGCCGACTTACACCGTCGATATGAAGGAAGAACACTAAAATTTAAAAAATAAAAATCCTGAAAACCTGAATGCCCTCTGCCTTCATATTTTGTCCCTCTCTCTAGTTGTCTTCAAATTTCTCTTGCGACCGGCCGGTTGGCCAGTCAAGTGTTGTTTGCACCTCTGCAAAAATTCCTCAACTATTTTATTCCATCTCGAGTGAACTGTGATCATCAATTTCCTTGAAAATTTCTGATACTTTTTCGCTTTGTTAATGAGCAATACTAAACGAAAAGCAAGCCAAGAGATAATGTTTTGTTTAAAACGTGAGTAGTTTCAAAAGATTTTGCAAAATCGCAATGCTAACATATGCCATCACTTCTCAGCATAAAAGCGGACGAAATAAGCCTAAAACTAGGCTTTACAAACTAACAAAAGATGTCACTATTTACCGTATTACTTGTGTAGTTTTGAATTTTTTTGCGTCTTTGCTTTCTACAGAATTTTATGTCGCATGATGTTTGAAAAAACTTTCATAATTCAGAAGAAAATTAAGTAATTCTACACTCAAAGGAACTTGCTTCAATATAATGATTAAAGAATAAATTAAAATATCTTCATCTTATGTTTACGCATATGTTCTTCTTCATATATTTCCTCACCGTTTTATTGTTGCAACGTTTTAAAATTGTTACAGTATCTGTATAAGTTCATTGATGCCTTGATCACTCAGCAAACTGCGCCTGAGGAGGCCTACAGGAGGTTTGATGAAATGGCGTCGAAACTAGCAGAACAAATGCGGAAGCTATCAAAGCAGGTTCAAGAAGCGAAGATGGGTCAGGATAATGGGACATTGAAAAAACTTTTAGTAGAATATGATGATTTACTGGACAAGTAAGTTACACTGCTCAAGTAAGTCCTTAAGCAGTAAGTTTTACTGCTTTCAATTATTTTTAAATTGACAAAATTGCATTGGTTTAAATGATTTTTCATTTTAAAATTATTGTATTTTAATAAATACTGCCTAATTATCCACTGCTTTGAATGGGACAAATTTGAACAAGTAAAAAAGTGGTTCTTATAACTTACATAGAGCGTTGAAAAAGTTTTGCACATTCAGTTTTTAAGCAAACACAAGTAACTATTGATCTACAGTTTATGTGTGCTTAAAGTCAGCTTAATTACTTGAACAACGAGACCAATATTAGCTCTTTAGGTTAAATAGTGACTGAGAAATGGGGTTTTGAAAATGACTTGCCAAGAGACCCCCTCCAGGATTTTTAGTTATATGAGGAATCAAACATTTTGTATCTGAAAGTCAAACAGTGAACAAAGAGTACTACTGCTCCGTTTCGACAATGGTACAGCAGCACATTGCCAAAAAAAGGCCATATATATTTAAGACTCCTAAATGTTGCATCAGGATAATGCGCGCCTGCACATGGACCTGCTCACACTGGAGTTTATGAAAAAAAACAACATTAGTGTGCGAGAGAGACAGAAAATAGCCATGCAACACGCTTAAGTGCGCGAAAGAGACAGAAGATAGCCAGGCGGCTTGCTTATGTATGCGAGAGAGACAGAAAGTAGCCAGGCGGCACCCTTAAGTGTGCGAGAGAGACAGAAAACAGCCAGGCGGCACGCTTAAGTGTGGGAGAGAGACAGAAAATTGCCTGGCGGGTTGCTTGCATGTGCGAGAGAGACAGAAAACAGCCAGGCGGCACGCTTAAGTGTGCGAGAGAGACAGAAAATAGCCAGGTGGCACGCTTAAGTGTGTGAGAGAGACAGAAAATAGCCAGACGGCTCGCTTATGTATGCGAGAGAGACAGAAAGTAGCCAGGCAGCACCCTTAAGTGTGCGAGAGAGACAGAAAACAGCCAGGCGGCACGCTTAAGTGTGCGAGAGAGACAGAAAATCGCCTGGCGGGTTGCTTGCATGTGCGAGAGAGACAGAAAACAGCCAGGCGGCACGCTTAAGTGTGCCAGAGAGACAGAAAATTGCCCGACAGGACTTGGGTCGTTTTTCCGTAGATATTAGACTTTTTTGATGCGCTCATCGTAATTTTCAAGCAAATTTACCTTCTGAAAGTGAATTCAGTTGGCTGTATCTCTTGTGTGTGACAGACCCATTATGCCCAGGGTTGTGATGAGGAATTCAAGTCTCCCAAGAATCGAAGGGTAAAGTAATATGCTCTTGTTTGTGAGGGAGACAAGTTGTTAATTTAAAATCTGTACGGCTATGGTTCATACGAAGTTAAAATTACTGTTATTACTTTAAACTTCATTGCAGGTACATTCCGGTAATGATGGCTCAAGCAAAAATCTTTTGGGACAAAGAGAACTACAACCAGGTGGAGAAAATTTTTCACAAATCAGTGGAATTTTGCAAAGAAAATGACACATGGCGGTTACACGTAGGGCATGTTCTTTTCATGCAGGACAACAAATTCAAAGAGGCAACTGGATTCTATGAGCCACTGGTCAAGAAGTATTACTCCAATGTAAGCATTCCTTTCTGATATCTGATGCAATGATGGATTTTATGATCTCGGTAGTTACTACACTGCAAATAAAATTATTCTGTTTTGCTTCATAAGAAAGAAAAATGAAAAGGACATGCATTCTCATCTGTTTGATTCCTAACTGAAGGAGTGGAAACAGGCTCTGTCCAACAAATTGTGTTAGTGTATCTTTTCAACGGATTATGGTTGCTTTTTCAGATTTTGAAAGTAAGTGCTGTTGTTCTCGCAAATCTGTGTGTGTCGTACATTATGACAGCACAAAATGAAGAGGCGGAGGAACTGATGAGGAAAATAGAGAAAGAAGAGGAAAGATTAGCGTATGAAGAACCCAAGAAAAAAGTTTATCACCTCTGCATCGTTAATTTAGTGATTGGGTAAGAGACGCTTTATTATAAGTTCAATGATTCTCTGAGTTTTCAGTTTTTATCATAGTATTGTCTATCGGCGCATGGTAACTATGTCTCGATGGCTAAGGTTGAAAAATGTGTCATTTTCAATCATGGCATTGGGAATCTTCTCTCTTAATTTTTACGACATACAAATAAGTAACAGTTTTTGTGGTGTTTTCTGTGAATTTTTTCACAATGTAAAAATATTTACAGAAAATTTCAGAGACATTTCGGTTAGTTTTTGTGTAAAAACAAAGAAGCAGGTGAAAAGTATCGACATGCTGTGTTGAAAGCGCTTGCCTGTGTGTTTCTGAATTTTCATTGTGACATCCTTAACTCTTTCTTTTAAAAAATGTGAGTACAGTTTTCAACATGTAATCAATTAGGTTGGCTAGTCGATAAGCTTCATGTATAACATAACATAGAATATGAAGTCCAGAGCCAAATTTAGGTGAGTATTACTGGTGCTTTGACAGCAGGCAGCAAATTTTTCGAGGCAGAGAACAAAACAATGTAAAATCTCCATTTTCATTCCCACATGTACTAATTGTCGATGTGTTAAATTAGAGAATTTTGATAATTTTGCCTAGGGAAAACCTAACGATATAAGGAAACTTTTTTCTATTAAGTCTGTGGACACCCTAGATTTGTACAAAAAACCCGCATTTTCAATGAAGATGCTTAAATTATTATGATGAATGGATTTTTAGCTTTTTAAGCACCAACTAAATCATGTGATTTAGAAGGATCAACAATATGAGAAACTATCGAACAATTCAGAATTCAGGTCTTTTATAATGAATCCTCAATTTTTTTGTTTTTTAGGACATTGTATTGTGCAAAGGGAAACTATGAATTTGGAATCTCAAGACTCATCAAAAGTTTAGAGCCGTATAATAAAAAACTTGGAACAGATACTTGGTAAGTATTGATTCTGTAATGTTTTGAAAATATTTCTTTTGAGAGGAAAATCATTCGAACGCAGTCAAGATGGAGCCTTGATGTTTCGAAGCAGAACTTTTATTTCTGAAAAAATATTGAGTCTCTGATCCAAATTTTCCCTTGTCTTGCTTAAATACCGTATGTGAAGAAGTAAATTACTTTTTGAAGTAAAATACGTGATTTATTGCCTCTTACATGATTTTTTAGGACTAATTTCTTAGCTTCCTGAAGTGAGTGGCAGAGAGATATTTAATGGAAATAGAACCTTTCCTTTCAATGATCGAAGAACTTGCAAAATTTTATTCATATCAAACTTGAAGTTTTTCATAATGCCTTCATTTGTCATAGTATTGATTCCCAGACAAAAGCATCTAACTGTATTTCAACGTTGTAACATTCTGAATCAAGTATTGTATTTTTCTGAGACACCGTTGTACGGCTCTAGCTGAAACCTTCACTAATTTTCCCCACATGAAAAATATCAGCACAATTTTAGTCAGAAATTGCAAAGTTACTTTCTTGAAAAAACATTGATTTGTTTCAATTAATTTTGTAACCTTGGAATGGAGTTACGTCACTTCTTCTGGGAAGCAATGTCATTAATTTCAGAAAATTAATTTCCTTTTGTAATCGAAGTACCTAATGACAAATAATCATCATGGATCTGAGAGGGTAATGTAAATCTCAGGATTCATGTTTTCACTATTTGCTAAATAAATTCATTCCACGCTTTCAGGTTTTACGCAAAAAGGTGCATGCTCTCATTGATCGAAAATCTAGCAAAAAATATGATCGTAACGCGTGATGCTTTCTATCAAGAATGCCTCATGTTTCTAGAGCAATGCGAATGTAAGTGTACTCTTTATTCCTCAGTGTTTTTTCTCTTTCAGGAAAATTCTGCAAATAATTTTCAATAATTTATCAGGAGGTTCGCTTAACAGATGACATAAGCATTTAACATCTCATGACATTAAATTGGACTGCATTTTGCAATTTGGAACTATAAATTCTGGCTCATGTGAAAAAACACTTATTTACATAGGGAAACTACACATACATACATAGGGGCACATACGTTTTCTTTAAACTGGGCCAGAATTTATAGTTCCAAATTGCAAAATGCAGTCCAATTGGTCATAACAGTTTAAGAGGCTCCGAAATGGACGACTTTAAGACACAATCTAATATTATATATTCGTGAAATCGCCCAAAATTGGCACAATATAATTATTTTGATGGTGCAAGTGTGAAACCACGTATGTTTGCTTGTTACGCTGCAGACCTTCTACCATACTTTATTTTTTCTTTGAGTCACAATAATTTTTGAAAACTCCCTTGATTTTTCTTCTCTGTCAATAGAATATTCTTTATTAATTTCAAGCCATGGGGTTGACTTGTATTTCTTCAAAAAAATAAAACTCGAGTGGGAATTTTGAAACATTGCTATGGAGATATGTGGTTTTGCACTTTGGCAATTGATTTGTGTAAAATTAGATAAAGACTAAAGAATGAGACATGCAGTTCTTAGAGAATGACTCTTCTTGCTTTTGTTTCCAATGTTTTGTCGGTTAAAATGTGTTGTAAACTCATGACCTTCACAAAAATACACAGATGAAAAATTATGGTCGGCAATTTTTTAAAAGAGGAATGATGTCTCAAATTGGTACAAAAATACGGGCGCTTAACATTTTTCTTGCCTGCAAAATGTTGACCTCTTTTATTCAATGAAAAGAGTAATGCCCCAAAAAACGGAACAAGTTGATGGTAAAATTGCAAAAATACTTATTTCGATTGCGGTGTTTTGAAATTCTCACTCCTACTTTTAAGAGGAGACTGAACCAACGTCATGGCTTGAAATTTTCATAGAATATTCTTTACATAGAAGAAAATATCACTGAGGTTTCCAAAAAATGATGTTTAGTATTTTTCTTCTCAGAAAATGAAATATCACAGGCAGTCTGCAATGTTGCACACCGAGATATGCAATTCTGCAGCTTCTTGATATTGATATAAATGGAATGCTATGAGACTCAATTTATTCAATCATTATAAACATAATGATTAAATTCAATATCATTAATTTGTTTTTTCTTTTTTTTTTTTGCATAAATATATATATATTGATGAAGGATCAAATTTTTTCTCAAAACAAGCTTATTGAAGAATTGATCTCTCAATGAGATGATACATTTACATTTTATATCCAGGTATTATTTTTTCATGTATTTGTTGCTAATTTGGATTGCAGAACACTCAAAGATGTGGTTATTTTTTTACAGTGTACGGTCGTGAGGTGCTGACGTCAACCCCAATCATTGTCGGGAATTCAAACTTCCACAACGGCAAAAACACTGTGACCTACGAAGCTAGACTTCTAAAAGCTTTACTGTTGAAAATGCAACTGCATTGAAAATTTCTCTTGGGCTCAGATTCTTGTTAATTTAAAATTTGTCTTTTGAGCAGTTAACGTATGTTATTTCCATAGGAAAACTAAGAGTATTTAAATTAAAACGAATGCAATGGTGTTCTTTCATGCCAAATGTTTCTTCAAAGGAATTAAAAAATGAGTTGTCAGGATTTGAAATTTCTAGGTCTTGCCAGAGTTTGTCAAGGGCTGACATCCCCAAAATTTCTTTCATTGATTTTAAATTCCCTTTAAAAATCTGAAAGTGGTGTCATCAAGCACATCAAAAACAAAAAAAACTTCTTAAACTATTTTGAAAATGATAGTCATTTTATTCTGAAAATAAATCTACATTTACAATATTAACAATAAAAAACATGTATCAGTTTTTCATATTATTCAGGTAAGTGCACTTGAAAAAGCAGAAAGCAAACAAAATTGACAGTTTCTCTTGAAAGTTTGGGGATACAACTCATCCCCACTAAATGAGACTGATCCCTTTGCCATGTACAACAATACGCAACTCATACTGCACCTTCTTTTTCCATAAAAATCTCAAGTTGAAAAATTATCTTCACTTTGATTATAAAAACAGAATAACCGATGATAAATTGATTCTTAAATTGCGGATGTAACTTTAAATAAAATATATTTTAAGGCATTAAAAGCACCACAAATTTTATTTTCTTGTCACAAGAAATTATTGCAAGTCAGAGGTAATTTACAGATATGAATTAATGAACTCTGCAGAGCGAATTCTCCGTATTTTCCTGAGCAATAATTTATTTAAAAAAAAAAAAAAAAAATATGAGCCTTGCATTAATGAACAGAATTAGACTTTTTGGGGTCCCAACCAACTATTAACTTGAAGCCACAGCTCTGCGCTGGGCCAGGTTTGAGCCAAACCCTGAACAAACTTAGCATCAATGTTTACGATATACTGATGATTCTATGATAGACCGCTTTCTTGTCAAGAGTCATGTGAGGAGTGTGACCAACTTATAACTTATTTTGTACTTAATTTATTGCTTAGTTAAGGTATTTTCGTGTTGGTACGGTTGAACATATAACAGAAAATTTTCCTAATTTTGACAGCAATAAAACAATATGAAATGATTTTAACTAATTTTCCTTCCTGTTATTCAAAGAACATGTGATGAATGTTTTGTACTTCGATTTTCAACTTTAGAAAATGAGTTTAGGAATAATAGGAGGTGTTCAAAATTATTCATTTTCGCATATTTTATCATAATACAAGTTCTAGATGCAGCAGGGTCAGATTAAATCATACGATAAAAAATTTAGAATGAAAACTATTGAATGACTTGACGGCCTGTATAAACTTTTAAAACCAAAGAGATTTCATCAAATCTTTTGGGTTGACAACATGATAAACAAACTTTCATGGTCAATAAAACAACAACTTACAACGTCAAATAAAGTTTTGAAAATGCAATTAAAGGGATATAAAATGAATAACAAACTTAGACAAACAATACATGATACTTATGCAAACAGATACACTAACTAAAAATAATGATTTCTCAAAGTAATTTGGAGGGATGATTTGGTCTACATGATTTGGAAATCAATCATAGTATTTTGAATAGAAAAATAGTCCTAGTATAGAAAACGCTTATATATTTGGTAATATTTAACTTACTGTAGAGGGGAAAATGTAGGGCTTATTGCACGGTCAAGAATTATGATGAGCTGAAAAGGCCTCAATACACATGCTTTTATCGCAAAACAAAGGGACATTATGCCATGAGAAAAACATCGTACGGCTATGGGGCAATTTCAAACACAGACTTGAGCCTTATGAAGACTTCATTAGGGTGCAGCTTTTTTCAATTAATGATACTGATGACTTTCAAAATGTCCTAATCTGTGTGACTACAAACGTTAAGGAACGATTTTACATTCATGATTCATCAGTTTGATTTTTTCAAATGATTTACACCCTAGAATGTCATCCCAGCAAGTTTTCTCATTAGAAACAGAGCCTTTTGCTGGTCTGTTGTAAATTTCGTGATTTTCAAAAATCACTTTCCTTAATTGACATTTTCTCAACAATAGAATTTTGATGGAATAGGATGGAAGTATTGCATTATATTTGATGCTCTGCCAAACGTCCTACAATGACTACCACAGAACGCAAGCATCATGAACAATCCACAGGATAGGCTGCTTGCAAAGCCTAGCGTAGGGCAGCGTGAAAGAAAAATCCATGTTGTTGAAGGATTTGTAACAAGGAAATCATCATAAATCAAATGCAGTGCAAACATTGAAAATTGAAAAGAGCCTTTCGCGTAACAATGCATAAATGATTCATCAACTTCTCGGATAAAATTAAAAAAAATTACTCTTTAAAGATACTCTTTTCAAAAAAAAAAAAAAAAAAAACTCTCGAGTCCACTAATTAAAAAACTGATACCTTTATCATTTAAAATCTGAAACTTCGCTCCTATGAACATAGAAATGTGGTGGCTGCTTCAAAATATGTCACCAGCGATACAGGGGCTCAGTTAGGCTGGTCAGATTTTCCTGGAAAATACTTAGACACTTAGTACTCAGCAAGTTTTAGGTAGATTTTCTATGTTTGGGCACAAATTTGTTTCACAGGCTAAAACTTAAGTGTTTATTTTTCAGTATTGTGAGCCGTTCAACTGGAAAATACATACTTTATGATATTGTCTCAGATGTTTAGCAAAATATTTTCATTCTTTGATTTTTTTCGGTCTCTCTGATTTTCTCTGTTTTCCTGCATGCTGGACACCCTGCAGCACATAACCCGCACGGCATACCGCGGCAAACGCACATAAAATAGCAAAATTCACATTCACCACCACATACTGCCAATCCTCTATGCATTAAATTCTTCAATTGATGTAGAGCTGAGAGGGGACTACAAGATTCAGTCTTGTAATATGCACTAGGAGGCATCTATTTAAAAATACAAATTTTATACAGAAATTTCTACAAAAGTCATTGAAGATACTCAGGGACGTTCTTTTATCAATGATTAAAACTAATGATAGTAGGAAGAAACTTCCCCAGGGCTGCCACAGAATTTCGAAAATGAAATTCCCAGACAACCGAAAAAATGCCGGATGATTTAAAAGACAAAATTTGAAATAATTTTCAGGCAAAATTTGTTGTTAGAAATGTCAATCCTATTATAGAAAGTAAATAAAGATGACTTAAGAATTTAACCCGAACACTTTCGTCAATTTTCTCGGCGTTTTCAGGTTTCCCCTGACATTTCCCAGTTTTCTCCGACTGTGACAACACTGGTTCCCCTTTCACTATTATTAAATCATTACTGTCAGAATTCTTACCGAACTATAGATATTTGTGCAGAGACTATCTTGAAACAGTTACTAATGACCGGTTGCCTGAACATGGTCTTCAATTTCGCATTTTCTCTTAAACAACTCGCAGCATGTTGCACACTGGTAGTACCGCTTTGATGAGTGGTAAATCATATGCCGAGCAAGATTATGCTTGTTTGACAAAACTTGATGGCAAACTTTACACGTGAACCTCGCGTGCCTGTGCTTGTTATCAACATGGTGATCCCGGAATTGTCTTGTTCTGAATTTCTGCTTGCACTGTCTGCACGAAAAGCTCAAGTCAGGCAAGTGCGTGAGTTTGTGCGAGGCAAGACTATCGATGCCCTCAAATTTCAGAAAGCAAGTATCACATTCGAACTGATCAAGCTCCTGATTATACGAGATGAGCCACCTCATCATGGATCCGTTTGGATGTAGCTCTTGACAAGTTCCTTTCATTTTGTTTGATGGAGCGAAGTGTAAGAGCCGATGGTCAATATACTTGCGACTCGTTTCACAGACAACACCGCACAGATCGCATCTGAATTCTCCGGAATTGTGACGCACCTAAAAAAAGAAGAGAAAGGGAAAAGTCATGAAATAGAAGAAATTAAAGCGAATTACTCATCATAGCTATCAGCAGGGGTGCACAATATACTAGATCACGCGATAAATTATCGCGTGAAATTGTGGAAGGCCTTCCCGATTTTCGGAAGCGCGATCACGCGATAAAGTATCGCGTGAAAATGTGGAAGCGTCCCAAATTTTGTGGAAATTTTTTTTCTTTCTTTCTTTCTTTTCATTTCTTTTCTCGCTCTTCACTTTGAATCTCATATTTTTCACCGAAACAAAAAAAAGGTAATCACTTTTTGTGGAAGGAGTCACGAAATTGTGGAAATTTTTTGTGGAAGAGGAAAAGCTTATCGCGCGAAATTGTGGAAGCATAGTAAAATGTGCACCCCTGGCTATCAGTTACTGCATCATGTGAAGAGGCATCAGTGAGAGAAATATGAAATTTTAACAAGTGGAAAATCTAAGTATTTTGATCAATTTTCAATTATTATTTGATTGTGCCAAATTTATTTGAAGCTGAGGGATTACTACAATTTGATTAGTCTTCTAGAACATCCCATTTATTCAGGGTTGTAGTCATGGCCAGCCCTGAATAAGGAAACCATTTTTGCCAACCTTGATTAAAATGCGAAAGTATAACTTTGGAGACGGATCATTACAAGGAATTGAAACGGTTTGCCACCGAATGAGGTACAGTTACAAAAGAAAAAGTTCTACAATTTTGAGAATCATCAAAGTAAGTTTGCACCTAAAACCCTTGTTTCCAGCATTGTTTTAATTTTATAAAATATGAAAAAGCAAATAGAAAAAAATTGAACAGATAACTGAGGGAATTTTAAAATGGTAGGGCCAGCAGAAAAATGGAAGGCCAAGAACTTTCTGCACCTTTGGTAGAACTCGCATCAGATAAATTGGCAGTTGTTCACTTTCGGTTTGCGAGCGACTGCGTTGCAGTCTTCCACTGGCTATCAAGGATTGACCGCAGGCAACGATGCCCACGAGAGCAGACGCGAAAATTGGTCTACTGTGCATAACAGTCAAAAGTAAACCAACAATAAAAAGCACCAAATGGAACCACCGCGCGTTAAAATCCAGAAAACTGGAAACCTCAATGTAGAGGGGAAAAGCTCATTCGAGCACAATTTTACCCCAATAAGATATGCTGTTTGGTGCAACACTAGTTAAGACCATACAGGAAGGCAAATGGTTGTGTTGCACCGAATAGCGTATCTCTTTGAGGGAAAATTGTGCTAGAATGACCTTTTTCCCTCTGTATTGAGACTGCCAGTTTTCTGGATTTTAACGCACGTTGGCTACATTTCCAACCTACTGTCTATACAACTTGTGCGTCTATCACAATCAGTTTGGCAAAATTAAACGACTAAAAACTCATCTGACGCAATACCTATGTGCCATTGTTTGGCAAGTTGATTAACTGCAAAAATAATAGGTACCTGTTTATGGGTGTTCAAAGTGAATTGTGACTGGAATCTCATGAGACAAATGTCACACTCAAAATAAATTCCCTCTTCATTTTCCAGAAGATCATCTATTTCTGGGTTCTTGTTAATGACAACAATGCAATTATCAGTGACTTCAGTTTTCACTTCTGCAATTGGAGCAGGTTCTGGCTCTACTGGTTTAATCTTTGCTGAGGTGATTCCTTGAAGTTTTCCTTGAAGTTTTCCCCGCAGACTTTCACTCATTTTAATGATTGTGTCGAGATCATTGTTCATCTCACATTTCACATCCACACGCACAGTGGGCTGTAGGTCACCGTTGGGCTTTTGATCCGAGTCATTGCTGTCGCAGACAACAAATGCGTCGTCATCTTCATCGATCGGTTCTGTTTTGATCTCTTTCTTAATTTGAATCGTTGAGCATTCAGCCATGTTGGAGGAGAGGAAAATCTTTTTAGATACAAAAGAAAGTGAAACACCTATTTGATTCTCAGGCAAAGGAGTACGATTACTGAAACAGGAAAATAAAGCCGAATTTTAATATTCATCCTAGGATACATTGGGCTAAATCTATGGTGAGACGAAAGAAGAACAGGAGGTGAAACCAAATGTGAACCTTTACAAAACGAGGTGGATAACGATGGCTTGACTCGGACACCACCTGTCTAGTTTGCAACAATGAAGACTTCCTATATTATTTTATTATTTAATTAGAGAACTAATCAAAACAATTTTTTTAGAGACATTCATGATTTTAAATATTCAATTTAAGTTTCCAGCAATGAAATCGTCTCAATTGTGCAACAGTTTCCTAATCAGATTTGCTCTCTTTTTCGTTTAGTTTTTAAAGTGCACTTTTCTTGCAATTTTTAGGAAGGTAAGTCGTCAGACTGTAAGTCCATGCACTTTAAGGTGAAGGGCTCGATGTCGAGTAAATTAAATAATTAATTAATAAAATGCTCTTCTTTACTTCCCGAGCAGAATGAGCTTTTCGATCAAACATCCGACAGGCCAATTCCAAGAAAAGCAGAGTTTACAGATGAATTTAATGGCACTATTGCACCAACCATCTTATAGAGACACGGCATTGCCATTGAGTGAGATGTGCGAGGCTTTTAGTTCTTCAGCAGTTGGCACATCCATCTGGACATCCCAGTTGGAGAACAGCAAGTGAGGAAAGAAGAGCCACTCAGCAGGCTGATTTTTGAAATTGATAGACAAATTGATAGACATAGAAGACATAGGGAACATGGAGCGACCCAATTGGCTGATATGGGTAGTTGTTACAGACCAAGGGGGAAAATGATGGACTAACTACAGGATCTCTCATGGGTTGCCGTTAGTTGGGCTATTACCAACCTCCCTTGTTCATTGGAACCACCTGCTTCCACCAATAGGATCCCTCCTGCTCCTCATGTCTTCTTTATCTATCGCTTTGTCTATCAATTTCAATGATCAGCCCCCAGGAACCAACATTTCTTTCGGAAAGTGTGTTAAAAAATACTGACAAATAAATTCACTTGTCAGCCTCTTTTTCTCCTACAATCTGCACATATAACTTCGGTTTTGAGGCTCTTCATGCTGACAGGTTGTTTATAACAGAAATACTTACTTGATGAAATTTTGAAAGTGCCAAAACTCTAGGTTTTGTGTGCAGGGCCATTAGATGATACATATCGACGGCGTAAGACCGCAATCACATAACTCGGTTTGCGATGTCGCAGACTTACTGTCATACCTTATTTTTTAAACGGAAAACTACTTAACGGCAATTCCGTAAAACTGCCTTAAAACTTCGCTGTGCAAAGAAAATCCTGCAAAAACATCAAGGAATGATTTCAATTTGTTCCCCTTTAAAAAATAACACAGAGGCAGAGATTTTCAGACACTGCAAACAAGATATGTGATTGCGGGCTTCCGCCGCCGATATGCAAAATAGAGAGAACTGATGAAAATTTCTCTGAAAAATGGAAGCAATACAAAAAATTTACTTCTGGGTACTAGAGGGGTAAGAAATGAGTTAGTTCTTGAAAAACCAGTATTATTATTGTGGAAAGTTCAAATCTGATAGGTGGCTGGGCCAATGCCTATTTCAGCTGACAATGCGACTTCATCGCCAGCCATGTCTAGGGTCTGGAAGATGAAAAGTTATTGCATGAGAACGGTATACTTATAAGAATGATGCTAATGAGACGTCAGAGAGCACATTTAGCTGAGTTCATGAAGGACACGCTTTCAAAATTGCTTAAAACTAAAGGTAAATAAATAGTTTCTCGTACATACCCTAAATCCTAAATGTGAACTGTTATAGTAATTCAATTCAGCTAAACGGTGAGGAGCGAACTTTTGGATGGCGCTTTTAAAAGTTAGATGGAGGAATTTGATTAAAACACAGTTAGATAGCGGTACTCATTGTAAGTTATTTGATACAGGACAGAAACTTTCCTAACGTTTCTAAATATGTTTTTTCGATAACCTCAAAACCACTCTCAACTTTCTAACCTAAAAGTGCATCTAGCATCATTAATGCGATGTTGTCTCATTGCTATAAGTGTATCAAATTTTTATTAAAAACAAACTTGTAAAACAATATAATTTTATTTGGCAACAGTGCCCTTTGATGTAAGAACTTCTCTTGCCTATTGCCTATATATGAGGTTGTCAGATGTACATTTTCTTTTCTTTTTTTTGTAGTTATTTTGAGTTGCTAAATATTTAAACTGGCAACCTCACAATCCAAACAAAAGAGCGTGACAGCGTTGCGTTTGTAAACATTGTCAATAAGTTGAATCAGTTCTTCGAAAAGACTCGAAATTTCCGTACTTCGGGCCATTTCGGGTGATCGGGTCATTAATCAGTAATCACTTTGGTCTTCATGATATTCCGCTGTGCAATCCCGAGTCGACAAATTCTCAAAAGTGTCACCATCGGAATCCCCCAGCGACGTAAGTTTCTGTACACCCCAAGCTCAAACCTCAAACATCTCTAGCTCACTGTCGAGTCTCTTTTACTCCCAAGCGTTTTACCTTACCTACTTCTAAAGTTGTCTTATTTGTGTAGCTCGTCGTTTCCTAACCATCATGATGAATGGCAAGGAGTCCAAATGCTTTGTCTTCATCGATCTTGAGACGCATGATCTCTACAGACCCAGAATTACGGAAATCTGCATGATTGCTGTTCTACGAGAGCACATCGCTGATGCCCACCTAAAGCAAGAATTTTCTGCTCCACGAGTGTTAAACAAGCTCTCAATCTGTATGGCTCCAGAAGCGTCAATTCATCCAACAGCTGCAGATATAACAGGTAACTAAAAGACAAGTATATTCAAGCTTTCGTTTGAGTTTGCTTATTTCGTTGTCCCTCTAACGTGAGGGCGTATCTCAATTTCTACATGAGCCCTGCTCTCCATACAACTCAATGCTTTCAAGGACTCACTCAGACATAGAGATACGCCCTTATGTCAGGGGAGCGACGATTTGTCAATTGATTAATGTCTAGTCTTGTCCTGAGGATGTAGCTTTAATAATCAGGCTGCTGGTTGACTCCGGAGTCAAGTAAATAGGCAGTTTGCCTGTTCCTTTATCTATACTACTTCTATGTAGGGTGATTTCACACTGACTCTCATTTAGCTCATTCTCCTGTTTAGAACTGGGGAAAGAAAAGATCCAACAAAAGTCGCATCAACCTGAATGCAGCAATCATCAGTCGACCCATCAATTGCACAAACCTATATATTTGTTGAATTGTGCCATCTTCTGCTGCGATATTTGTCCAATCTTTTCATTCCCCAGTTCCACCTAAGGAATCCTATGTATCGCTTGCTTATTATCTGTGTAGGGTTGATAGAGTTTGTTTCAGATAACTTGTCCTTTCTCATTGTACGCGCTGCAGTGCATACAGCGGAAAAGGACAAGTCATCCAAAACGGGCTATGGTACCATGGTAGCGTTATCAACTGTTAGTCAGGATGGTCATCTTCAGATGCATACGGCTAAACTTGGAAACTCAGTGTAAAGTTTAATTGGAGTGTCTCAAAACTTCCACCTCTTTTTAATTCAATGTTTGGAAAGTCGCTATCTGATTGCGTTAAATTCTCTTACTTAATTTGTCCCGCAAGTAGAGGAAAAAGTCACAGAAATTGTTATGAAACAACGCTAATTAATTTCTGAATTACAAGGAAAGTACGACTAGAGGTTAGAGGTGTCATCAAATAAGTTGACATTTGTTTACTTTCGATTTTCAGGTGTTTTCACGTTACTGCTATCCACATGAAA
This sequence comes from Bemisia tabaci, assembly GCF_918797505.1. NCBI lineage: Eukaryota > Metazoa > Arthropoda > Insecta > Hemiptera > Aleyrodidae > Bemisia > Bemisia tabaci. Next base: position 3,465,624 of record NC_092802.1, read on the forward strand.
ACATCAAACTCTCGTATAAGGGAGAACACAAGCTTGGATAGGTGCTTTAATACTTTCAAACCTTGTGACATTTTAATTTTTAGCCACACAGAAATCACAACCACATAAATGTTGCAATTAATAACTGATAAGTAGTTTTTTACGTTACGATCATGAGACAAATGTTTTTAAGGTGGATCGTAGTAAACGATCCTTTGTGCGGAGGCGTAAATTCGTTTGTGTCTGCAAATCGAATTTAAACAAATGTCAACTTATCTGATGACTCCTCTATGGAATGTTGGAAAAGCAGGAGTGCAGAAAGTTCATTACTTTACGCTTTCACCAGCAAAATGCAAATTTTCCCTACGCACTATTACTTAGCGCATTCGAAGTAAATTTGACGGAAAATAAGCACAATTGAAGTAAATCTGACTGAAAATCAGTGCTGCTACTGCCGGAGTGTACACCGTTCACCTGGAAATGCAGATCGCCAGTTCGGGAACACTCTGCACCCCTGTGGAAAAGGAGATGTACAGTGTTAAAGTTCAGCCATTGATAAATTGTTTATCGCCAAGGCTGCAAATGATTCGTTAAGTTAACCTTTTGGGAGTTGACCATAAGGTAGTCCTGATGAGATAGATGAGGTTGCAATTTAAAATCCATGCTGTAGCTTGGTCGCTAAGGTATGCATTCAGTCATGGAAGAGGCGCTCTATGGAGGTTAAGAAATGAACTTCAACTTCTGACCGTTCTTTGCAGAATGCAATGCACTTTGTAAACTTAAAATTTTTCGGCAACTCACGATTTTTTACCCAGCGCTCAAAAGATTTACCGGCTAAAATTCATGGTGGTTGAAAATGATAATAAAAGAACATTTGTAAGTCTGTCATCTGGATGTTTTAGTTCACCCTTGTAACCCTCAAAATAAGAGAGATGAAATCTGGGAATTATATGTTTTGAGTGGCAAAGCTATTTTGGGCTTTTATCAGTACTCAGACGCACATGGGTATTTCCAAGTCACGCACAAATTGAGGGATTAGCACAGGCAGTTTGAGGTTTGAACAACTCACTTCCTATCACTTCTAATTGAACTGTCCTTCTAGTTCTTGTAAATTTCCGCTTTGTAAGTGTTTTTCTAATTCCTCATTTTGTCAGGAATTCTATTAAAATCAAATCTAAATGTTGGGTTTATTTTCAGGACTTTCAAATGAGCTGTTACAAGAATACCCTGTCTTCAATGAGCAAACTGGAACGATGATTCAGACATTCATTGATTTGTTGCCGAAGCCTGTTTGCTTGGTTGCTCATAATGGGCATAAATTTGACTTCCCTGTCTTAAAGAATGCCCTGCTGAAAGTCAACAAGGTACAGTGATTTTGAGATTAACCTCTTGGAACCTCTTCATGAAGAGATCTTTATTTTTTGTTCTGTAGGTCAAAGTATTTCCTGATTCATTTAAAGCACCACATTCTAGAGTAAATAAATATAATGTAACAGGTTTGTAGATGAATTTTTCCAGTTAAAACTTGATATTGGCTGGACTCATATCTAGATACATAATTTGAAGGGATAAAATGCGATGCTCGTTGGTTCAATTTTTTTATACTGACGGTTGTATCAGTGGAAATAAAAGAAAACTGTAAACGTTTGGAACTCTATAGTTTCTCTTCAGAGCTTTTTTTGCACTCAAGAAAACTGTCTGTTGAAATCCTGATTATGTAGTTTGGACACAAAAAAAACTAAGGGAAGTTACCTAAAGCCTTTGGTTGGTTACATCAGACAGTGATGTTTCCCCTTCCTTTATTGGGCTAGATAAGTGGCCGACACCTGTTCGGTTTTTAGGACCAATTAATGCACAACAAAGAGGAAGGTATCATCTTCCTTTGCAACGGACCAATCTCATTGCTTTATTTCACCCTATTCTCATCTTCTCCAATCGACAAGCACCAAATTTCAATTATCGGCCCACTGTTATTTGGACAGCATTTAGCCGAAAGGAACCAAGCCACAACACCTATTGCCAAAATTAACGGGGCATTTTAATTTTTTATAAAAGAACGTTTGTGCAGATTCCTTTGAAAATTTTAAGGAATTTGCTTTGCAATATATAGAAAATTCACTGAACTTTGCACAAAAATCCGCACAACCGTTTCCATGTAAAAAATTAAATTGCCCAGTTAAATTTGGCAATAGCTGGTGTGGCTTGGTTCCTTTCTACATAATGCGATCCATTTGGATTGAGTTTAACGGAAATGCACCAAGCCGCAATTGAAAAAAAATTGGTTAGGAGTAGTTTTGAATGCAACTAGTCGAAAAATTTTCTCCTAATTTAAATTCAAAGTTGAGAAAAAATATTTGGAACATGGAAGTAATTAATGAGCTTTGCACATAACATTGAGTCTTATTAAGGAATAAAATAATTTCCAACCTCTTTTCCTCGATTCAGACTTTATTTGTCCCCATTAAACTCATGTCATCTCTACTTCAGAGATGTAGGTATAAAGTCTGTCAGAAGTCAGTCAGCAGCAGTCAGAGTACCAAGGATGAGAAATCATCTAACAGGAGTCAATGGTTTTTTTGGATGAAATTTTTGCCAAGCATCAAGAGTTGAAAGCATTTTCAATCGAAATGATAATCATAGAAATCTAGCGATTGTTCCCCCTAAAAATTTGTTTCACATGGAAGTTGTAATTTTTTACGGAATCAATCATCCTACTGGTTATCTTGAACCCACCATTTCTCTCAATGCAAGTGTTAAAATGGCATCAACGAATTATTAAATTTGCTAAATTTACATATTTAAAATCTTTAACAGTCATAACTCACTCAAAAATTAAGCTATCGATTTGAACGTTTTTACAAAACTTCACCAAATTTGATCACCTTTCAAACACTTTATCACTGAAGGAGGGTTGCCTTGCAATAAAACTAGTTTCAGGCCTGCCCCTTAGGGGCTTCAAAAATTTTGAATATGGTAAAAAGTATCCCTTATTGATTGAAGAATTTACCCAAAATCTTAAATCGCCAAGTGCAACTGTTTTCAACTTCACAAGGGGGTCGGAGGTGTAGAATTTCTAATCACCTGTATTTTGCCCAGAACAGCATAAGAGTGTAATCGTAGCACAGCTATTCCTGACCCTCCAAAGGCATTTTCTGAAAGGAGATTGGAATCATTACTTCTAGCCTTTTTATTATACCTATTGTAACTTAATAATATCAAGGTTCACTTTCACTAATTTCACTTTCTCTGTAGTAATTTCAATTTTATTTTTGCAGGATATGCCCGAGCATCTTAGGTGCTCCGACACTCTCCCTGGATTTAGGAAAGTGTTTAAAGATTGGAAGATGAAAGCTGAACTCTCAGTCGTCGAGACTCTCAGCCAAAACGGAGTCCCTTTGACAGACGCAAGTCCCCTCAAAACTAGTACTCAAAAATCAACGGTTGGATGTGACAATTTATCTGATCAAAATGGAGCTGCCATCAAAGAAAGACAAGAAGCCAGAGTACCAAATGGTGTAACAGTGACAAATGCAGCAGTAGAGTCCAATGCTGCAGGAACTTCTAAAGTTCCAGAAACAACTCTTCTTGATTGGGGACATGACAGTGAGGATGAAGCTCTTGCACAGATGGACCTTGATGCTATTGTTGCAGAAGCAGAAGCACAGGAATTTCTCTCGCAAATTGCAGCACCATCAGATTTGCGGGAGAATTGTTCCCAACTCTCGTGGAGTAAACCCGTGCGAGAAACACCAAAAAGACCTCGGGAAGAAGAAAAGAAGTCTCCTGAGATTATTTTCCTGGACCTGGATGAAACCGACTCAGAGAGTCAAGGAAACGCTAGTGGCGAGCCTGCAATCCTTACACCTGTCAAAGTGCGAAAGGACCTGTTCCCATTTACAGAACCCGCTTCGTATAGGCTTGAAGACGTGTACAAGAAGTTAAGAGGCTCGACACCTGTAGGCCACAGAGCTGAGGCTGATGTCCTAAGTATGTTAGAGTGTGTTCTTGTCATTGGCCCAGAAATCTTGGAGTTCTTTGATAACAACAACATTTTATTTGCTGATATTCAAGTTCCTTTGAGATATAGATAGTCATATGCATGGAAAGTGTGGCATCTGTCAAAAACTGTTGCAGCAAAATCCTTTTTTTTCCCTGCATGTTTTGTTAAATTTTTTATTATAGAATCAATACCTTTCAAGTCAACTTCTATGTAACGCCATCCGTTATCATAATGGAAAAAATATTTGTAGGCTTTAAAATTAATGATAGTACTCTGCAGACTTAGTAATTATCAAACTGCTCTGAAAACACTATATTTTTTTTGGTAAATGGCTCCAGTAATGGCTATGAAATTTATCAAAGTTTGTGGAATACACTGTTGTATGCATACTGAGTAGAATCGATATAATTTTAAGGATTTTATGGAATGTATAGTACTCCTTTTGAATCATATTTTTACTTTACTATGACAACGAGAAAGGTATGGCCCTTAAGGTTGCGCAGGTTAATGACGGGAAGCGGCTTATGTCTATCAATTTGTCAAAAGATATCCATACAATTGCATCCCCCTCACAGACTTGTGTGCTTCAAGTGCTGTGTCTGAAAAATGTATCCTCTCACAAAATTCTTTGCTTTCATTTGTTACTTCAAGCAGAGGTTTTGAACAGGGTTACATATGGGAAGAAGTGAACCTCCTCTGAAAGAAGCGGAACTCTGATGTTAGAACTCGGCACGAATTTTGAATGTGGATAATATAGAGAGCTAACATATTTAATAGTTTACTATGTGTGCAGAAGTTTTTTCACTCTGCTTTTTCTGTCCTGCCTTTAATTTTTCGCCAAGTCCCAACATCAGTTAACTGCCAGTTGCGGCAATTTCGATTACTCACTATCAAAAGAGGGCACTTACAGTTCATTCCTTTTTATTGTACACGCCTTAGGGTTCTCAAAATGCAAATTATTTTCTCTTTCCTCGTTTATATAATATTTTGCAAGCTCTTTATTTATTATTTTCTGAATGTATTTTTAATACACTACATTATTCAGTGTATATTTTTGGACCCAGAAATTTGTGTTCTGATTTAATAATTGATCTATTCTGTTCCCAGACTACTTTTTACAGGACCAAGTAGTATGTGTCAATTTTAGAACCTTTGACTCCGGACATTTTTGTAAACTTTTTGTGCAAGTGTTATGATTTTTCTCAAATTATTAAATTTTCCAAAGCATGGAATTGGAAAAGTTTGCTGTATGATGCATGTCAAAAGTATTAGTATTAGAAAAAAATGTTGGCAAGAAACAGCTGTCGTTCAACACCAATGCGATGGATGAAAATTTTAGTGAAAATTTTACAACCTCATTCGATTCTGCCTCTTCGGAAGCTTGAAAGCCTGGGCCCTGAGGAAGCTTTCATATTTTCTTTTTACTCATTTTCTACCTGATCAAAGTGTTTTTAATCACTAAACTTAAATCATAATTTAATTTTGGGAGAACATTCATTCTGAAAAAGCTTTCATAAAAATGATCTCTTACTAAATTTTACAATTAATTAATTGTGTTCATGATATTATTTACCATTTTTCTTTGCAATCCATGTGTCATTTATGTTGTTGCAAAAAGTGTTCCATCTAGATTATCTATTCTTCTGTGTAATTTGGCCAAAAGCAGATCGATGGTCGCAATATTTGCATTCAAAGATAAGAACAGCGGAGAAGCAACTTTGAAAAATAATAAATTAATGAAGAACAACAATTCTTGTTGCATTTTATGAGCTTTGACTGTCATTCAATAGTATTGGGCAAATAATATTAAAAGAAAGTTTTTTATGAAATGCTAGTCTTTCGGATACTTGCTGTAAAATTTAAAGTAAACAACAGTAGAACAAAGCCATAAATAGATGTACAATGAAAGTTTGTTACGACTAAATCTCTCAGAAGATGGAGTTTTTGTTGATGCTTCTTCAAAAACCAAGTGAAAAAATACGTTTCAGACGAAATCGTGGGAATGTCGATCAAGGTTTAAGTCAAAACTTTCTACGGTGTACAAGCTTTCACTGTATTTTTGTATTTAATTCCTTTGTAATTCAAGACTGAGTGCAAATCATTGTCATCATGGAAAAGGAACTGTATGAGGCCTTCTGATTTTGGGAAAGAGTATTACGAAGAGAGTTGCATGAGAGAATGAAAAAGCATATATCAAAATTATAAGCTCTCTGTTAAGGTTGTCTTCAATATTTACCCTTGTTCTCACTTCTTCTCACATCCTTTTCCATCGCTTTCTCAACAGAAATTGAGGAAGCAACGAAATATGCCTTTTGTTTTAAAATCGATATAATATTCCAAGAACTTAAAATTTTAGTTAAGGATAATGGATGTTACTCACAGCATCTTTGAATTTACCAATGAAAAAGAGTAAAAAAAAAGGAAGAAAACAGTAGGCAGCTGTAAACAAATTTTCCTCGTTAATTATTAATTATTAATGTGATGTAAATTTTAGTGAGTCTTTCAAAGAGGTGTGTCGCTGTACTCCCTCCTTAGCTGTAACTAGTTGTACCAATGTCTTTCAAACCAACTTAATCTCTTAAAATTTTATATTTCTGAGTTGTTCATTAGACTTGTCAGAGCGTGAAGCATTACATTTTTTGGTAATCAAAATTTCAAGTACGTAAAAAGTACTACCCAATTGAATATCTGATACAACACACTTTTTTTTAAGGCTGATGGTTCCAATTGGAATATATGCTGTGTTAAAAATCTTACGCTTACATTAGTCCTTATAATACATTTTACTTTAAAACAATACTCAAAGTTTGTCCGAATTTTATCATAAACTTCATTATCAGCATGAAGTACTCCTTTTTGAATATGTAGTTGTTTATTCGTTGAACTGATGTATATAAGTTAAACTTAGTTTTAGTACAAATTAAATTTATTGCGATCAATTTTTTTCAAAATTGAATGTTGTTAATTGTAATTTGTTGTAGATATAAGTGCAAGTTACCCTGCCATTAAACCGATCGGCCATTCATTTAAAACGGAGATTTCCCACTCTCATGCTGTTGAACTAAAACTTGGAGCTTGGCTGTCGACTCCCAAAAATTTAAAATTTACCTTTAAGGTTGTGAAAAGGCATTTTCGAATTTAGTAGCTGGAACCTTATAAAAGTGAAAAACATTTTTGCACGAATTCTTGCACGCATTTATTTGTAATTTCAAATTTTCTCAGAATAGTTGTTTCATCCAAATTGTTGTATACTGTAACATTTTATGTTTTTTATGCCATTAGTTTTATAGTCAACCGATTTTGTAATAAATATTGTTTAGCATGGAATATTTTGATTTTTTCTACTTGATCCTTCATTTATTTTGTTCAAAAGAACTTTGAATGGGTCAGTTGCGCTGATCTGAGAATCGTGTTTTGATGATTGATTCTTGTAGATTGGACCAGAAATAAAGATCCTTCCGAACATCAACTTTCTCTACACTTAATATTAAACGAGACATCGCACTTTGAGGAGTTTGGTTTATGATGTCATCCACCGCGGTACTGGTGCCATGGTTTCCTCCACCTTAGTTTCATTAAACAGTGGTAAGTACACGGATTGGCCCTGGCTCCTTGATGTGAAACACGGACAAAACCAAGGTGGAAGAAACCATGGTATGCACCACCGCGGTGGATGACGTCATAAACTGATTTTTTCAAAGTGCGACATCTCGGTTAATATTGAACAAAGGAAGCTGCTGTTTGGACAGATCTTATTATTTTCGGCTAATCTACAAAAATCAAGCATCAAAACACGATTCTGCGACTAGTACAACTGACCCATTCCGACTTATGTTCAAGTAATGAAAGCCCTTTTCTTTTGAACAAAACCCTCTACTTCTATTTTTATCAGGAGTCATTTAGAACCCTCCAGATACTTAGGTAGCTTCACATTGAAACTAGACTCAGATCGACCCTCACTGAACCTTTAGGAGAAAAAGGGTTCCAGCTAGTGCCAGTTTTGCCGGTCCAAGGCGCCATGGAAAGAACTTGGATTGATACGTTCTTTTCTCTCTTTACCATCACACTTAATGAAGCGGAACGACTTTTTTCCGTGCTTTCAGTGATCATTTTTCTGAGTTTGCACTCTTCCATTCAGGTATCTGCCTCAAAACAAGTAAATTTCCAGAAGCCCCTCCTCTACCATTTTAGCCCTTTTTTAGATGGATACTATCCTCCTTTCACATGAGGAAGTAGCAGGTTTTGCTTTGAGGGTGTTTGTCTGCACTTTCACATGAAGAATACGAAAGTAGTTTCAGGGATATTGGTCGTTAAAAACATAAAATAGTTCTGTTTGTTTCATGTGTGAAAAGAATTATAACTTTTTTAGTGATGATGATGCATAAAACAAAAATGGAAAATGTTAAACACAAATTTACAAGGAACATTATCGATGAATAATCTTTCAGCCACAGACAATAAATAATCAAGAACAAGTTGAATGTGAACGAGACTTTATTTCAGTTTTTTCCTTCTTTTTTTTTTATAAAAAAGAAAGATCAAATGTTTACCATTAAATTTCCCTCTTGTGTCCACATGTTTCAGTTTTGAGAGCTTTGAAAAATATCCTTACTGACAATGAGTATAAAATAAACATGTGACCAGGTATGCGAAAAGATGACTTGGAATGAAAGGCCAACATCACTCAGGTCAATTTATCAATTGTCCGTTCCTAGTAAAAATCAATGTCTAATAAACTCAAAAATATTGTGTCAAAAAAGTCGATTTTTGGGAGCTCCTTTGGCAAAAGACAAAAAATTAACTCCTCAAAGCAGTGACTTTCACTTTCCCCATGCTTGGTCAAAAATATATTTATAAACTTGACGTTGCAACTTTAACACTCTGGGTTTTTTAATATAGAATCAAAAACAATTTACTGATTGAGCCTCCAAGAATACAGCGACTGAACAATTTTAAATGATTGAAGTGAAAGATGTTGATGGTTAAACTTGGCCTTTCAAGGCCTTTGAAAAAGTGTCAAAATCAAGCAGGCACTTTACATAACCATTCAAACCACGTGCTAGAGTGTCTTGAGGTCATTTTCTAATTTTTTTTATTTTTTGATCAACAATTTTTGACACAGGTATGACTAACATCTGATGTTAAATTAATTCGCATGCTGAACATCAACAATATAATTGTATTTCAAGTTTTCACAGTTGGATGATTAAAAAGTTAGTGATGGTGCACAATGCACACACAAAACAAAACGGGGAAAAATTTAACCAACTTTCAAAGGGAGATATGAGACGGTAAATTACCTGTCCACCCTGCTCTAAGCTGTTTCCTCAGCTCAGCACAGATTTTTTCAAATCCTGGTCGAACTGATAAATTCATATTTTCCTCTGGATCAATACCATGATGGTAAAGTTCCACTGCTTCGACTGCACTCCAGTTGGCCTTGAAAGTTATTGGATTGAACTGAAGCCACTCTGTGTATCGGAAGACTTCTGTCCTTAAAGAGTATCCCATTATTTTGATCTGGTTGTTGTGAGGTTTGTCGCTGTTAGGTTTCATTGAGGGGTACAGGCCTGGACGCGGGTATTGACTGAACACACCTGTTTTCCATGGGATCTTTGTCCTTTGATGTGAAGTGTACTGGTTTATCAGGGGCACCAAGCTAATTCCCTCTGAGCAAAGTTCAACCGTCCTAGAATCTACTGGGCACAGGGGCAGAGGTTTCAGGCCAACTAAATCAACAAGGGTTGGGAAAATATCGACCAGTTCAATGAGTTCATCTACATATGAGAAGGAATTCGTGTAGGGATCGCTTCCATCTGTCTTCCCGGGGATCTTTAGGATGAACGGTACACGGACAGCCCTCTCAAAGTTGCTGTACTTTGACCATTCTCCATGCTCGCCCAATGACCAACCTGTGAAAGATACTTCCAAGTTAATCTAAAAATCTTACTCTTTTAACTACAACTAAGGAATACAGGCAGAAAAAAAGTGATTAAGATTTGAGCCAAGAAAAATTATTGAAATCACAGAAAGCGCAGATTTTTTTTTTTTCGAACAAAACTCGTTTTGATGAGCATAGAAATGTAACAAAGCAGGAGTAATGCAGCTGATTTCGACTTGGTTAAAAAATAATGCAAAAATAACTTCAATAAAACAGTCCAAAAATAGCTGAATTCCTCTTTGCTGTTCCAATCTGCAGGCTGATTGTTATTGGGGCTGTTTGGCTAAATGTTAGACAAAGCTGTAGACAATGAAGACATATGGAGTATGGAGGGATCCCACTGGTTGAAATGGGGGGTTCTTATAGACTAAGGAAGAAAATGATGAAACGACTGTAGGTTCTTTTGTGGGTTGCCTTTAGTTAGTCTATTACATACCTCCTTTGTCCATTGCAACCACCTACTTCCACCAATAGGATCCCTCCATATCACTTTTGTCTTCTTTGTATATAGCTTTGTCTACCAATTTTAACAATCACCCCCCCCCCCCCCCCCCGGTTTCTGTGCATTATTCATTTGTTGTTGGGTCCGCGAAAATGACTGCACATTTTTTTTTTCAATAAATTAATTATGACTCTTTATACCTAATTTTCTTGCAACTAAAAAGAGAAAATTTTGCACAATTGATACACCTAAAACAAATTTCCCAATTTATAACGCATTGTAAAATTGACACTAGAAGTAATTACATTCCTACAATTTTAAAGGAAATTTCTAACATGGAAAAGGGTAAATATGGGTGTAGGTAGAGCGGGTTATGAAATAATTACAAGTCTGAAAAGTTCCTTACAAAGTGTTTTCAAAAATTCAAAGATACCTATCCTTGGTTAAAAGTCAGTAAATTATGTAGTCATAGTTTCAGATCTCTTTCTTTCAAGACAGAATTTAATTGAAATTTTTCCTCTTACAGGAGTTTGTGCAATGTTCCATAAGAAAAAATGTTTATGTTGAATACGATCAAATGCTAAGGCTAATTTTGAATCAATTCTCTTTTCCCCCGAGTACTCATGTTAAGGTTACTCACCATGATCACTAGTTAGAAGAACAATTGTGTCTTTCTCAAGACCACTTGCAGACAAAGAGCTCAGTAAGTGTCCAATCAGGTCATCTATGTATGATACAGCGGCGAAATAACTCTGCCGTATAAGGCGTACCCATTTATCTGGAGAGAAATAGAATATTATAAAGAAGAAATAGAAATAGAGAAATTATATAACAAATTAGAGAGAAATGAGAAATAAAAAAAATGAATGAAAGAATCATAAAACATGATTCAAACTTAATAGCCTGTTCATTTGTGGCTAGGCAACTTCTCATAATGAGGTTGAAACAACATTCGATTTTTAGGGCGCATTTCAGATAATTTGTCCTTTTTTACACTGCCTGGGATACGGAATTCCCTATTTGACGCATATAGCGAAACAGAACAAGTTATTTGAGACGAGCTATGGTTGGAACTAAAGAACAAATTGAATGATGATAAATTAAAACTAACAAGATAAACTTGAATAATAGGCACCGTGAATTCAGTTGCTCTACTTAAGATGTGAGAACCATCGATTAGAGTTTGGATTTAAGGAAGGGCCGGAGACGCCTTGAAGCAGGTTAGTTTTTAAATTTCATGGCGCTCTTAATTTTTTTTTATCGGTTTCTTTTTTCTTAATTCTTAATCTATAAAGAATTCAGCAGATATTAATTATAGAAGAATAACCTATTATTTCCCAAATAACACAATTGTTAAAACCCCTAAGCCTGCCAAAAACTGTTGAACTAACTATTATAATAAAAAATCTTGAAATAGAAAAATATAGTGTAAAAGGCACACTTTGTTGACTTGGTTTTGTTTTAATTACGCTCTGTTTTTCATTTCAATGAGTTATTGTTAGGTAGCGTTCAAGACGTTGGCTGAAAAGTATGAGAATGAATTGATGCTTTTAGAAAAAAAAACATTGAAATGTTTTTGTTTGACGATTTAAAATCTAATCCAGTTTTGATAAAGTCCAGAATATCAATGGCTGAAGTGAGAAAATGTGTGTCCCTGATTTCTACTTTGTAAATCTCTCCTCCCCTTTTCAAATTTTTAAAAGAAAACCAACCAATAATTTCCATTTAAATTTTCTATGAATTCCCTTCACTCATTCTAAAACTAATTACATGAAAAACATTTTGATTAGTTCTTGAAGAAAATAACACATAATCAGAGATTTTACAGCATTGAAATCAGGTTACGTATTTTTTAACATTTGGGCATTGATATTATACTTATGCAATGAATTTTCCACTTAACTGTAGAAACTATCAAAAGTAATAAGATTTCAGTTGCTTTTAATTTTCTGGCTTTACGATAAGTACAATTATTGTAAGAACTGAACATGTTTTGCACCTAGACAAGGAACATTTTCTATGCATGTCAAGAATTCTCTCAAATAAGGGTCTTTTTATACTTACGAGTGTTTCTGCTTCGTTAGTGAGCCACCAAAAATAGACAAACTTCCACATCAACATTCAAGTATTGTCAAATTACAATACCAACTCATTCAAGAGGAAAGTTACGAAAATTTTTCCTTCAGATTTTTAGATATTTTAGATTTAATTGTGAATAAGATTCTCTAAAAAATTGGAAGAAAATATTCAATACATTCCCTGAATATTAATACTTTATCAAAGAAAATGTGACGGCATTTGAAGGCTCATTCAGCATTCTTCCTTCGCACCGCAAGTTAACCAGGAGACTCAATTCATTACTATGCAAGTTACACTTATACTTGAGAAATACTAATTTCACTTAATGTACCTTTCATTCGTCCGTAAGGGAATGAAACATTTAAGGCTTTGATATCATCTCTGTCTCGAACATCTGTCCATGGGTTCCATGCTACTGATGGTAAATCGATTGGCTTCTGTCTCAGGGCGGGGACTGACACATTGTCAAAGGGATGAAAACCTAAAAAATAAATGGAGAAAATGACATGATTCAAAGAAATATCCAATTTCTGAGTTATGGAGGTTTTCAATACTTACTTACCAATAAAATTTTTCACGGTAGATCACATTATGCTCTTAGCCATACTCAAAAAAGGTGTTCCCACTTCGGAACTGCCAAAAATAACACTGAAATATGTTTGCAAAAGCGTCGCTGCAACTTAAATTTTGGCAGTAACGTTGAGACAACTTTTTTGCGACCATTTTTTGCTGAGCAGGTCACATGCTAAAGTTTTCTGCTAAGTTGACTGTAGGATAAAGAAACTCAGTCAAGTCAAAAGCCAAAAAGTGGCATCATTAATTTAAGCATTCACAAAAAACTGAATTGAATTGTGCAGAAATAAAAGAATTTGAAATTCCAAACCAAATTTGGTTGGAGGTTGAAGTTTAAAATTACAAGCAAATATTTTCTTACGCAAATATTCATGTGGATATTTCAATGGAATATGTGGTTTATGGAATCCGACAGCCAAGAAAAACTTCTTGGATTTGTCATGACTATGCAAGAAGTTCTTGGCCTCATTCAATAATTCCAAATCTGGCAAAGTACCACCAGGTTGCTTCGAAACTCTCACGGGACATACCAAATTCTTCCCGAGTTTTTTACCAGACTGTGAATGACACACTTTGGCATTTTTGTATTTTTCAGTTGGTGCATGATAGGGAGAGTCAGTCCAACTGTATGGCTGGTCGTCACTAAAGTTGCTGGAAACACCTAAAACCAAAGATAAACCCTCGTAAATTATTCCATTTTGAAAAGGCCAGAGGATTGATTGCAGCCAGAGACAAGAGACCCTCCACTGGCCTCTTGGCGATAGGTGGAAGCTTTTACTTTCGGGGTTTCGACAATTCCTTATGGACAATTATTACTAGGGAGCAACAGTCATCACCCTAGTTTCGGCTTTTGACTCACCTACATGGTCGATGATGAGTTTCGGACGACGTCATGAGCCAAACAAGTTTCCCAAACGTCGGCCATTTTCGGCTTGTTTATAAAACAAAACTGCCAACACGTTGTTGAACATCAACCATGTAGGTAAGTCAACAGTAGAATGCTGAAGTCCCGAAAGTAAAAGCTTCCACAATGGCCAAGATACTAGTGGAGGGTCTCTTGTCTCTGATTGCAGCTGATACCTACTAAATTCTGCAAAAACGAAAAAAAAAGAAAAAAACTACAGGATAAAAGAGGCAATTACTCTGGTTACAGAAAGTATAACGGAATATTGAAACTACCAAACTACGGATCTTGATTTTGCTGTTCAAGAATTTCAGCTCACATTCACTTCTTCTGATGAATATTGGTCAACATTTTTGTACCAAATTTTCAGAGAATATTCTGAGAAGAATAACAAGAAATCAAATGAACTTTTGTGAAAAAAACAATGATCAGGCCTTCTTAAAATATGTGAAAGACAGGAGATTCACAACATCTTAAACCGAAATATGTGATTTGGTAATTTCGTCATCAATATGCTACTGTGCCATAGAGGGCTTTTACCAGTACAAATGAAGTTTGTAAATTCCAGAGGAATAGATTGACACTCTTGTCAATATTCATCACGACCTTTCATTGTAAATTTTGTACTAGCTTCTACTGAAAAGCTCTGATTTCAGTAAATTCTGTTTTGTCATGAAAAGTCACCGGACTATGAAAAATCATAACCAGATTACGAAAAAAGCACGGAACAGAAATCGCATTGTTCTGATTAAAACATAACTACTGACACAATGTGTATCCTATTCACCAACATGCAACGCATATTTGGAGAATTTTTTCAGAGATGGAATTTAGGATGAAAAAGACATATCTTTGTCAAAAATCTATTTTCACGGTAAAATAAGTTATTCCTTTTCTTAGTGCGTATCAGGAATGACAGACAATACCAAGGAGGATATTTGAAAATTATTATTTTTGAGTAAGAACATTACTTTCGTGGAGACAATATTATTGAAGAGACGGATGATGTAATGCCTGAGCCAACAGAAAAACAGAAATAACTTTCAAAATTGTAATAAAGATAGTTCACTTAACATGAATGAGGGTTAAACCCATGTACCCATTGGATAACCCACGTACAATTTCATTAGGCTCACGATTTAATGAGAAAATTGGATTTCAAAATAGTTTCTCAAAAATGCACATCGAAAATTTGTAATGTCTGTGACGCTCTATTATTCAGTTCAGCTCTTTCTGTGGTTCACCTTTTTGTGTGAAACTCTGAGGAGAAAAAGGGGATCCTTCTTGCATGGGTTTACTAAAGGATTTTTTTACACTTTTTGCTCCGAATAATCAACCCTTCATGGCACTTTCAAGAGTCAAAATGTTGCGTCAGTGACCGAAAAAAAAAAAAAAAAAATGCTCATTTATTACTGGTTGTTAGGATTATCTCTTGATTACAAAAGTTTCTGAAATAGTTATTGAGCAGTTATAAAGCAAAAAGTAAGGTTAAAAAAGTAGAAAATAATAGTCTTTTATGTTCAACCAGATGCTGATCATTCAATATGACAAAATTACATTATGATTCTGACAATAAGAATAATTGCTTTGCGAGGAAGTGAAAGATTGAAGACTAGCTGAAGACAAAAAACCTTTTCAAATCATGCATACCGACTTAGCAATGTACTTGGATCCTTGGCGTCACACCTGGGTGAAATATTTTTCCGATAGAGGCAGTGCAATAGTTATTTTCCTTGAAATACTGAGGGAGTGTTGTAAAATTGAAAACAGAGGATCTCCAATAATTGTAAAAATCGTACAAATGTAAAGTATCCGGTCGCCTGCTTGTTAAAAAAGAATTTCGACTTGGCGCACATAGAGCTTGCTGAAACATAGAAAGCAAATTGTAAGTCATAAGAGGGCGCTCAAGGAGATGTTGACTGTCATGATAAGGAAGGATGCCGCATAAATCTTTGTACTTAGCCAAAGTTCCGTTTATAAAACACAAATACTTAGGAAACCTTGCAAATATTTTCCGTCCAATTCTTCAGGGATTCTTCCTCTCAGTGAGATCTAAGATAACTGAAAATTTCAGGAAGAAATATAAGTACATAATTTTTCTTAAAAATATATATTTTAAGGGGAAAAATTTGGCAATGTGCGACTGTCCAAACAGCGCTCTTCCTTAGGGTGGCGGTTAAGTACTCGGTGGCACATATATAGGGCAGAAGTCTGATCTTGCAATACAAAGGGAATCAAACAAAACATTACTAGATAAAGCCATCAAGAAAACTTGGACTTTTTTAAAAAAACAATTCACCTTCAGTGAAATTTGGTGTAGCTTTACGTTGCAGAAAGCTACAGGACACATCCTACCAACATTACAAAGACCACAAATTGCAGCTTGAAGTCAACTTCAGTGGAACAAATACGGTGGGAGGTGGAACAATAAAATTAACAGAAGAGTGACCATGTCAAGCATATATCATGTTTGTTTTCGGTAAAAGTTCTTGATTCAGTTTGTAAGGAAATAATAAGGCAGAACCCGGACTGTGGCCACTATTTCAGAGTCCTGATGGGAGGCAGTAAGGCCTGGCGCCTTCAAAATCCCTGAGAATAAATACGTTGGGATTCACTGAAAGACACTCTGGATGAGATCACAATTGGGCAGCGTTTAACACAGAGGAACCAAGCCACATCAGCGGATCGCTAAATTTAACTGGGCAATTTGACTGTTGACGAGAGAACGTTTGTGCAGATTTCTTTGGAAATTTTGAGATTATTGCTTTGCACTATGGAGTAAATACACTGGAACTTGCTTGAAAATCCAAAAAATCGTTTTCATGTAAAAACTTAAATTGCCCAGTTAAAATTGGTAATAACTGATATGGCTTGGTTCCTTTGGGTTTGACGCTGTCCAATTGTAACTGCTTTAACTAATTGTAGGTAAATGTTGACTACATCCGTTAAACAGAACCAAGTGCCAAATTGAGTTCTTTTTAAGGATTTCAGAATCCCAAAAGCGCGTTCTGTCAAGCGGAACTAAGGGCCATGGAAAAGCATTGCGAGTGTAGGAAAGACTAGCATCACGTTCCACAATAACCACCAATCCAAGCCCCCCTCTTCCTTGCTCTCCCTATGGCGCTTAGTTCCGTTTGATATAAATACGTCCATAGGTAGGTATGTAAGCCACCTCATGAATCGTTATCAAATGGTTGGGGGATATATTGCTAGTTTCCGACAAGTTATGACCAAGCTTGTTGTGGAACATTTTATGCAGTGAATAAATTTTGGAAAAGAGGTGAACTCACCAAATCAAAACAGCTATATCTATTTCAAGATGTAATGAGAGTTAAGACTTACTTATTGATCATATATGTGGAGAGGAATGGCTATAATATACCTGGGCATACGCATGCTGAAAAATCAAGCTATCGTGACTAAAACTATCAATGTTAGGGGTGTAGGCATCTTCATCAAGGTAGCTACCCAACGCAGGACGGAGGTCGTCCACAACTATCATTAGAACATTCTTAGCACGTGAAAAGTACAGGATTGTGAGAAAAATTAAGAGAACCGCATGTACAAAACATAACTGACGCATGTTTGTTTGTTGACAGTCTTATCAGTTTGTTGTGATGTAGCATCGACCAACATATACAGAGGCGCGACCTAGTTCGCGCCCTAGGAAATTTCGGTGCGACGATTAGCAACCCGCATTGCAACAGGTACCACCATGCAGCATGTAGGATTAAAATTGAAAAATCATTCATAGCCGTCGAAACTTAGTCGTCCGTGCCTCCTTGAAGTTTAACTTTTCAACTCGTGATTCTCTTGCCATAACGGTATGAAAAAGCACGTGAGTTGCAGAGACAGAGGGTGTTCTCTTTCTCAGATTCATAAAAGAAGAAAAGGCAGGAGGGATAATCCATTTTTTGATTGGTCGATCGCTTCTCCGCGTAAGACGGGAATGCGAGTACCCGCTCTGTTTCTCAGCTACGCTGGCTTGCTAAGGAAAAACGCCGTATAAGCCTTCAGACGTTGCCAAGTTTCCTTCGATAAAAACCGAATACACTGGGAAAATTGTGAATATTTATTTCCAAAATTTTTGGATAATTTTGTACGTAATTTAATCTATATTATCTGAAAATTTCAAAGAAAAATATGCATGAATGTTGTCAAAAATACATGTTTTATCTAGGGAAATTTGGCAACTCTCGAATTTTCATACGGCGTTCTTCCTTAGCACGGCGGTGAGTAGGTGGTATTGAAGTTACCCTAGATTTAACAAAAATGAACCAGCATGATAAAAGTGTTGTAAAAATGTTGCTTCTCCATAAGCATCGACGAAATTTCCCAGAACTGCAATTTTTTCTGTTTCCCACCAAAAAATTGGCATTCTACAGGAAAATAACTGTGTAAGATTTAATACTGTATATATCGTCACCTTCCAGGCAAAGTATCACAAGCGCCATGCGACGTTTAAAAATTTTCGCCGCCATTTTATTTTTTTACATAGAAATTATTGGTTGAATCTGTTCGAAAATTGCACTGAATTTTTTTTGTGCTGCCCATTAAATTCAGTGAAATTTTCGAACAGATTCAACCAATAATTTCTATGTAAAAAAATAAAATGGCGGCGCAAAATTTTTAAACGCCGCATGGCGCTTGTGATACTTTGCCTGGAAGGTGACGATATGTTGAGTATTTTTAAAAGAAAAGAAGAAGTTGCACAACTTTGAAAACACTGTGGTCTCGCTGATCCATATGTAATTAAGACCTTCCTGCTTCCTATTAACTTATTTTTTTTCAATTTTCTTAAATGAGGATGAGGCCAAGTTTATAGCATGACCTATATATAGAGTGTTCTGCTGAAGGAGAAGAAAAATTAAGATAGTTTAAAATAAATTACGTTGAGTAGTTTCCATACGAAAAAATATGGCAGGAAGTCTGCAACATCGCAAAAGGAGATACAAGGCTTTACACTTTGATCATCGATTGTTAATATCTCGTTCAAAAGTTGATCTCCGAACGTCTTGTTGTAGGTACCAAAGAATGGGGCATTATGCAATTCGAATGAATATTTGCAAACAAACCAGTGATTTTAAATCCCATTTATTTTTCTTCTTGCAATAGTAAAAGAGACAGAAATTGGAATGGCTGAAGAAAGAAGGTACAAGAAATCGAACAATTAGTGTTAGCTTTTGAAAATAAAGCTCATAATTTAACGAAGAGGCTTGTGATCTGGAGTGCACGATTGAAAATTCATTTTATCTTTGTGCACTTTCATTGGTCTAATCTCAAAATGTGACAAATTAACAAATTAAAAGAGTAAATCGAACAATGAGAACAAGTAAAAAAATAAAAAAGATAGGCTACAAATAAATCTTTGAGGCACAATTCTGTGAATACAGTAAAGGCAAATTCCTCTCGAATTAAAGGGCAACTAGAAATTCTGTAACCATGTACGTTTCTGCGTGCTCTAAACAAGGTGGATACTTCTAATATATACAAAGTTAAATAATTTTACAAAGAAATAAATAACTTGAGTCAACTAAATTCTAACATAAATTGGTTTCCAGTAAAGTAAACAGATGGGTGAAACATGATTAAATCGAATTCTGGCAGAGGGGCGTAAGTCCACAAAACCCTTTCCAGGAGAAGCCAAAAACAAACTTTCTCAGAAAGTAGGAGGACTAAAGTTTTTGGAAGTATTGAAATAATTTTTGAAAAATTGAAAATTTTGGACTTGCGCCCCTCTACCAGAACCGATTCAATTGTACAACGGCATTTGAGTAGGGGTACCTTTTTATACGGAATCTTTTGCAATACGTATCTCTATAATATTAAAAAGCATGGATATGTCAACATATATAAGCCGTCAAAAAGAGTCTCCTAATAATACAAAAATACGAGGACGGAACCATTTTCAGGAGGAGCTACAAAGGCCCAATTATCACAAAAAGAAAGATTATTCTTGAAATATCAAAGCTGCTTTCCAGCATCAACCACAAAATTGCACACTTTTCTTGAAAATCCTTTTTGGCTACACAATAAGTTAGTTAAAAGTCAAAATTTTTCTTGATGTTTGAGAATTTTTAGATCTGGTTCCCAGAGTTAATCTAAACACTGTTGAAAACTTCCAGACAATTTCAAGGCAGAATTCTTGATTGGAAAGTTCTGAAAGTACCAAAAATAATTGAGAATTTCTAAAACTGAGATGTTGAAAGGACTGGAATCCATTCATATATGTAATGAAAGTTCTTGTATAATTCTGACAAGTCAGTGGGTAAATATTTACCCGATGGCGAAGCAAAAAACTTTGAAACCCCTCAATCTCAAAACAAAATCAAGTACACATCTGCAGTACTCTAAATTGGACCTCGTTTAACAGAAAGGAACCAAGCCATATCTGCTATTGTCAAATTTAACAGGTCAATTTAATTTTTTATGAGAGAGCGTTTGTGCGGATACCTTTGAAAATTTTAAAAAATTTGCTTCGTAACATAGAGAAAATTCACTGAAATTTGCACGAAAACCTGTACAACCGTTTTCACATAGAAAATTAAATTGCCCAATTAAATTTGGCAATAGCTTTTGTGGCTTGGTTCCTTTCTGTCTAACGTGGTCCAATTATGGTTCCTTAGCGTCAGCAAAACTGAAAAGTGAAGGATTTAGAATTCTGCCAACAGCAGTGAAAAGTTAAATAGTTGAACTGAAAAAAAGAGTGGTTAAAAAGATTCTCAAACATCAACAGCGAAACTGCGAAAATGCATATCTTAGTTGTAGCTTTTCAAAATCTTCGCTCGTATTTCATTTCTTAAAAGAAAACAGAACCACCATCAAAGCCTGAAATTATCAACAAATATTCTTCACACAGATAATAAAAATCACTAAAATTCTCAAGAAAAGACGTCTAGTAGTTTTTCATGTGAAAGATAAAAAATGACAGGTAGTCTGCTACTCTGCAAACCGAAATGTGTATTTCTACAGTTTCACCATAGATATACAGAAAAGGAGAGAATTGAAAGCTGACACATGGTAATGTCTGTTAACACAGTCATGTTGTTTCAAATGGACGGAGAGAACCAAGGTTCCTTAAAACTAATTAAATGTATAACATCGAGATAAAATATACAAAAGTCAATTATAAGATCAACAAATGGTGATATAGTTACAAATAAATAAGAATGCTTCAGAAGACCCAAACTGAAGCTATCAGAGGGTAAGCCTTAAAAAAATATAGTCACACTAAATTTACTCATTTGGATTTCATTCTTGAAGTTACTTTTGTGTAAAAGAAAAGGGTAAAAAGTATTACACAACAGGGTGCTATGGTGTGCGAATACATGTTATGGTGTAATTATTTTTACTCTTTTCTTATATGTTTTAAGCACACGCAAAATGTAATTCAAATATTACTTTATTAACTTTATTTATATAACCAATGCCAGTCAAGGCACACTCTACAACAGATATAGACAAATGAAATTTTAGAAAGCCGTTGAAACGCGTAGATTTGACAGCATACAATGATACAACTGCGATGCCATATTGAAAACTTATTTACTTTCTGTTCTGAGAGTGGGTCTCGTCAACTTCATGTTATTTTTTGTGTTCTTAGTTAAGTTTTTTGTTATTTTGAGTTTCATCAATTTTTAAATTCATCTGATAGCTTATTGAAGCTACCAGATCTGCCAGAACCTCATTTTGAGCTGCGCAGCAAAGACGGTACGACTAGCGACGTCACTTGATAGCCTACATTTTCAGCGCTGCCACTTCAGCACCCCATTTGTCCATATCTGTAGTAGAGTGTACCTTGAATACCAGTTAGCAACCAATAGTTGAGACACAACTGCAAAATTCTGAGAAGATTAATTAGACAAGAATGTTTTTCAAAGAACAAATTGAATTGCAATTTTGAAATCATGAATCGATAACTGGCTTTCCCTACTGATAACTGTGACAAAAGGAGTTCACACCTTTGCAAAAAAATTAAGTGATCAGCAAAAGAAATAGCAAAACTTTTACTCATGAGACATGACGTCCTAACTAAAGGTGATCCAAAAGTCCTGCAAAATCCTTGTAAATCTTTGAATTTTCGCCCTTTTACATGAAGGTCCCCCTAAAATTTTGGGGAGTTCTAAACGTAGTTTTTTTTACCTAGGATCACTCACAAAATTTCAAGTCTCCATTTTAATTTAGAACAAAAGTTAGAGAAGTGGTGCCTATGTGGAACTTTTAGGTCACCTTGTATTTACTTGTCAGAGCAGTAAGGTATGGCTGTAAGTTTGATTCACGGAAATAAGTCTGGAGTTGGCTGAGACATTAAATGATGAGGACATGGACAATTAAACATTTTTTTTGCTAAACACTTTAAAAGATTAAAGCTTCCTTGTTCCTGTTTGCACTCTCTGAGTAAAAATGTAAGAGAGAAGGTGAAAAGCATTGTATAGATTATAATCATATCAAAAATAAACAATAAATGAGATTTAGAAGATTGAACCATGTCTTAGTGTTTAAAAATAAAAATTCAGTGTTTAACAAAAAAACTTAAATCAGATCATGGACATTCCATTTGTTTCGCGAGCTTTGACTCATAAGCAGGTCGTTTCCTGGACTTGGACTGACGACTTATTGATAGTAAAACTCGAAAATAGGGAATTAATACTGAAGACCACTTGATCAAAAAGCGGTAAATTTATCGTAATTGACTCACTGATGTCAACTACTAATTATTTCTTAATTTTCTGTATCCCATCTCAATGAGTTTCAGATTCATCAGAAAAAGGGTCTTAATCCCAAATACATAACTCTTAAAATTTACTTTGTA
This sequence comes from Bemisia tabaci, assembly GCF_918797505.1. Lineage (NCBI taxonomy): Eukaryota > Metazoa > Arthropoda > Insecta > Hemiptera > Aleyrodidae > Bemisia > Bemisia tabaci. The sequence goes on from NC_092802.1 coordinate 3,488,354, forward strand.
TCTTTTCAATACCAACTTTGTTTCTAAGAAAGCCTCTCGCAGTCTTGATCTGATAGAAAAAATGTAAGTGCGGCAAGGCTCTGCCTTATCAGCGTATTAAAATAAAATATTGGATAAATGATTATAAAATACCCAGGCAGGGAACACTTATGGGGTTTGACAATAATTAAGAATACTCCAAAGGACTTTTAAACAAAATGACTCAAAACTGGTCCTGATCTGTTGCGCATTAATCATGTTCAGAGCAAAACAGCTTATTGAACAGGCTGCGTAGAGACGGTTGAATGAGGAGTGGTCGGTCGAGAACCAGCCAGCGAGTGTGCGGTAGATGCTGTGAGTGACTGCATTGTGCCCATCTAAAACAAATAAATAATTTATGAAAGTGTGGTCCTTCATTAGAAAGTTTACAAAATTCTTCAAGTCACATTTTCGGATACTTCTATCATCCTCAAACTTAATGAGGCTTCATGAAAAGGCTCTTCTTGCCAAGAGCCAAAACTCTTTTGACATACCATTCACCAATGAGAAAAACGTACTTGACAGTTGGAATTTTTTAGTCAATAAAAAAGATATTTTTGTTCGACTCAAGGTAAATTTCCTTGGTATTTTGAAGAGTCGAGGTTACATTATGATTTGAATAATATTCTAATAGTATCGGGTGTGTTCCGAATAAAATGATTGTGCAAATTGTGTCTGTCTTGATTTTAGACATGGACACCAGTTATGCCCTACAGCCGAGAGGAGCTGTGACATTTTTTATGAAATTTGTGGTAAATCTGTTTTGCGTTTAGCAACAGTGCTTAATCATAGTGTAAGTTTCAAAGTGCATTTATTGATTCCTCCACTAAATGAGATACACGTCAATTTCAAAATTTGTCATACTAGAAAATTCAAAGTTCCTGACCGAGAGATTTAAACCTTACCTAATTCTCGCTGAATGGTATGTTAATATGATACTACAAAAGCCCTTTTACAGGGTACAGCTTAGTTGAATCACTATATCCTGAAGAGTAAGTGTACCAAGCTTGGTTATGAATCAGAAGTTCTACAAAAGACGCCATTGAAATATTCTCCGAATTGACACGCTCAAGAATGATGAGAGAGTGATAGCAATCCAACTTACCCTAAGATGCGCCAGATCCTCCAGCTTGGTGAGATCTGATAGCTCCAGGAAGAGCGAATACACAAGAAGCCAGCCGTAGCAGTTGATGACCGTAAACAAAAACCAGATCAAGGAAATCATAATATTGTAGGTGAAGATCAGGTCATTCACGATTGAAAAGAACAGCCAAGCCACGAGTCGAAACACAGTGAAAGCAGCGTAAACATAGAGCCATGGGATCATTTTCTTCTCATATTCCTGTAAACAATAAAATCATCATTAAGAAACCGAGTAAAATCAAATAAATTTGTATTAATTCAATTTTTTCGATAGTTTTGAGCTACCTATCCATTTGATCTTCAATGGTAACCATCCACAGCAAAAGGAACCTTGGTCTTTAGACGTAAAGGGATTTTCTACGATGCTTGACTTTTCCGAAGGATAATTTATCATTGTATACACGAAGTTCTGTGTTATCGATAAAAAGTCAAGTAATTTGCCCCTTCAAGAATATTTTCCAAAAATTTTGAATAAAAATGTCTTGAAATATCAGAAATTCCAGAACATTACAATCAAAATATTTATTTTCACACATAGTTTCACCGATAAATTTTTGCATACATCCTGAAACAAGGAATTGTACGGACACTGGGGCACATCTCGAAGTTTCATTAAACACATACATCAGCAGAGCAATGGAATGTGAAATCAAAGTCTGTAGGTGGAAAATTCCATTGTCCATGCTTAATGAAATGTTGTCATTTTTACTATGCAGATATATATTCAGCAAAATACTCAAAACCAGTTTACATTAGGAGTTTGTATTTATCTAGAATGAAAAATAATAAGCCCAAGCTTGGTTAGATTTAAAGAATCATCTTCAATTTACTATTTCTAATAGGGAAGAAAGAGCAGTAAATTTATGATTTATAGACAAGATTAATGAAAATTCTTCTTCAGAAATAAATCTGGGCGCGAGGTAATTTGAGATTTCAAAACAGATAAATATTCAACATGGAACAAATAACATGCTTAAATGACTTTTCATTTGCATTGGCAAATGACAGTTTGACAGACTTTCATGCGTCTAGTCGTTTATTAGTAGTTTAACAATAGCATCAAATTGCAACTTTTAAATTAATTTAAAATTTTAGAAAATAAAGTATCTGGTAAACAGATTAAATTTTAAATTTAAATGCAAGTTTAGTGAACTTCAATTTTTTTTTATTTTTTTACTGCTTCAAATACCACACAAGCGGTAATCCTTGCGCTTACAGTTAAAGCCCCTCCCCTCTCCATCCCTACCATGTACCAGCCCAAGGCGACCGTTGTTTGACAATTTTTGACATTCAGCAATGTAAGATTCATAGAGTTGGAAAAAAACCAAAATCAAGAAGATTTGTTACCTTCCTTAACGCTATGATGAGTACAATACTGGTTACGAAGGCAACACATCCAAAGAGGAAGGAGAACAATGCGAAGAGAATGAGAAGCTTACGAACTGTAAACAAAAATTAAATATAATTTAGGTCCGCAGAAACAAAGATATGAAACTTAATACTAAAAAAATATAAAGACTTTCCCCTCAGAACTTTAAAGAAGTAGAACAGATTGCACATTTTACTGAAAAATCGGACATTATGACATAAAAAAGAATGCTCACTATAAAACAATGTGCCATGAAGCAAATGCACTAGGTTGCGAAATACAGTCAGCATTTTTGAAATTTTTGCACTAATGAATTCTAGTTTTTTCACCCAAATTTAAGTGTTAAAATATAGATATATTGATTGGTAGGTACCACAGTTTCATACTTTCAAACTTTCAAGGGCAATATCCTCAAACCTACTTTTTTGTTCGTATAGATTGTTGAAGGAAAAAGTGCGTACCTACAGTTGCAACATTGCAAATTTCCACTCAAGTTTAGTTTTTTTAAAAAATATAACCAACAGTTTTTCTTAAAATTTTCTTCACTCATTCAAACTAATTCACAGGAAATTAAAAGAGAATATTTTGGTTTTTTCTCTCTCGAAAAAAAATAAAACGGAGTCAGAGATTTTGAAGCATTGCATCCCAGGTATGCATTTTTTGACTTCGGCTATTAATATAATTTTGTTCTAAAGAACCTCTCTGCAGTTACAGATATTAGAAATTAGGAAAAAACATTAAAAATGCACTTACCCCATGCACTACCAACGTAGACGAATTCATAACTCAGAAGGTAGTAGCCATAGTGTGTTGAACCAGGAGTTGCTAGGTATAAACTGTAGATATCAAAAATTGCTGTGGCCAGAGTGAAAAAAGAGCAGAACTGGGAAGAGAGAATAAAAATATTTGAAAGATCAAATCACATTAAGTGAAAGTATAACAAGGTAATTAAAAGCAGCTTCTTAACTAGATAAAATTAGACTAAACAAATGACATATTTGTATATTTGCTATTCAGTTAATGCTACTTGTGAACACTTATATCTTGTTGTAAATTGATTTCCACACTTCTTGGTGTATTGTGTGTTTTCTTCATGAAGTTTGGAAGAGAATAAAAGTTGTAGTGTTTTAATTCACACCTTCCTTCCGCCATTTGGTGATAAAAATCCTAATCTCAATTAAACAAACTTTTACTGAGAGGGACCATATGAAAATGAATCAAATCAAGAGGAACAACAATGCACACAGTTCCTTTCAATAAAACACATTTTTACATTGGTCCTCTTAACATAAATACGTCTGATGGCAATGAATGATACTGAATTTTGGGGCAATAACATTAGTCAAGTCTAAATTGTTCTTTCTTGACTAAATGTACAGTCCACCGAAAAGCTAAGTATTCCTGTGAAAAATTCAGCATTCAAAAAGGAGAAGCTGAGTGAAGTTGCAATGGAATGATCTGCGTATTCATAAGACATTGAATATTTGAAATGAGGAGACAACTTACAACTGAAAATCCTGCCATGAGCATGGATCCCCGCTGAATGTCCAGAAAATAAGCGTCCTTCAAAATAGGTTGGCGATACCAGGGAACTTTCAAAGATTTGATAGAACGAGAGGCTCTTAAATTAGCGGACGATCGGGAGGTAACATGCGAGTATATGGAGGGTGTCCCCATACTGGGCGTTTTCCTTGGAGTATACATTCTGACGTCTAATTGGTTATACTGCACTTATCGCCTGAGAAAATGAGCAGAGCAAATTCATCAACACCAAGTACATTGGATAGCATTGAACAATTTTACAAAGGAAACGTTATTTACACTGCAAAGCCCTGTGGAATTCAAGAGTACAATTGGTAAGTATGGCAAGACTAAAAGGATATACAAAACTTTGTTAGATCCCTGTTATCCAGTTCATTAAGGTAAATCTACAGCAGTGCGTGGTAAGAAATTTTTCCGAGCAGGGAGGGCCGCCGCTGTGTCTTGATTTTTAGGTCCACGCTATTAGAGTCCGTGCAGCTCCACGTGAGTCCTTGAGCTCTTATGAAAGTTACAGGAATTTCTGTTTAAATCGAAGAGTCATAAGTTCTAGCCATAACATTCTTCTCCCTATTGACACTAAAAACGACGTGAAAAATAATTTCAGAGGCTCTGAAACTTGATCCCAGAAAAAAGTAGGGTTAAGCATGATGACCTTGATGCAACCAATCGCGATTGATCGCTCTCAGCAGTTGCAGATATCTCTTTCCCACCTGTGAACTTCCCAGCTGTCTCTCTCATACTTACAGATATCCCATAAGAGAAACTGGGATCAAATAATAGCTTCGATTGTAAAACTTTCAAAGCTCGCATTTGTTTCTACGGATTTCAGACGTATGCTACTAGAACTTAGGAGTCTTCGAATTTAAAATATCTATTGTGATATTTCAATAATCACTGATTTAGGAGTCTGATTTTAGCAGCGCGATGTGGTGGATTTTTCGGAACTACAGCTGAAGATTCATGATACTATAAGATCCATCCTTCGAAAGTGGTTCTCTAGCAGCAAAACAGAGCTAGGGAAAATCTCCAGGCATAACCAATGATCGACAACAAACGACAACGCTGTTTGAGGTTAGGAACAAATGTGGCGTACATAATTTATTCCAAGACGGAGTTTTTGCTTGGTTCTTGGAAAAATTATAAGAGTAATAGAGAAGATGAGGATAATGCAGAGCGATGAACTTATACTGATCAGCTAAGGATTTTAATATATTTGAGAATGCAACTAAGTGATAACCTACTGGGACTACACCCAGAATGTTGTTGCGAGAATGCTGATAGTGGAGGGTATACATCCTACATACAACTAGGCACAGGCGTAACATTTAAACTTTAAAGATGTCTATGTATGCTTTAAAGTAGGAGCATCATGCCGCTCTGGGGGATAAATTGGGCTAATAAATATTTTCCATGTAGTGGAGACAGAAGGAGAGGAACGATTGTCGCTCTCTTAGACGACTAGTTTTCAGCCTGATTGCTTACCAAATTTGGTGAAACTAGTAGATTATTGAAAAAACTTACTGTGAAAGAGAAAATCGAGGCAGAAATCAAGTATTGAGAGGGTAAAAGAATCAAATTATAAACTTTTTAAAATATAAACACAGCGACACAACACAACTGTCAGATACATCCACTCCCTTCTGATGCATTGTTGCATGGTTTAGCAATAAATCGTAATTTTGTATAACTTATTAAATGAAATTTATAAATGGCTCGATTAGATTCAGAAAATGTTTTAAACTTTACTTGATGATGGAAGATCGAGAGAGAGACATATTACAAATTATTTGATGATGACAAAGTTAAAGTAATTGATAGCTAAAAATAATAATACTCGAAGATTTCATGCGTACTCTTGGCATTAGGGCTTCATAGTCATACAGCGATAGTAGCGTCGAAAGCGTTGTGTGGAGATAAAACGAACTAGTCTGCATCCGCCCGCGAAATATACTTGTTTTCAAAAACACGGAGGCACAAGGCCGGATTTATTAGGGGGTGGCCACATGGACCGCGGCCCATGGCGGCAACTTTAGGAGGCGGCAAATGTTGAAATTTTTCAAATAAAGGTATCCAAAAAAAAAGAAAAAAGAAAAACGGATTCAGAAAAAAAAAGAAAAACGAGAAAAGGCGACAAAATCTCTCATTTCCTGAGAGTTGGAGTATAGTAATTTTTAAGGTGATTCGTCAAGCTCAAAAGAAGTGCGGTCGAACTGGCATGCGATATATCGCATCTTTTAGGTAAAAAATCTCGGCTGATTTTGAATTTTCAGCAAGAAAATGGACGATAGCCCCTGCGCATGAGCCTAAAGAATCATTCGAAACCCAAAAATCGGCAAAACTCAGAGAAATGAAAGCAGGATAGTTTTGGAAAAAAAACCCTCGCATTCTTCGATTTCTGTATCGAATGTGAGGTTTTTTTCCAAACACTATTCTGCTATCATTCCTCTGAATTTTGCCGATTTTTGGGTTTAGAATGATTCTTTAGACTCATGCGCAGGGGCTATCGTCCTTTTTTTTGCTGAAAATTCAAAATCTGCCGAGATTTTTCATCTGAAAGATAAAAAAAAAAAAAAAAACCGACCAAAATTTATCCAAAAACGGTTTGCAGGGGGCGAGTCTACGGTACGTGTACACGTAAAATTGCGAAAAATCAAAATCTTGACTGATCCTTTTTTCGAATAGGTACGCGATTTGAGATTTTCATAGTAAACGCAACTTTTCCACTGATTTTGATCCGATTTTTTATTTATTTGTACATTGAATCGGTGTTGATCGGTTAACGTTTTTATTTTTTGTTCGAATCAAGTCGATCGAATACATGCCCTCTCGTTACACGCACACTTCCTTTCATACTCTTTTTTTTAACCGAAAAAGTCGCCTTCTGCTGCGTCTACGGCAATTGTTGTTACGACTATGCGGTGCGTACTGGTTTCAGGTAATTACATACTCGACTCTTTGAAGGCGTTTTGTGTGGGAACGCAATTCGCCAGTTCTCCAACAGGGTACGCCACTTGCCCACATAAAACGCCTTCAGAGAGTCGAGTATGTAATGACCTGAAACCAGCACGCACAACATATTCGTAACAACAATTGCTGCAGACGCAGCTGAAAGCGAATTGCTCTCGCACATAAAACACCTTCAGAGAGTCGAGTAATGATCTGAAACCAGCACGCACAACATATTCGTAACAACAATTGCCGCAGACGCAGCTGAAGACGAATTTTTCGGTTAAAAAAAAAGGGTATGAAAGGAAGTGTGCGTGTAACGAGAGGGTATGTATGATCGACTTGAATCGAACGAAAAATGAGAACGTTAACCGATCAACACCGATTCAATGTACAAATAAATAAAAAAATCGGATCAAAATCAGTGGAAAAGTTGCGTTTACTATGAAAATCTCAAATCGCGTACCTATTCGAAAAAAGGATCAGTCAAGATTTTGATTTTTCGCAATTTTACGTGTACACGTACCATAGACTCGCCACCTGCAAACCATTTTTGGATACATTTTTGTCGTTTTTTTTTTATCTTTTAGATAAAAAATCTCAGCAGATTTAATTGAATTTTCGGTAAAAAAAGGACGATAGCCCCTGCGTATGTGTCTAAAGAATCATTCTAAACCCAAAAATCGGCAAAATTAAGAGAAATGAAAGCCGGATAGTGTTTGGAAAAAAACCTCACATTCGATACAGAAATCGGTCAAGGGTCAATTCCAAGCGAGCTTACTTGGTTCCGACCCTATCGGCGAAATTTCCATTTTGACCCGAAAAATTTAGTCCATGTTATCCGTGTCGATTTTTCTCGATTTGGGACGGAGAAAAATATTCGAGATTTCAGTCGCATCCTACGTTGCTGGAAGCGTAGAATCGATTCCGCACGGTCCCGACTCTCGGTAAGGCTTCCTGAGCCGAGAAACAGTAAAAAAACTGGTCAAAAACGAGCTTTTCTGACCACTTTTTGACTCTTTCTCTGGAGCGTTTTCAGCGGCTAGCGCCGGTCAGCCGCCTGCGCTCTCTTCATTTAAAAAGGACGTAGATACCAAAAACAATCTTAATATTATTTCAAAATAATATTCCTCGGCATTTTCCCAATATGCAACTCGATTTAAACACCCAAAATTATGAACTTCTTGGTCAACATCATTGTACAAGGCCACTCATAATGGATACAGAAGAGCGCCTTCAAATTAATCCGTAAACTTAATGTAAAATTCTGATACCACTATTCGTGCGTCACGGCAGTCATTTTGCATACCCGGCCATTTGAAGGCGTCCGTTGACTTCAGGCAAACTAGTCAAAAACGAGTGTTTCTGGCTACTTTTTGAGTTTTTCTCTGGATCGTCTTCCGCAGATAGCTCGAAGCGAGGGACTCGCGGAGCTTTTCCGACTGGAAAATCCCACACAGCGGGTCAATTCCAAGCGAGCTTACTTTGTTTCGACCCGATCGGCGAACTATCTATTTTGACGCTAAAAATTTAGTCCAAGTAATCCTAGTCGATTTTCCTCGATTTGGGACTGAGAAAAAAATTTCGAGATTTCACGCATCCTACGTAGTTGAAGGCGAAGAATCGATTCCGCACGGTCCCGACACTCGGCGAGGCTTCCTAAGTCGAGAAACAGTCAAAAGCTGGTCAAAAAGGAGCTTTTCTGACCACTTTTTGCCTGTTTCTCTGGAGCGTTTTCAGCGGATAGCTCGAAGCGAGGGACTCGCGGAGCTTTTCCGACTCGAAAATCGAACTCAGCGGGTCAATTCCAAGCGAGCTCAGAACCAAAGGAGTCAACGTCACGAGATAATTGATAGGCTTGGAGGAGAAGGCGCACATGGCGCACAAGTGCAGTTTCTGCTATTTCGAGAAATACGTGTTTGAAGTTTCGAAATTATACATGGATCCTTATGGCGGAATAAAAGTTCAAACTGACATTTTGATGCTTAAAAATTGGAATTTGGGAGCGAATTTTTCACAGAATTTGCATCAAAACTAGTTTTACTTGAAATTAAAACTATCTCAATTTTTTTAAAAACTGCCTGTATATGCGCCTTGTTATCTCTGAAATATTTATCAGTGTATAAGTCGCAGGGAGTCAGCAATCGCCGGGAATTTGCAAGCTCCGTACGTGCAATTCGTCAAATTGTAATTACGATAACATCGATATAGTAAAGATTTCTTTACGCCTTCAAATCTAGCAATACTCTCCGCTTTGCCAAGGAGTTAGTTTAGTATTGCTTAACCGAACCTAACACAGATTATTGATGGCAATTCACGAACTCGCGAGTGTGGTAGCTGGCACCCATAGAGAAAAAAACTGTCTGCATTCCTCTTTATATTATTGTCGGCAGAAGGGATTAATCTTCTACCCTTCTCATTAATAATTCTTGAGGATGGCAATAATAAGATGTTTTTTCAAACTCCATCAGCAGTTTCAATAATTTCTCGAACTGTTAGAAGATACGGCAGAAATGCCGAGATTCGCGTTTTTGGTACTAAGAATCGACCCTTCATCAGTAGATTCGCATTTTTGCACTTAGTGTTTTAAACTTGTAGGTGGATTTGGATCATTCAAAGATGAAAAAAAGGGTTTCACACTTAAATTTCCTTATCAGATAAGATTTAGTTGGTCATCGATGCTCCATTAATCCATGCTTTACGCTTTCCTAATGGACCAGTGGACAAAGTACTTTTACTTCAATTATGATTATTCACAGTTAATCAAAGAAAACTCATTTTATCCGTGCGAAACTATTTAAATTCACGACCGCTTTTGAGTGAGTTGCGATCTTGTAAACGGCGGCATAGGGTTTTGAATGAAACGTTCATAACACTAAATACAGATAAATTCAAAAATTTTTGAGGGTTTTCGACCGTAATTGAAGATATGCAAAGGGCCACAGAAGAATAATATTAGTTTTTAACTATAAAAATCAGAGAAAAACATTTAGGAAACTTTTAATTAACTTTGTTTAATAGCATTGAAGAAAAGGGCGGAGGGTGGAACCCGATACAGGCACCTCCTCGTAGTGGGTTCTGGGTAGAATATTTTAATTCTAGCAAAGATCTGTAAATATCATTGTTTATTTTAGTATTATTTGGATTTACGTTTGGATTAAGTTTTAATCTAATACTTCAGTATGCTGCCGAGATTTTAAAATACCTAAGAAAAAACAGTTGAGATGCATAAAATGTAAAATACGCATGAAACTGGTTCATAAGTGACCGCTGAAGATACCCACAGCGGCTTTCAGCGACACCACGCCGTTCCGTAACGGGCGTAGCGCAACAGCGCGCGCCACAAATATGCTGTTACTGCCTCTAAAGTTGAAGATACGCCAAAACGGACGAAATTTTTGCCCATAGAAACACAACTCGTCAATTCCAAGCAGGAATGTTTTTTTAAATCTTTCAAAAAATCACATTTTTAACTTACGCCCTTTAGGTCCAATTTACTTGCAGAAGATGGAATTTTTCGGCAAAATTCAACATAACCATTTCGATTCGTATTCAGAAGGAGCATCGAATGTCATATGTCCGAACTCGATCGGACAACATTTCCCCAAAACGCTCCACCCTACCGCCCCCCTGCTACCTAAGAAACCAAAGCCGGGGGCCGCCCATCTTGCAACTAAGGAGCCAAAGTCAGGGGTCGCCCACCTGGCAACTTAGTGCTCGTAGAAAACGCGAATCTCGGCATTTCTGCTGTATTTTCTGACAGTTCAAGAAATTATCCAAAATTCTGATGGAGTCTGAAAAAGCATCTTATCTTGCTATCCTCAAGAATTATTACCCTGCTACTGACAATAAAGAGGAATTCAGACAGTTTTTTTACTCTCCTGGAAAATCATGTTTTCCGAGCTAGGCACTTCTGCACTTTCACCTTTGAAATATGTTTCATAGGCTACTTATGCCTTTAAAATGCACGATATGGCAAAATGGACAAAATTTTCGCCCATGGCTCCTTAATTTAAAATTTCTACCTCAGAATAACACCTTAAAAATGTATAAAAGGAAAAATGTGTGCTTCTTATATGCGGTGATGAAGGATTTTTATGATGTAGAATGAGAAAAACTTATGAGGTCAAGAACACAAAATGTTTATTTTATAGTGAAAATTTTGTAAAATATTAAGTTACATACTGAGGTGAGAAGATAGATACTATGAATTTAGGAATAAACAAAGTGAAATGATATAAATAACAAAAGATAATTCCTACCGAATTCTGCTTCCTTTACAAAATGAGAAAAATATTATGAGTAGTTTGTACAAATGTCATTATTAGTCATTGGACAAACGGTAGAATGGTAACAAACTAAAGATGAAAGCAGCGCTTATAGTACAAATTAAGAAATGTAGAAAAGATTGAAAAATAAATACTTAGGTACGTAAAAAGTGCAGATTCAATATGAGTTATATTTTTTAGCACATATATTTACACGCAAGGGAAAAAACCATTTAGGAGGAGGCTGGATGTGAAATCCAAAATGGAGACTCATAGGAAAGAGTTACAGACATTTGAACCAAAACAAAAAAAGTGACTTACATTAGTTGTAATACTAATTCTGAGAAGTGATATCTTCTAGCAGTATTCATAGTTTTTGGTCCTCAAAGCTCACCAGTCGATGTAAAAGTAAAGCTATAATAAGAGAGAACTTCACACAAAAATGTTCTGTAAATGAATACATATTTTGTGAGTAATCAAGTTTTGGCAGTAAAAATTTTGAGCAGGTGTGGAGGAAGATTTTTCTGGACCAAAGGCTCGTCAATATCCGACACAGAGAAAAAGTACAAAGTGACCGTTTTGCGAGATGGCATTAAGTTTATCGGGAACATTTGGCAGTGATCTCCTTGTTTCTCAACTAACAGCAAATTTTTATTTGACTCTGAAGAAGAATTTCTGTCCCTTATTAATAAATGAATCGACACCTATTTAAAAAAGAATTTGGTTATCATTAGCATAACCATGTATTTGTGAGAGAGAACCCTTCATTCGCTCTGCTGCAACAGAATTATTACAGGTAAAAATAAGCAATTTAAAGAAAGCAAAAATTAAAGGGACGAAAAGTTATTGGATGAAACTGCTGCTCTGTTGTACTTCTGGAGATGAAGAATTCGAAATTGCCATCCTCAGGAATCAAACATTTTTGGTTAAATTTAGACAAGGGAACATATAAAAGTACAAAAATGTAGGGGCTAACACTATGCGACTACAAAGAACACAGATCAGACACTTAGTAGTACAAAATACGAGGATTATCTTGACATGAAACATTTTCTCAGGCTATGTCAGGTGATTGGGACTTTAATGAGAATACAAATATCGTACAAAAATAGCAGAAAAAATTTGATGAAAAAAAAATCACATAGAAGTTAGAAACATATCCAAGTTACAAAAACCTGAAAATTTTGCACCAAAACTGCTCTTACTCCTTTTTTTGTGTGGTTTTACATATTGGCGTAGGATGACTCCTTTTATAGAGGAAGCACCTGAAAAATGCTAATTTTTTGCACAATTACGACGAATTACATATTTTTTTAATCAAGGACTTCCACAGTACAAGTGAAAGATTTTGGAGGGTGATTTGATTTTGGATCTTCAGGCAGATACGAGTATTTGGAAAAAAGAAGGAAAATATATTTTAACAAAATTCCGTATCAACCAGAAGAATATTCATCAATATTTTTGAACTTATACATCAACCAGAAATTTCAGTCTGAGACAAAGCCATTGTAGTAAAACTTGAAAACCTTTTTTCGAGAGTTGGTGCGTGTCCACTCATAAATAAAAATCCTTCATAAGGTCCTGAGTTGAAAATTTTATAAATAGTGCGATCAAAGCTCAAAGAAGAAGATAGCAAGAGAATTTCCTCATTCTTCCCATTACTTCATAAATATACAAAGAAGGGAAAACACAGCAGCATTAAAAAAGTTGATTAGATCCGACTTTTTATTAAGACACTAAGTATAAAACTTCCCTGAATTTCAGCAATTAAAAATCCTGATATTTTCCTGATTTCTGGTGAATTAAATAATTATTTAAACTTCCACTTAGGGGACTTGAAGAGAAAGCTTCTGATATTTTCTATATCAATGACAAAAAGGCGAAACAGCGTATCTCTGTTTACGACGTTGGAGACTTCCTGTCATAGTTTATTTCTCTTTGGAAAACTTGACAACGTAATTTCTTGAAAACTTCCCTGATGTTTTTTGGGTGTTAGCAGAAGATACTTTAGAAATTTTAAGCTATAAAATAGGCTCGTTTCTCTTCAAGAAAGAAAAGAAAAAAAAGTAGGAGTGGACATTTTGAGACACCGCAATAAAGGTACATGGTTTCGCACTTTGCCCATTGAAATAGATCTAGTTTTTGTCTCTTAATTTTGCATTTTTCCTTATACTGTCCACCAGTAGAGGTAAAAGAGGAATTCTACAGATAAGTAATCACACTAGACTAGATATACAGATCTTGTTAAGGAAATGAAAAAATTGGAAAAGTTTGCTGCTAATTTCTTACAAAAATTAACTGCATTTCCTTCCTTCACATGTAATTTACAAAATGGTCCAGGAATCATACACATTCTGTCCCAAAACAACTGGCATTTGGCTTGATTTAAGAAACTAAGCTAGCTTTAGAGATATGGTTTGAAGAGGGTTGTAGTCCGTACAATTAACTATAAAAAATGACCTTTTTCCGTCTGTTTAGTCAAAAATTTACAGAGAGGCAGCAATTCGACAGAAATGTAAAAATTAAATTTCCTCATTTCATATCTTCTAAACTGAAAAAATATAAAATCATAATTCTGAAACTAGGCCAACTACCAGTTTTCTCGGCACAGTCTATGTACATGATTACAATTCTTTTAACTAATTAGAGTTATTTCATGGAGATTAAAACAAAAGAGGTCCAGTATTCCTTGAAACAATTTATAATTCAGTGCTCATTTCATCTATGATCCGGCCATTATTGTTGACCTCAGAATTCTGCAACGACGTCTTAGATTCATTGTTCCCCTGGAAAAACAGGAAGAGATGGGTTAAAGCAACTTGCATAAAAATTATGAGGCAAAAAACTGAAAGAAAAAAAGAAAAAACTGGAAATGAAAATTAAATAGACAAGGGGAAGTAATAATGAAAAATAAAAAAAGTAGAAGCTAGATTAAGATTTCGTTTGTCATGAATCGACAACTGGAATATCCTCACCAATGAACCTCTCTCTGTTGATGATAAATTGTAAACTTAGCCGACACCAAAATCCTTGACTTTTTATGCAGGGTCCTTTGTGACATCAACTCAGTCAATTGGACAGTAATTTCATAAAAAATTTAAGAATAGAATTTCCAATTTTTTTATGGAAAATATAATATGAATTCGCTGATAGTGCCGACCCTTCTGATTAGGTGCATTATAAAATTGGTTCATTAGAATTCCTAAGAGAATTGTGTTATAGAATACCTAGTGATTTTTCCAGCAATTTTGACCATGCATGAAAGATGACGTTGTAATGGCAAAATACTAAGATGAGAACTCACTGTGTGTGTATGCGTGCTTAAAAAGCATAACAGATTAAAAATGTTACGGTTAAAAACTCAACCTCCTCTAAATCTGTTAGCTAAACGTATGCTAAAAACAATCTGTCTTTGTACAGGAGTGTTAAGCGTATGTTAGCACCAAGATTCTTCGTTATTCTGTGTTAAAAAATAATAAAAAAGCAAAATTATTAGAGGGTAAAAAAATAAAAAAAACAGTGAAAAGAATGCAGCGTGTATGAAAAGCTAAAAGAAAAACTGGAGTGAAGTGAAATATGAACTAAAATATTGTAAAACAATTGTAAATAAGGCAAAGAAAAAGGTCCTTTAAAAATAATTATCGGCAGGGAAAAAATGAAATTGACAAAAAGCCAAAACTAAGAATGAGACATTTAGGATGAAAATTTTGGAAAATTTGGTCACAGGCTTAAAAGTCAACTTAAATTGGTTATATGTCGAAAGTACCTACCCGTCTACATACTGGATCACAGTATCAGTGTAAAAATGTGTGTAAAGACTTTTCTCATGAGGCATTGTTCCTCTTCAAGAATCTGTGTGTCTCCACACGGAGTGGTCATGAAAATAGCAGTGGCATGGCGTGCTTTGCAATATATCGATTGATCTGCCATTTAAACCTATGGACAAGGATCGATAGACAGAGTGTCGCAGCGAACACCTTACTAATTGATTCTTTACCTTAGCTTCAAATGAGGAAATATAGATAATCGATCATTCACGTCTCGCCACTGGAAAATAGATTTTTCTTTGGCTATGCCTCTTTTAAATTTAAGAACTGCAGAAGCTATTCAGCATCCTGAACTACAATTTTTTTCCGAATATAAGTTGACTATTACGTGTTTTAACTCAAAAGAACATAGGAATTTTTGAATCTGTTCCCATGAAATTGTTCAATGGTGACTGGCTAACTTCTGCAACTGTCTCTATCCAAATTTTAGAATTTACTTAAAAATCTTAAAACCATTTAACTCATGAGAATGGTAGCAAAACTTTGACCTGTCTCTTCATTTCTACACAGAAATCTGGCATATTGTTCTAGTTAATTGCAGATGTTACGGGCACTCTAAAGCTCATGCATGAAGCAAATGAGAGGAAATAAATTTCGGTGCAATTGGCTGGTAAAGCATTTAAAACATCTACTTGTGCTGAAATGTGTTTTAGTAGGCTACTCTTTTAACATACTATTTTTGTCACTTAATACATGAGAAATGTTTAAATTTGCACTAACAAGAACCTGAAATAAAATAGAATTAATCTGAAAATATCCCACTCACATTTTCATTCTCGTTTTCATAAGCTTGCGCTGACAGGTACAGCGGTCCACGATCACCAGCCTTGTTACTATTGCGTTGCCACCCGTTAGGATGCATCGGTAGTGAGCTGTTCGGCGAGATGTTTTTGCCTTTCATGCTCATGCTTGGACTGCGCTGATCCCACCTCTTCAACGATCCATTCGGACTGGATCGAGAGAGGAGATCTTCAAGTGATCCATTGGTGAGCTTTGTATTTAGGTTTGAATCTGCTTCGCTCCACTGGTTATCTAAAGCGTAGCTCCAGCCATTCACAGCATCCGGTTTTGGTGCCCAACCATTGGCGTTCACGAAGTCTGGTTTTGAAAATTCCTTTCTTTCAGGACCTGGAAAATACAGATTAAAGTGAAATAAATATACGACATCAGATACTTGGATTAATTTTATAATGATTAGTTCTAATTTGACTTCATTTTTGGTTCCATTTCCAGAAAACTTAGCCGTAAATTATGTTGTAAAACATATGACATGAAGAGGAACTCTTGGAATAAATCTTTCTGCGGGCTGAATGTTGAAATTGATTATCAAAGCTATGGACAGAGAAGACATAGGGCAAATGAACCGATCCTACTGGTGGAAGCAGGTGGTTGGAATGGACAAAGGAGGTAGGTAATAGACTAACTAACAGCAACTCAAAAGAGCACCTATAGTTAGTCCATCATTTTCTCCCTTAGTCTATGAGAAATACCCGTTTTGACAAATGGGATCGCCCCATACTCCCTATGTCTTCTTTGTCTATCAATTTCAATAATTAGTCCGCTGATTAAGTGATGAACAAAAGACAATGGGGTCTGTGTGAAAGCCAAATTTCTACTATAAATACATTTTTACAAAATAATGTCACTCAAAAATGCTGTTGGATGATACTATCCAAGGAGTTTTTTTAGAGGCGATATTTTTCTGGATAGTCGAAAATAATACTGTTGACAGTATGATATGGCATTGGCACTAATTTCACTTATTTGGATCCAATACTGAAATAAGATTTTGATCTCTAACTAAACAAAAATTATGGCATTGCAGTTCCCGATGAAATAGGGGATTTTTTGCATAAAAACCACAGGCTTCAAATTAGGCACGACGAGATTATTTCAGATTCTGGAGTTCAAGATAACTATTGAGAACGCAGAAAATAAAAATTCTTCATGAATCTCCGAGAAACAAAATTTTCTCGGCAAAATAATGAAAAAAAAATAGCAAGGTGAAAATCAAATTCCAATTTGAACCTGAGTTTGTGTGGTTTGAGAGGTTTGGATAGTTCCAACTGTTAGCATTTGTCGAATCACTTTCCGCTCCGAACATCTTGGCAGTGGGTTGGTTTGGGCTTGGATAGTTCCAATTGAGCAGATCAGCGGAGAAAGAGTTGGTAACATACTGTTTACTTTCAGGACTTGGCACAGGAGGAGGGTGGTTTACGTTCCCTGAGCTATTGAGTCTCTGAGCTAACGCAGGACTTCGATTAACATTTCTTGGCTCCTGCCTTTCGCGCAGCTCTGGCTTTTCTCGAAGTTTGCCCCGCATGCTATTGTTAGAGTTGGGCCACGCGATACTGCCATTGGGTGTGATTGTATGACTGCCCAACACACCCGTTTCCACAGCACAGCCGCGTGTGAATCGGCCCGAATGGTTCGAAAGCGAACTGGGGAGGCCTTCTTTTTGTTTGTTGAGGCCTGAGTTTATGGAGGAGGACCGCTGCATGGAGGTATCGCTGGGTCGTTGGACATTGCGAAGGCCATGTTCCAGAATGTTTTGATTTGCGCTCATAGGTTCACCGAGCTGTTGGTTATTGTACAAGTTGCTTGGGTAATAGCCGTTCGACATAGACTTGGCACCAGGTTGGTAAAAGCCTTCCATGATGGATGGCCAGGGCAGTCCAACGGTGCCTCGTACTTCAGGACTTGACCAAATCTTCTGTTGGTTCCTGGAAAAGAGGGCAAAGTTTTATAAGTGAACAATGTTACATTAGAGAAGTTAAAACTTAAATGAACTAAACAATTTTGGATGGATGAAAGAACAAATTAGAAATTTGAAAAATTTTGAGTAGTACTAAAAACACTATTAAAAAAATCTCTGGAGAATGTCTTAAGTTCCTCTACATCTCGATAAGTTGATGAGCGACAAATATTTTAGACAAGCATAAATAAAAATAGGGCACCAAACAAAGTATGAAATACAGCACTCCATTCCATGTTTTCTCTTTGATAAGTTCATAGAAAGTGATCTACACAATCAAAAGTTTGGAAATCAAATCTTAAAAAAAGACATTAGTAATAACAAAGGGGAAAAATACAAATTACGTTATTTAATATCACACTAAAGAGTTGATTCTTGAACTTTCCGCTGCAAGAATTGTTTCCTGCGTAAAATTTTGAAGATTGATCATGTAACATGATGCTTTAATTTAGGGGTGTTCAAATAAATCCTTTGTCACTAAAGTATCAGTACTGCTTGTTTAATGAGGCCGCTCTTGCTCGAAACAGGCGGCTTTATCGGGAACAGACGAGTTCTGAGTTGAAGCATTGGTGCCTAATAAATTTAAGACTGTCTGTTGATTGATCTGTAAAACTAATGCGCAGGAAAACAGCTCATTTTTGCTGGCTCCAAAAACTCTCAATAGATACCTATTCACAAGTTTTTTCATAATTACTACTCATTGATGGAAGTTTTTTGATAGCTTACCGCAAAATTATGGGACACCCCTACTTTCATTCATACTTTGCCTAGCAGCCCATTGTAACAGTGCAAATTTTATCAACATCTATAGAGCATTAAGCTGAAGTACACCTCTTCAAACATAGAGAATGTGCTACTTTATAAAGTGATTTAGATAAAATTTTGGAATGATTTTAAATAAATAAAGATAGAAATTTTCTCCCCTATTTTAATGAAACACTTTGCTGCATGTATTAGCACTTTCGACTTTTTCATAAATATCAGATAACTTGGGGAACTTACGGCAGAGGCAAGCCAATTGAATTGTAAGGAGAACTTTGAGGTGAATGGTCCGATCGTTTTGGGGTCGAGTTCCTGATACAAAAAAAAGGTAAGGTATTTTAAATAACACTGAAAATAATAAAAAAATTACGGGAGAGTGTTCAGATTGAATTTGGGGCGTTATCCTGGGAGTCAAATATTAATTTATGTTCTCAATAAAGCAAATAGCACAGCCTGTATTTAAAACAAAGAACTTTCACTGCAAGCTATTATCTTTATAATTACCAATATAAATCGACTGGTAACATATACTTCTGCTCTTACTAAATGAACTAAAAAGCTTTTATTTCCTGTTTTTCTCAGACGAATTTGAGCCTGAATTTTTTTACTCCTTTCCTCCTCCTACCATCGTATTAAGAAAACAAAATTTAATTTTTAGAATAGATTGAGCATTTGTAGGTTCCTGAAAAAGCTAAGGTTCTCTTACTCCTTGGGAATACAGTAAAAGTGGTGATAGTACGTAGGCTATCCAAAGAAAACTGAGACAGGCGCTGTAACTTTTGAACTAAGACAGCTAGAGAGCTGATTTTAGTTGCATTGGAAAGAACAATTCATCATCTACAAATTGACACCAAATTTACTTAATTTGCTTAAAATGGTAAAGTTCCATTTGATGAATCGTAGTAAGATTAGCTCTTCTTTTAGTAATTTTGACGACTATCAATAAATGCGTAGTTCGAATGGGAAGATCACCTTATTATTATAATAGTTATTGCATTAAATACTATACAACTTAATATTATTAACACTGATATTCTTATAAAATTAAATGACAGGCAATTTTTACATAGTTCATTTTGTATTTAATCGAATAATTTCATTCTAGTTTACTTCTAAATCCTTTTTTATGATATTTTGAACTAATTGAATCTATTAATTTAATATATATGTAATCCACTTCAGTTATTAGCCTTGTTTCCGTAATTTCCCCTTGTTTCTCATTTGATGGATCATCAGAACAAAATTTAACAAGAGCATCTGTCACTCTGGACTTGAAAATAAAATTTCAAGGTCATAGCATAAGAGGAGCTTACCACGCTGAATGGTCAAGGAGATCAACACTGTTTTGACTGCCATGCAAAAATGGGGTTCGGCCCAAGAGAGTCCCTGGGTTTCCATACAATGCAGAGCACGGTGGCCGCGATGGCTGGCTCCTTGCTGGTATCCTGTTGAAAATAAAAAGGTTCTATTAGTTCAGTTAAAATCACAGAAATGAAAACATATGTTTGGTAAAGTATGCTATTCATTTATTACCTGAGCTGCAAATACAATACCGGTTCATCGCAGTTTTTAAATCAAGAGATTAAAAATTTGTTATTATAGGCTCTTCAATAATACTTGTGTTCAAATCTGAGTTTTTTTTCTAAAATAAACAATGCGATTTCTATTCAAACTTTTCTTGAAAACGATTAAACGTAGATATGACACCACAGTTTTGGAAACAACACATTTGAAAAAAATTCCGAAAATTAGTGCACTGCTCATGTGTTTTTGGTTCCCATACTTAAAAAGTTTTAATTTAATCGAATAAAATCTCCTGGCTCAGAACGCTAAAGATCATGTTGTAAATAAATTGTTACTCCGTAGTATTTGCAGAGGGCAACTTTCGAAGGGATGTATGTACTTAAATCAAAATTGTGCTGCGCTTATTAGAATTGAATCAGTGAGAACGAAGACACCCCAACTCTGTAACTCGGAAATGCTTAATTTTCATTGAAGACAGTCAATTTTCACAAAGGTCATCAAAGCTAGCACATCTGTTCTAGCTTGGACCTTTAGAGAGTCCTTCAGTACTTGTCCTTCGAAACCAAAAATCTTTTTCTTAGACTAACTTCTTCACCCACTGTGCAGTTTTGTGTATGTCTTGATTCTTTTCATTTTTTCTAGTTTGTGTGTTTTCGTTCTCACTGATTCAATTATTCTGAACAGACAAATTGTTTAAGCATCTGTAGATCTGCCGTGGATTTTGCAGCTTGTTGGGATTTGGTACTGGACTGCCTTGAAAACTAATGAGCCTGTTAGAGATTTTTTTTCTTACCGCTGATAAATTTTTTTTAACACATAAAAAAACTTAGATTCTATTCTTACCACAGAAAAAGACACACAATTCATGCTTTCACAAGCCATGCTTCTATACTGATGTCTAATAAAAATATATAAAAACCAAACACAACTACAGAGGATTTTTACTTGAAACATGAGCCAACATGAAAAGTAAAATTCGAAACAAGGTGAGGAATTTTTTCTGACATGAACAGTCTTTTCAGCGAGGAAATTCCAAAGGATACGAGAGAGCATGCACTTTTTTAAGCACTACATTCACAATGAGGATTTTTTCCCCGAAAAAAAGATCATTTATAAATGAAGATTAATCTAATCTAATAGGGACTTCTCATCATTCTTGGAGGTTTGCAAGGCTCTCAGAAATTATTCGCTATCAAAATGGACGCATATGGCATATTTTAATCTGATAGTCTTGATCACAAAATAAAAAATCAATAATTATTTCACGATAATGGCAAAAGAAACTGACGTGGTCGTAAACTGCAGAGTTGGTGAAGTCTTTAAAGAGCGTATGGAAAAAATTTTACTTACACGATCGATGGATTGAGCTCATATCTCACTGGAGCGATAATGTTGGGTTTAGTCAGCTGTACCGGGTCAATTCACAGTCAAAACACATATAAGTATGGATGGTCGTTTCTGGGTGGTTGGCAATGGACTTTGATACAATAATTTATTTTCAGACTGTCTAGAATTATTTTGAAAAAAACTGGAGGACTTGATAAAGCGATGCCTAATCAAATGGTTTCATTGAGATTTGTTTGAAATTAAAAAGTCAGCGCATGAATCTTGATGGATGATTAGAAAAGGTGACTCACGAAAGATAGGTAATTTTTGCTACATAAAAAATGTATTCATCCAAAAATCTGATGTGAAAGATACTGACGTTTTGTGGAATATAACTCTGTTTGATGAAGAAAATAACACCTAACACTTCGAGGAAGAAATTTAATTCTATCAAAGGAGCTGAAAAATATTTCCAGAATATCAAACATCCACTCCTCTCTTGACGATTACGAGAATGTCACACCTATGCATATTTGCAATTTTCAATTTGGCTACAGACGATTTACATGTGTCTAAGTATAAGGATAGCAATCAACCTGTTGATATACGAACATGGGATGTGGGCATAATTGGAAAACTTAAAAAGCTCCTGCTAAAACCGAAAACACCCGTCGATTAAGAATTAAATTCCTGAGGACATCACAAAAAGATATGATAGTGTTTAGAATTTCCCTAAAAATAACAAAAGAACCCAATCCTGAAACTATCACCAAAATGGGAAAAAGTGAATATCCTGGGAAAATTTTCAAGAATTTTTGATGAATTTCAAGATTAGAGAGTGAGTAAGGGATTTACACAGTGCTGTAGGTTCCTTAAATGGGTGTTAACTAGATTTACAGAGAGAATTTTGGTGATGATTTTATCCTCCGAAGAATTTTGTCAATACCAGTGGTGCTGAGGATTAGATCAGTGAGCAAGAGGCATGTATTTCGATGATAAAAAATGAGTTTGTAGAATTAGAAGATGATTTGAGGGTTGTGTTTAGGATGAAAAGTAAAGAATATCTCTTCAAAAATACTCTACAGTAACACAAAACTACAAAAAGTAGAGTAATTTTGTACAGTTTCCCTCGTGTAAGATATTTCATTCAGTCACGCATTAGACATCATGTAAATTTGATGAGCCTGGGACATTATTCTGCTGCGTGAAAATTTACCGCAGTTTTAGTTGAGTAAAATCTACAGAATTTCAAGATTTACAACCAACACTTTTCATCTTAAAACTGATGCTCAAAGAAACAAACAGAAATATGGTTATTCAGAGTAATGAGGTACATATCTATGGAGTGAAAAATTTTCAATTGATTGGTTATTTGAATTCCACTTTACAATAAACGAAAAAAGTCTAAATATTGTAGGTGTACTGCCGGTGCGTACTAAATTTACTAAATTATGGGGAAAGGTTGGGAACACCTGTAAATTTTCAATTTTTAATGCCTGACATTTACATAACGATTGTTACATCGACTCATTCACTGACCCATCCAAATACGAATAGCTGTGCTGCAGTGCGTAAGCAGGAAAACCGCCAAGTGCATTGACATAACCACCTAACTGAGTGGAAATCTTTAGGTATCAGTAGTGAAGTTTAAAATATTCCTGCGCCACCAGATGTTGTTTGAAAGTCAAAAGTCTTTGCCTTCTTTTAAAGTATGTACATTTTTACAGTGTTGAAGTGCCTAGCAGTTACTGGTTCAAGTATAATTTAAAACGGTACATAAAGTTCAAATATGTATCAAGTCAAAGTCTTTCAAAAGAATCTGTGTATTCTGATTTTAGGTGCTCTTTCCTGCAGGAGAAAAACTATCCTATGCAGTTAGTTGTATGTCGGTGAAGTTAGTGATGAGCTGGTCGTGTCAGTTTCAAGCAGAAAATTCTTTTCGAATAATGTGCAGATAGCAATGCTGTAGCTGTGAAATAAGGTGTTTTTCTGAGATCATTCCAAACCACCCTTTCAATGTTTTTTTTAAACAATTTTGGATCAGTAATACTTGATGAGCCAGCCAATGAGGCAAATACTAGACTTAAAAGTGCATCACTCTCAGATAAGTGGACCAACTTTTCAGATCAGATAAGGTGGACCTCACATTTCAGGAAAAAAACTTCAATTTGGCTGACTCGACAATTTTTTTTATGACTAGCAATGATATCTTAAATAATTCATGCTTCATGCCCTCTAAGACATAATATGCATGTTGTAAGGAGACAATGCAATTTCAAAGGAAAAATTTGTGATTGCCATGCGAGTCTGAGTGATACAAGTGCACAGAATAATGGAAACTTAATGAAGAGTTGGTGAAAAGTAATACATATTGAGATAAAGAATTTTATAAGAAAAGACGAAGGAATAAAATGCAAAAAATAAGAACGATGAAAAAAAGTTCACAGCCATTCTTTTAGGAAACTATGGAAATTATCTCCAATCCTTAAGAAAACAGCGAGTAAATTCATGCATTTTAAAGTT
The DNA here is from genome assembly GCF_918797505.1 of Bemisia tabaci. Taxonomy (NCBI): domain Eukaryota; kingdom Metazoa; phylum Arthropoda; class Insecta; order Hemiptera; family Aleyrodidae; genus Bemisia; species Bemisia tabaci. The sequence goes on from NC_092802.1 coordinate 3,512,357, forward strand.
TTAGTTCATGCTTAAGAAGATAATCAACCAGCACTGATGCATTTCAGTAACATCAATTTTAAATAGACTGGAAATTGCCCTTTGGAAATTAGTCACATATTTTCAACATAATTTTTAAATAAAATGCACAAGAGCCCTGGAGAATCTAGGACCAGTTTCTTGTATTCCAGGAGAAACTTCAAAGAAAAATGAGAATAGCCATTTCCTTTTTAGTGATTAAAATAAACATTCCCTAAACCTGCAGACTTTAGGCAGACTAATTAGAAAAAACTAACTGCAACAGTGGCCTCTCATTTCTTCATGAGATATTTCAATTATAATTAAAATAAATTGGTTGGAATTTTAGAAGACATGGTTCAAAGAAATAATGAGAACTAAAGCACCTTTCTGACTAATCTACTAAAAAAACGTCTCAAATGACAGACAATGATGAGAGTTTTTTCAGCCTTTTTTGACCTAATGATGACAAAAATCCCAGAAATAAGGCTTCAGTCAACTTCTTCATGTTTCGTGGTCAAGAGCAAAGAAGGATTGGAACCGCTGAATGGAACTCTTGTTACCGCCCTTTGATTCAGATCGTTTTCATAATATGCTAGTGTTACTGAATTGGTGTGCAAGACTCATTAATTACTATCCAGATTCATCCATTATTTTTACCTTCATAAACCTATTCATTAAAGAATGGTGTCGCATAAATGATTGGACTCCAAGATGTGTAAAACTTCAAAATTTGATTATCAGAGAGCAATTAAGTTTTTCTGGAGACAAGATAAGCTGAAAATTATTTTTTTCACTTTATTTTCTATCTAACAGCCTGATTACTGTTTTTGAAACATAGTTCTTTTTTCTTCTCTTTTTTCTTTTTTAACATTATCTTTGAAAATCTTACGTACGCGAAGACACAGAGAGACTTGTATCTTATTCTGAGGCAATATAAAAAAAACCACTATTCATCATATGACAGTTTAATTGGGTAAGTCACTAAAACATAGAAAGCCGAGATTTGAAAAGAGTTTTTGGCACGAAAAATTTATTTTGTATACTCTTTACACTGCATGCCAAAAATTGGAATCTTAAAGCTAAAATAATTCATTAAAAATAGAAGCATGAAACAGTTGGTGTGCTTTAGTCAAATCCACTCTGAAGAAAAACATTTTAACAATAATAAATATTATCTTGAGTATGAGTGATGTAATAATACTTCTTCTGAAAAACACCCAACTTTTTGTGTCTTTTGAGACAAAGAAGGAAGTCAGGGATTCAACGGAATTCTTCTTTGTATCATTTTTAAAACGCACAGCAAAGATTTCCACTGTGTGTACATACAAAAAAAACAAAACTGAACCCTGGAAGTGCTATTGACCTAAGAAATAGAGTGCCAAACATGAGAGAATCATAACATCTCTTCTGAAATATTGGAATACATTCATACCTATCTTATAGGTATTACATTAAAATTATTGCACAAAATCTTCCTTCTTCTTCCTTGTCTCTTTCTTCTCTTTTATTTTTATTTATTTATTTATTTATTTATTTTCTTTTTTATGAATGCAAAAGTAAATCTTTTTCTATTATGTTCAACACTCAAACATGCAAGAAAAAAAAATAGTTGCAAAAAAGCACGTTAGACAGTTACACACATGATATTTATTGGCGTGATCTCTATCTATTGAACGAATAGAAGAAAAATGAAACTAGAAATTAACTGCATGAGCGTAACTTTAAAGTGTGAATCACGCTAGGCTTACTAACTCGGCATGCTCTTCATTGTAATCAATTCTTGACAAAAATGAACAGTAGTATTGGAAAAGCCAATTCTAAGTGTCATTTGGTTTTACAAAGTTTAGCCACAAAAAGTTGACCGCCGATGGGAAAAGGAACCTGAGTCCAAAGAGACTAAAAATAAAGATATTGATACTTCAGTATAGAAGAATGTTCTACAGACATTTTAGTGAGGAAAATGCAGAACCATACTAAAATAAATAGTAATACTTTGAAATTTGCAATTAAAAAAAAACCGTTTCAGAAAAAAACTACACATTTAAAATTCTAATTTGCAATGTTCCGATGTGCAAGGCAGAAAATCACTGGACTACACTCATAATGCAACTTCACCTTTTTTTTAAGGACAAAAACACACAAAGTCACTTGCAACTTTCTGTGTTAGGACACTAGCTAGATCTCTTTGTGGAAATCTCAAAATCAAGATTTCTGATCCAACTCAGACAAACGTCACTCTACTGCAAATTTCACTTCCTTGAATTGAGGTTCCTTTCCATATGGACGGTTAAAAATGAAAAATGAGTAACACAAAATGGATACAAAGCCACGAGAAAGGTCTAGAACATCATTTGCAGAAAGCAAAAACTACAAACACACAGAATAATTCTACTCAGTACGTCAAACACAGGACACAGCAAGGCGGAAGAGGAGAGACTTAAGTTTTAAGAAATCTTAGATGAAAAATCCACAAGACTGGGTGGTAACTTCATCGTACCTGGGCAGCTGGGAGTTAGACTTGCTGTTGTTTTTGTTGAGATCAGACAGGACAGGACTTTCACTGTACGGAGGCGGTGGACTGTCACCATTACTCGGAGGCCCGTCTTTAAGTGAATTGTTGCTGAAAAACCCCAGAGAAGGTCAAGTAAATTATGAAGAAAAAGAAGAATAAAAAACAAGCAGGGAAGCTCTAATACGTTTGTATTAGCGAAGCGCTCAGCTGTTTTCTATGCAGGAGCATTTGTAAGTTCCTCGAAGAAGATAAGCAAAATTGAGTGAAAGAACTCGCTTTACCAAAATTTCAACTATCAATTTTGAAAAAAGTACACTACCGTTAAAAAAATAAATTATAGACGATTATCGTCCTTGGCTCTTTGATACCAGAAGCATTAAATAAAGGTATAACAGAGAAATCTATTCTAAATGTGGGAGGCCCCTATCTGCCATCTTGTTAGTGAGTCGTTGCGCCATTTGAACACATTACCACTGGTGTACTAACATTCTACAGATCTCCAGGTCGAAATCAGAAAGCACTCCCTATTGGCTGAGTGCTTAAAAGCAGGACTGCTTAATGAAGCAAATCTGAAAGACTAAAAGGCACTAACCATGGTATGAAATGACGTAATCAATTACATATTAATGGCTCAAGTCGAAAAATGCGTATCTCAGATTGCGACATTGTGAGTCTTTGATTATGTTACATCTTTTTAAGGAAAAGGCAGTTTCTATCGAACTTTCCTAAGAATTTTTGTCACTCATTCGAAGAAATTACGTAAAATTGCAAGGAAAAATTTTGATTGAATTCTCTTGAAGAAAATACAAATAAAATCGGAGATTTTTACTGCTGTCATTGAGATATGCATTTTTCGCAATTGGCAATTGATATTTCCTTTCAAAAATTGCATGTACAGAATTATTAATACAGCAAAAAGTTTGGAAAAATCAGAACGATCACTTTTCCAAGTTTAATATTTGTGACTGATGTGATCATTCTAGTAGATGCTATATTACAGCTCTCTAAAACCAAATTAGTTTCCTTAATTGGTTTTTAAAGAGTTAAATATTCCCTTTTTAAAGCTTAATTTGATGCTTAGTCTCCGATTTAGGATTTTTTTGACCTTACCTTTTTGTCCTCCGTGGAGCTAATTTCCGTTTATTTGAGGGTGACAAACGCACTCGCAGTGCGGATTTGGCAGTATTCGTCTCGACCACTTTGTATGGAATTTCCTTAAGCTGCGACTCACTCATTCCTTCAGTTTCAACCAATGAGAATTCCAGATGCTGCTTAAGTTCGTCCGGCAATCGAGAAGATTTATCTGATGATGGTGAGCGGGATCTGAAGTAAAATTCAAAAAATTAAAATAACTGATTCTCTTGTGAAAGATAAAATGTAAATTAACAGGACTCGGATATTTTTCACGATCAAAACTGCTTTTCAAAACAAGTATCAGGGACTTTCGAGGATTTTACAAAGAGTTTGAATTCATGAATTTATTCAAATGCTTCATAAAATGTACAAAACATTTTTTAAGGCTTTGAAAAATGCCTTCAAAATTGAATTTTCGTTATTTCCTGATACCTGTGTGAAAAAAGAGAATAGACGATTTACAAACAATGCAGTCTCCACGGCAAAAAAACAAAAAAAACCGATCTTCCAAACGATCAGAAATAAAAATACCAAATTAAGTCAAATTCAAAGACCTCGTGATGCATGTTTTCACTCTACCGACTTAAAGCATGACAATATTTTCACCTGAGTTTGATGGGTTTAACTGGAAGTGTCCAGGAGAAGAAGAAAAAAAAGTTGTGACCGTTTGTAGCAGCTTAAAACTAGTAGACCCCTGTGGAGAATGAATGTGCCATTGGTCTCCCCTCACAAAAGTTTTCTACTTATCCTAATGCTGAGAGCATGGAGCAATAAAAGTGACAGAGGTCATCTCAAAGTGTAGTTAAGAAAGCAAGCAACAATTTGAATAGTATCCAAAAATTTAAGAATTTCAAAAACTGGAAGATTTGTGATTAAATTCAAGTATAATCAAGGATATTTCAAGACGTCACAAATCCTTTTCTTAATGAAAAAGACTTTAAGCTTCTGATTTTTTTAATTCTTTTTTTAAACAAAGTTAGCTCTAGAACTCACCGATGCTTGCGATGTTTTCTCCTGTGATGATGATGGTACGATCTCTCACTCTCCGTTTCCATGCCGCTATTGTGATGTCCTGAAGAACGTGGACGACTGACGCTCGCTGTTGCTAGGCTCTCAGAACCCTCACCACGTCTCCTTTGGACCTCTTTCCACTGACTTTCGGACTCAACCAACTGGTAATTACTGTGTTTTGAGGATTCTCTATCACTGTGCGATGTTTTTCTACTGCGATGTCTTGGTCTACGATGACTATGATGAGATTTACCTGAAAAAGAATTGAGTAGTGATGCAGTGCTTGATGCAACTTCACATGTAAATAGGTTGATTTTGACAAGCTAAATCGAGGTGAAATAAAACACTAAAACCCAAAAAGTATTTACGTATTTCATAGAGAACATAGTCAACATCATCAGCAGTTACGATAAAGAAAATGAACGTCTTCTGATCACAAAATTAACAAAAAGTTCCACAACTTTGAGCGATTTCTTTGGATCAATTCTCTTAGCATCAAGATGCAATAATATCAATAATTGGATAACACCTGATCTACTATCGATATGCACAAAAAAGTGAGGATTTCAGAATTCTGCTTATTGCATCAGATGATACATATTAGTTCCTGATTATGACACTTCAATGAATGCTTACCTGAGCACCTTGACAATTCGCTTTCACAGTCAGAGCCTCTCCTACTTCTATGCCTGCGCCTGAAAAGAATGAAAATTTCAATTAAGAATAAAAAAATCGAAATGAAAAATGGACCTGTAGTGCGGCAAAACAGTGATATTTAGTGTATGAGTTAAATTCATGGTTTCTGAAGAATTAAGACTAAGAATTTCCCTGACACGTTTCGGCAAAATTTATTGACCATTGAAGATATCGACAGTGAAACCGCCACTGTTGTGGTGTTTAAAAATCTTAACTCCTATTTTATTTTTTTGAAGGAGAACAGATCAGTATCATTTCTTGAAAGTTTAACAGAGTTTTCTTCACACAGTGAAGAAGGAACACAGAAGTTTTCAATTGATGTTGAGTGGTTATCCATTTTAAAAAATAAAATGTGACAAGAAGTCTACAATGCCGTAAACGGAGATACATGGTCTGGTAGTTTCATTATCAATGTGCCACATGGTTAAAAAGACATAATTTGAACAATTTTCAGGCGAAATTTGTTGTTTAAAACGTCAAACCCATTCTGGAAAGCAAATAAGGTGACATAATAATTTTTCACTGTCACTTTCGTCATTTTCCTGATTTTTTGAAATCTCTTGACAAATACCTGTTTTTCCGATATGCTCTGACTGGCAACCCTGGCTAATTCACGCATTAACATTACTACTTCGAAGGATAATTAATCAATTTTTCCATGATCATTTGTGATGATTTGTCAAGCAGCCTATTTGTATTCACTTCTTCACATAGTGCCTACATCTAGTTCAACAGAACAGGAAAAAAAAATGAATAAATCAAAAGAAGTCCTAGACGGGGAGTACCTTCGACAAGAATGAGAATCATTTGAACTATGGCTTTCTACACTAGATGAGCGGCGGTGATGATGGCGTCTGTGTGGACCGGCTGAGCGGACTGAGCGTGGTGATGAACCAGAGAACAAACCGGCACGCACACTTTGAGGACTTCCTCGAGGGCCCCATGGAGCACTACGTGTGCTGCGCGGTGAGTCGCTTCTTCGCACACTGAAATTAGGGCAACACAAAATTTGAGAGATTTTTAATTTTATAAAAACGCTTAAAATCTGGCTGAAAAAGGTACATAATAAAGTTCTTCATTTAATGAAATGTGGACAAACTTTGATTCAAAGTGCCTTCAAGAAATAGTTCATCCATCAATCAAAGCTTATGATATCCATCAATCAACAACAAAGATTGCATTGGAATACAAGATGTTATCAAACTCTGATAGACCTAACTTTATGGGATGAATTCATTGAGATCTGATTACAATGGGATGTGATCTGATTACAATGCCATAATATTAATACAATAATACTCACGAATAAACTGGTTGAGGAATGGATACGGTTTTGACTTCAGCTGGTGGTACGTTTTCCTTAGGCGTAGGGGGAGGAGGGTCCTCTGCTTTAGATGCTGAAAATAGGGAAAAATAAGTGATTATTAATATATTTTGTGTGCAAGATGCATCAAAGAAAGAAGAATGGCACAGCTTTAGTTTAAAAACAAAATGAAACCATTTTCTCCTATCAGAACTTCTCCAATTGGAGATAGCTGCGAATTGCTCACAATTAAATAATTAATTGTAAATAGTAAGAATTTTTTATCTTATATGACTAACTGGGAAGAATTTCATCATGCCCAAAATGACATTATTGAGTAGGTGTTTTGATGAAGTTCGGAACATTACTAGATGTTTTTCTGATTGAGAGTAATTTTTGCCAGAAATGTTAGCATCTTAGTTACTAGATCAAATATTGTTCAAAAGATGCTGAGGAACAAACTGTTTCAGTTCTGACCTCATTTATTTATTATTCCCAAAAATGACCTCTTAACAGAGATAACAAATATATCTGAAAAAAATATGTTCTGTTTAGTTGAGGATTTCTCGGTTGAATTGCAAGACCCTTCTGATATGAAAGTAAAGCTAGTTCAGTGGAGACTTATGAATTTAGACATTGAGTTTCTATCTTTCAAAACATTTTCGTACACCACTCTGAGAAAACTGCGTTAGACAAGCGCTCACAAATTATTTTCAAAGTGATATGGAGTAGGTTGAGAATGAAAGATTGAATCCCAGGAATGAAAAAAATTATACACAGATTAGAAGTGACTTACGATCTAACGCCCCTTCAACAATCCGTCTTTGATAACGGCGACTAGGAGTTCGAACAAAATTTGGAGGGTTTCGGAGACTGAGCTGAAGGCTGCGACCAGACAATTTTTCTGTTCTGCTACTGTGAATAAGTGGAAAGATTGATGTACATGAATTCAAATGAAAAACCTTCCATAAAATTAAAAATTCTAAAACTTGCAGAGGTTTTCAAGAATTGATCAAAGTTTGAAACAAAAAAATTTGAAGCTTCTTAGAAATTTTGAATTTCCGAGGTTTAACAATCAATTTAAAATTCAAATTGTTTCTACTGGTCTGGGACCTTTGGAACTTGGTTGTCATTCATAATGAACAAATTTAGCAACAATTAAAATTAACATATGATTTTAGAACATGTTAGTCTGGTAGAAATTCATTAAGAAAAAAGGACCTACGTATCAAAAAACAGATCCAAGATTCCCTGATCGATAGCTTTATTTAATTGAAGCTGCATAAAAACATTCATCACCAGATCCACAAATAAAGAAGGATACAGCTGCACACTTGCAAAAAATGTTGCTCAACACTGATGAATTTTTATTTTAGCTCTGCTGTTATTGCTGAATTTGTTATTTCAGTTCGTGCGATCATTTTAGATTTAACTTTATAGTAATTCCTGCTCTATCATTAAAAATACCATGGAATTATAATTCTTGACTGTTTCGATTCATAAATAATTAGATGATAATGTCAGAGAAAGTATTTTTTACCTAAATCTAGAGGTAAGGATATCTGGAGGATTTGGTAAAACTTGAACTAGTCTGAAGAAAGAATGATGTTCAGCACTACATTTGTACAAATGCTTGCAGGCTGCCCTGGAAGGAGTCTCAAATCCGTAGGTGTTTTCTTCATTCTAGGAAAAAAAAACCCACAAAAGACATAATTACAAACTTTCCACCAATTTTGTAACAAAGTAGTTGGCATTTTACATTTACTTGATTCAGCAAATAACATAGGTGGATTTTAGCAATGCAGTTCACCCTTGAAAAGTAGAAGGTCTCTAACAAAGTTAGAGCAAAAGCAGCTCAAGCTGACACTTAGAAAAGCGAAACTAGTAAAATTGAAATGTTCACAACTGAATAAGGAATGACTGGAAAGTATTAAGACAGAAGGGACTTTATGTGTAGGTAGTTGCCGTTTCAATATTTCAGGCATTTTTCTGAAAAGGTGTCTAATTTAAGGGTCATTCTGGATGGAATGCATATTTTCCTGAATTTCGGGCTCAAAGTAGAAAAGAGACAAACTCTTCAAATGATGAATTCAAAAAGGTTTAAAAAAATATATCTTACACTCTGAAGCGTGAACTTCACTCTTCATTTTAAACTTAATTTTTCCTTGATCTAAGGAGACCCACAAAAATTAAAATCCAAGGTTTCCAGAGAGACAAATCTGATGTGGTAATACGTAATCAATCATTTTTTTGAAAACATACATAACCCATTTTGCTAGGGTTTTACTGGAATTATTACAAAGTAAAAAAAAAACCACAAGTTTGAGGATCTTTTAAAAACTTACATTTTTATCACAAACACGGAGCATGAAGTATTTTCCCTTTGAGTAAATTTTTGATATCCTCGTCCTGAAAGAGAAAATAGTGAAAATCAAGAACAAATTCCAGTACAACAAATTGAGTTCTTATGAAGCTTAAATCTCTTTGTGCATCGTAGCTCACATGCACAGCGACCTGGCCCCTTAATCTTGTCAGGTTGAAAAACTTGGTGGAGTCAGTCAGGCTCAAACTGCTATTGTATATACTTGAATTAAATTTTTGTTTGATACTTGGTCACTTTCTTTGACTTAAATTTCACCCTGATAGAGCAAAATTAAAATGATTTAGGCAAGAGGCTGGTTAGTCCAAAGATTCAACTTACAGCATCCTCAGCTGCACTTTGCAATCTGCAGATGGCTTGCACACGCTAGCATTGGCTAGATATACCACTCACCAATAATTGGATTAATTTCCATGAACTAAATAATTTTTCAACTTTCTTGACATTTTAGACTCGATTTTCCGACATTGGCATGACTTTTGAAGGCAACAATTTTGAGGTAGATAGATTTTTTTCGATTAGCGTTGAAAAATTATGTTTTTTAAGAAGAAGAAATGAATGGACGTATTTATACTGAAAGGAATTATATGAAAATCAATTAAATCAAAATGAACTACGTACACAGGGTCTGCAAGTAACATAGTTCCTTTTGATTTTCTTTATTAGCACATATATAATACCTTCATGCAGAGATGCGTCCAAATGATAATACAGGGTAATATAGGAACTGCAGTAAAAAGTCCTATTTTGATACTCCATTGGCTAATTTGAATGCACAGAGTACAAAATAGACTGTACAAACTAGTGCATCATTTGTAGATGATACAAAAACTACTTACCAGTAATAATTTGCGACTTTGTTTTTATTCCTGAGCACAATAACACCTGTCGGAGTGAGTCCTAAAAAATACTCTACATTGTCATCGCCCTAGATAAAGCAGAGAAAAAAAGAAAAAAGTTAGATGAGTTGTATTTTCGAACATTTTCTTAAAATACTTCTTAATTGGCAGAAAGTAGATCCAAAAAAACAAAAATATGATTTTTGTACAAAATTTCGGCCCAATCCAAAAAATGTCACTAATTACCAAAAACAAAAAAAAAACAAAAAAAAAAAAACCAGGCACCCAAAAAATATGATGGCAGTACCGTTTGGATTCATCATATAAAAGGAAATGATATCAAAACGGCCCAATTTTCTCTTTCATGCCCATGCAATGTACCAAACACCCCAACTTTTTTCACAAAAAAAGAAAAAAAATTAATAAATAAATAAATAAATACCTATAAGGTATGATGACCTGAACACGTTTATTGGATCCATCGATTTAAAGGAGTATGATATCAAATCGGCCCAACTTCTCTGAAATATGCCCATCTCGGATCAATAATTTTTTTGAGACCTTCCGACTCATCGCTGAGGAGACACTGATCATTACTTGACCCTTAGTATATATCCTTGTTTAGATGTCAAAGAGTTCCTTATGAGAACTGTAATGATTTTTTTTTCTTTGAAGAGATAAAATCAAAAAATCGTCATAAAATTGAAAAAAAAATTCGAAGAAAAAAAAAGGAATGGGCCGGCCGGCCGTACATACAAGTGGTAGATAATATAGGGTGATTATCGTCTCTCTTTCACATATACATGAACAAGTATCATCGTCAAAAGGAGGATCAGTCCTTCTTGAAATCGTCATTGAAAGATAGACTGAAAGATATTCACACATGAGTGAACAACTTAACAACTTTCAAGCAATGCCATATTCTTTTCTGATAGAAGGCCTTACAAACTACTGAACCTTGGCGTATTATTACGAATATTATGTGCCTCCTACTTACAATGCTTCTTTCTTAGCAACTTCATGGATGTTGGCAAGACCGGGTCGGTCACCCATGCCAAAATGTTGGGGCATACCAATGTATCTACATTTCCCCCCCTTTTTTTTTTGTACGTGCCGGCCGGCCCATTCCTTTTTTTTTCTTCGAATTTTTTTTTCAATTTTATGACGATTTTTTGATTTTATCTCTTCAAAGAAAAAAAAAATCATTACAGTTCTCATAAGGAACTCTTTGACATCTAAACAAGGATATATACTAAGGGTCAAGTAATGATCAGTGTCTCCTCAGCGATGAGTCGGAAGGTCTCAAAAAAATTATTGATCCGAGATGGGCATATTTCAGAGAAGTTGGGCCGATTTGATATCATACTCCTTTAAATCGATGGATCCAATAAACGTGTTCAGGTCATCATACCTTATAGGTATTTATTTATTTATTTATTAATTTTTTTTCTTTTTTTGTGAAAAAAGTTGGGGTGTTTGGTACATTGCATGGGCATGAAAGAGAAAATTGGGCCGTTTTGATATCATTTCCTTTTATATGATGAATCCAAACGGTACTGCCATCATATTTTTTGGGTGCCTGGTTTTTTTTTTTTGTTTTTTTTTTGTTTTTGGTAATTAGTGACATTTTTTGGATTGGGCCGAAATTTTGTACAAAAATCATATTTTTGTTTTTTTGGAAGGATATCACGTATTTTTGGTATGACTTCTACGAAGTATCAGGCAAAGAGAGTTCCCATTTTAAATTTAAAAGTTGTTCCCGCGGGCGCGAGGCAGAGAGGAAACGACCCCCCCCCCCCCCCCCCCCTCGAAAGCGGCCCACCTTTTTTTAAGGAATTTCGTTCAAACCGCATGTCAATAATCTGTAATCGTTCTCGAGACATCAGTAAGGAAGGATCCATATTTTTGGCACACCCTGTACGTCACAGAAAAAAAACCGCAGGTCAGTATTGAAATCGTGACAAAGTTGGGTCACTTGACGTAATGCCTAATTCTCATTGGCTACGAACGATAGAAACTACAGTAAAGCGCATTGACTTATAACGCAATCTAGGTCGCGCGGTAGGTAAGACAGCTAGCGGGGTAAATCAGGGTAAAGACGCGCCTTCCGCTTAGTGGATACATCCGGATATACGAACGAAAAGTACCCGTATCAGGCAACGGCACTGGCATGACAGGCATTTCCATTGTCTCGGTCTCGGACTTGCTGGGTGTTGCTGAGTTGCCTATCGTCCCGCCTGAAGGGACTCTAGTCTCGCCGAAATTTCCTAATGCGCAGTCTAAGCCGTAGATAGTGCATGCATAGAGAGGTTATAATAATTATGTTATTGTTTCGTTTGGAAATTTTGAATCGGGTTTGAGCAAAATAGCATTGCAATTTCAATTTCTCCTGGCTCCTGTCTCTTTTTCTATGTCATATTATTTCTGAAATTAATAACAATATAACTTCTTGAATGGTTTTCTCATTGTACGCACGAGACATTTTCAATTTTATGCTGCCCCGAGGAATAATACTTCCAACTGTGACCATTCTTGATTTTGCATGATTCCTTCTCTCTCTAGGTACCTTTTTCGTTGTGAGTGAGTTTTCTTTTATGATTCTCTGATTATTGAGGGCACAATGCTTGGGCACAATGTGCCTGAAACGAAAAGTTGCTACTTACTTGTTTACTATGTGCATTCCTATCCAGACATCATATGAAATCATCTTGGTACTTGCGTTAAATCTTTCCGTTCATAAGGAGATGGTATACAATAAACTTTAGTTGTGATGACATAAATTTTCTCAACTGCATGCTGATTATTGAAACTATGTCAGTACGACAAGGCAAGACAGCCCTATCTTAACCGTGCAATATATCGCATTTCGATCTCTTATCAGACTGCTTCAAACTTTCAATAATCGGCCTGCTGCAATGAAATCCTTTTATAGCTTTCATCATTATGATTCTCCATTTGGCCATTCTGGTCAACTAGAGTCCACAAAGACACATTGACTTTAAACGCGCAACAGGGTGAAAGGGAGAGTGCCAGTTTAACTAATAATGGGTTTATTTTCAATGATAAAATTAACCAGTCTATTTACTGTCACACCTTCGAAGTGGGTGAACGTGTCAGGCAAGAACCCTGATAATCAACAACTTCAGAGCTGCTCTTAATATAGGACTTCTATGTAATGTTCCATCTCCTGTGTACAGTAGGCACAAAACCAGGATTTACATTAGAGGCATCACCTGTGTTAAGGGATACCTTTTATGTCTTACATAATCCAACATTTTTTTTTTGGATTCTTGGAACTAATGATAGAATGCAAGCTAGATTCTGCAGCTCAGTGCAGGACCTCTATCATTTACGCTGCTTATACCTAGTTATGCCTGCCAGGTCCTTTGACCATTCGAATCGCAATTTCTCCGAGCTCCAATTTCATCATCAGTAATAACATTGCAAACGCGTGATACCGTCTCATAAAGACAGTAAGCAAAGTAAGTATTTATCAATATTTTTAGTTTAATGAGAGATGTCTCTAAAGCTATGGCATTCTGTATCTTGAGAAATGTGACCAGTTCACTCGTCATTGGAAAAGATAAACAGTAAAAGTTGATGCTTCCGCAAGCAAAAATTACAGTTACCACAACTGAAATTTCGATCTCAATAGCATGAATCTTCTGAACTGTAATGAAACAGTTTGATAACATTTCATTTTCAGGAGCCTTTATCTGCCAATGCTGGTCATACAGAGTCAACAGCGATTGAGTTTCAGTGCGTTATCAGGGTACAACAGAGAATACCACTTTAATTTTTGGTTTTCCTTTCAACAACATTTCATTTTTATGAGTCTGTATCTGCCAATTCTGGTCATGCAGAGTCGGCTGCGATTGAGTTGCAACGCACTATAAGGGTAAAACGGAGAGTACAATTTTGATTCTTTGTTTTACTTTCAAGGATGGAAAAAACAGTCCATTTTCTGTCGCACCTTCAGGCATGAACTTTTCAGCTAAGGACTCAAATAAATGACAACTTAGGAGCCACTTGTCATGTATGGTTCTTCTGTATTAGTCCGTCCCTTTCGTACCGTAGACCGAGAACCAGAGGTTAAAGTATAAACATCACCTATATTCAAGGCTTAATTTTATATCCTATGCTATGTGATCCCTCTCATACGATTCTATCGAGCGAATGATTCTGCCGGTAAGTTAATTATGTGGAGCACCATCATATCTATGCTGGGAATTGCCAGGGAGATTCTGCAACCATCCGATTAAGGTAACTCTCACATCAATACAGTGGCAGGTAAAGTAAGCAGGTATTTATGAGAGATTTCTCAACTCGGGCATTCAATGCCCACTTTCCGTCAAAGAAGATGCTCTGTTGATATACTGTTGCAGCCCAAAATATTAATTACAACTAATATTTTTAGTCGCCTCAGTCTCAATCGATAGCTTTCATTATTCTGCCAGTTCTGGCTACCCAAAGTCCACATCTAATGAGTTTTAACTCACTTTCAGGGTGTGCCAGAGAATTAATTCCTGTATCCATTTTCCGTGCCAAATGAACCAGCTAATTTTCTGTCGCACTCTCATAGTGGGTAAATTTGTCAGGCGAGGACTCAGATAATCTAGACGTCAGGCGGCACTGATGTATTATATCGAACAGCTGCTCTGTATTATTTCCTATATGTGGTAAGCAGTGACGGCAAGTTTACGTCTCCAGGTACTGCAAATTTTAGCCGATGTATAGAGAGGTTATCATCAAGGATATCCTGCATTAGTTATAGCATTTCAATTTTATCAAACCAATGAAATAGTAGCATACAGATACATACCTTCTGCAGAGGTCAATATGAAAGACCTTGATTTGAAGAATTTTATCCAAATACAGGCAAATTAGACGATTCAATCAACTTCTGACACAGAATCAAGGAGACTTGCTGATAATCAAATTAACAGTAATGTTTGAAGTCAAGTATCTTGGATGTTGTGACATTGAGTTGATTTCATTAACAGAGTGCTGCGTAGCTTCTTTAAGAAGACACATACGCACGACTGATGGGTGAATGCGTTAACCAGTTTTCCAATATAAAGTATCACAAGTCTATGAAAACATACAGGCTTTAGGCACCAGTTGCATGATACACTGAGAAAACACACATCAACTCCGGAGGAGGTAGGCTGCCTGGCTGCTAGCAAAATTTTAGTAGAAAGTGGAAACGCAGATTCATTCCCACCGATTGAGATCCCAGACACACATCATCGTATTGAGGGAAAGGATGATTTTCTGGTGAAAAGTTGCTGAATCTTGTTAACGAGAAATAGTATCTCGGACTCACTATAGTGGGATATCATCAATCATTCATGAACAATTAATACTTGATTACTTGAAAAGATCACTAGATCAGGGCCGCTGGGAAGAAATGGCAGGTTGATCCGAGTACTTACTGTGACAGCTAAATTTGTCAAGGGTGCGGGAATCATAAAAGTGTTATATAGAAATGGATCCAGTTATCTTCGGCTACGATAAAATGGAAACACGCATCAATTAATGTACCTTTTCCTTGTTATTTAAATATTTAAAGCCATAATAAAACAGTAGCATAACCTGAAATTTAGTTTTTCTGGAGTCGGCGCTCACCATCCATCGCGCGGTTCTACAAGTTATTTTCAAATTCAAATGTGCTTGAAAAATTGAAGGACCCGCTCCTTCTTTCAATAAATTCTCCTTTCGACGCCCATATAAGTTCGCAAACTTTCCGAAAGGCACATCCTGGGAGTCTACAGATTTGAATCATACCTAGTTTAATGGATTTTATGCTACCCTTACCTCCACAGCCCTAGGGACCGATCGACATTCAAATCGTCAGAAAACGGGTTAATTATTAAATTGTTCTTCTTTATACGCCATCTATTTCAAATTTCCAAAAAATCATATTTAGTTTATGTGACGCTGATTCAAAATATCTATACTTGTATGGGGTTTTTTTCTACGGTATAGCTGTAATGTCAGTGAACTAAACACGATGGTCAATCCCGCGGCCGACCGTTTCGCGGGCCCCGTATCTGCTCTCTGCTCATCAACAATTCCATCAGTGTCAGCTTTTGGGGTCCATGTCGTCAAAAACGATCGTCAAGTTTTGGGGTCCAAAATTTGTCGTTAAAGTTTAATAACTTTTTTAATATTTAACTAAAGTTAAAAAACGAGGGCATTACGAGTAGAGCTGAGCATACTCTACCCAAATATTATAGGGTTTTTGGGGTTTACTCTCCGACTTAATTAGTAGGAGAGCTTAATGGACCGCAAACCGTGCAGAAAAGCCCGGTCGCGTTGTTTCGTGTAAATCTAGTTAGGCAGCAGCCACCCGTCTTTTTTTTTTTTTTTTTTTTTTTTTTTTGGTCGTCATTTTTTAGGGGGAGTTTTTTAGGATTGGGCCGGGGTGGCTACCGCCACCTAGAATACTGGTGAATTTCTGCTGATGTGATGGAATATCTAAAAAAATTTTTATGTAACACAATCCTGTAACTTGCTAACTTGCGATTATGTCGTTCCCTGACAACTAGTCCTTAAGCAGCAGAGAAACTCAATAATAAAAGAACACCGAGTATCCTCTTAAGCTTTGGCAATTAGGCATTGTTGGCAAACTTTCAGCTTTATTAAATTCGGAACTGCATTTAACCATAATCTTGAGACCAGAATGTCAACAGTGTAAGTCAGCAATCACATGACTTGGTTTGCGACGTCGCAAACTTCTTGTCATACCTACTTCATTTTTTAAACAGGAAGTTACTGAACAGCAATTCTTTAAAACTGCTGTGATTTTTCTTCTTTGTGCAAAGGAAATTCTGCAAAAACTTCAAGGAGTGACGTCAATTTGCTCTCCTTTAAAAATAACATGGAGACAGAGATTTTCAGACACGGCAAACGAGATATGTGATTGCGGACTTACGCCGTCGATATGGAGCTTCAAACTCTAAAAATATCAGGATACTTACATCATCTAAAGCTTTGGATTCCCGGGTTGCTCTCAATTTTATATTCTATGAATTTGTGTAGCAAATACTGCAAGACTTTAGAGCCTACCTGGGAGCCAGAGTATTCGGAAACTTATGAATTCAGGGTTGAAATCTTCACACATCATATTCTGACCTCGTAAGTTTATTCCTAATTAATTTAGATACATTAGATTCAGTGGACGATGAATTGTTTATAACCATGCATGTTTTTGCCGTGCGTGCATGAGATATAAATACTAGGTAGAGCTGAGGCATGATCATATTGGGAAGAATTAGAATCCATGAACGATGATGGCCAACTTTGGCTCATTTAATCTTAACACTCTACTGTTTTTCTGATGTTTGCAAAAGACCGTAATGAAGATACGACAACTTCAAAATCCTTGCTAAGCAAAAATCTGAATGTGACACAAAATTTTAAATCAATATGTAAAGAAATTCACGTCGTAAAAGTCAAAAAGGGCGGAGAGATTCACATAGTTTGCTAACTTTGTTTACAAAATTAACCATGTGTGCACCCGCCACTCCGCCATATTGGATTGCGATTTATGAATGAACTTTTCAAAACAGAGCGGACCAATGAGAGGCCAAGAATTTGTCATCGTCAGGTCATTGAACTCATCATAGTACTACGCGTAGTATTTTGTAGTAAGTGTTGCCAGATCGAATGAGCAAATGACGGTAAAAGCTCTCTCGGCAGTGAAACATGAAAATATAACCGAGATTTTGACAGGAATTATGCAATACGCTCTCTAGTACTAGAGAAACGAACTAAACCCGACGGAACTTAATTCTTTTTACAGTCAAAACTTGGGGATTAGGATTTTTTACTCCTCTCGACGAAAATCGCTCAGCTAAATATTTAACTTCCGTAAACTGCGTTCTTTTCCTCGCTAGCAGTTATATTTGGATAAAACAATCTTCAAGGAAAAAAGTCTACCCCCTCTCTCTTTTTTTTTGGGGGGGGGGGGGGGGGACTTTACTTTGGGAAAACTTCAATCGTCGGTGAGGAAATTGCGCCATGGCGGTGCAATTCCAGGACAAGAATTATGACTTTTGTAGGTCATTCCAAGAAAAAATCTGACCCGTTCAAAATGGGCCTGTTGCAAACTTTTGCTAGAGCAAAAATAAGAGTTGTTTCTTATAGATAATGCCTCAAAAATTACGATGAGCGCATCGGCAAAGTCTGAAATGCACTCATAACTTCACAGTCTGCGTAAGAAATTTGCGGTTTTTTGAGCTTCCCGCTTCAAAAACGATACTACGGCACAGGTGAACATTTTGTAAGAGGAGTCGTTCCATCGTCGGCAATACTCATCGTGACCGACGCCAATCCGCTAAAACACGTGTTATGGGACGAGATAACACCTGAACTGAATTAGACCAGATAACAATCGGCGTGTTAACGTTCATATTTTCCACGCCCGAATTGATTGACCTTGAACTCTCCTCGAATTACGCGCGGAACTGCGCGCAAGCGTCGATCATGATGAATATCGCCGACGATGGAGCGACTCCTCTAACAAAATGTTCACATGTGCCGTAGTATCGGTTTTGAAGCGGGAAACTTAAAAAAACGCAAATTTCTTACGCAGATTGTGAAGTTATGAGTACATTTCAGACTTTGCCGATGCGCTCATCGTGATTTTTGAGGCATTATCTATAAGAAACAACTCTTATTTTTGCTCTAGCAAAAGTTTGCAACAGGCCCATTAAAGTCAAGAAAATTAAATAGAACTAGTTGCTTCAGCTCGCTACGCTCGCTTGCGCCGCTAGCCGAGGGCTTCGCCTCCTAGACCCAACTCGCTGTGGCGAGAGGCAAATTTTGCAAAATTTTTTTGTCGTTATCAAATCGAGGTAAATTTTGAAACATCGGTCGCGCAAATCGAAAAACTAAGGGATGCTGGCACATCTACAAGTCAAGAAACTTCGTTTAAAACAAACCCGAGGAAAATCGGTTCAGTAGTTTCCGAGATCGAAAGAGAACAAAAAAAGCCTCATGATATTAAATATATAGATTGTCAAATTTGGCCATGTGGACCACATTTAGCGATAAGGAACTATTATTTCTAGCTCATTTTAGAAACAACATATATGCCATTGGTTTCCCTATGCAGGAGGGTGCTTTCAAGGAAGCGCCAGAGATAGTGGTTCCTTATGGCAAAATCCATGTATTACCCTAAACACTCGTGAAGACATTGAATGGCCTTCCCGATGAGACGATGTAAAACGTAGTTCGTGAGGTAAGCGGTTTTTCCTTTCCGTGTAAAGTTTGAATTTTTTGACACGTAAAGTTCACACGTCGATCCACCCGTGCCCTTCTTTCCACATCTTCTTCTTGAATGATGTAAAATGAAATAGGTACACTGTTTTAAAAATAAAACATCTTGAGTTTTTATTTGGCGAGGAAAATAAGGTATGACTTACCAAGACGGGATGAAGATCGACCCCGTACATTTCTAACCACTTGACTTTATCCAGATAATTGAGTTCTGCCTCGCATGGTAACTGGCCTCTGAAATAGTCAAACGCATACAATTTATAAAGGGGGTGCAATTTTATATAAACCGATCCGATTTGAGGAAAATTCTACAAACTTGACTAGAACAGATAAGAAAAATGAATTCACTCAAAGGTTTCTGATTTAAATTTCATATTTCGCTTTCTTGCACATTCATTATGTCTTCCAAAAATAAAATTGTGAATTCATGCGATCAAAAAGTCAGCGTCGCAAAAGCTTAAATACTGGTGGACTTTATGAAGGTCAAAAAACTCAGGATCAAAAGAAAGCAATTTTTCTTTTGAAATTATCAGGATTAGTCCCAGCGCGGTCCTAAGCTGTTATCAAACATTAGCGCAAAAATTTAATTCCGCCAAATAAAAAAATGTTTGGGTTCTCCGAAAATTGGGAAATACACTTCGCGCTTTTTCGATTTTGCACGTTTCGTTTTGAATAAATAGGTGATTCGTCTTGAATTCTTGTCGTAGTCGAACTGGCGCGCGATAAATAGCATCAATTTAGTTAAGAATCACGTAAGATTTTTGAACTGATAGATGCGATATATCGCACGCCAGTTCGACCACGCAGAGAACCCGAGACAAATCACTTTAAGCCATGAGATTACTTAATCAGCGGATCCACCAAATTGGCAACATTGTTTTTCTCCAATTAAATTTATGGAAATGTATCGATTCGGGGGGGGGGGGGGTGGCAGGTGCTCCGACCAGACTCGATAACTTAACATGCACTGGAAAAAAAAGTAGCTTGAAACAAATAAAAATCAGCTTGAAGCAAGCTGGAAAAAATCTTAAATTTTCCGCCAAGAAACGTATAGCTTAAAATAAGCATGGCCGAGCTGCTTGAAATTAGCTACCCGGCGGAATCTTAATTATTTTTCGTTTAATCCTCGGATCCAATACTAAATACTGAAAGTTTTATTCATTTTTCATAAAATTCCGTATCGCAGGGATAAAACGTTACTGATTCTTCGACATGGATCATGTTGAAGTCGTCGTGCGTTGCCGCGGGTTTTGTTCTCGTTAACACTGTAAAATGCGCGGCTTTTGGAGATCTCCTGGAATGACTTGAGAATGTAGGAATGTATAACTTAATGCACGTGTCGAAAATAAAGGCGGAGTGGTTACAATCCAATGGAAACTTAATTCAAGAAGTTGGCTGCAAACTTAATTTAAGTCTAATTTTTTCAGCTATTTCCAAGATTTGTGTCATGCTTGAAACCAGGAATCTTGAATCGAGTATACATTATCTTGAATCAAGAAACAACTTCTTAGAATTAGCAGCCATGGTGGCTTGATGTAAGACTCAGCAGGTTTGACTCAAGATTTTTGTGCTGCTTAAATCAAGCTAGCAGGTAATCCAAGCTATAAGGTAGCTGCAATTAAGAATCTCGAATCTTGAATTTAGCAATAAATTGCTTGTTTTAAGATAAAAATTCTCAAATCAAGTTGATTTTTTCTCAAGATTCCGAGACGGCTTGACCGTAGCAGACTTTTTTTTTCCCGTGTGGGTTTAAATGGAGGAAACCCGGTGTTGCCAAATTGCTGGATCCATTTCTGGATTACTTACACCAACTCCTTGTGGATTTGAGCGATCTTAGTTTCCAATTCGGCCGTTTGGTTCGCCACGAACCGGAATTCGGATACGTAGCCAGGGGAGTGACGCCTGGGGTCATAGTCGCCAAGTTCCGCTGAAACAAATTATGAAAAAGAAACAATAAGCCTCGTTCGATTGAAACACTGCACTGAAATTCCCAACGTTATAATATGTCGCACGCAGTTAGCAATCGCTGGCAAATGGCAATCTATTTGTGGGTGGTTTCACGATAACTGAAATAGTTTTGTCGCCGTAACAGACAACGCATTTTCCAGTCATGTTGCTGGTAGAAATGATAATCACTCGAATTTCTTCGCATGAATCTTCAAAGGGTTGCGTATTAGAACGCTTTCTAATGATTTATTGCTCTACTTCTTAATTAATATTGTGTAAATTCCGAAAATGTGCTATCTGTTACGTGGTAAAAAGTCAGCGTAACTGACAGCACATTTTCAGCCATTTACAAATTAAAATTGAAAAGTAGAGCGATAAATCTTTGAAAAGCGTTATAACACGTAACCCTGTGTAGATTAATTCAAAAAAATTCGAAGAGTTATCATTAATACTAAAAATGTGACCGAAAAAAGTGTTGTCTGTTACGGCGACAAAACTATTCCGGTTATCGTGAAACCGTCCTTGTGTTGAATAAAAAAAAAGTAAAAATTCAAAAGTGGAGAGTTAATATAGGAAGTAGGTACAAGGTAATTATTATTATGATTAAAATTGAAAAAGAGATTTTTTTTTTCTTCTTGAATGCATGGTACTAGCTAGCTCACTCGCTAGTGCGTGTAGTGGTATTAATGACTTTAGCTGGGGGGCTTGAAAGACAAGTGGGATAAGTGCGCCTTTTTGAAAAAAATTGAGATGTTAATTATTTCAACTAGACTAGTCTTGCAATATAATCTGTGAAAAATTCAACACTAAAATCCAATTTTGAAGTATCAAAAATCGAGTTTGAAATTTCTTTCCGCCATAAGGCTCCGTGTAATTTTGAAACTTGAAACACGTGCATCTTGAAATAGCACACATGTCCCGCATGTCCTCCAAGCCTCTCGGTTGAGTTTGGTTTGTATAGGCAACTAAACTAACCGCCTGGCAAAGCAAAAAGTATCACCCGAGTTTGAAGGCGCACCAAGTCGAGGTCGTGCTTTTGAAGTCCTTTACCAATAAAACGTTCTACGTCGATAGGAATGAATACAGTGTCGAAATAACATTAATAACGCTTGCAAACTGCTGGCGAATGCTGATTATCTGCGACATAAAAGCCACTTACACGACGCTAAAAACATCGAAAATTAGAATTTGAGAAAGAGGAAAAAAAATTATGATAAGTCTTAGTACAAGACTGAGTGTGGAGACTCCCCATATTATTCACCCATCCTGTGACCGAAATTGGGAATCCGAGTCACACTTTCGTGCTTTTTGTTGTGGTAAGTGCGCAAAAAACTAAATTTTGAGTTTTTGACGACCATGGCTCTTGTTCCTGCAGGCGCACAGTGGATCCAGTCAATTCGAGAGGTCGGGCATGAAATTTTTTGCTGAAACTGCGAATTTCGATGTTTATTTCGTCACATATTAAATTTTAAGGAAAGCTCTTAAAAGAAAATTTCACGAGGAAACCAATGGAGCCATTTATAAAATCTCTAAGTTTTGATTTAACGAAGTTATAAGCGTTTAAACTTTCCGAATTTCATCCGACGTCTCCTATTGACTCGATCGTCTGTGGGTCGGTCCGACACGATTGTTTCTCCGTCAAATATTTTGTGCGAATACCAGACATGCAAATACTAACTACAGCGTGATGTGACTTCCGAGGATTTTTTAAACGAAAAATCCTAAAACGCAAAAATATTTAGTTGATCGATCGAGTATCGAAGCGTTGTAGGAAATGCTCACTTGATCGGGAACGAATTTAAAATCGAAATTACAGAAAAGGGATCTAAAAAACGCACTCGTATCATGCTGTATAGAAAATAGCTGGTAGCATTTCGCCGAAGCCTCGGTTTTCAAACGAAATCAGTTCCAATAAACACTCGAAGAGATGAAAGGGGACGAGGGTTTCGGAGGGTGTAGTGCAGGGTGCTGCGAAAGGGATCGAGGGCTAATGAAGCAGTTATGCACACTGATTGAATCTAAAGGCTAGCGGCTGTTAATAAATTGAATTCGGCCACTTGACAACAGCGTTGCCGTCTGTTGCTCGAACATTTTCCCGTTGGGCGTGATGCAACGTGCACGTAAATCAAGTGAAAGTTGGCAAATATGTTTTTCGAGTTGATGCCTGATCCTAGAGAGGTTATTAAGCAGTGGCGTGGCGAGAATCGCGATATATCGATTGTTATGTCATTTAAACCTATGGAAAAGAATCGATTATTAAGGTGTTGGCTGCGAACACCCTATCTATCGATCCTTTTCCATGGGTTTAAATGGCATAACAATCGATAAATCGCAAAGCACGCCACGCCACTATTATTGAGAGTGCACTCACGTCGGGGATTTTTGACCTGCAGTTTTGTAAAAACACGATTTATCTCCTCGGTTAAATGTTAAATTAATTCGGAAGCCTGGGAACGCTATTTGGACTGCATTTTGCAATTAGGAACTATAAATTCTGGCCCGGTTTAAAAACAACATATGAGGACATATATGTAACAATGGCGGTCGCTGACATCCGCCATTTTTAGGGCAAACGCTTTTTTCGAAATCTAGAGCCTCCAAGAATGCCTGTGCAAAGTTTCAGACTTCGAGCACAATTTTTCGGCGAGATATGAACTGAAAAACATCTCAAATTATACGTATCGGGACCGTCTCGCCAGAATTATTGAATTTTTAACTGATTTTAGAATTTGTTCCTAGTTTTTGTTGTAAAAGTTACAAACGGTTTAGTTTCTTGTTCAATTTTGTTAAATGAATCAGCATTGACTTACTTTTGGTTCATTTCAAGCGTTTCACCAGCCTTACCCTTCCGGAAAACTTTGTTTCGTGCATAAAAAAAGTGTTTGCAGTAAAAACAGCGGATGTCACATTTTTTTTCAAATCGCTGTTACTCCTTCAATTTTTCACTTACATACATCGTGAAACGTGTGTTTTTTACCGGAAGAGTTGCTCTTCATGAAAATCTTTATGAGAATCCTCTCGGTTCTACGAGCGGAAAAGTGCAAAGCTTTAAAAACTTCAAACGCGATTTTCTCACAATGTGAAAACTCGACATCCGCTATTGTTACAGTTAAGTCCTCGTATGTGCCATTAGTTTCCCTATGCACATAAGTGTTTTTTCAGATGAGCTAGAATTTATAGTTCCAAATTGCAAAATGCAGTCCACTTGAATTACAGCCTTTGATGGCATCCGATTTCTAAACGCCATGTCTGAAAAAAAGATAGGTGCTTCACTCTACGAAGAAACATTCCCTTCAGGAATAGCTTTCAGACACTTTAAATGTTACAATCACGAATTTTGTACCATTTGCCCCCCCCCCCCCCCCCCCAAGACCCATTTTAAGAATCGAGACAAAATTCAACCAGGCATCGATTACATTACGATTTTCGTAGACCAGCCTCGAAATGTCAATCATGGTTATATCTGTTGCGATCCGTCTAAAAAAATGAAAAATAGGTTACAGAATACATTGATCTCTGCGTGGTTGGTTCCTGTCGAGGGCTCCTTAGATTCCTTTCCGAGTAACTCCAACCCCATTTCATAGTTTTCTCTTGGTCTTTTATTCAATCATACAACACCAAAACGGCAACCACGGAAAATAGAGGCCACTTAATCCGGCAATAAATCTCATTGCAGGCCGGATCTTATAATTCCGAAGTATCCTCCCTCTTCAAGACTTCTTCCTGCGTCTCGCCAGACGCGGGGCTAATTTTGAATAATTTCACCCTCCGGCGTCGCCGGTTGCATCGTCCCCGTTGAAGGGGCACTCGGGTGCATGCCAGTTGCATCGGCAGCGAATGAAGGGGCGCGATACAGGCTAATTGGATTGATAGAAATTCGCGCGTCCTTGGGTTTCTACCCGCCCCTCGACCGCGTGGCCTCTTCGGGAGGAAGTTGGATAGAGAAAAAGAGCAAACGGAGGGTGGAGATAATCGATCTTTTTTCATAGGTTTGAGTGGTGTATCGATCGATAAATCGCAAAGCACGCTACGCCACTGGTGGAGATTTGCCAGAACTGCTAAGCCGCGGCCTGATTTATTCTTAATCTAGTTACATGTTTTACGCGCGGGGGAGCTCAGGGATGGGCGAGGGATAAGCGCGGGAGGGAGGGGTAGAGGGGTGTGGGTGAAGGCGGGGGAAGCAGTTAAGTCCTTGATATGAGTCTTCATCGCACGAGTGGGCTCAGGTCCTGAGTTGGTTCGTGGAGATGAAATTGAATTTATAGTATTTCACGGAGGCCGTCTGCCGTATAAAATGAGGTACAGGGTCTGTTTGGGAACAGTTCACAGTAACACTGGAAAAAAAACCACATTGGATCTAGAGTCCAGACTCTTGAAAACATTGACAAGAAAAAGGACTCTTGATTCAATCAGATTTAAGCTTAAATCAGAAGGAAATCCGCTCAAATTAAGAGGCTTGGTTCTTCATTCAAGCTTAAATCTGATTGAATCAAGAGTATTTTTTCTTGTCGATGTTTTTAAGAGCCTGGACTCTAGATCCAATGTGTTTTTTTCTAGTGAATGGGAAAAAAGCGGAAATTACCAGTAAACAGTTAAATATGTCCGTGTTTCTGATACGCGGGCAAAAATTTCTGTGCACTGAAAAAAAAGATTGGTAGAATTTACCATTCCTTCACGCTGTGTTTCACACAGCGTCAATTCAGAGTCAATTCTGCCAGAGGAAAGGTAAATGTTATTATATACTGGTACAGGTAACTATCCTTCGGCAGAATCGACTTGAAGATTGGTATAATTTACTATTCCTTCACGCTGTGTGAAATACAGCGTGAAGGAATGGTAAATTCTACCTATCTTTTTTTTCAGTGTGTTTATAGTACTTTTGGTTACTTTGGATGGGCCTGTTGTAAAATTCAGGCATAGCAAAAAAAAGTTGTCTCTGATAGAATATAGCTCAAAAATCACGAAGAGCGCATCTGGAAAGTCTAGTATACGCTCCAAACTACACAATCTGCGTAAAAAATATGCATTCCTAAGGCTTCCCGCTTCCTTAACGATACTACACCACAGGTGAAAATTTCGTAGGAGGAGTCGTTCCATCCAATTCTTGCGCACTAGGATGCTACACAATATTCAACATGGCTAACGCTTTCGCGCAAAAACCGTGAGGAAGCACCATAGTCTTTATCCACGCAAGGAAAAGGGAAATATAAACACGCCGGTTGATAAAACCCCATCGTGTCACGCGTGTTTTAGCGGGTTGGCGTCGGCCATGTTGAATGTTGCGTAGCATCCGTGTGCGCAAGGGTTGGATGGAACGACTCCTTTTACAAAATGTTCACCAGGGCCGTAAGATCGTTTTTGAAGCGGAAAGCTTAAAAAACGCACATTCCTTACGAAGATTGTGAAGTTCAGAGTATATTTTAAACTTTTTTGATGAGCTCATCGTGATTATTGCGCCATCTTGTAATAGGAACAATTCATCTTTTTCAGGGCGTCTAGTTTTTTTTTTCATTTTGGGAAATCCTGATTTTTCCTGATTTTTGACTGCTAAATCCTGATTTCAATTTTTTTCCAAATCGTGATCAAATCCTGATTTTTTGCGGAGAAAAATTAAATTTTCTGCACAAGAGTATGCGGAAGCATAACAAAATCCGATCGGACAGCCGATTTTTCTCAAATCCTGATTTTACGACCGATTTGTTCTCAAATCCTGATGAAATCGGGATTAAATCCTGATTAACCTTAAACCCTGATAGAATCGGGAAAATCGAGAGAACCCTGATGCTAGACACCCTGTTTTTGCTCTAACTGAAGTTGGCAAAAGGCCCATTCAAAAATCGATTCATATGCGATAGCAAAAATTCGCCTCCACTGATCCATCCCGATATAGCTCGATTTACTGACGTTAGCAAGTCAATTTAAGCCTGGTAGGAGTGCCTTCCAGACTCATGATTTCTTTGATGGGTCAAATGTCACGCTTAATAAGTTATTCCATCCTATGGAAGTTACTTTAAAGGACGCAGCGAAGGCGGGGGGCGGGAACGGCTGTCGACTAAATGAACGCATCGCGCTCGTGTACACTGTTGCCGATTTTTGCGCGAATTCCAATATTTCACGCGACTTCCGAGGAAGCTACGTGGAGGATCCTTGGCAATGCGTCCGGTATCTCGAGATTCTCGCATCGCGACGACAGCGCGCGACACGGGCAAAATTAGAACTGAAATTTCAGCCCGGCGGCGGGAATTCAGCGGTTTGCGCAGCCTGGGATTCCTCCTTTGATCTTTTTTAATTTGTTTTCCTTGCGACCCTCCCTCCTCTGTCCCTTCCCGTTCCGCCCTTCGGTAGGTTTAATAACCTGGGTCCGTGAAAATAGAGACAAGCGCATCATAACTGCGGAGCTGTCAGGTGGGACTAGATTTAAGCTGACTTCGGCCAGGGCCGAATTTAGTCGGTCCTTTCAAATTAAGGTGCAACATCCATCGATGAGGCTGAACCGCAGTACCGGCCAATCAGAAGCGCAGAGCCAAACTTAAGGGCAGTCGAGACTCGTCTTAAGTATATTTTAGTAAGGTGCAAGGACCAAAAAAATTCTGCCGCAGAGATAAAAAAGCCAGGAGCAGAGAGTCTCTGGTATCGCGCAAAGCAAGAACAGTTAAAAAATTCCCGAGTTTCTGACTAAGGGTCTCAGGCCTCGATACACGATCAAATTCCGAACCAATTCCGATCAAGATAGATAATTTGATGGCTGTTGCTCACCATGCAACGTTCTTCTTTGATCAAAATTGGATTCAATTATGTGGGGTTGCAAAATGAAATTCCCTGACACATTCTGGTGAAATTCCCTGATAACTGAGGATACACCAGATGCAAAAAGACATGATTTGAAATAGTTTTCAGGCAAAATCTGTCGATCGAACGTCAAACCTATTTGAGAGAGGAAATACAGGCGACTAGACAAAATTTCCCTGACATTTTCATCATTTTCCTTGACATTTTCGTCATTTTCTCTGACATTTCCAGGTTTTCCTTGACTTTTAAAAATTCCTGGTTTTCCCGGTCTTCCCTGACTGTGGCAACCCTGACTTTATGATCAGAATAAAGTGTCATCATTAATCATTCCTTGCCGCGGGAAAAATTTTAGCCAAGTTATCATTATTTTGAAAATAAAGCAAAGTAACGATTTTAGGACTGATGACTCCTTGGATAGGAATTAATTCTGGGAGATCGTCTATAGATCATGCATCGAGTTAATGATCCTATTGGAGGAAGCGGGTAGCAGACTGACGAACAAAAACCCACGAGTGGCCCTATAGGTAGTCCATCATTTTCCCCTTTACTCTATCACTAACCACCCGTAACAACCAATAACTCTGCTCCATTTACCCTAATCTATTGCATTGTCCATCAATCTTTATGATCAGCCTGCTGTCTCTGAAAACTGTATGTGATTATGAACATGCATCGTTTTACCGAAGAAAGCGTCTTGATTGTAGCGTCATCAATGGTCTCTGCGTGGCATTGTAAACGAAGTCATAAAGAAGAAAAGGAGCGAAAAGATAACTATTTTAACTCCCAGGTCCGTGAAACTGTATCATATACTTTTGAAGGTGCGTCGCGGAACCCTCTTGGACATTGCAGTCCCAGCATCTTGAATGACTTCGAGGAATGTTGCCAGAAGACCTGTTTCAAAAAGCAGTAAGGGGCGAGGAGATAACTGTTTTAACTTCCCAGTCGTGTAAATTGTATCATGCGATTTTGAAGGCGCATCACAGAACTTTCCTGGACATTGTGGTCCCAGCATCTTGAATGATCTTCCAGGAATGTTGCCAGTAGACCTATTTCAAAAAGGAGTAAGGGGCGAGGAGATAACTATTTTAACTTCCCAGTCGTTTAAATTGTATCATGCGATTTTGAAGGCGCATCGTCTTACTTGACATTGCATCGTGGTCGTGGCGGCTTCAATGATCCATAAATAAACCAAACACCCGTTTCAACCAATGAAATCTCTTTAGGGTACCATTGTATTCTTTGTCTATAGCTTTGTCTTTCAATTTTAATAATAAGCCCGCTGCTGACCTAATGTATTTACATTTTCCTTGCGCGGACGTTTCAAAGCGCTGCGAGGCTTGTGGAAAGGCAGGTCCACTCAAAAGACATGCTAAAAGGAACTATGCACATGGGATTCGCGTGCAAATTAGTCCCTTTTAGCACAAATATTTTCTAATAATGGCTGAGCGCGTTAGAAAAAGGTCGACAAGAAAGAGGCACAAGGGCCGATGGTTTGGCGAAGAGGTAGATGAAAAGGCAATGCCGTGCTATGGATAAACGTCGTATGAACATTTGAAGGTTGCAAAATTTCATCCGACATATTACTCATTTTTAAAAAAAATTATGAATATATATGTTCGAAATTTTCAGGCACACTTCATCAAATTGTGACTGAACCTCCGTGAAAAATTCAAAGGAAATTACACATTGATTCTTCAGGACATAATGTTAGTATCGACAGAAATTTGGCAACGTAAGGAGACTCATACGTCGTTTCTCCTCGGAACGGCTCGCGGGATACGCATGGCTGGATGGCTCGAGGTTGAGGATACCGCCGTGTTACGGAAGAACGCAGTGTGAGCTTTCAGACGTTGTCAAATGTCCTTCGATAAAATACGAATTTTCAGAGTTTTCTGTGGATATTCTTCCTCCAGATTTTTAGGAGCCTTGAAATTCAATCGGATCTAAATAATTTGAAAATTTCAAGAGGAAATATTCATAACTCTCCTGAACAATAATCATTTCACCTGAAGAGATTTATCAACTCTGAAATGTTCATACGGTGTTTATCCTTAGCAAGACAGTATAATTATCCACCCGAGAGAACTTGCAGGACCTCTGCGGCTCTCTGTCCCGACATCAAAGCGTTAGAGGGGACGAGGGTGCTGAGGGAGGGGGGGCAGGGGACGAGGGGCACCAGATCTCACACCCGTGGAAGCCTGCTCGCCCCCATCAGAGGGTGTTGCCACGTAAACCGCAGTCGACGAAGAGAATGACGAAGTGAAGAAAAGGCGATACAAGCGTACGTTTTTCGACGATACAACTATTCGTGCTTCCCGGTAGGTTCGTTGCCTATGCGGCAAAATTGAGGGCGCAAAGTCAGAGGACCTACCTACCAATAGATTCAAACAAACCAAAGGATGGAGCGATGTAATCGTACGTTTTTCGACGATACAACTATTTGTGATTCCCGGTAGGTTTGTTGCCTATGCGGCAAAATTGAAGGCGCAAAATCAGAGGACCTAACTACCAATAGATTCATGCAGCGGTAGTTGGTGCACAATCAAAGGATGGAGCGATACGGTCGTATGTTTTTCGAAGATACAACTATTCGTGCTCTTCCGTAGGTTTGTTGCCTATGCGGAAAAATTGAAGGCGTTGTTTTGTGTGTTAGGATAAGGGTTTAGGAAACGAAGGAATGCACAGCATTAAAATGTCATTCGAGGAAATCTAAATTCTATTTTCTCGGTTGGACCAGAAAACATTCTCTGTGTTGCATATAAATACCTGTTCAAGAATGTAGGTCTTTTACAACTACACTGGGAAAAAAACACATTGGATCTAGAGTCCAGACTCTTGAAAACATTGACAAGAAAAAATATTCTTGATTCAATCAGATTTGAACTTAAATCAAGAACCAAGCCTCTTAATTTGAGCGGATTTCCTTTTGATTTAAGATTGAATCAAGAGTCATTTTTCTTGTCAATGTTTTCAAGAGTCTGGACTCCAGATCTAATGTGTTTTTTTTTTATCCAGTGTACCTTTGAAAACGAATTTGCGAAGGTTAACGCTGTTAACCTTCACGCATATTCGTTCGTCGAATTTCACCGTTAACTTAACGGTGAAATTCGGGGGATGGTCTCGAAATCTTGAAAGGGAGTTTCCTAAGTAAAAACTACGAGGGATAGTGCGAATCTCCAGTTCGACCTTGCGTTTGAATGTTCGGTGCGTCACTCGGGGGTGCACACTCTGGCCGCTACGAGACTCCACCCTCTGAGGACACTCCACGCCCTCAAACGGCTTCTTCCCGGATCATATCGTCGCTCCTCTGATGTAAGTGCGTATCTCTATTTCCTCATGAGCCCCGGAAAGAATGGAATCAGATAACTAACAGGGCTCAAGTGAAAATCGAGATACGCCTTCATGCCACACTTGAAAAAAAAAAACACATTTGATCTAGAGTCCAGACTCTTGAAAACATTGACAAGAAAAAATATTCTTGATTCAATCGGATTTAAGCTTGAATCAAAAGGAAATCCGCTCAAATTAAGAGGCTTGGTTCTTGATGTAAGCAAAAATCCGATTGAATCAAAAGTATTTTTTCTTGTCGATGTTTTTAAGAGTCTGGACTCTAGATCCAATGTGGTTTTTTTTTTTTTTTTTCAAGTGCAGAGGAACGACGTATTTCAAAAACTCAAACAGAACCAGTTCATCTACATGCCATTACCTGAAACCGTTGGATTTGGCCTATTGGATTTCTAGAACAAAAATAACTATGACAAAAAATGAAACTTCGGGGAGGTATATAATTTATATGCGCGTGGCTGTCCGGTGTCCACAGAGGTATTATTTTTAAAAGAGCAATTTTTGTCAAGCCGGGGCATAAAATCTGATTTTGGAATTTTGATTGAAACCTCTCATCAGCATCCAAAGAACAAGTTACGAGAGGTTCCATTCATTATTTTGCTCATAGAATGTGTGACATTGCATTATACGCCAAACTTTCGTCTTCTGCACACGACAGAATAACTTCAGTTGTTTTCTCTCAAAACTACGTTTTCTTAATTTTCAAACTTTAAACCACCATGACTTCGCAGTTTGGATCAACATTCACGGACGCATTTCGTCCCAAAATGTTAAAGGCGGATGCCTCCGTGGGCAGGTATCAATGACTCCTTCTTAAGTTTGAATTTTTGTGGATTTAGGTTCCCTTTTCTATGGACTGTCACCAGTAGCATGGCGTACTTTGCGATCCATCGCTTGATCTGCAATTTAAACTTATAGAAAAGTATCGATAAACACGGTGTTAACGACGTACGAATCGATTATTAAAGTTACCGATTCTTTACCACAGCTTCAAATGGGGAAATATCGAAAATCGATCATTAACGCCTCGCCACTGACTCTCGCCTACGATTATCTTTCATACATTCAACGCTGATTACTATTAACATTTCAAATTTTGAAATGCTCTGGCAACGCGCGCAGTTTCAGTACATCGAACAAAATTGAGAAAAAGGTAGGGGGGGGGGGGGGGTTGTTCGATGCTGGGTCCATCGAGGAGCAAATGACTCGGAAGGGTCATAGGGTTCTCTTCTGCACGGCTGGCGATGACCATTCGCAGGCGAGACGCCCCTTCAACTCGGCGCTACGCAACCCGCCACCCACTCACACTCGCACCCGCTTTACAGCCTTTGTTCGAGCGTTTATCGAGTTGGCTCGGTGTTGAGGAAAACACGCTACGTTACGGGCACACTACCCTGCCGCCGTGCTAAGGTAAAGCGCCGTATGAGCATGCGCATGTTGCCAAATCAGGGTGTCTAGTATTTTTTAATGTTGAAAAATCCTGATATTTTACAGAAAATTCCTGATTTTTTCGTTTTGAAAAATCCTAATATTTTATAAAAAATTCCTGATTTTTTCAATTTGAAAATTCCTGATAATATCCTGATTTTTCCCGACTCCTGGCACGGTAGGCAAAAAACAGTGAGACTTTCTCCGCTGAGGAAATTCGCATAAGAAAAATTCCTGATAAAACGTCCGATTTTCCTGATATTCTCCTGATTTTTTCCTGATCGGCCAAAATTCCTAATATTTTCCGGTTTCTCCGATTGTTCTTGATACTAGACACCCTGCAAATTACCTCTCAGAAACTATTAATTTCTTTGGACAATTATGCGTATTTTTCCTTGAAATTTTCAGAAACTTTAGATCAAATCACGAACAAAATTCTTAAAAAAATTGGCGGACAAAAGTTTACAAATATTCCCAAAAATTCAAGATTTGGCAACCCCTGAAGGCTCATGCGGCGTTCTTCTTTGGCACGGTAGAACCGGGTTTAGGAAACGAAGCACATTGGAACGAGTCAATGGGAGAAATCGGGATAAATTTTGAAACTTTAAAAGCTCAAATCCCTGTCATTACAAAACGCAGAGGTCTTAAAAGTGGTGCTGATGGTTTTCTCGTGAAATTTACTTGAGGAAGCACCCCCTCAAACTTTAAAATCTCGCGCAATAAACATCTGAATTTGCAGTTTTAGTACAAAAAAATCCATGTCTCCTATTGATTAGATTCACTGTGCGACTTCTGGTCAATTCCAGGTTTCTAAATTTTACGTGGGCAAAATATTTATTTTCACAAGACTTATAAATATTTTACTTTGAAGTTTTTAGACGGACCAGATCGACTTAAGAACGAAATCCTCGGCAAAATGTTGAGAAAAACGCACATGAACTCTTTAGAAAAATCGGTTTGTGCCAGAAGAATTGGAATTGAACTTAAAAATGCTCATACGACGTTAGTGCTTGACACTGCAGCATGTTTGTTCGGCTCTGGGCGTGAAATCGTTTAAAACTGATATGCCAACATCCGATTGCTTTCCAGGTTTGTGCTCGTGTTAAATATGAGGCCAAAAGGCCTAACTGTGTGGAAAATATGAAACGAAGGGTTTTTTCGGCCCTGCATTATTTAAAGAGGCAGTTTCATATTCGAAACATTGACATTTTACAAACTTTGCTGGGAGACGGGTTTTCAGGGTAATTGAGTTATAACTGAACGTGTTTTTCAGGGTAATTGAGTTATAACTAAACGTGTTAAGTACATTGAAATAAAAAAAAAAAAAAAAAATTCTTCGAAAGTAAGAATTTTCCCGGAAGCTGAAACAACCGTGACTCCAGTTTCCAATTTCCCTTTTGAGTTTTCCCAGTGTCATAAGCGATTGCTGTATTAAGGATTTTTGACTCAAAACTTAAATTCTCTGAGTTTATCGTGCAGGCATTCTGGGACATAAATAAATGATGAAAATATCTCAATTTGCCCATTGATAATAAGGTCAAATCACTAAATTATTTACTACATTATGCGTCGTTCTGTCAACGTGAAAATGTTATTGAACTCTTAAATGAGCTCGTAGTCCAAACAGCACCCATCGTTTCTGGAGCTCATGTGAAATTGGAGTTACGTTTTAACAACAGCAGGGATATGTAGAATCATATTAAAGACTCACATTGAACAACGTAAGCTCCTAACTCGGCCGCAAGCTCTGGAGTCACTGGAAGTCGTCCTTGGAGAATATCTTGTTTCACTTGCAGGAAAAATTGATACCTGAAACAAAGAATGAAAAAGTACGCTCGAATAAAATATGGTTTTTATAAAGCAAAGTATTCGCGTTGTGAGCAGAATCAGGCAACCGGGTCATATGGACGTATTTATGCTAAAAAGAAGTATTGTGTACAAAAATTAAGTGCATTTAGATTCTTCCAGCATAGATATATGTCTCGATAATACTTTACATGGACTAAACTTTGTCGATAAAATTAACGATTAGGGGCTGGGGAAGAGCATTTTGACGGTGAAACTACTAAGCCAGGTACATCGTTTGCGGTGTTCAAAAATCTCCGCTCCCATTTTACTTTTTGGCGGAGAACAAAGCGATTTCATTCCTTGGATTTTCCACACAGTTTTCTTCACACAGAGAGGAAAAATCGCGGGTTTTTAAAAAAATTGTTGAACGGTCTTTATGAAAAAATAATGTATGACAGGAAGTCTGCAACGTCACAAACTGAGATACGTGGTCCAGTGACGTGGCGTGCTTTGCGATTTATCGATATTTCTTCATTTAAAGCTATAGTAAAGAATCGATTAGTATCGTGTTCGTTGTGAAAACCCTGTTTATCGATCCTTTTCGATAGTTTTCAATGGCAGATAAATCGATATATCGCAAAGCACGCCACGCCACTGAGGTCTGGTAGTTTTACCGTCGATTTCGGTTCATTACTACGCAGATCGATTTTTGATGTCAACCTGCGATAACTATGGGGAATGAACAAATTTTTCCTTAGTAACTAAGCGTCATTTTTCATCTTTTAATCCATGAAATCGAAAAAAAATAAATATTTACCATCCAATTTTCGTTGTTAGAGAAAGGTTACTTGGTGGCAGCCCATGTTTTACCGTTGCGCATAAAATGGGCCACGTTTAATGGAGATACATCAAATTGCTTTCAGTTTGAACCAGGTTTCAGGTTTGAAGTTTCATTTATTCATAAAACTTAGGTAATGTTAAATGTGAGGTTTGACGTGTTTTCAGGCTAAAAAATGTTTTCTCGACTTTGAATTTTAGCCAGGAAACGATGCAAGACTAATTGCATTAAACTACGTCAAACTCTTTTCTTTTCAAAATGCGGCATGGTAACTGGTAAGTTCCTGCTGAACTTGGTCCAGTTCGTTACTCCTATGGCGTAAGGGCGTATCTCAAATTCCGCATGAGTCCCGGCACGGTGGTTTAGAAGCAAAAAAAATGCGACGAAAATATACCCCAAAATGGTTTGCTTGGGGTGAGTCCACACACTTAAAATCGCAAAAAATCAAAATCTTGGCTAATACTATTTTCTAAAAACGCGATTTGAAATTTTCATAGTAAATGCAACTTTTCTACTGATCTTGATCCACTTTTTATTTATTTGCACATTGAATCGCTGTGGATCGGTTCACGTTTTTATTTTTGTTCGAATCATGTCGATCGAATACATGCCCTCTCTTTACACGCACACTTCCTTTCATACTCTTTTTTTTATCCAAAAAATTCGCCCTCTGCTGCGTCTGCGGCAATTGTTGTTACGAGTATGTTGTGCGTGCTGGTTTCAGGTCATTACATACTCGACTCTCTGAAGGCGTTTTATGTGCGAGAGCAATTCGCCTTCAGAAAGTCGAGTATGTAATGACCTGAATCCAGCACGCACAACATATTCGTAACAACAATTGCTGCAGACACAGCTGAAGGCGAATTGCTCTCGCACATAAAACGCCTTCAGAGAGTCGAATATGTAATGACCTGAAACCAGCACGCACAACATAATCGTAACAACAATTGCCGCAGACGAAGCTGAAGGCGAATTGCTCTCGTACATAACACGCCTTCAGAGAGTCGAGTATGTAATGACCTGACTCTCTGAAGGCGTTTTATGTGGGCAAGTGGCGTACCCTGTTGGAGAACTGGCGAATTGCGTTCCCACACAAAACGCCTTCAAAGAGTCGAGTATGTAATTATCTGAAACCAGCACGCACCGCAAAGTCGTAACAACAATTGCCGCAGACGCAGCAGAAGGCAAATAGTTTGGTTAAAAAAAGACTATGAAAGGAAGTGTGCATGTAACGAGAGGGAATGTATTCGATAGACATGAATCGAACGAAAAATAAAAACGTTAACCGATCAACACCGATTCAATGTACAAATAAAGAAAAAAGCGGATCAAGCTCAGTAGAAAAGTTGTATTTACTATGAAAATTTCAAATCGTGTATTTCGAAAAAAGGATCAGCTAAGATTTTGATTCTGCGCAATTTTACGTGTACACGTACCATATACTCACCCCCTGCAAACTGTTTTTGGATACATTTTTGTTGCAATTTTTTTTTTTTTTTTTTTTGCTTTGAGACAATGGTGCCGGAAAGTATGGATTTATATGTAGAACAGGGCTCGCATGAAAATTGAGATACGCACTTACGTCATGGCGATAAATTGAGGGGACGATTTCCCGCGTCTTTTTAAAAATCTATAAACTGCCCATTTGGGGGAAAGTGCCTTGTGCCGCTCTCTCATGGTTCACCAGTTTTAGACCTTAGCAGGGCTCAAAAAATACACATCTGATTTAGGAAACTCCATGTTTCCAAAAGAGCGATAGATTATAGGTGTGAGAAAAGTGTGATTCTCGGAAAAAATGTCAAATTAGAGTTTGTTAAGAACAGTTTTGAGAGGTTGGAACTTTAAAGATTTTGTTTAAATTGAATTTTGTGAGCTCCAAGAAAGTCTACAACTCGCATAACGCAATCTCAAAGGGGTTTGGATTTTCGGTGTTAAAAGGATTGGAAAGGCATATCTCTCTGTGGATAGGAATATCCACGGAGAAACTACCAGAACACGTATGTCGGTTTGCGACATTGCCGTCTGCCCTATCATACTTTACTTTTTAAATTGAAGACTACTTGAAGTCAATTCTTGACGACTTTCGTGATTTTATTGATCCTCATCTACCAAGAATTCTGAAATAATATCTTCTTTTCATTTTACCCGTCCTCATGTTACATTTTTTTCTTAATTAATTATTTATTACAATTGATCCAATTCAAAGCGATTTGAGAAAACGGAAGAAAAGTCGGTGAAAAAATGAAAACGTTGTATAATCGTATTATGTTGCATTTATTTGCTCTCAAATGACCAAATAAATCACAAAACCGTTTACAAAAAATAATTTTCTAAAATTTATGCAAAAACACAACAAAATGCCATAAAACGAAGTAATACCATGTATGAAGATCGCGGAAAAACTGACATAACTTTTAAGTAAATGATATCTTTGCGTTGTACATTCGTTCGATGCAAACTTTAACTTACGACGCCCTGACAACGGATGGTTCGTTCACACTTCGAAGTTATTAAATTCCAATAGAAATTGTTAGTCCAGTACCACATGTGCATCCGTGTGCAGCTTCGTGGGTAAAATTGTTGTGATATGTCATTCTCTTCTTTAGGATGTCTAGAATCAGAATTTCGATGGTGTCAAGTTCAAAAATTGAACCGACGCCCAGAATTCAAGATGGCGTCCAAGATGGCCGCCGCCATGGTGAAAGTTTTAAATTTTGCGGATAGCGTCGAGTCAGATGTCGATTCCTATGTAAAATGACACGAGGAATCCGAATATCACATTTAAAAACACCCCCGACCCAAAGGAGGGCTCCAAATCCAAGATGGCGGCCAAAAATACCACTCAGGGGTACTAATTTGCCTATACGGGTCCAAGTGCATAGTGATGTATCAATTATTAGGTTTTCGGGGTCGTAGAGTCCGAAAATGAGGTCTATTTTTCGCTGCGGCCCTCCAGAGACCCTAAAATCAAATATGGCGCCCAAAATGGCCACCAGTTTTACGGCTGAAACACCAATTTAGCGCAGCTATGATAAGCAATACGTTCAAAATTTAGTTTTGTGGGGCAAGGAGTTCGAATAGGAGATCAAATGTTTATTCCTACAAAAAATTAAGCCTTCGAATCGAAAATGGCTACCGACATGGTTGCCAGTTAGAGGCGCAGGCCGGTAAATGACTATTGATATTAAGGGGATTTGCCAAAGGAGCTAGGGGTTTCGATAAGGGCCGTTTTTCGGCCCATACCCTG
Organism: Bemisia tabaci; assembly: GCF_918797505.1. Taxonomy (NCBI): domain Eukaryota; kingdom Metazoa; phylum Arthropoda; class Insecta; order Hemiptera; family Aleyrodidae; genus Bemisia; species Bemisia tabaci. The sequence continues at coordinate 3,550,899 of NC_092802.1, forward strand.
AAATTCTTCAATTTTACGATTTTTTTGCTTCTTGGGAGTCTAAATTTTACGGAATGTGTCATGCTTTTGTCATTTTCGGCCTATTTAGGGGTCTAATGCTGGCCTAAACATGAGTCTGAAGGCTAATTTTTGCGGAATATTCGGGTTTCTTGGCATTCGACGCGCTGCGCCCGCTGTTTCATAACGATCAAATATCATCGGAGGAGCAAATTTTCCTTCAAGTATGTTCATTAAGGGTGTAAGATATAGTCACTCTGGCTAACTTTCGTCGATGGCAACCCTTGTGCTCAGTATTCGAAACTCACATAGGCGCCAACGCGCCAAATGCGCCTAAAACATAGGTCATTGCTTCTAAAAAAGAAGGCTCTGCGCCAACGTGGCCCTTAAAAATTGCCCCTTTAAAATCTGAATTTTCATATTAGGTGATCATTCGAAATTTTCAGCATTACAATTAGTGAGAGATTTTTCTATCCTTCACGATTTCATCCGTAGTTCTTTTGTCTTCACCGAGTCACAGCTACCTACTAGTTCTGTTACAAAAACATCTAAATTTGTGTCTAATTTTTCACTAAATATGCCGTAATATACAGGCAAAAAGTCAATCTGGCCCCTAAAAAATCTTCAATGGCGCCTAAAATTCAGGCTTGATGCGCCCCATGGCTCCTAAAACTCAAAGGTGAGTTTGGAACACTGCTTGCGCTCATAGTGAAAACGAAATTTTTAGACTTCACGGAAAAAACGAGCTTAGGGTTGGGACCTACATGTTAGTGCTGGGCACTAACGAGGGTTAGGTCAAATGGAGCCAGCAAGTCAGAGTAGTGCTGGGCACTAAACAGCTCGAGGCTGGGTCACTAAGGAAGAAGTAGTGTCAAGCCCTAAAGTGACTTTGAAGCGAGCGTAAAATATGAAACGCCTCCGCCTGGTATCGAACTCGGATTGCGCCGGTGGAAGACCAGCGCGTTACCACCAGGCTATCGTGACTCCGACGTCTCTGGGGTGAATTTACACCTGTTAAGCGCAACTACGTCTCGCGGCATCTGATTAGCACTACTCATGTTCAGTGCTCACCTGTACTGCCTTCCGGTGTTGAGCTGTACAGCGCTTAGACGCCAGTCCTCAACTACTCCCCACTAAACGGCCAGTAGTGCTCAACACTAGTCTTGTTTTTTCCGTGTTTACTTGTTTTTCATCATTATTTAGATGACGTCTGATTAGATCACAAATCTTAGAAATGTGTAATCTTATTAGGCGCAATTTGAGGCTTTCATAGCGCAAATTTATCATGAAATGCAGAAAAATTACGCTTTCGCACCTTTAACACAACATACTTTCGAATTGTTGCATTTAACAAATCTGAAATTTGTTTGAAATTTTAACTCTGTTTGGACGCATTTCGAGGCTACCGTAACACAGATCTTCATGAATTTCCGCAGAAAAACTTTTTTTTTACCTTAACACGAAATACTTTCGAATTGTTGCAATTAGCAAATCTCTGTATTTAGACGCATTTTTTGACGAAAATTTTATAAAATACTAATCAAATGAACACTGTGGTTTCATTTAAGACTCTAACATCAAAAGAGATAAATATCTTCGAAGGCCTCGAATCAAACTTTTTCTTTTCTCGTCTTTCCTCATCATCTTCTGTCTCCTCTTTCCTTCAATCTTTCCCCCTTTTTTTTGCTTTCGGAGGAGGAAGGGTGGGGGGCTTGAGCCCCGTACCTGAAAGTGACATAGAACCCTGTGGGCATATCCGGGTGGTATTACCAACGGCAGGGGGACGGTAGAGTCGTGGGCTGCCCAGCGCATATTGCATCTGTCCTCTAGTACCTCGCTCATTACAGATATGAGGCTGAACTAGAAAAACTAAGCGTTTGCTAGATGAATACGCGTCATTTCTCCAAAATTCTACAATGGTAGCTCCAAATGAGTTGTCTGATGGGAGGAACCTGATGAAGAGGCAACAGATGAGGAAGCGGTAAGGAGGCTAAGCAGGAGTGAACCAGGAAAACCAGAGTTTCCAATTATTTTTGGGAAGTAGAATTCTGATCGATCGCAGGCAATAAAAGTGACGGAGGGCAGGGCTTGTCAGGGTGGGTAAAAAATCAGCATTGAGAACTCGTGATTCTGACACATGGCTTACTTTTTATTCGGATCCCAGATCAAGGTCAATGTTTCAAAGTTGCATCTTCGTGCGTAAATATCACGTCAAAAATTCGTAAGATAATGGGTCGCCTACAAGCCCAAGATCATAAAAAAAACTTTACCTGCAAAAAATATGATCTATTTGCATCCCTGAATACAGTAATTTGAGTCCTACGTATTTATTTAATGCATATAATGCGAAATAATGGCTCAAATCTTGGGCCAACACGGAATAATTTTCTCGATTTTTTCCCGATGATATGTGGCAATGCCGCGCCACGATGGGAGTCTCTTTAGATAAATACATGTAATGAACAAAGTAATAATAGATAAATGCATGTGCATATTCACCTGTCATGTGATCGTTACGTATGAAAAATCAAGGGTTTTGAACTTTGCTGAATGAGCTCGACGAAGAACAGCCTCCAAATACTGAAATAATCACAAATAGTTTTCTGTGATTTTAGGCAACAAAATATGGCAGCACCGGCTTTTTCTTTGGAGGAGGGGGGGGGCTTTTAATTCCATTAAGTTTTTTGGAGGGCTAGGTACAATTTCCGCCAAGGAATCTATTTCTGGTTTAAGATGAGTAGCCCTTTTTTATGCCATTTTAATAATAAGGATGAGAAACAAGAAAATTCTAAAAAGTTCGTTTTAACTATGAGCGCAAGGGTTGCCATCGACGAAAGTTAGCCAGAGTGACTATATCTTGCACCCTTAATGAACATACTTGAAGGAAAATTTGCTCCTCCGATGATATTTGATCGTTATGAAACAGCGGGCGCAGCGCGTCGAATGCCAAGAAACCCGAATATTCCGCAAAAATTAGCCTTCAGACTCATGTTTAGGCCAGCATTAGACCCCTAAATAGGCCGAAAATGACAAAAGCATGACACATTCCGTAAAATTTAGACTCCCAAGAAGCAAAAAAATCGTAAAATTGAAGAATTTCAGGGTATGGGCCGAAAAACGGCCCTTATCGAAACCCCTAGCTCCTTTGGCAAATCCCCTTAATATCAATAGTCATTTACCGGCCTGCGCCTCTAACTGGCAACCATGTCGGTAGCCATTTTCGATTCGAAGGCTTAATTTTTTGTAGGAATAAACATTTGATCTCCTATTCGAACTCCTTGCCCCACAAAACTAAATTTTGAACGTATTGCTTATCATAGCTGCGCTAAATTGGTGTTTCAGCCGTAAAACTGGTGGCCATTTTGGGCGCCATATTTGATTTTAGGGTCTCTGGAGGGCCCGCAGCGAAAAATAGACCTCATTTTCGGACTCTACGACCCCGAAAACCTAATAATTGATACATCACTATGCACTTGGACCCGTATAGGCAAATTAGTACCCCTGAGTGGTATTTTTGGCCGCCATCTTGGATTTGGAGCCCTCCTTTGGGTCGGGGGTGTTTTTAAATGTGATATTCGGATTCCTCGTGTCATTTTACATAGGAATCGACATCTGACTCGACGCTATCCGCAAAATTTAAAACTTTCACCATGGCGGCGGCCATCTTGGACGCCATCTTGAATTCTGGGCGTCGGTTCAATTTTTGAACTTGACACCATCGAAATTCTGATTCTAGACATCCTAAAGAAGAGAATGACATATCACAACAATTTTACCCACGAAGCTGCACACGGGACCTCTTATTTGTACATGTGGTACTGGACTATGTACTAAAACACACAATGTTAAGGTGGTCTATGGACGCTATATTTTGTGCCAGAGCGAAATGCTATACATCGCATCGAGTAGTTCCATTTGTTCAACTACTTGTCATTTTTCTCGAATTTTGAGATCGCAATTCTGTTGTCAGGAGACCATAGACAATTTGACAAACAAATAGATTTTGACAAACAAATTCAGCGCAATAAAGGCGTGGTTTTTTTTTCGAGGAAAAATATCGCATTCAATACTGGTATCAAAACTGCACTCAAATGCGATATTTTTCCTCTTAAAAAAACCTCGCCTATATTACGTTGAATTTGTAGGTCAGAATTTAGAAGCGAATTCTTTAGTCGCCTGACAACAGAATTGAGATCTCAAAATTCGAAAAAATGACGAGTAGCTGAAAAAATGGAACCAATCGATGCGATATATCGCAAGTCGCTTTGACACAAAATATGGGGTCCATCGAATCACTTTAAAAATCAATAAATTAATTTGAAACTACCTTGCTGTAATCATTCATTTTCATATTACTGAAAGCAACTGCCAAATACCCACATGACAAATCTACCCGTCCAAGACGTTGGATATGCTGGAACGTAGTCCACCGGTTGAACCAAGAACAGCTTCTTGAGAAATTGGTACAATGGGCCAGCGACAAAAAATTGCAGAACAAAACGATAGCTCGCATAAAAAGTGAAGTTCGTAAGACAAAGGGAAATAAAAGTCCACAGGCACAGGACTGTCATAACGTCCAGTTTCCTCTCTGGATAGACTACATCGCCCAATATACATTTCCGCAGGGCTACCGGAACCAGTTGGAAGTACTCCAACAACAAGTTGAAAAGGAATCGCGACCAGCCTTCGGTGGTTCTTGCTTCCCATCGTCGAAGGAAGTCCAAGTCCTCGGCAAGGCCCAGGGTGAGGGGGAAATGTAACGTGTACAAAACTGTTGTAGCCATGATTAAAGCCGGCAGCCCGATTGTAACGTCAGCTGGATTTACTTCGAAGAGAAAGTTGATGGTGTTTTGGAGATAAAAGAACACTGTTAGAAGGATAATCGTCAATTTCAGGCATATTAGACGCATTGTGGCTGCAAACAAGAACTATTTTTAATTAGCTTCGAGAGATTTACAACTAATCAACTAACCAGTAAACTTTGGGAAACGAACAGAGGGTTTAAAGTTGTAACAACAAGCGTACAGTTGAAGAGTTGAAAGCAGATGCACAGATTATTGACACTGAGGCACAAACGTAGCGAGGTTTGTAGTCGGTTATGTTTTGATACTAATACCACTGAGTGTTCTCGAAGGGAAAAAAATGACTATAAGTCGACTTTATTGTATGACAGCGTACGAGGGCTGTACCAAAAGAAACCGGACTTTATTGTCATAGCAGGCGGACCAAGCATCGTGATGAGGTTTTCTTGGGCTTATCTGAGAGCTGATAAGCTACCGAAGAGGTTTCTTTTCATCGATCTGAATTATCTTGATCAGTACTCTGCCATGCTAAGGAAGAACACCGTAGGAGCCTTTAAGCGTTGCCAAATTTCCTTTGATAAAACACGAATTTCTTGGTGAGCTTATGAATATTTCTCTCCCAATTTTACAGTAAATTTTGTACGCAATTTCACCTAAATTTCCGGAAATTGTCAAGGGAAAATATCGTGAACACTACTCAAAAATAAACATTTTATCGAAGGAGACTTGGCAGTTCTCGAATGTTCATACGGCGCATTTCCTTAGCACGGCAGTACTCATCTGATGATCTTGTGATTCAGACAAAGTCAATTGTGTGTTGCGATTTGCGGTCTTTTTTCGCGCAAAGATGCAAGCTGAAAAAAGCAAGCTGCTGGCTGCTGAAATATGAATATTACAATGGTATTCTATGGCGATTATGCGAAAATGTCCACAGAAAAGGGCCCCAGCTTTGGAGAGAGAATGGCGATGTTGCATGTGTGAGGAATTTGCGATTTGACTGTTGATTCTTATGTAAAAGTTCGCGAGAAACACGATGGTGCCACTGGTTTTCTCTGAAATCAACTCCCAAGCTCAAAAAAAGCTCTCAAGTTGAGGCCAAAATGGACAGGATATACCACGCTATCCTCAGAGTCCACCTCTACATCAAGACAAACTCTCCTTGCAAAGATAGGAAGCAAATACATTAGCAGGGTTGCCGTGTTTTCAGTTTTAGAGTCCCTAAATAAAGTGGCATCCCTGTTAATGTATTTGCTCCCTATCTATGCATGGAGAGTTTGTCTTGATGTAGAGGTGGACTCTGAGGATAGTGTGGGATATCCCCTCCATTTTGGCCTCAACTTGAGAGCTTTTTTTGAGCTTGGGAGATGATTTCAGAGAAAACCAGTGGCACCATCGTGTTTCTCGCGAACTTTTACATAAGAATCAACAGTCAAATCGCAAATTCCTCGCACATGCAACATCTCCATTCAAGCTTGATGTATGTCTGTGTTGCATCTGCAAAATTGGAGGCGCAACGGCGCGATAGGTGAACTGTCAATGCTTTGCTCCATACTGCCAATGAGGTATCGCTCAGATTCGGGACTTCGGGAGGAAAGTCAAAAAACGAGGCCTGATTTCGTCTCTCTTAATTACGGCTGTGTTGCTCACGCAGTCCTTGAAGCACCACGACAAATAAGACAAACGGAAACAAGCGCAATGTGGATCGCTCTAAATTCGCCAATTTTGTGCGACGAATGCCATGTGTGTCCTCCCCCATCAGTGCGGTTAATACACGATAAAAATACAGGAAAAATACAGTAGGAGGACGTCGGTTGATAGAAAACGAGAGTGAAATACAACTGAACTGAACTTTGCAAGGAGAGCCTTTCAAAATCTTGTGCCTTATATTCGACATACATCATAGAGCATTGTTAGATCGTCTAAAATTCAAACAAATTCGAGATAATTTTTCAATTTTTTCCTTCTTGGGCCAATTGTCTCGAAACGTTCAGAAAAATACAAAGAGAATCAATCGCTCATTCTTTACCCTCGCCGAGTTAAAATCAGGCAGATAAATGTTGGAATATAATATAAGTTAAACCTTGCTCTGTTGTTTTTAGGTCATTGCTGTTCATTCAAAGTTACTCCGCCACATTGAAGGAGGCCAATTTAGTCGCGGGGAAACGAATGTAGTTGAATGTGTATGGTGGAATCGCAACCGAATACCTAAGTCTGTTCGCACGTTTTTGATGGGCCAGTATGCGATTTTTTCGCGATCGAATGTAATTTAATTTTGTACCATAGTTGTTGCTTCTGCGTCCGCCTTCCTTGAAAAATATTCGATTTTTTCGTTCGCCTCATCAGTGAAATAAGAATTGAAAATGTTCAATTTATACCTCCGGGGTGAATTCATGGCTTTGGCCGGAGGCAATCGACCTCATTGCGGTGGTTCGTGGCACCTAAACTTTGATTCATTACTTCTTCATTTGTGTAAAATACTTCCGATCGAAGTTCCAAAGGATAAAAATTAGGAGTTTTGTGTACATTTACAAAAAATAAGGGCTCAACCGGTAATAATAATTCACTATTCGGGTGAAATACAAAAATATTTCAATGTGATTTTTTAAAATACATCGCGCAAAGAGACTGTAATAAGTCTGATAAGACGGTTTTTGAAATGCACTAAAAAGGTGTTAAATTTTTGTATACAATTTGAATTTGTTTTAAAAAACCTAACTTTTAAAGCATCCTGTAGGATATCTTTATTTTTAAATTTTAAAAAGTAAAAAAAAAGAATATTTTAAAGTGTTTTTCTCGAACAAAATATACTGGCGTTGTTTTCTTTTTTTCCAAAAAATCTCTTAAAAACAATGTGTAACTCTTTCTCAAAAATTCGTTCCTTAACGATCAAATTAAAACATACACTGGAAAAAAAACACATTGGATCTTGAGTCCAGACTCTTAAAGACATCGACAAGAAAAAATACTCTTGATTCAATCAGATTTAAGCTTAAATCAATAGCCAAGCCTCTCGATTTGAGCAGATTCCCTTTTGATTTAAGCTTAAATCTGATTGAATCAAGAGTCCGTTTTCTTGTCAATGTTTTCAAGAGTCTGGACTCTAGATCCAATGTGTTTTTTTTTCCAGTGTATCTAACAGAAATTCGTGTTCCGCACAGAGAGGATGATCTCGAGAGGAGTTCTCGGCGTCGTAGTGATGACACTTGCCACCACTCTACCACTCACTAGCGCAGACCCTTCACAATTTACATTTTTCGACGTGCCATACCCGGTCGTGGGGCCCTGCGATGTGTGCGAAGGTCCGGACGGTGCTGTATGGATCCAAGCTATAAAATCACCTTATTTCGCTCGCTTCGACCCTGTAACTCGCACTTTCACCCACTATCTCATCCCTTTCACCACCCCGCTGCTCAACGTCACTCTGCCACCTGAAGTTTCTCGAGTGCTCGGGAAGGCGGCACTGGGTTGCGGCATCCGACCCGGCCTAGACGGTAATCCTAGCAGTACACTGAAAAAAAAGAATCTTAAATTTGCCGCCAAGAAGTATTTCTTCTTAAATCAAGAATTTTTCTGGTTAATACAAGCTAATTTGTTGCTTAACCCAAGCATTATTTTTCTTGAATCAAGAAGAAAACAGCTTAAAGCAAGTTAAAAAAAAATCTTGGCGGCAAATTCAAGAATTATCATGCTTGATCCAAGCTACTTTTTTTTCAGTGTAGAGTCTTCCTTCTTGTCTTTAATAGAATGTGATCAACTTGTGACCTTGCGGTCGAATGGGTCGGTTCCGCTCACTGAAAAAAAAAATCCGCTTGGATCTAGAGTCCAGATTCTTAAAAACATTGACAAGAAAAATTACTCTTGATTCAATCGGACTTTTCGCTTGAATCAAAAGGATATCCGCCTAAATCAAGAGGCTCGGTTTTTTGATTCAAGGAAACATCGGATTGAATCAAGAGTATTTCTTCTTGTCATTGTTATTAAAAGTCTGCACTCTGGATCCAAGCGACTTTTTTTTTCCGGTGCTGGTCACCGAATAATGTTTTGATGCTTGGTTCTTCTGGATTAGCTAAAAATAATAATATCTGTCCAAACCGCAACTTTCAACGTTTAACACGGAAAAAAAAACTTCATGCGTGGGACCCGAAGTTCAGGTCATATGGATCTCTGAGGTTTTCGGATCACGTATCTAAAAACTTGAGGTCGAGCTGCCGAAGTTCAGGTCAGACATCTGAAGTACTTCGATATTTACCGAAGGGTTCGGGTCAAACATCTGAAGTACTCCGGTACATACCGAAGTGCCTCGATGTCTGACCCGAACTTCGGCAGCTCGACCTCAAGTTTTCGGATGCGTGATCGGGAAACTTCAGAGATCCATAAGACCTCAACTTTGGGTCCCATGCACGAAGTTCTTTTCTCCGTGAATATTAACGAAGATATCGCCCTTTGAAAAGTCGAGTTTGTGACGTCATCCACCGCGACGGTGACGCCCTTGGTTTCTTCCCCTTTCTTTTATCAGGAAAGTAAAAAAAAAATCCGCTGTACAAAAAACGAGAGTTTTATTCATGAATTTCGATGTTTTTTTACATGGGTCTACCACTAGGCTACATCTACGCCACGAACGGGCTTTACAACCAACTCATCCGAGTGAACACAACCACCGGCGAGGTCAAGATAGCAGAGACTTCGGGTGCCCTCGGTAATCTGGATCCACTCAACGACCTTTCCCCCGCACAAAACGGCGTCTGGTTCACGATGACCACCGCGAATAAAATCGGCTTCTTGCCCTATACGGGTGGTCAGGTGGGTCAAATCTCACGACTCACAGCGGATCGAGTCAATGGAGAATTTGCAGGTGTCTGAAATTCGAAGAATTTCATGTTGAAGTGGAAACTACTGAGTAAACTGAACGAAACATTGGCAAGAAAAAATACTCTTGATTCAATCGGATTTTTGCTTGAATCGAAACGAAATCCGCTTAAATTAAGAGGCTTGGTTCTTGATTTAAGCTAGATTCTGATTGAATCAAGAGTACTTTTTCTTGTCGATGTTTTTAAGAGTCTGGACTCTAGATCCAATGTGGTTTTTTTTCCAGTGGAATAGAGAATTTGCAGGTGTCTGAAATTTGATGAATTTCCTGTTAAAATGGAAACTACCGAGTAAGCTGAACACGAGGATACCCTTGGTTCATTAATCGAGCAATTATTGAAGGAGATGTGACGAAAATATCTAATCTGCTCGGGTACATGCGACTTAATGGGAAGTGCCGCCAGAGGACGTCACAAGGCGGTGCATTTTTTCTCTTTTAAATCAATTTTTAGACTGTTTCCCAATACAGAAAAAATTTTTAAAAAATACTATGAAACAAGCTCTTTAAGCACTCTCAGATGAGGCAATAAAAAAATTTCATGCGAAATCTCCATTATATAGAGAGGTCGGAAATGAAATTTGTTATAAAAAATGCAAATTTTGATGTTTATCGTCACATTTAAAATTTTAAGGAGGGGCTTCTGGAAGAAAACTTCACGAGGAAACCAATGGAACCACTTTGGAAACATCAAAGTTTTGTATAAACGGAAATATAAGCGTTTAAAGTTTCCAAATATTGTCCAACCTCTCCTATTGACTCGATCCACTGTGCAACTTTTCAAATTCAAGCTAAAAACACGCAACCCTAACCTAACTCGAGGTTGTGTAGAGCCGGTACACACGAGTTTGTTAGATATGGATCTACAAATGTAACGATAAAACGCACAACATAGCCTGATTGTGGACTATGCTGCCATGCTAAGGAAGAACACCGTATGGACCTTCAGACGTCGTCACATTTCCTTCAATAAATACACAATTGCCTGGGAAAATTTCAAATATTTTTCTTCGATTTTTTCAGACGATTTATTTCGCAATTTAATCTGAGATATCTGAAAATGCCAAGGAATAATATGCGACACTTTTCTGTAAAATACATGTTTTATTCCGGGAAATTAGGCAACTCCCAAATGTTCATACGGCGTTCTTCCTAAGCATGACAGTATACATACGATGGATCAAAATAATGAGAATAAACAAACCAAAAAATTGTTTTTTCAACTTAAAATATGACACTTGGTAACATGAAAAAACAAAGTTTCAGGTCGCTCTATCCGGTGTATTCGAGAAATAAGCGTCATGTGTTACCTATCAATCTCTTTAGAAAAGTCCGGAGAATAGGTTTTTGAAACCTCTGACGCATAAATGTTTCCTTTTTTCGAAAAATTTTCGATGCACTGGAAAAAAAAAACCGTATTGTATCTAGAGTCCAAACTCTTGAAAACATTGACAAGAAAAAATACTCTTGATTCAATCGGATTTTTGCTTGAATCAAAACGAAATCCGCTTAAATTAAGAGGCTTGGTTCTTGATTTAAGCTAGATTCTGATTGAATCAAGAGTGCTTTTTCGTTTCGTTGTTTTTAAGAGTGTGGACTCTAGATCCAATGTGTTTTTTTTTCCATTGTGGTAAAGAACCCCGTGTTATTTTCCATAAGAGCTCCAGAAAGTGGGCACCAAGCGGATCAGCCAATCAGAGACGATTTGTAGAAGCAAAGAGTTCTCCGGTGCCACTCACCCCACGATAAAAATTTGGACTCTAGTTTTCTTTTTGAGTACGGGGCTGGCTCCTACTAGACCTAAAAATGCATCCTAAAAAAAGAATCAGACGTCAAACTAAAAGAAAAAAATCTAGTATCAACACAGCCGATGATAAGAGAGACGTATTCGACGATAAAAGTATTCTTCACGTAAGGCTTTCGCAGCATGGAGCAGAAGAATGCGATTTTACGCCTTTCGCCATCGCGCCTTCAATTTTTTAGATGCAACACGGACATCCATCAAGCACGAATAGTTGTATCTCAGCGCCGTCATCGCCGCGCTCCTTTTCTCTTGCTCTCTTTCCATATTGTGCTTGTTTCCGTCAGTCTTATTTGTCGTGGTGCTTCATGGACAGCTTAAGCAACACAGTCGACATTAAGAGAGACGTAATCAGTCGTCGTTTTTTAACTTTTCTACAAAATCTGAGCGATACCTTATTGGCAGTATCGAGCAAAGCATTGAAAGTTCTCCTATCGCGCCGTTGCGCCTTCAATTTTTCAGATGCAACACAGACATAGAATAGGCGCGAATTGTTGTAACTCTAGCTTAAGCAACTTTTAGAATATCAAATGGACGTATTTCTATCAAACAGAACTATGTGCAGGTGAGAAATATGGAGTGTGCTCGTCGAAGCTGCATAAGAAACAATGTAAAAGTGTGCGTGATACCTTTTGAAGAATTGAAAAGCGGGATTTTACATTCTATCAAAGAGACCTATGTGGCAACTGAATGCGGAATTCATGAGCCGCAAGGATGGGACGAGAGCGTTGTGGACAGGGCTCATGAGTTAAAGCGCACTACGAGGAGCACGAGCAGCAGCATCGACGGCATCCATTTCCGTTGACGTCACTGGCGCTTTATTATTCTCACTCACTCTTACGGCCAGAGAACTAACGAGCACACCCCATATTTCTCACCTCCACATATGTCTGTTTGGTAGAAATACGTTCAAATAAAAGACACAAGTTTTGGTGACCCGTTCTCCATTGTTTAATCGTACACAGGTCTTAACTTTCAACGTTCCAACACCTGCTTCGATACCGACAGGGATATTCCACGCCTCGGACGGGTACGTGTACTTCACCGAGCTAACGACGAACAAAATCGGGGTGCTTTACCCTCTGACTGGGGTCATCGTGGAGATCCCTTTACCGCCTGGATGCGAGGCTCCCAGCGTCATCCGAGCACAGACGCCCTCTGGCGGGAGATCCCCGTTCATCTGGATCTCGGCGAGCTCGGGCAACTCCATGTGTAGGCTCGACCCCAACACGAACAAGACCAAAGTGTATCGGAACCCCCTCAATGGAGATCTCGTGGCCGGGCATACGAAAGATTCATATGAAAATATATGGTTTATAACCACTGTGCGAAATGTTCTGGGGAAGGTCGACCATCTGCATAACAACGTGAGTGTCACCTCGATTCCGATCGACGGTGTCCCGGCGGATTTCTTGTTCGCCCTTAATTATGGACCTGAGAACGCGCTGTGGTTCCTCGAGACATTTCACGGGAAGCTTGGCCGATACTCCCTGAATTCCCTGAATGACTACACGGGAAAAAATTGAATGTTGGTTTTTTTTTTTTTTTTTTCTGCTGGTTTAATGGCTTTGTGTCTATAGCACCTTCAGCCAACTTTAGACAATGTTTAGTGTCCGTAGACATCAGGCTCCATGCTCCAGGCTTTTCTAATTTTCAGGGATTAGGGCCGAGGAGAATCTGTTTCAGCAGATCTACTCGTCAATTCCGTGAAAATTAGACGCCACCACCGGGATTCGAACCCAGCATTGTTACCCAGTGTTTAGCATTTATAATGTTAAAAAATGTGCGACAAGTAAAAATGCTGATTTTACGATAAAAAAATGCTTTGTTAACTACGTCCCCGGTTACATGAACAAGTTAAATGTTGAGTTAGCACTTTTTTAAATGTAAAATCAGCATTTGATTCTTGTTGCACATTTTAGAACAGTAGAGATGCTAAATCAACATTCAATTTTTTTTCCGTGTAGAAACGCACTAGAGGCCGGTTATCCCTAAAGTTGGTCGATAAACGAATGGAGAGTTTGAATGTGTCTGAAATTTGAGGAATTTCGGGTTTAAGGGAAACTGCTGAAAGAACTGAACTCGAGGATACCCGTGGTTCATAAATTGAACAATTACTCTGCTGTCCACAGGAAAAGCGCTGTAACTCCACTCAAAATTGTTTCCTTTTTTTCCAGCATGTACTGCTTTATTACCAGAAAATTCAATTACCACAAGGCTTCATTTTTTTCATTTTTAGTACCTAATGGTGTGACGGAGTTGTAATCAAAAAATGAGGGATGCACCGAAAAAAATAATATGCTGTTTTAGCATCTAGGATGTTAAAAATGTGTCTGGTGATCCCAAGATGCTGCCTTTACTGCCCCCGCAGTTAATTTTACATCCTGTGAATGCAAATTCAACTGCGGGGGCAGTAGAGGCAGCATCTTGGGATCACCAGACACATTTTTAACATCCTAGATGCTAAAACAGCATATTATTTTTTTCGGTGTGAATATTTGATGGTTTTTTTTTGGAAAACATCATTTGGACAGAAAAAAATTGAAATAATGTTGATTGGAGATACAAAATTTTTACTTTGGACGGCAGTATAAGAGGAGATGACAAAATAACCGAATCTGCTAGAATATATACATGTACTTAAATGGGAAATGCCGCCACACGACGTCATTATAAGGCGGTGTATTTCTTTACTTTTAAATATATTTTTATACTATTTCCCATATCAGAAAAAAATTATCAAAATTACTGCGAAATCGATTCTTCGGGCACTTCCAGATGAAGTTATAAAAATTTGCATGTAAATTCTCCATTTTCAAAATCCGAAAACGTGTGGAGTGGCAAATAATTAGAATTGAATTTCATACGCACGTCGATTTTCTCGCCTGAACGGTGCTTGTAAACTTGTCAAGAGCAATTTAATACACTGATGATGATTTTTCATCATAAATGCGTCTTATTGTTAGCTGTTTGATAGAAAAAGACTTTGGCATTCAGAAATGTTGAATTTTTGAGCGCACAAAACACTGAGTCATTGCTCATTCGTTTGATTCAGAAATTTTCCAAGGGTCAGCTACTGTCCTATACAGGAGTTTTTGATGGAAAATCATGCAAGTATTAAAATATAAGCTTTCATGCCGTCTATTGGTCCATTATTAGCAAAAGCTAACATTCAAAAAGTATAAGTCGACTTAAGCGACTTGATACCTGCTTAATACTCTTTTAAATAATTTCACAAATCATCAGAGGTGGATCCAACAATTCGGGAACACTGAATTTCTTCCACTTGAAGCCATGCTAAAAAATCGATTCTTGTCGGAGCACCTGTCCCCTAGAAGAATCGATGCATTTCCATAGATTTAAACAGAGAAAAGACAATGTTGCCACTTTGCTAGAAAATCATGTTTCACTCGGATAAAAAAGAAAATCCTTAGGCAAATATTTGAAACTCGCTAATTGACTGCTTCAGCTTCGCTTCTCCGGCGCGCAAGTTAACAAACCGCAGAAAAAAATAATAAAAGAGTTGAAATAAGGCTCTATTTCTCAAATTCATCTCCCTGTCACTCCCGAGGGTTGTAGAAAAAATTCAAATGGATTCTTTTCTCCTTTCCTCTCGGAGGCGGCTGGCTTCCCCGGCAGCTTCCATTAGCTGCGTCGATTTGTCAAGTGTACAGACGTCACTTACTCAATAAAGCCCACTCCTCCCTAAAGAAAAAACCGCGTATCGGCCATGCAGTTATAATGGGAGTTGCGTTGTTCTTCCTTGTCAAGGTGGGCTGCTGCAGTTACATTAACCATAGCGCACCGACTAAACTGAGCATATGGCCCCGGTCTTGAGTAGAGGGGGCTTCTGATTTATTCGTCTCTTTTTTTCTGCGGTCACACCTCGTTTTCCCGAGGAACATTACTAACATACTACATGCATGAATGGTTGAAATTTTAAATTGCCTGGTGTTTTTTTCTTTTTTCTTATTCAATGTATACACGTATGCGTAGTTTTAGATAAAATTTGTTAACTTGAGTTTTGAACAGTAACCTTTGAAATTAAAGAAATTAATTGACTTTAGTAAGTTCATAAATTAAAGATTTAGTTAAATTGAGACCTTCGGGATCACTCAGTCGAGGCTTTCTTTGTTTTTAATAATTTGTCGAGGGAAAATAAAAGCATTTGCGTAAAAAGTACGGTTTTTCGAAGAAGAGCGTCAGCGCCAAAAGTAAAATTTTAAGGAACGTGGAGAAACATCGTATCTTCGACAACTCTTCATATTCACAAAGGTTTTCAGAGTTTACCATTGGAAAAAGGATTAAAAATACTACTAGACTCCACGCCTGAACTGCAAAGGAATGTGATCAGGCTCAGAGAAAGGAAAAATGTTGTATACATATAGCCATTTCCTATGGTGGTTCCATTTGTATTACATTATTATTAAGTTAGGATCAAGGAGAACCTTAACATGGCATCAGAAAAAGGACAACTTTTGCCAACACTGAGTGATATTCAGCTCCGGAAGTGGATCCTTACGAGGAAATTCAGTGATTTTCTAGTACACTGGAAAAAAAAAAAAAAAAAAAAAAAAAAACACATTGGATCTAGAGTCCAGACTCTTGAAAACATTGACAAGAAAAAATACTCTTGATTCAATCGGATTTTTGCTTGGATCAAAACGAAATCCGCTTAAATTAAGAGGCTTGGTTCTTGATTTAAGCTAGATTCTGATTGAATCAAGAGTCCTTCTTCTTGTCGATGTTTTTAAGAGTCTGGACTCTAGATCCAATGTGTTTTTTTTTTTCCGGTGTATGAAAAGTACAAACTACGAAGAAAAATTCCATGGGTTTGACAAACTTTAAGATTGATGGGAAACCGCTTTAAAGTTCACAAAACTCGCAATACATTTTGTGTTATACTTTGTGTTTTTCTTTGTGATATATCATTGTAATCTTTTGTAGAGACTCATTTCCAAAGTTATCCTGACGAAATTCGAAAAATTTCAAAAATTTGAATTCCTCGCTCAAATTTCGACAAAAATTACAACAAATTAAAAACAAATTCCGGACCTTCTTGCAGAATAAACGCACTTTTTCAGTACTTCCGGACTGCCCTTTAAAAATCAGCACTATTTCCGGAATTTCCGGAAATTGCGGACTTGTAGACACCCTGGAGAAGCTGCACTGGAAAAAAAACACATTGGATCTAGAGTCCAGACTTTTAAAAACATCGACAAGAAAAAATACTCTTGATTCAATCAGATTTAAGCTTAAATCAAGAACCAAGCCTCTGAATTTGAGCGGATTTCCTTTTGATTTAAACTTAAATCTAATTGAATCAAGAGTATTTTTTCTTGTCAGTGTTTTCAAGAGTCTGGACTCTAAATCCAATGTGTTCTTTTCCCAGTGTGTATAAGGAACGATTATGAAAACGACCCTTGAGCTATTCCAAAATGCCGGACAGCCAAATTCGGGTCCTCGAAGCGACAACGCTGACTATACGGCTAGTCGACTCCCGAAGCAAATACCGCGGCGAACAAGAGCAAATCAAACAAATCCGCAAACTTAGGACCCTCCGAGCTGAGGGGACGAGACGCCGTGATGCGGGGGCGTCGAAGACGGAGGGGGGAGGGGGGGAACAAAGAGCCTCGCGTGGCGCATTTCGGGGGAGCAAACATGATTAAAAATAATGATTAACCTAATTGAATATCGGGGAGCACACAACGAGAAACTGAGCTGTTTGCTGTCTGGAGCCTCGGAGCTCGAAACGGCAAGCATCTCGAGAACATCTCCAGGGAGTCTTCCCGGCGGGCGAAGCGAAGGGGGGAGGGGGAGGGGGGTTGAAGTGTATCGCGCGACGTGAATAATTAGCTTAACTGCGAGGCAAAGCGTCGGGATCCGCGCCTGCAGAATGACTGATGAACGACCGCCGTGCGGGTAGCGCCGGTGGTATCGTCCCGGATTGAAGGCGTTTCACTGCCAAGCTGGGAGACCGGAGAGGTTGCAGAAAACGGTCTGTGTTAGTTAGGCTACCGTAGGATTGCGCGGAAGGAGGAAAAATTAGAAATATTTGAGAGTCAAGGATTGCGCGAATCGTGAAATAAGGATTACGCGAAACGAGAATCGTAGCTTTTAAGTGCACACTGGAAAAAAAACACACTGGATCTAGAGTCCAGACTCTTGAAAACATTGACAAGAAAAAATAATCTTGATTCAATCGGATTTTTGCTTGAATCAAAACGAAATCCGCTTCAATTAAGAGGCTGGTGTCTTGATTTAAGCTAGATTCTGATTGAATTAAGAGTACTTTTTCTTGTCGATACTTTTAAGAGTCTGGACTCTAGATCCAATGTGTTTTCTTTCCAGTGCACCTTTATTTTACACAGATCTGACAACTCTGCTGATCGGAAGAAAAATCCCAAAATCATCAATATCATCAACATCGCCGGTTCCTCTCGCCATAAAAAATGTTAAGAAGGTATGTCAATGTTGTCAGTTATAATGTTTAATTACCCCCCCCCAAAAAAAAAAAAAAATTATGATGTCTTTTCGCGCAATCCTTGACCTGCCGTTAGGGATCCAAGAGGCGTTCCTCGAGATGGGATTGTAACTTTGGTTTGAGTTTGTTTGTAGGAGTTTCCAGTCCCAAAATGAACGGAACACTTTTTATGTTTTAGTATCAACAGCTCAATTTTGCTCTGTGAAACGAATGGGTCTTAGCTGTTCCGAAGATTTACTCAAGTGAAAAGAATAGATTTTTTTTTGTTTTTTTTTTTTGTAAACGACTTGAAAATCATTGCGAGCGCATTTCTAAAGTCAGAAAATTACTTCTTATTTCAAAATCTGCGTAAAATATGTGTGCAATTTTGAGTTTCGAGATAGTAAAACGTCTTGCCACGGGACTTGGGAGGTTAATGATTGATCTAGAAACTGAAACTCCGATTTATCCTACATAATCCATCTAATGATTAGAATTTGAAATACATTTGTAGTACCCACAATATATCATGCAAAAGCTGAGGCTCACCTTAACTTGAATTAGTGAGAACGAAAACACACCAACTCGGTACCTTGAAAATGCTCTCTTTTCACTAAGTATATAGACAATTTTCATAAAGGCCATTGAAGTTACCGTATCTGTGCCAACTTGGACATTTAAAGTTTCCTTAAATACTTGCTTTTAGGCACCAAAAATCCTTTAATTGGACTAACTTTTTCACCTGATATGCAGTTTTGTGTGTCTTGATTATTTTAATTTTTCCGAGTTGGTGTGTTTTCGTTCTCACTGATTCACTTGAATTTAAAAGCGCCCAGTTTGACATCGATGCAAAAATCTGGAGCCGGACAAGTCCCGTCGTAGCACCCTCGTCCAAATCGAACTATCCAGCCCGCAAACGACTTGCACATCAACGCCCGGACGCCCTGAATCACTATCGGCGAAAACCGAGGGCGGACGGGAAGGGGTTGATAGGAAAAGTTGTGAAAAGTTCACGTAACGGGCCTGCACTGCGGGCGGCGAGTCCGACGGGGAGAAAACAAATTTTCATACGAATAAATAGAGTGGAGCCCGTGTCAAAGCTAAAGGTAGTATAAACAATGCGCGGGCGAGGCCGCGAGGGGGAGGGGATGATACCAAGTTTTTAACTGGTAGCGAGGGGTGAGAAGATAGGGAAAAGATGCTCGAGTTCGGTGGTCCGTCGTCAGCCGCCTTACAGTGGACCCAACGCAAGCGTTTCTGTGCTGAGAGATGGAAAAATCACGTGCGATGACGAAAAACAGTGCACCAAAGCGGGTTTCTACCGGCATTGGACAACCTGAGTACTTCAAACTTATGTGCAGCTCAGTCCATGGATTGGATTTATTGTGTAGATTTAGTTCTGCCAAAAATGTTCAAATTTTGAATATCTCAAGCAGGGGTCTACATACTGCCGTTATAGAAAAAGAGCAGTAAAAGTTGCGTTTTCGTAATCGATTTTCCTTCAAAGTTCGCCTAATCTCTTTTAGATGAAATCACTGAAAAAGTTAAAATAGCAAAATTCATCTTAATTGTACGAGAACGAGACGTATGAAAAAGACGTAAGTGCGCAAAAAATGACGGAGTGTCAGGCAAAACAGTCGTAAGTGACATTATCCCTCCAGAGAGCCAATGAAAACAGTGCTTTCAAGTACATTGCCGCCTTAGTCTGCCAATTTCTACCGTGAAAATGTGTTAGCTGTGTGTCCAAAATGCTATCACGAAAGCATGCAGAGGATAGCACTTCCCGATGTCTTGCCTACCAGCCTAGCAGGAAAATGAAAAACACCCTTTTTATTGGTAACTGAAAAAATTTCGGTCAATTTTTAAGTATCCAAACGATTTCTAAGAGTCTTCCAGATGATTAGTGGAAATTTGACAAAGAACGGAGGCTTTATTCAATAAAACTTTCCACTCAGACGTTTCTGAGCCAGTTTGCTCAAAACTTCATTTTCCCACTTACTGCTCTCTTCGCTATTACGTTAGATGTAGGGAGCTCCGCTGCGTTTGGTGGTACCTGTTAATGTGCATGTCGCAGGCAACTAGCAATCTCCGGCAATTTGCGAGGCACAGCTGAATAATTCAAGGTCATGAAAGTCAAGAATAAAGGAACAAAATTAGACAACTGACTATTTTGCCTTTAATTTGAATAAACACTTTTTCCTCCGTAAAAGCACGGCACACTTAGGAGAGCGCTTAATGATATCCGTGATCTTAGTCGAATTTGGATTGGAAAGGCAACTAAACTAACTCCGTGACAAAGCGTACAGCATCGCAAAAATTGAAGGCGCTCCAAGCCGTGATCATGATTTTGAATACTTCTACCGCTTGTTAATTGCCCGCGACATGCACAAAGAAACGTGAAAAGTTACGTTTGAAACGTTTTGAAAGTTATCGTTGTTCTCGCGACAATTATAGTGGATTCAAGGTCCTAGCTACTTTTCTAGTCGTAATTACAATGCCAAATATATGGTAACAAAGAGTCAAGTGCCAATAATAATGATGCGATTTTACCAGGACTAGGATAAATCGTTGCCTCAAAAGTGACATCTTCATTATGATCCGAAAAGAAAGTATAGGACCTGAAATCCACTTTCAGCATCGTTGAAAGAAAATATTATTTTCTGTCGAAACAGTAAAATATTGTAACAACGACTAAAAAGCAGGTGGGGGCTGGAACCCACTGTCAGCATTGTAGGAATAACAATTTACCTTTTTTTCTTGAACACCGGGAAGTATCAGGGACTTGTTTGGCATCAGAGGAACGCTGGAGAAACGTCATGAACTTTAATTGTTGAACAACATTTCACTTCCGTATTCGGAATTTTTACTTATTCAGGGTGTGTCCTTAATTTAATTTTGGATTTTCCAAATATTTTCCTGAAATTTTAGACGAGATTCTCGGATTTTTTTCGAAAATAAACTGGCACTTGTTTGATTTGAAAAATCTACATATGTAATGAAATGAATGAAATTTTTGAAAATTGAATAAATAAGAATTTCATAATCCATGACCAATATTCCTGATATTTTCCTGATATCATCGAATTTTCTGATCTTTTTCGGTTTTCACAGATGGCAGACATTCTGTTCTTCATTCCGGAAATATATTTCACGGAAATATAATTTTTCCTCCGCATTCCCCGATTTTTCAACCACTTTTCACTTTCCTATTCCTGAGTGTCTACTAACATTCATTCTGCAATTTCCTGATATTTTTCGAATTTTTCCTGATATTTTAAATGAAATTTCCTGTTTTTTGGTACGAATGAAAAGAGATTCGTTTGATTTCACGAACCAACATATTTGATGAATTGAATCAAATGTTCCATTTGTGCATGTGCGAAATTGCGGTTAAAAAATTCTTAATGCACATCGAATTTCCTGATATTTTCGGGTTTTCGGTATTTACAAACGGTAGACACCCTGTATTCGGAATTTTCACTTCTCCAGTCCGAAATAAATTTCGAGTATTCATACTGTAATTAAATATCACATATTCATGGCATATATTGATACAATTCATATTATAATTGGACGTGTTTCTGTCAATTGGAACTATGTGCATTAAGACATGAGCCCTGAGACCCATGAGATATATGCATAAAAAGGCTCACGTCATAATGCACATAGTTCCGTTTGGCAGAAATACCTCCAGTTTTTTCTCCATGTTCCTAGGTTTTCACGTCGCTAGACACTCCGGTTGCGTTCACAATGCGACACGCTGAGAAGCGCCGGCGGGTTGATTTATTAGAAAACGCTAGCTTGTCTCATCTTCCGCCTGATCAAATTTCAGCCTTCAGGCGTGCCTCCGACCACCTTCTCCCACCGGTTTTTTCCCTCTTTTCTCCCCGTTTTCCCCGTTTTTTGCCTCCCTCGCTGCCCCGGCCCGGCTCAATTTGCATGGCAAGCGACGCAGAAAAACGAAAGCTCGGGACGGAGACGCGACCGGTGTAGTGCCGTGGCATGCTTTGCGATATATCGATTGATCTATCATTTAAACCTATGGAAAAGTATCGATGAACAGGGTGTTTGCGACGAACACCTTGATAATCGATTCTTTACCGTAGCTTCAAATGGAGAAATATCGATAGTCGATCAATCACGCCTCGCCACTGGACCGGTGAGAGAAAAACCGGATGGAGACGCACCTCCGCTTGTAAAGACTTCAACGCTCGGCTGATAAAACAGCGTAAGTACAAATTTTGAGATGAGCTCAGGTAAGCATTGAGCTAAATGACAGACGGGGTTTATCGCAAGATGTAGTTATGTCCTCTTGTCGGAAGAGCGACTATTTGTTGTGAGTATAGAGTAGGTGCTCAAAAAGAGTCTCTGACTTTCTTGTGCTTCATGAATGGACCAGCAGACAAGGAGCCATTTCAGCATTTTGATACAAGCGCCTTAACCAAAATTGCTTGTAAAACACGATCCGCACAACAAAAATGACTAAAACCAACTCCGTATACTATGCCGCTGAATACCAACCGAATTGTGGAAATATATTTATGCAGTTCGGTAGCACAAAGCGAATTGTAACAATAGTGCGGCAGCCGATATGGGCAAAAACTGTTTTACCCTCGGCGCAAAAAATTCCTTGAGGATTTTCTATGTTCATCCACTCGAATTCAAAGCAACCAAGGATATTTTTTTGGTAGACAATCGTGATAAAAAATAAGTTTCCATCCGTGGTAATTTTCGTCAACCTCTTTACGTAAGGGCATATTCAGATATTGGCATGAGCCCTAATTTCCGCAAATCTTTTTGCTTCGCGGGGTTCATGTGGAAATGGAGATGCGCCCTTACGTCAGAGGAGCGATGTCTTGTGAACTCAGGAAAGAGGAAATTCCTTATTAAAAAAATAGATTCAGTTTTCTCGGTTTCCTGAAGTTATCTAGATTTTTCCTTTCATTTTGCTAGTGCAAACTGTGAGTATGTCGGCATCAAATACAATACACTACGGACAGCTCACATTCTCAATTAATCAAAATATGTCACTAGAGGGAGCAAAAATACACAGGAAAAAAAAACACATTGGATCCAGAGTCCAGACTCTTAAAAACATTGACAAGAAAAAATACTCTTGATTCAATCAAATAATTCAAAAAGAAATCAGCTCAAACTAAGATGCTTGGTTCTTGATTCAAGCTTAAATCTGATTGAATCAAGAGTATTTTTTCTTGTCAATGTTTTCAAGAGTCTGGACTCTAGATCCAATGTGGTTTTTTTTCCAGTGAATGTTGCAGACTTGCTGTCATACTTCATTGTTTCTTTGGAAAACTAGACAACGTAAATCCCTCAAGCACACTTTTCAACCTATGATTGATGGATGTGTCCGTTTGGCACGTGTCTGTCAAAGTTAATGCTGTACACTGACCATTTCGCCTTCAATTAGAAGGGTATACTTCCCGCTCTCCTAAAGGTACGAATAGTTGCATGTTCGCGCCTTATTCTGACGACCTTGTTCTGAGCAGGCGCGAACATACAACTGTTCGTACCTCTAGGAGAGCGGGAAGTATACCCTTCTAATTGAAGGCGAAATGGTCACCGTGCAGCATTAACTTCGACAGACACGTGCCAAACGGACACAACCAGCGATACCACCAAGTACTTCGATAAATACCGAAGGGTTCGGGTCACACATCTGAAGTACTCTGGTACATACCGAAGTGCCTTGATGTCTGACCCGAACCTCGGCAGCTCGACCTCAAGTTTTCGGATGCGTGATCAGAAAACTACAGAGATCCATATGACCGCAACTTCGGGTCCCATGCACGAGATTTTTTTCTCCGTGAAAAAGATCTACTCGCTAATGTTTTAATGGGGCAGGCCGCCAGATGACGTTACCAGGCGGTGCATCTTCTCACTTTTGAGTCTAGTTTTATACTAGTTCCCATATCAGAAATAAATTAAAATAAATACTGCGAAATCAGCACTTCAAGTACTTTCGGAAGAAGCGATAAAACATTTGAGTGGAGATCCTCAATATCACATTAAATTTTGAAAATCCGCCGGAAGTCTCCGATCGATATTTCAAAGTTTTCTAAGCCACCGCACTGAAAACATAAAGTTCGAACGTATGAACCTAGTTTCGGTATTCCATATCACCCCAACTCACTCGGTTTGTCAAACCAAAATTTCGGTTCGTAAAATCGGAGTTTCGGTTCGTGTAGCCAAACTTCAACGGTAAAGTGAACTGACCACCAAAATTCGGCCGTACGAACCAACTTTTCTGTCACACGAACCGACTTTGCGGTTACACGAACCGAATTTTCGGTCACACGAGCCGAATTTTCTGTCACACGAACCGACTTTGCGGTTACACGAACCGAATTTTCGGTCACACGAACCGAATTTCCTGTCACACGAACCGACTTTGCGGTTACACAAACCGAATTTTCGGTCACAAGAGCCGAATTTTCTATCACACGAACCGACTTTGCGGTTACACAAACCGAATTTTCGGTCACAAGAGCCGAATTTTCTATCACACGAACCGACTTTGTGGTTACACAAACCGAATTTTCGGTCACACGAGCCGAATTTTCTGTCACACGAACCGACTTTGCGGTTACACGAACCGAATTTCCTGTCACACGAACCGACTTTGCGGTTACACAAACCGAATTTTCGGTCACAAGAGCCGAATTTTCTATCACACGAACCGACTTTGCGGTTACACAAACCGAATTTTCGGTCACAAGAGCCGAATTTTCTATCACACGAACCGACTTTGTGGTTACACAAACCGAATTTTCGGTCACACGAACCGAGTTTTCTGTTACACGAGCCGAATTTTCTGTTACACGAGCCGAATTTTCTATCACACGAACCGACTTTGCGGTTACACAAACCGAATTTTCGGTCACACGAACCGAGTTTTCTGTTACACGAGCCGAATTTTCTATCCCACGAACCGACTTTGCGGTTACACAAACCGAATTTTCGGTCACACGAAGCAAATTTCCTGTCACACGAACCGAATTTTCGGTCACACGAGCCGAATTTTCTATCACACGAACCGACTTTGCGGTTACGCGAACCGAATTATCTGTCACACGAACCGAATTTTCTGTTATACGAACCGAAAGTTCAGTTTGACAAACCGATGGTATGGAACACCGGACGTTCGGTTAGTAGGACCGAATTTTTTTTCAGACAGCAGGGACATTTCCCCGCCCTGTTCAACTCCACGGCTCCACGCTTAAGCCTAAACGCCGTGACCAACCCTGGAGATGCGATCCGCGGGGGGGGGGGGGGGGTGTTAGGGGGGCGGCTGAGATAAGAAGAGTCAGAGCCCAAGTCGGAGGATAATGGGCTGGCAAACGAATGGAGTGAAAACGGCGAGTGGATCTGCAGATACTCGCAAGAGCACTCTTACTCGCGGATGCGAAGCGCGATTATGAAACCGCGTAAGTCCCCGCGCTCGCAAGGGGGCCGAGCGCGGTTTTTCTGGGGCATCGCGCGAATCTCGAACCGAAGAGTGATGCCTTGTTTTATTAGCGCAGTTAATTGAATTTAATTAAACACTCTAGCCGGCTCCGCTCCTTGCTTGCCGGGTCAACTCACGATCCGCCCGCGTTAAAAATCGCGCATCTGTGATATAGTTTCAATGGGAGGAACGTGGTTTTTGAATTGTAAGGTAGTGTTTCACCCGCATTAAAAATCGCGCATCTGTGTGTGTAGTTTCAATGGAAGGAACGCGGTTTTTGCATTGTATGGTAGTGTTTTGAACTGATTTGAATGGGGTATCGATGTTTTTTTTGCCTAAAAAGGCAACCTCGCGTCATGCACTCGCATTCTAGGTCACGATCCGGAGTTCTCAAATATCCAGGGAAATGCCGCGTTTTTCTACCGCTCGGACGCGGGAATTTCTCAATTATTCGATTGGTTGAGAGTTGAGATACTGGTTGGGCGTCGCGGTTTGGCATAAATCGATTGATTTGCTATTTAAACCTCACAGAAAAGATAGACTATTAGGGTATTTCGGGGTGTCTACGAAAACAGACTGACCAGAAATCAGCGCTTTTTAAGTGCGTTCCCAAGAAATTCAGTACCTCCTCCACAGAAAAATTCAGTACTTTTTCAGTACCTCCAATTGACGAAATTCGAAAAATTTCAATTTCTCGCTCAAATTGCGACAGATGTGACAAAAAATGGGAAAAATTCCGGACCTTTATGCGGAATTTTCGCATTTTTTCAGTACTTCCGGACCGCCCTTAAAAAATCAGTGCTACTTCCGGACTTGTAGACATCTTATATTTGCAACGAACATCCTGAGGGAACATCCTGATGAAGTTACGTTCCTTCGTCTTGAAGAGGACTTTTCTTTTTTGTTTTTTTAATTATTGGGGAAAAGGGTTTGAAGTTAGAAAATTGGGTAAAGTTTCATGACATGACCCTGAAAAAGTTTCGATTAGAATCGTGAGATAAAAAATGAATTCTTCAAGAAACTTACCTCGTGATCTCTTCCAGAAGTTTGCAAGGGTCGACGGCGTAAAATTTGACTCCAAAATATAACGTGAGGGTGTCTTTTCCTGCAAAATAAAAAGGGACAAAACTTTAATTTAACGATACATTTATTACATGAATCCCCATGTAATACAGTCATGAGCATTTCTGCAGATAAAAATGCTGATTTTGGAGACCATTACAAACACACCAAGCAAAACCAATATTTTTCTGGCGAGAATAATCTAATATTTATGCAAATGGGGTTCGACCCTGCGGAAATATGTGTAGAGCAAAGATTGTCGTACGCTTTTTAAACCAACCCTATCTATTGTACCAAACAAGGTCAGTGCAATCTTACATGAGGAAAAATCGATAATTGGTATTTTATGGATTGATATCATAAGTTTGTATTGGTATCCAAAGGACTACGTGCAAAACGGGCCATTTGGGGCTCGAGGCGGATACCTTTGAGACTTGCCCTATTCATTCACCTAACAATGCCCCATCTTTTCCCAAAGTTTCAAGCCCCCCAAAAACTTTGGGGAGACCCGGCGAGGGGTCAAAGTTAAAAACCGGCAAAATTTTCGCGAATTTATTGCTCAAAAACCAAGAAGTTTTGGAAGACGCGGTTTAAACGAGCGTATTCAGCGTGACGAGAGCTTTCAGAAAATGTATAACATCATAGGGTTTTGTCAACTTCAGCTCGAGTTATCGCCTCCGAAGCGCCGGAACGCTCAGAAAAGACCCCTTATTTTTTCACGTTTGGGCCGATTTAAAAAAAAGCCATTTTTTTATTTTGATGAAAAACTGATATGTTGTTCCTGACTCTCTGTAGCCCCTCTAGCTCTTTACCGCATGCTGGGGAAATGTTTTGGTCGCAAGTTATAAGAGCGGAAAGGAGCGAATGTCGGGAAAATCGGCTATTTTAAACTGCGCGCGGCGACGGATCAAGAGACATGTGGCAACAATGCGAGGTCGGCAGAGGAGTATGATTCGGCGAACTGAGTGGGAGGGGACGTTTTCCCTCCGATCAACGCCGCGCGGGCAGTTTAAAATAGCCGATTTTCCCCACATTCGCTCCTTTCCGCTCTTATAACTCGCGACCAAAACATTTCCCCAGCATGCGGTAAAGAGCTAGAGGGGCTACAGAGAGTCAGGAACAACATATCAGTTTTTCATCAAAATAAAAAAATGGCTTTTTTTTTAAATCGGCCCAAACGTGAAAAAATAAGGGGTCTTTTTTGAGCGTTCCGGCGCTTCGGAGGCGATAACTCGAGCTGAAGTTGACCAAACCCTATGATGTTATACATTTTCTGAAAGCTCTCGTCACGCTGAATACGCTCGTTTAAACCGCGTTTTCCAAAACTTCTTGGTTTTTGAGTAATAAATTCGCGAAAATTTCGCCGGTTTTTAACTTTGACCCCCCGCCGGGTCTTCCCAAAATTTTTGGGGGGCTTGAAACTTTGGGAAAAGATGGGCATTGTTAGGTGAATGAATAGGGCAAGTCTCAAAGGTATCCGCCCCGAGCCCCAAATGGCCCGTTTTGCACGTAGTCCTTTCATTTTTTTCTCAAGTCGGTTTTGCGAACTTGAGGTTGTTTGAAGAACATTCGTCGTAGTAATGACATCAGTATCGCGATTTTAATTTTTACTGAGCTACAGTCCTCGGCCCCGTGGCAGATGACAAAAGCCCAAGTCACACTATCAAAAAATTCCATCAAAATATCAAGGTCAGGTGTTTTGATTGGCTTATTCGATGACTTGGACCAATCACAGCACTTGAACTTGACATTTTGATGGAGTAATTTGATAGTGTGACACAGGCTATTGGAACTTTCCCCTTCTATGATCTTAGTCGCTTGATTCAGGTGCGAACTCTAATTTTAATGAAGGAGAGACGGTGAGGAGAGTGTAAAAAAGTAAAGATAGACAGGGTCATTGATTGATAAATATAAATTTGCGCGTGTGAAGTACACATTGCAGTCATAACAAAAGGAAACAGGGAGAAAAAATGGGTTAAAAAATTGGAAAATTGTTAGTTTTTGTCGAGAAGATTTTTTAGTGCCTTTCGTGGAAAGATATGCGAACACCAAGCTTTCCCGGAGAAAGAAAAAATGTGACATTCGCATTGACGCAGAGGAATACCGTATATATTTCTCTCATTTTTTTGGATGATGAGGGTTTTCTTGTTAACCTTGAAATTCTTCGAATTTGAATTTTTATCCTTAAATCGCCTCGGCGAACTTGAAAGTTAGATGCTGATCGCATTCAGATATCTGCTGGTGTGTATTGACAAAGGTCACTGTTTTCTCGTGAAAAATGATATTAACAGCAACCGTGATTTGTGTGCTGGCTCAGATTCTCACAACAACAGCGCTTGTAAGTTAAATTCACGTCAATCCTCCGGCCTACCGTTCTTGTAAAATATCTTGTCTTTTGAGCGGCTCGGCATCAAATGGACGTATTTCTGCCAAACGGAGCTATGTGCATTATGACGTGAGCCCTGATATGCATATATTCTTATGGGCCTTAGGGCTCATGTCGTAATGCACAAAGTTCCGTTTGGCAGGATTACGTCCAAATTAGGTTGCCTGTACAGCTATCAACCCTCTCCACTCAGATATATATTCAATGGTAGTTGCAGAATTGATGTTTGATGATTTTACATCATAGATCAGCTAAGAAAAATGAGATCACGCCAAGCCTCCACGCCCAGGATAAACGCCGTTCATAAAAAACAAGGCGTAGGAACTTCCTACGCTGTGTTTTTGTGTGATCTACGCCAGAAGTTCATCTCTGTTGCCTCTGAAATCTCCCGGTCCGCTGTTTTATCGGCCATGCTTGACACCCGTAGGTTACCATGCTCTTGACAATCGCATTGCAGATCCTATAGAACTTTTCTAAAACTTCTAAGACTTCTAAGACTTTTGAACATTTTCAATAAATGTTACATCTCTACCTGAATATTTCATTAATAATTTTTCCTCTGATATCATGCAAAAATCGGAAGAATTTGGACAGAAATCGGACAGGTCCGTCCTTGTAAAAACGAGATTGTTTGGATCAATTTTGCAACCTTGGAATGAAGTTACGTTCCTCGTCCGGGAAACGACTCAATATTAACGTATCCCAGTGGCGAGGCATGAGCGATCGATTATCGATAGCCCTCCCATTTGAAGCTATAGTAAAGAATCGATTGATAACGTGTTCGTTGCGAAAACCCTGTTCATAGATCCTTTTCTTCAGGTCTAAAAGGCAGACCAAACTATATGTCGCAGGAAAGATAGTTAAACCAGGCATTTTGTCAAATGACTAGGCCAATGGTCAAATATTCTTACGTAGATTAAGATTCTGATTCTTTTCATAATTTTATACAAATTGATTCTTTCTTCTGCAAGAAATGAATTCTATGATGTAAAAATACTATGCATCATGCAATGGTATCTTTAACGATTTTTAGCTAATGAGGGAGTATTTATCTTGAAATTTTATGCAAGTCATAAGATACAGAATTTTTAAAATTTTAAAATTTAAATATAAGAGAAGCGTTTAAGAAGGAAGGAACGAGAAGAGTTTGTAGATTTGACGAGTCATTTTTTCCAAAACATCGAAAACTCGAGAGCTTTCCATCTTAATTTACAAAATATTCTAAACTTTCAAAATTTGACTATCTGCCTACGCATTTGATTAAATGCCTGATTATACTAGATTTCTGCGACATATACATCGCAAAGCACGCCACTCCAGTGGTGTATCTTAACAATACACATCTGACACTAGTATTTTGGTTTCTAGCATCCATTACATCCGTATTTGATCCGCGAGGGTGACGTAGAGAATGATAACGAGACTCCCAGATCTGTGCCAAATCTCCCTCGAAGGGAGTTCCTCAGAGCGGTGAACCAGGACAAGTGCAGCCGTATCTACGCCAACAAATTCTACAGATTCGCGGCCCAGTTGCATTGTCAAGCTACGCTTGACGCCTGGACCAATCAGCCACCGGCCAATCAGATCAGTTGCTCTAACGCCAGCGCCCCGCAATGCGAGCCAACAACGTTCTGGAGCATCTGGCGGACAGAGAGGTGTAGCTTCCTATGCCAGGCCGCTGAAGGCGGTACCGAAAGGGTCTTCGTTTCGAATCTCAAGAGGTCATCATCATCATTATCATCATCACCACCGTCGTCATCATCATCATCACCATCGTCATCATCATCATCATTACTGAGACGCATGTCCCGGTCTCGCAGTAGACGCGGGGATGATACGGGTTCGGGCTCGCCGGTAAAAATCTGGCGGCAATGAGATACGGTGTCGGGGTGTCCCAAAGTTAAACGCGGACATACATTTTCAGAATACTTTTTAGAATCAAAGTAAATTTTTTTCCCTATTGAGTTTTCCCAAAAAATTCCACCCTTGAGAGTTACAGCTTTCAAAGTTGGGCCAAAAGCCGTTGTTCTTGATTTTTATGGGTGAAAATGCAAGATCATTGGCATGTTTATATTCTGATGCACGCTGAACACATTTCGGACCTCAAAAGAGCCGAAATCTTACCTCGAGGGAGGTTTTGGAGGAGGAGCTGAAAGTCTGAAGGGGTAATTTTTTGGGAACTCGGTATAAGACGAAAAAAAGTCTTATTTTGATCCAAAAAATCAATTCTCTAAAAATTTGCGTTTATCTTTGGGATACCCTGTGTAGCTCATTTCGAAGTCGATGGGACATCGGAGGAACCCGAATTTTATGAACGCGAAGTGAACTTCGTTCCATGAGAACATACGCCACTTTGAAAAAATAGTAGATTCCGCTTCGAATTCTGATCACTTGTGGGTTCTTCGGGCGCTGTGCTCCGTAGTGAGATATGCGCCATTGCACCATAGCACTCTGCATGACAGTGAAATTTTGTAATAGCTCAAGGGTCGTTTTCATAATCGTTCCATATACACACTGGGAAAAAAACACATTGGATCTAGAGTCCAGACTCTGGAAAACATTGACAAGAAAAATGACTCTAGATTCAATCAGATTTAAGCTTAAATCAAAAGGGAATCCGCTCAAATTAAGAGGCTTGGTTCTTGATTTAAGCTTAAATCTGATTGAATCAAGAGTTTTTTTTCTGGTCGATGTTTTTAAGAGTCTGGACTCTAGATTCAATGTGTTCTTTTTCCAGCGAGGGCAGTATCTAGACCCTATGAACTAAGATACCTTTGCAAAATGTAAGAAATATTTAAGGAAACCGATGTGTTTATTTCGGATGTTTCGTCGCTCATCTGACGTAAGGGCGTATACCTATTTCCACATGATCCCTGGAAAACGTAAAGTTATACGGAGAACAGAGCTTATGCGGAAATTGACAATAGCCATTACGTCAGAGGAAAGACGATTTGTCCGAGGAAACAAACGCTTCGTATTCCCTATTTCTTCCCTCTTATGAAACTGTCTCTAATAATTCAATTTTTGAGAGGAAAAAATTATTTAAATTAGATTCGTAAAACAAATTCTCTGCCTAACGAACATCAGCCCGGCTAGCTCAGTCGGTAGAGCACGAGACTCTTAATCTCGGGGTCGTGGGTTCGAGCCCCACGTTGGGCGCTGAAATTTTGGGAGATTAGGTCGTGTCAGAGTTACTTGACTTTGTAAAAAATTCCAAAAATCCATCGACCGAATTCATCATTCACAAGTATATTTCGTTTTCATTCCGTTTTTAAGAGGAATGAAAACTAAGATAAGTTTCTACTTTCAAACTTATTTTACAAATCTGATGTAAAAAGAAAGAAGAATTGATGTGTAATGAGAGACAAAAATACAATTACTATTTTACCTTCCTGGAACTCGCATTCGAAGTTCTTTCAGAATACCTTAATGTATCGAAAATGTTGTAAATAAAGGCGTGAGCTGTCGATTAATTAAATAATACCGTAAGAGGCAATTCCATTAAACCTTTCAATAGTTAGAAAAACATTGAAAGTAATCATTTAACCACCTCGCTAATAATTTACAGCTAAGATATGTTTGCAGTCAAGGATCCACATTGTCACAACTATATGTATCACATTCACTATCAGCCGGATAAAATTGTTCACGTCCCGTGTTACCACTGTTGAAATTCTGAATTTAGTTTTCTTACTTTATCTTCTTTTTTTTAAGCTGAAATGTTGTGCTGCCAGAATTGAAATATATTTTCTCGGTTCTGGCTAATGTTGACTTACAAAATCCAAATGGTTGGTTTAATGAGAGAGCTTCCAACAGGAGCATTTATACTAACCAACTCCTAGAACTGGGAGCGATAACTATTTTAAACACATCGGTCAAGGGGTTGCCTGCGCAAAATTTTGAAGGCAATTTCTGCACACGCGTTAGACACATATTAGACGCAGAAATGAAATTTACAGCCAAATGCCATCTGACTATGATTTCTTGCTAAGAAATTTTCAAAATCCCAATAATCATGGAACGAACGTGGGAAGTCAACTAGTAGTCTGGCAAAATTGGATACTATGGGGAAAAGAAAAAGAAAAAAAGAAATTATTCACGACCGAATCTGCATGCGATAGATTTACTTCTCACAGCAGAATCAAAATCAGAGTGGATATTCAATTCCAGCTGAACGTTGCCAAATCCCTGCCAAAAATCACATTTTCCAAAAAACCTCGAATTTCCCAGTTTCGGCAGCTACAGTGGCATGAGAGGTCCACTAGTTTTCTAGCGAAATTGGATGCTATAAAAAAAATGAAGAGAAAATATACGTAGGACTGAATTTGAGTGCGATGGATGCACTTCGTGCAGCAGAATCAGAATTACAGTGAACATTCAATTTCAGCTGAACGTTGCCAAATCCCTTCCAAAAATCAAATTTTCCAAAAAACCTCGAATTTTCCCGTTTCGGCAGCTACGGTGGCTCCGTTTCTTTATCGCACAAAGTTAAGACAAACGATGGCTCCAACCTCTTTTGCGCTTCCTTTAATCTCCATCCCTCAACCCCCTCCCCACCCCTCCCCCGCCCCGCCGCGGCTCTTTGAACTCCCGCGGGAGGGAAGGCTCCCGTCTTAATTGCCGGCGAAGGAAAACAAGGGAGTTCTCTGTCGTGTGCATTGGATACGCGAGTTTATTAGCCGCCCCCGTGCCAAATTTCCCGCCGGCGATGTTGCCGGATTTGGATGCAAAATCGTGTATCCTGCCAGGCTACGAAAAAACGTCGTATGAGCCTCCAGGTGTTGCCAAATTTCCTTTGATAAAACACGAATTTCCTGGTAAATTAATGAATATTTTCCTTTCAATTATTCAAATAATTTTGCTCGCAATTCCACCTGAAGTTCCTGAAAATATCAAGCAGAAATATTCACAACTTTCCTCAAAAAGGAAGATTTTATTGAAGGGAATTTGGCAACTCTCAAATGTTCATACGGCGTTCTTCCTTAGTAGGACAGTTTTTTTTTTTTTTTTTTTTTTAAAAAGAAATTTTATTTAAATATATCGTAACTACTACAAGTGTTTCTTGTATCTATCTACGTGGCTTAAAACTAAAACTTAACAAACTGCATTAATTTTATATGTTAACGTTAGATAATACTATGAGTAGGACAGTATCTGCACGGAGGAAGGAGCAGTTCTGAGCGAGCCGGCAAGGGTAAGAAACGATCTGGGGCCGGTGCTCAAGCCAATGGAACTGGAAGATGAACAAGGAATAAATTTATTATGAGAGAGAGGGAAAACTACAATAATGGGTCTGCTGCACACAAGAGGTACATCTGTGCGAGTACACTATTGAGAAGTAAAATTTTACGAATAAGATAACCCTGAGCACATCAGGAATGTTTAAAATCTACTTCTCAATGGGTCACCTCACCTTGTGTTTCTCTCGTGGTATTCTGATTCTGAGGGTACGAGGTGAGTAGACGTGGTGTTTTTTCGCATGTTTTTGTAGCCTAAGTCCCGGACAAGCCCGCTTTTAAGAAGTCCAGACACTCGAGGGAATTTCAAACGCCCTGGAATGGCAGGAAAATGATAGAATTGATGGATCACGGCAGTGAAATCTCCTCTCATTTTCCAATGATGTCCCTTAAAATAAAACGTACTTCGATGTGGAATTGTTGCTTGTTTACTACGGATAACACGAGTGAGATTAGGTTATTTAATTCTTCAGATATAGTACCAAATTTCCTATTGTTTTTTATAAACGAGGAGTAGATAGACATTAGGGTGGCCCTTATTTTCGACTTTTCGGAAATTTAAAGTGCGGAACCCTGCAAATGGTTCCTTTTGGTGAGGAAATAACGGGGAAAAAATGAAATTGAAGAAAACAAATTTTTAAATGGCGCCTCAAAGAGCCTAAAGTTGCGAGCGTAGCGTGCAAAGTCGCGTTTTTCCGTCATTTCGCGAATTTTTTTCTCCCCTTTTAAATGTTGCTACGGCTTTGAAATTTTCTAAAATGGCACACTCCCTAGTGTACTTTACGAGAAAAATCATAAAATTTACCGCGCCACTTTTAAAATGCCCCCTCTCTCCCTCCAAAGTGGCCACATCGTGCGATTTTCCCTAACAATCTCCCCGCAAGGTGTGTCCTTTTTCTACCTTTGAATTGTTCCCACGGCTTTGAAATTTTCTGAAGTAGCACATATTTTAGAGTACTTTACGAGAAAAATAGCAAAATTTACCGCGCCAATTTTAAAATGCCCCCTTTCCCCCTCCAAAGTTGCCACATCGCGCGATTTCGTCGATTGTTCGTAACATTCTCCCAGCACGGTTTGCCGGAACGAGTTTAAATTTTTTGAAGAGTCAATAGCAAAAATTCTTCAGATTCTAGAAGCAGAGTGTCTACCGAGTCATCTAAGCCAAAAAGAAAACGATTCTGTTCAGCTGCTGGAAAACAAAGTCGATTTAAAGGTATATCGGGGCTAACATGCGCAAATTACCGGTGTAAAGTTCCGTTCTATTATTGAAAAGAAACGTCCTTCATACTTAAAATGCCTGAGGGTTTCTCAGATATTGTTGTTAAAAGTACTCGAACACTGATACCACCAACATCAGGCATATCGTAAACGTTGGTGGCCTAAAACTACCCCTCGGAGCTGAAGATTGCTTAAATTTTAATTCCATGAAGCTCTCCAAAAAAAGACCGGTTTTTTGGGCAGTCAATAAATTGGGCCGTCGAACGGAGTTTGAAATGGAAGCTTAAAATGACCTAAAGCTCACAGAAAAATTTCAAGATAAGGTAAGGACGGAGACAAGGAACAGTTTTCGAGTTATCGGGTTACTTTGGGGGGGGGGGGGCAATGGGACCAAAATCCAATCTAATATTTGCTGTTATCTTGTTAAAATGATGTTGCCATGGGCTTCTCATCGTTTTGCAAATGTGTTCAACAAATCGATACTTCATTATTTTAACACGTATAATTGAAATTCTATGTCAAGGAGTCGATGTTATGATTCGTTAGCGATTTTACACTAAAAATCGGTGGTTTTCCGGGATTCAAATTCGCTATTATCGATTTACGTAAGAGATAGTAATCCGTATGAGATCAGAAAAATCGTAACCCGGTAACTCGGAAACCGTTCCTACGCTCATCTTGAAATTTTTCTGTGAGCTTGAGGTCATTTTAAGTTTTTAACAAGATAACAGCAAATATTAGATTGGATTTTGGTCCCATTGCCCCCCCCCCCCCAAAGTAACCCGATAACTCGAAAACTGTTCCTTGTCTCCGTCCTTACCTTATCTTGAAATTTTTCTGTGAGCTTTAGGTCATTTTAAGCTTCCATTTCAAACTCCGTTCGACGGCCCAATTTATTGACTGCCCAAAAAACCGGTCTTTTTTTGGAGAGCTTCATGGAATTAAAATTTAAGCAATCTTCAGCTCCGAGGGGTAGTTTTAGGCCACCAACGTTTACGATATGCCTGATGTTGGTGGTATCAGTGTTCGAGTACTTTTAACAACAATATCTGAGAAACCCTCAGGCATTTTAAGTATGAAGGACGTTTCTTTTCAATAATAGAACGGAACTTTACACCGGTAATTTGCGCATGTTAGCCCCGATATACCTTTAAATCGACTTTGTTTTCCAGCAGCTGAACAGAATCGTTTTCTTTTTGGCTTAGATGACTCGGTAGACACTCTGCTTCTAGAATCTGAAGAATTTTTGCTATTGACTCTTCAAAAAATTTAAACTCGTTCCGGCAAACCGTGCTGGGAGAATGTTACGAACAATCGACGAAATCGCGCGATGTGGCAACTTTGGAGGGGGAAAGGGGGCATTTTAAAATTGGCGCGGTAAATTTTGCTATTTTTCTCGTAAAGTACTCTAAAATATGTGCTACTTCAGAAAATTTCAAAGCCGTGGGAACAATTCAAAGGTAGAAAAAGGACACACCTTGCGGGGAGATTGTTAGGGAAAATCGCACGATGTGGCCACTTTGGAGGGAGAGAGGGGGCATTTTAAAAGTGGCGCGGTAAATTTTATGATTTTTCTCGTAAAGTACACTAGGGAGTGTGCCATTTTAGAAAATTTCAAAGCCGTAGCAACATTTAAAAGGGGAGAAAAAAATTCGCGAAATGACGGAAAAACGCGACTTTGCACGCTACGCTCGCAACTTTAGGCTCTTTGAGGCGCCATTTAAAAATTTGTTTTCTTCAATTTCATTTTTTCCCCGTTATTTCCTCACCAAAAGGAACCATTTGCAGGGTTCCGCACTTTAAATTTCCGAAAAGTCGAAAATAAGGGCCACCCTAATAGACATTATCGTCACCTTACGGCCAAAGTATCACAAACGCCATGCGACATTTAAAAATTTCAGCCGCAATTTCATTTTTTTTACAGAGAAATTGTTAAATGAATCAGTCGGAAAATTTCACTGAACTTCCTTTGTGCTGCGATAAAATTCAGTGAAATTTTCTGACAGATTCAACCAACAATTTCTCCGTAAAAAAATAAAATGGCGGCGGAAATTTCCGAACCTCGCATGGCGCTTGTGATCACTTCTGATTGATGCCGAATGACATCATTCGGTTAGCCGCAAAACCGGGGCGTCATACATTTGCGGAAAGGTTGCTCTTTTTAAAATTGCGTATTTTTCAGATTTTGAGTTAATTTTCCGCGTTTTCAATGTGCGCATCGTGTTTTATGCGTCACTCACCATCGGAAAAATGCACTGGCAAGTCAAAATTCGCTCATGGCTCAGTGATTCATCGCAAATCTGAAATCTGGGACACGAGCGAGCGCACTTTGGATCGCGTTAAATAAAAAGGAACCAAGCCAAATCAGCTATTGCCAAAAATCGGGTAATTTATTTTTTGACACGACAACGATTGTGCGGATTTTTGTGCACATTTCAGAGAATTTTCTGCATAACACGAAGCAAGTTCCCAAAAATTACCAAAGAAATCCTCACAAACGTTCTCTTGTAAAATATTGAATTGCTCAGTTAAATTCAGCAATAGCTGATGTGGCTTGGTTCGTTTTTGCTAAACGCGGTCCACTTGCAACTTTTTAATAATTGAGACAGTTTTCGGTAGGGCGTACGAGGCTTGCAATGCTGCTAAAATTGTGCAAATTTTTATAGCGTTCGTGGTAGTTGGAATTCATTCACAGTCGACTTACTTCCTTTCAATAAGTAGTAAGAAAAAACTCTGAGCAGAAGGAACAATTCTTATCGGAACTGTCGGATAAGTTACTTACAACTATAGAACTACATTGCACAATCTTAGCAGCTTTGGAGGTCTCATACGCCCTTTTACCGAAAAATGCCTCAATTTTTAAAAAGTTGCAATTGGACCGCGTTTAGCAGAAAGGAACCAAGCCACACTAGCTGTTGCTTTTAATGTATTCTTTCATTGTCCTATCTTTTAATTTTTTGTACTACCCTTTCGTGACCCTACTTTTTAAATTTTTTAAATTCTGTACTACACTATTTTGACCTCTTCTCTGAGGTAATAATGTCTTAGATGTTAAAGCACCAAATATACGTATTTACCAACCAACCAGCCGTACGTATCTGGTGTGGTATCACGCAAAAATGAAGGAAAACATTAGCCTCTCGCTTGTCTCATATACTGACGTTCAGAAATTGAGGTATTGTACTCCCATAGTTGTATACGCAATAGCGGAAATTCGGAGTAGGTATGTGGGTATGTGTCCAATATAGTCAAGACCACACATTCCGGTTGACACACACACATTTGGTTGTTCTACACATTGAAGAAGAGAACCTTAAGGTGATTCGACGGACGCCATTTCTTGTGTCAGAACGACGTGCGATACATCGCATCGATTCGTTATTATTTTCGTTCATAATTTTAGCCACTTGTCATTTTTCTCGAATTTTGAGATATCACCTCTGTTTTCATGAGACTAAAGAATTCAAGTGCCAAATTTGACGAAGAAATTCAACGTAATTAAGGCAGGGTTTTTTATGGGGAAAATATCGCATTCGAGTGTAGTTCCGATATCAGTATCGAATGCGATATTTTTCCCCTAAAAAAACCATGCCTTTAATACGTTGAATTTTTTTGTCTTTAACTGGGGTATTTAATACTTTACAAGAGAACTTTTGTGCGGGTTCATTTGAAAATTTTAAGGAGCTTGTCTCGTATTATGCAGAAAATTCACTGAAATCTGCGCAAAAATCCGCCCGATCGTTTTCATGTAAAAAATTATATTGACCAGGTTCCTTTCTGCTAAACGGAATCCATTCGAAGGAGATCCACCCTTGATAGAATGAATTCGCGGTTTGGCAACAGGCCCGAAGTTCGCCGGTTAGCTCGGGGGATATGGCCGGTGCCGCGCCGCGTCGCGCCGCCGTCGCAAAGCTGATGAACACTCTGACATATTATCTTGCTAATGTACCAGGCAGCTTCCATCTCGCTGCCCCCTCCCCCCTCGTCCTCACCACCCCCGCCCGCGTGACAAATTATCTTTCAACATCTCACCCTCCGCCCCCACCCACCCCCGCCTCGCCGCGGGAAATTGTATTACTATTACGCGTATTGTAAACCCGAGTACGAACCAACCCCCAGAGCGGGGCGCACACGCGGCGCGGCTATGTTTCGCGGGAAAATGGGCCACCAAACCATGAACGAATTTTGACTTGTGAATACATTTTGCGGAAGTTAAATGACGCTTAAAACACCAGGGTGTCTACTAAAACAGGCTGGCCAAAAATCAGAACTTTTACAGTACTTTTTCAGTGCATTCCAAAGAAATTCAGTACCTCCTCAACAGAAAACTTCAGTTCTTTTTCAGTACCTCCAATTGATGAAATTCGAAAAATGTATACAATGTGAATTTCTCTCTCAAATTGCGAAAAAAATGAAAAAAATGTGGACCTTATGCGGAATTTCCGCACTCAGTGCTTCCGGACCGCCCTTAAAAAATCAGTGCTTTTTTCGGACTTGTAGACACCCTAAACACGATGCGCACCTTAAAAACGCGTAGTCTACATTAGTCTATAAGAACCAACCTATTCAACCAAGAGGATCGCTCGTGTTTCTTCTGTCATCTTTGTCTACGACTTGGTCTATCAAATTCAAGAATCGACCCGCAGTATTTAGTACTAACTGCGTGGAAGAAGATAACTCTGGTTTCAGGTCTCAAATTTTCAGACTTTTACCCTGCTAGCGTCGCGTGTCGTTGTCGCGCGAACGGTGTGATGAGTTTATTTCATTATCGGCCTTAATGTTCCCCGTGAACTAACCCAAATCCCGCATTACGATTTGATTAAATTTGATTTACAGCACGCAGTTTTTACACCTCCCGCCTTCCGTCCCTCGTGGACTGAAAAAGCTTCGTTCTGAAGCCACGAATCTTTTGCGGTGATACGCTCCAAAATTAAAAAATCGGATTCTTTAGGAATTTTAAAAAAATATTCTTGTATAATATCTATCTATGAAAATGATGCCTGGTCGAAAAATGAGTGTTCGTCATGAAAAACATTTTTAAACAACAGAAAGATGTTACATGCTCAATAAACTTATAAAACTAGTATTTTAAGCTCTACATGTGGCAGAGTAAAACTTTAAATAGCTTATCCTCGGATTGACACAATCTCTCGTCTCGTTTTCATAAACAAATGATAAATTTTGCTGTTTAAGCTATTTCAGCTGAAATAGATTGGACGAATTTTGAAGGGTACTCGATTTCGAAAATTTGAGACTTACAGCTCCCTTCGCTATCACAGCAGCGTGGTCCCGCTATTCGGCGCATTTGAAATTCTTTTTAATCTTTGGAATTTTTAAAAGCAGGCCTATTCTGTAATTTGGCTCGAGGAATACGCAATAATTCACCACGTAATCCATTCAGCTGGCACAGTCATACAGTATTAAATGAAAAACAGAAGGCTTAATGATCCATTAGTTTGGTTTCAAACATATTTCTATTAAAATTAATTTCATTATCCTTACCTCTCAGCTGTTTGACGACCCGCTTTGCATTATCAAGCCAATGCTGAAACAAATAAAAAAAATCATATTAGGGCTACACTAACACAATGAAATATTTGTAAGCACTATTTTTACACTTTCTTCTGAAATGCATCTTTTAGAAGTGGCATATTTTTGTGCTGCTTTTAAAGGACAGTCAATAACGGAGCCACGTTGCGTCACCTCTCCTCTATATTCCGGAAACTGAATGATATAGATTTTCTTTTGATGAGATCATTATCATCATTCTCAACCAACATGTGTACCCGCTGGTGAACTCTGATAAAGGAAGGAGCAAGCTTGTTTGGCTGTCATCGCCGAATACGTTTCATCGTTTAACGAAAACTTTTGACGCATAACGAGCAATTTTTGTGTCCCCAAAAATGATAATAATATTATTTTCAGAGTAGACATGAGTTTTGTAATGATGAAGTGAATGAGTTTTTTATTTATAAAATTGGTCAGTCCCTTCGAAAACTGTGGAACATTAGTTATAAACTGAAACGTACCGTTCATTCAGCAGATAATCTAGAGGTAACATCGATGAAGTTTTCACGAATTAAATCGCAGATCCTCCCCTGTAGGGCATAGGTGTAGCTAGGGGTGTCCAAAGGGTCCTGCTTCCCACTTCAAAATTT
Source organism: Bemisia tabaci (assembly GCF_918797505.1). Lineage (NCBI taxonomy): Eukaryota > Metazoa > Arthropoda > Insecta > Hemiptera > Aleyrodidae > Bemisia > Bemisia tabaci. Next base: position 3,592,352 of record NC_092802.1, read on the forward strand.
TGGATGGGAGAAAAAATCTAAAAAATCCGTAGAATCCAAATATTTGAAAGTATTTGAAGCTAAAAATGCATACAACAGCGTAACTTTTGTGCATAAGTGAATGGAAAATTTGCATTACGAAAGTCTCAAAATGCATTCAAATAGAGCTGAAGTTTCAAAATTTTCCGGGGTAACAGAAAATCTGTTGAATCTATCAATCCGAAAGTATTTTGTCACAAAAATGCAGAAAAAAAACGTAATTTTTGTGCAGGATAGAATGGAGAGTTTGCCTTTTGATAGCCTCAAAGTAAGTCCAAGTGGAATTAAATTTTAAAAATTGCCGAGAGAGGCCCCCAAACCCCTCTACATAGGGGTATTCCATACCTTCCGGAGTTAGGGGGACAAGGGCTTCCCCAGCAAAATAACCTAGCTACACCTGTGCAGCACAAGATAATCGACTTTTTAAACGACTCGGATATTTGCGATGAAACAGTGCGCGAATCTCTTGACTTTTTCATACTTGGCACTAACAGCATCAATCTCTTTTTGCACCACAAGAGTAGAAGAGCCATACTATCTCGACCCCCGACATCTAGTGCCATTCTGCCATTTATTCCTCACCCCGGGTTCCAGCGAAGGCCTAGCCCTTCGCTTCATCAACGACATAATGATCTCCGAAACCCCCAAAATGTGTGACGTCATTGGCTTCAAAAACGACTCCAGGCCCAAAGACCCGACGCCGAAATTCGACGTCATATGCATTAAACTGAACTCTGTCCGTCCAGCCGCGATAATCGGAATACAGCCGCTGAGGTTCGAGTCTACGTCACGCAAGATCACCCAGTACGAAGTGGCGGATCACTACGTTGAACAACTGGAAGGTAAGTCCGGTAAACAAAAGGGATTTACGCGTTACCTTAAGCTTATTTACCGTTCATAATACTCACTGCAATGAGTATTTTTACGGAACTTTGAATTTTCCTGGCCCCCTCTAAGTTGGCAGATCTCTTTTAAGTAAGTACACTGGAAAAAAAACACATTGGATGTAGAGTCCAGACTCTTAAAAACATCGACAAGAAAACATACTCTTGATTCAGTCAGATTAAAGCTTAAATAAAGAACCAAGCCTCTTAATTTGAGCGGATTTCCTTTTGATTTGAGCTTAAACCATCTTGAATCAAGAGTCCTTTTTCCTGTCAATGTTTTCAAGAGTCGGGACTCTAGATCCAATGTGTTTTTTTTCCAGTGTACCTGCTGTTTGATTTCAAAAATATGTTACATCTTAGTAGCATAACATGTAGAATTTTCAAGAAAACGAAAACGTTTGACAAGCCAAAAATGACATTTTAGGTAAAGTTATTGCTTCAATGAAGGGACATGGAGGACAAGGTGCATAAGTGCAGTTTTTGCTACGTCAAGAAATATGTGTTTCAAGTTTCAAAATTACGTGGAACCTTACGGCGAAAAAGAAGTTTAAACTTACTTTTTGAAGCTTTAAAGTTGGATTTTAGTTGTAAAATTACTACACAATGTACTTCAGGACAAGTTTTGGTTGAAATCATTAATATCTCACTTTTTCCGGAAACTGCATTTATGCTCCTTGTTCTCCAAGTCCCTCAATGCTTTTCGGACTCGCATGTTCATCATCAAAAGTTAGAAAGAAGCATCAGCATCTTACTGCAATATTTTTCTCGTGGATTGATGTTTTACTTGTAACTTGCGATGGGAGGCAAATGTTCAACAATGAGCTGAATTGATAGACTTGCCCATGAACAGAATGATATTTACGTTCAATTATTTGGTTCTTAATACAGATGGAGACTTCAAATGAGAGGCTTGGCGTACAAGGCGCATAAGTGCAGTTTTTAAAAAAAATTGAGATATTCATGAACTCAACTGAAACTACTTGGAAAGGATATTCTGTAAAAAATTTAAAACTAAAATCCAACTTTAAAACATCGAAAAGTGAGTTTAAACTTCTTTTCCGTCATTAAACTCCATGTAATTTTGAAACATTAAACACGCATTTCTTGAAACAGCAATAACTGCACTTATGCGCGCCTTGTCCTCCAAGCTTCTCAAATCTTTTAATTAGAGAGTTCATAAGCGCTTAACAGTATATAAGTCATAATAAAAAAATATTTAGAAAATGTTAAAAAAAAAAAAAAAAAAAAAAAAAAAAAAAAAAAAAAGTTTCACGAAAATGGTGACAGTCCTGTATAGGAAACACATAATAAATCATTTTACGATGCAAAAATGGGATTTTGTATTTAAATTAATTATTTTATGAAATCTGAAATTTTCAGGATTTGAAAAGTTGGATTGGGAAAAACGCCTCCTAGCTTTCAGGAACCTGGTTCCAGTATTGTCGATTCTCGTGTCACATTTCGAACCAGACCGAATGGACAGACTTGTGAAGCATTCGAAGATGTTAGATACGTGGAGTTACGATCATCTGTACAAGGGTTTCGCTGTGACCACCATGTATCTGGATAAGTGCCGTGAGCGCGTGCAAAGGGACAGTGACGTCATGAGGGACAATTTGGACAAATGGTGTCACTTTTTTACATACGCTAATTCGTATCGAGTCGGAGAAATTCCAGCCTGGACCAAAACCGACGACGCCATGAAATCTGCGTATTCGAGGTTGGATCCTCGCAAGTACACCGAGGAGGAGATAAAATTGCATAATGAAACTTTGAAGGCGTTTGAGACTACGCTCGCTGATTACAAGAAAGCGGTTGAAGAGGGGCGGTGGAAACCCGGGCAGTTGAAGTGAGGTACGAGAAAGGAGACACAGAAAAGAGTGAAAGACTAAGTGCTACTGGAACTGGAGCTACTGAGTTACTTCAGTGGCAACGGCAAATGTTTCCCAGAGAATTTTTTGTAAATTAATTCGTAGAATAAATATGTCTTTAATTTTTTTACTAATTATTTATAATTATTCTCCTACGGTCCGTGTAAAATTTGAGGAAGCATTAATTTACTGAAACGTGGTAGGGCTCAAGCCCTGTAAAATACTGATGAATAAAACAAAGCCTTGCAATGAAAGAAAAATGATAGGAAGATAATGAAATAAAAAATTCACCGTTGATTTTACTGCTTTTGACAAATGGAGCCGACTTTTTATACTGGACGACTTTTGGAATATGATCCACAAAAAGTATGCTCTAAATACTCCGAATTTTGAAAAATGGTCGGACACTTGACTGCATTCCTCAACTGTGTTGTCAGCGTCGACAATTGATCAATACTGATAAAACATGTCTAATCACCAATACACGGTTGACATGTAATTGCACGTCACTGACACGGCCATTCTGAAAATATTGGAGGAAAGTTAGTTTACTCTTTCTTCTTAGATTCTAGCCCAGTTGACAAGGTAAACATGTATGATGTGTAAGGTTTTATTGAACGGACAATTCATCAGTCTTTATTTACACCTGAAACCAAATAGTGGATGTAGTAGTTAATACCCATTGGTGATACATCTATGAAGTTCTCCAACATTTCCAAATTAATCCCTCTTAAAACTATGGAACTTATGTCAAACTTCATACTCCAAACCGGTGATTCGTTCAGAAGATAATGCAGATGCATTACCCGTGAGATCTTCACGCAGCAATGGAATAATGGACAAGGTGCGACTTTCAGCATTATGATTTGTGTTCTCATCAAAATTTTACGTAGAACATAATCTGTGCGATCAAAATTACTGACAGTAACGTTTTTTTTATGAATGAATTCAAAATTCCCGCTCATAGAAAAAAAAAATAATACACTTGACTTAAATCGCACACTGAGCGTTGCCAAGACAGTATTTGCGGTATGAAAATATGACAAACTCCATTACGCCGCTTTGGCTCAGCTATTGCTCGCAGTTTACGCTATGAAAAAGACAGGGCGGGTTAAGAACTCTGCTCATTAAGGAGATTGCCAAAACCGTTGTAGAGGGCGATTTCATTCGAGTAGACTCTAGTTTTTCTTGTGAGCGGGAAATGCAAACTTTTATGACCAATGCTAAATAAAAGTGTTATTATCATAGTTTGGGGTTATTATGTCAGTTATTTCCATTCTAAGAACTGTATTTCACGAGAAATTTTGAAAATGGTACATAAATCAGAATGCTTAAATTCGTACCTTGAGTAGTGGTCCACTGAAAGTTTATTCTAAGAAAACAGTACACTACAGAATCTACCAAAACGACTCGAGTTTTTGCGATGAAACATTGCGGAAATGTCTTAATTTTCACATGCCTAGTACTAAAATCTCTCTCGTCCGAAACCAAAAGTGAAAATGATCGACACAATCTCGATCCTAGGTACGCATTGCCGTTCTGCCACGTGTTCTTCACACCGGAATTCAGCAATCCGATAGCACTCCGATTCATCAACGACATCATGAGGTCCGAAACCCCTGAAATGTGCGACAAAATCATCTTCCAAAACACAACCACACACAACCAGTCATCATCAGAATTTTTCGATATCCTGTGCTTGAAATCAGGCCGTAATACTCCTGTCGCGAAAGTTGGTATACAGCCGATAAGATTCGAGTCAACCTCTCGGGAGGTCACCCAATACGAGGTGGCTGACCAGTATTTCGGGCAGTTGCGCGGGCTGGATTGGAAACAGCGGGTCCGCGAATACAAAAACTTAATCCCAGTTTTATCGATCCTCGTATCGCAATTCGAAGCGGGTCGAATCGATAGGCTTCTGAAACACTCGAAGATGTTGGATACGTGGAGTCATGAGAACCTGTACACAGGTTTCGGGATTACATCGATGTATCTCGATAAGTGTTATGAGCGGGTGCGAAGGGATTGTGACGTCATAAGGAGTGACTTGGATAAGTGGTGTCACTTTTTTCTATTCGCTGGTTCGTACCGGGTGGGTGAGATCCCAGCCTGGGCCAAAGGTGATGACGTCATGGAGTTGGCGTATTTCGCGTTGGACCCGGGTCAGTATACGGATTTTGAACTGATAATGCATAAGGATACCATGAGAGCGGCTGAGCAAGACTACGCTGGATATAAAAAGGCCCTCGAAAAAGGGACTTGTAAGGGTGGGCCTTTAAAGTGAGGGTTTTTGGAAAGGGATTGGGAGAAAAATGGACTGCGCTAAGCAGAAAGGAACCAAGCCTTATCAGCTATTGCCAAACTCAGTGATTCAGTTTTTTACAGGAGAACGGGTGTTTGAATTTTTTTGAAAATTGTGAGGAATTTGCTTCATAATATGCAGAAAATTCCTTGAAATTTTCAAAAAAATCTAAACAACCGATCTCCTGTACAAAATTAAATCAATCGGTTAAATTTGGCAATAGCCGATGCGGCTTGGTTCCTTTCTGCTAAACATCCAAATAGCACAGTCTGCAAGTGCGGAAAATTGGTCGTCGAGGACCCTTGGACCGCGTTAAGCAGAAAGGAACCAAATCACATCAGCTATTGCCAAATTTGACCGGGCAATTTAATTTTTACATAGAAACGGTTGTGCGGATTTATATGCTAATTTCAGTGAATTTTCTGCACAATACGAAGCAAATTCCTTTCAATTTTCAAAAGAATCCTTACAAACGTTTTCTTGTAAAAAATTAAATTGCCAAGTTAAAAGTGGCAATAGCTGATGTGGCTTGGTTCCTTTCTGCTATACGCGGTCCAAATATTGGTGCGGCAAATTGTCGCTCTTCGGACGGAAGGACGCATCTCCGTTTCCATGTGAGACCTGTTTTACATATAAACCCATGCTTTTTGTGGCTCATGCGGAGATCGAGGTACGTGCGTGCGTCAGAGGAGCGACAAAATGAGGATGCGTGATTAAAAACCCTGGTAAAAATTGGCGGTAGAATCTGTGTTCCAAAATACCATAGACCTACAGCCGGCTGTGAGATTTCCAATAGCTTCTACAGCTGCCTACACAATTTCTTATAGCCTTTTATAGCCGATGGCGATAAAGCAACAGCCAGGCGATAAAGTGTATGCTAAACGTCACTAATTACGGATGCTAGGACTTGGTGAGTTTTTGGACTACTGCTCTCTTTTTGAGCCGTTGTATCTAGATTTATTTTGCGAGAAAAGCTCCGTGCTTTTGATGGATGCCTGCCATTCCTAATATATTAGAGCGCCTTCAGTTTCGTATGATACAGTGCAATACCTCTGGTGTGAAATAGTTGCTTCAAGCGCCGTCGCATGCTGCGGTGCGGTAGGCGGGCAGCCAGCACGAAACGCGCATCGGCGCCTACAAACCTAACAGGGATACTTCACGCGTTGCGCAATGCGTGTAGTATCCCTGTTAGGTTTGTAGGCGCCGCTCCGCTTTGTGTTAGGCTCTAATATTTAATCTGGCGGAGTCAGCGTTATTCAGCTCATGATTTTGAAATTTTTGCACATCCTGTATAGATTATTCTCATTTTAATTGATGAAAAAAATATGTATTAAAGGAAAATATAATTAGTGTTTTGTAAATATTAAGGTGGTTCCGTATCTAACTTAATGATTTCCGAAGCACACGAATTTCTTCACAACGCCTTTTATAATTGATGGCGAAAAAGCAACAGCCAGGCGATAAAGTGTAAAGCCCGGCGATAGGAACTATAGCCTGGCTGCATAATTTTTTATCGCTTCGTATAGCCCGGCCGTATGATTTTCTCCGCATTCTACAGCCAGCTATATGATTTTCTGTAGCTTTCTTTAGCCAGCTATAAAAATTCCTATGGTATTTTGAAACGCAGCTCTTATCGCCAATTTTTACCAGGGAATGCTTCATCTGATAATATGAACTGGAATATGAAACTTTAAATATGTTCGATTGTTCCATATCATGCAAAATTAGTTAAACGAAAAAGAAGACTTCATAATAGACATTCAAACGTGATGGCAATGTGTTCAAAATTAACTTAAGAAATAGTCTTCATAGTGGCACTGAAACTTTTCCTTGGCGATTCTTTCTTCCACTGAGAAAAATAGTAGTTGCGACGAAGAAAAATTTGTGTAGTCACTTCTGACTTGAAAATTTCCTTTGAGGAATATTTTGGCAGCCTCCAGTCTAGCTCCACTGTAGTGCCAGCAGTTTTTTAAAAGTAATTTTTAAGAAATATGAACAGGTGCAATTGACTTTTTGAAAAAATTGAAATTTGATAAAGCATCATTACGTATTACACTTGCAATTACTATTCTGGATCAATTTTCTTACCTCCAACCGACAGTAGGTAAAACCTTCATCTATGCATTTCATCCGTTTATTTATTTATTTAAATGCTTCACTTATTATGTTCGTTAAAATGATTTGTTTTAAGGAAATCAATGATTTGATTAACTGACTAATTCATGTGATTGATTAATTGTGATAATATATTGTAAATAAATTGATTTTGCTAACAAGTACTTAATTACTTTTTGAAAGGCCCTTTCAATATTTACCCACATTTTCCAAACTTAGTTACGTTCCTTCGCGAGGGAAGAGAGGAAACGGTTTAACCGTCGCTGCGCTCCTACTAAAAGATTTTAAAAGCAAATCAACGGGAAGAAAAGGCAACGGAAAAAGCAAAGGTAACACTGGAAAAAAAACACATTGGATCTAGAGTCCAGACTCTCGAAAACATTGACAGGAAAAAACACTCTTGATTCAATCGGATTTTTGCTTGAATCAAAGCGAAATCCGCTTAAATTAAGAGGCTTGGTTCATGATTTAAGCTAGATTCCGATTGAGTCAAGAGTACTTTTTCTTGTCAATGTTTTCAAGAGTCTGGACTCTAGTTCCAATGTGTTTCTTTTCCAGTGTACGGAAACAAGCTGTTTAAAGAACGATTTTAAATACGACCCACAGTCCAACCAACCAAAAAACGTTGGGTCACATTGAACGTGTTCCATATTACTACAATACATCTCTCGTTTAAAATGACTGATTGCAATTTACACTGTATACTTAAAACTCCATTGACCGTTGAGAAAATCAAGAACATAGGAGAATAAACGGGAAGCAAGGCTAAAAATTACACATACAAATATACAAATCCGAGATGTTTCGACCCAAAACTGAGCCAACTTCAGAATGAAAGTGGCTCTTTTTTTTCTTTCTTTCTTTTGTTGCAAAATTCTAGATAGCAAGCCCTCCGAGTTTACAACAGTTCGCAAACCCTCGGTTTTGCTCCTCTTTTTCCGCGTGGAAACATGCGTCATTCAAAAAGGTTTTTCTGAACCGGCATTCATCTCGGCACTCATTCCATAGCGAACTTGGAATACCGGGAGGAAAGTACAGTGGCGCGGCGTAGCGTGCTATACGATAGATCGATTGACCTGCCATTTAAACACATGGAAAGAATCGATAGATAGGGATTTCGCAACGAATAAGTTAATAATCGATCCCTTGCCATAGCTTTATATTGGGAACGATTGAGAATCGATCATTCACGCCCCTGACGCATTCATCGGACGCAATATTTTCTGACGCAATTCGCAATAGCAAGCCCTCCAAGTTTCCTCGAGTTTGGCCCCTCAGTTTTGCTCCTTTTTTTCCGCGTGGAAACTTCCGGCATTCAGAAACGTTTTTCTGAACCGGCATTCATCCCGGCACTAATTCTGCCGTGCCGAGGAAAAACGCCGTATGAACCTTCAGGCGTTGCCAAATTTCCTTTGATAACGCATAAATTTCCTGGTACACATATGAATATTCTCCCTTCAATTTTTCAGATATTTTTGTTCGCAATTTCACCTATGGTTCCTGAAAAGTACAAGGAAAAATAGTCATGACTTTCCTCAAAGATAAACATTTCATCAGAGGAAATTTGGCAACTCTCGAATGTTCATACGGCGTTCTTCCTTAGAATGGCAGCAGTAGTCCAGTGGCGAACTTGGAATAGCGGGAGGAAAGTGCAGTGGCGTAGCGTGCTTTGCGATGTATCGATTGATCTGCCATTTCAACACATGAAAAGCATCGATAGATAGGGAGTTCAGAACGAATAAGTTAATAATCAATCGCTTGCCATAGCTTTGAATGGGGAATTATTGAGAATCGATCATTCACGCCACTGACGCATTCATCTGACGCCCATCGCATGATCTTACGGGCCTATCAATCTTACCTATTGTGGTCGCAACTGGTAAAAAAAAGGTTTGACGACTATCGGAATACCATTGTGTTGGGCTCTGAACGGAAGATGGAAAATTTACGCACGCACTAAGCATACCTAAAAGGGGGGAATATGAGAAGTGAGAGGAATATTCACGCTCAAATGTTTCAAATTCGTTCGAGTGTTCTTACGGCGCAAATTCTCAGGCTTCTAGACTGGTGAGAAGCAACCATTTAAAACTTTGAGACACTTTCCAAAAAAAACCACAACTCAGTGAAAGTTAAGTAAAAACGCTGTTGGCGTGTGTTGGCGCTTGAAAAATCTTTACTGTTACGTCTACTAGCTGCGATAACATGTTCCGTCTACTCTTTTGCCTCCTCTGGGTAAGTGATGTGTGTTCTTAAATGATCTATGATTAATTATTCAATCGTTGAATTTAAGGCTTCCGACTGAGATTTTTTAAAATTTGCAATTATTATCTTCTTTTTCTTTTTCATCTATCTTTTTATTTATTTTTTGGCAGAGGCATCCTCTCTACCGATGGCGCATTTATTTAAGGTTCATAACAGCTTTTCATGACTCCTTTCAAGGCATTTTCGTGATGGAACTTTTCACATTGCCAAAGTTTATGGCTTTCGAGGATCTTCCAAAGATGCTCTACGTAATATCAAAGAAGTACAGAAAAATGTTAAGGGTCTTTGATAAAGCCTTAAAAATGAAGGCTTTCTATTTGAATAACTTTATATTCTGTTATCTACTGATCTTTCAGAGAATATTATATGCCAACCGAAGATGCTATCAGACTTTTGGGAGTATTTATGATGGGGGGGATGGGAACAAATCCTCCGGTCGTATATTAAGTACCCGCTATAACAATGAGGCAAATTCAATGACTTCGTAGCACACTTGGGCAATTTTTGTAAATATAGGGGCATTCAAACACTTGAAAATTGGAGGAGGGGGCAAGGAACATGTCTGGGGCAAAGTGGGTCGAATAGATTGAACGTCCCGATGCCTCTGGAAGTTGCCATTCGTTCCCCAAAATAATCTAAAACATCATTTTAATTTTTCAGGTGCAACTCCTTGCATCCGATGAAATAAATGAGCGACCAAAATTTTCCCCGAAAAATATCGTCGAGATGGGAGAGACACGATCAAATCCGATGAAATCATTCGATGTAGGTGTTTTGAGTTTCGATTATTCAATTCAATTTATTTAAGATCATTTATTTGAATGTGATTTTGATCCATGATTTTAATTTCATGACTGAATTTTAATTATTATTCATTCTGGGTTACTATTCCATACACATTATTGAACGCATTAATGCTGAACGGAAGTGGAGACTAGTGAGAAAGATGAGGTGTGCTCGTGGTGAGCTGCATGAGAAACAAAGTAAAAGCGGGATTTGACATTTGATCAAAAGGAACTAAGCGCCAACTCCATACTAACTCATGAGCCACGGGCATGCGACGAGAGAGGGTGGACAGGGCTCAACATTTAAAATCTGGAAACCTGCTCGTCGTTGCCGCTGACGTCACTGGCGCTTTATAACTCCTATTCATTCTTACGGCCCACAGTAGATCGAGTCAATTAGAGAGAATTAGAAATAGAAGTAAGGAGTGCATTTGAGACTTTGCCGATGCGCATATCGTGATTTTTGAGATACTTTCTATACGTAACAACTTTTATTTTTGCTCTGGCAAAAGTTTGCAACGGACCTATTACTTAATTAACTAAAGTTTAGCAAACATTTACAGAGAGACACTTGTAAAAACTATACACACGATGCTCCCCTTCTGTCTCGGGTTCCGTTTGGCAGAAATATGTTCATTTATGACTTTAATCATTAATTATTACTTGGGTACTATTATTACATGCACACAATGAACCACTAGACAAGGTACGAATTTAAGGATTCTGATACACGTTTCTTAACCAGAATTTCACGTAAAACACGATTCTTGCATCAAAAATTACCGAAATCATTTCCTATCCAAGATATTAACGCTTTTATTTTACATTGGTTACGGGCTATTTGAATTGTCTGATCACACGAAACTCAATACTCTGCGTGAGTCCAATCTCGTACTACAACGGTTTCGGCAGGCTTCTCAATCCAGCACTGTTGATTTCCCACCCTGTGTTGTTCAAACTATGAACAACTTGCTACAGCTGAGCTAAAGCGTTAAGATTGAGGTTGATAGATTTTTACATCGCAAAGAGTGTCATGATAATTTTTAGTGTGCGCTTGGACTCACGTAGACCATTGAGTTTTCATGAGCGGGAGGTTTGAATTCACGCGCCAAGAAACATTAAATATATTGGTTAGGAGTTAATTTCAGTCATTTTCGTTGCGCAAATCGTGTCCTACATAAAATTTTGGTTGAGAAACATGTATCAGAATGCTTGAATTCGTACCTTGTCTAGTGGTCCATTTCATGAATGGACCACTAGACAAGGTACGAATTTAAGCATTCTGATACATGTTTCTTAACCAGGATTTCACGTAGAATACGATTCGCGCAACGAAAATTACTGAAACCAACTCCTGACGGAGATATTAACATTTTTATTTCACATTGGTTACGAGGAATTTGAACTACCCGCTCACAAGAAACTCAAAGCTCTGCGTGAGTCTAATCGCGCACTATAACGATTTCAGCAAGCTTCTCAATCGAGCGATGTTCATCTCCCACCATGTGTTTTTCAAACTATCAGTAATTTGCTACAGCTTAACCAAAGCGTCAAGATTGAGGTTGTCAGATTTTTTTATCGCAGAGACTTTCACGATAACGTTAAGCGCGCCATGTGAATCACGTAGAGCATTGAGTTTTCATGAGCGGGCGGTTTGAATTCACGCATCAAGAATCATTATTTATCTTTGTAAGGAGTTGATTTCGGTAATTTTCGTCGTGAGCATCGTGTTTTACGTAAAATTTTGGTGAAGAAACATGTATCAGAAAGCTGAAATTCGTACCTTGTCTAGTGGTCTATTAAATGGCGTTTTTTGCTTTTCCGCTGCTAGACTTCCGTCGCAAGACCGATTCTCATCTTAACGACGGACTCGATCGAACCCGACGCTAACTCGACCTCCGATAAAGAGCTGACAACTAGATCGGGTCGTTGGGGCATGAGCTGGTTCAAAAATTGGCGATCCGCGCCTCGATCTCCAAAACCCCCGAAGGAGGAGAAGCGCGGAAAGTGTCGGCGAAGATGCAAGAAAGCAGCCAAGGTACTTTTCGCGAGTTGCTTCTGCTGCTGCCTCAATTTGTTGTGCCCCGACGATGACCAAGTGGACCGAGCTCAAGGAAGACCTCCGAGACCTCGGACATAAAATTTTTGACTAAAACTGCAAATTAACTTTTAATCTTAGTAAGCAGAATTAACTTCGTAAACTTAAACTTATCAAATAGTATCTATAAAGTATAAATCGTAGAAAATGAGGTATGGTAAAACTACCTTAGTTAGAACTATAATTCTCTTAAAAGAGAAACAGAAACCTTTTAAAGGAGAAAATAGCAACTCTTAAATAAGAAAACTAAAGTAAAATACCGAAAAGTGTTAAACTATCAAACCTGAATCCTAGGTAGTAACAGATTTTTCCTCCTGTTAGGAATACTAAACGGGGTTTTTTCAAACCAACTGTAGCAGCTACCTTTAAAATAATTTTAGTAGTAACATGTTATTTTTTTCATTTATTTGTAGTATTTTAAGTTATTGTTGTTTTAATTTAAAATGGAATCAATGTAGTATTTGGAGGGAGAAATGCCCAAGGCGAATCCCCCTTCTTATTTGTAAACTATGTATATATTTTGCAAATAAATAAAACCTTTTAAAAAAAAAAAATTAACTTTTAAGGTGTGCTTCAAAACGGATATGGAGATGTTGCATGTGAGAGGAATTTGTGATTTGACTGTTGATTCTCATGTAAAAGTTCGCGAGAAATACGATGGTGCCACCGGTGTTCTCTTAAAGCATCTCCCGAACTTAAAAAAAGCTCTAGAGTTGAGGCCAAAATGGAGGGGATATCCCGCGCTATCCTGAGAGTCCACCTCTACATCAAGACAAACTCTCCATGCAAAGATAGGGAACAAATACATTGACAGGTCTGCCACTTTAATTGGGGACTCTAAAACTGAAAACACGGCAACCCTGCTACTGTATTTGCTCACTATATCTTTGCATGGAGAGTTTGTTTTGATGTAGAGGTGGACTCTCAGGGTAGGGCGGGATATCCCCTCCATTTTGGTCTCACTTGAGAGCTTTTTTGAGCTTGGGAGATGATTTCAGAGAAAACCAGTGGCACCATCGTGTTTCTCGCGAACTTTTACATATGAATCAATGGTCAAATCGCAAATCCCTCACACATGCAACATCTCCATTCTGTATAAACGGAGTTATAAGTGTTTGAAGTTTCCAAATTTTGTCCGACCATTCCTATTGACTCGATCCATTGTGCGACGACTGAATTCGAATGGATCGTTTTGAAAAGTGCCCGACTCGAAAAGGAAAACTCAGGGAACGGAGAAAACTCGTCGCTTTTTTCACGAAGGAACGTAACTAAATTTCAATGTTGCCAAATTTCCCGGAGCAAATTTCATTTTTCCCAGGAGAATCTTGAGCATTCCTAGCTAGAAAATTCAGCGTTTTTCTCCGATTCCAAGCAAAAATCGCTGAGTTTTGAACAAAAAATGAAAAGGGGGATTTTTTTGAAAAATTGAACTGTCAGGGTTGCCACAGAATTAGGAAAATGAAATTCCCTGAAATTTACCTGATTTTCGTGGAACGTTTTGGTGAAATTCCCTGACAATTGAGGATATGCTAGATGGTTAAAAAGACATAAGGAAAAATAGTTTTCAGACACAATTTGCCGTTCGAAACGTCAAACCTATACTAGAAAGCTTTACTAAAAAATTTCCCTGAGCAAATTTCATTTTTACCAGGAGAATCTAGAGCATTCATGACTAGAAAATTCACCGTTTTCCTCCGATTCCAAGCAGAAATCACTGAATTTCGGACAAAAAATGGAAAGGGACACTTTTTGAAAAATTGAACTCAAAATTCATAAGGATGCCACGAGAGCGGCTGAGAAAGACTACACTGGATATACACTGGATACAAGAAGGCCCTCGAAAAAGGGACTTGCATGGGTGGGCCGTAAAAGTGAGAATTTTTTGGAAGTGGATTGGAAGAGAAAGAGGCGAGCATGCAAGTGCTGAAAATTAGTCACTGAGGATCCGAGAATATTGTCACAGCAAATCGTCGCTCTTCTGACGTCGTCATCTTCAGGCCAAAGTATCACAAGCGCCATGTGAGGTTTCAAAATTTCCGCCGCCATTTTATGTTTGTACAGAGAAATTGTTGGTTGAAACGGTTTGAAATTTTCACCGAATTTTATCGGTGGCACAAAAAAAAAAAATCAGTGAAATTTTTGGACAGCTTCGGTGGACGATTTCTCTGTAAAAAATTGAATTGCGGCGTAAATTTTTAAACGCCACATGGTTGAAACTGTTCGAAAATTTCACCAAATTTTATCGGCAGCACAAAAAAAATCGGTGAAATTTTCGGACAGCTTCGTTGAAAAATTTCTCTGTGAATAAATAAAATGCCGGTGGAAATATTTAAACGTCACATGGTTAAAACTGTTCGAAAATTTCACCAAATTTCATCGGTAGCACAAAAAAAATCAGTGAAATTTTTGGACAGGTTCGGTGGACAATTTCTCTGTAAAAAATTGAATTGCGGCGGAAATTTTTAAACGGCACATGGTTGAAACTGTTCGAAAATTTCACCAAATTTTATCGGCAGCACAAAAAAAATCGGTGAAATTTTCGGACAGCTTCGTTGAAAAATTTCTCTGTGAAAAAATAAAATGGCGGCGGAAATTTTTAAACGTCACATGGCGCTTGTGATACTTCGACCGGGAGGTGACGACGCGGCGGGCGGTCGGCCAGCGCGGAACCTGTAGTGGCGCCTACAAACCTAAGGGGATACTTCAAGCATCGCGCAGAGCGTGAAGTATCCCCTTAGGTTTGTAGGCGCCATTGCGCGTTAAGCGCTGCGGCGCGGCGCGACGTAAGGGCGTGTCTCAATTTCCTTCAGGCCGTCAACAGGCCTCTTTTGCATATAAATCCATGCTTTCTAAGCTCTTGCAGAGATTGATATACGCTCTTACGCCAGAAGAGCGACGAAATCAGGATGCGTGATTAAGATTGCTTCATCCGATAATATGAACTGGGATATGAAACTGTAAATAAGTTCAATTGTTCCGAAGTAAGCTAGACGAAAAATAAGACTTCATAATGGACATTCAAACGTGGTGGCAAGTGTTCAAAATTCACTTGAGAAATAGTCTTCATAGTGGCACTGAAACTTTTCCTTGACGATTCTTCCTTGCACTGAGAAAAATAGTAGTTGCGTTGCGACGAGGGAACATTTGAAAAGTCAAGGAGATTCTTAGGTGTGACTTCTGACTTGAAAATTTCCTTTGAGGAATATTATGGCAGCTTCCAGTCTAGCTCCACTGTAGTGCCAGATTTTTTTAAAAATAATTTTTAAAAAATATGAACAGGCACAAATAATTTTTTAAAAAAATTGAAATTTAATGTAAATAAATTGATTTTGCTGACATGTACTTAATTACTTTTTGAAAGGCCCTTTCAATATTTTACCCACATTTTGCAAACGTAGGTTTAAGACTCTTTTATGGTATTATTCTCATAGGTAAATTTTATCAGGGAATACTTATGGGCTCATTACAAAAACCTAAAAATGAAAGAAAAAGGGGGAAAAAACTCCAAGTCATTTAAGCTCAATACATACTGCACAGCGAGAACAGAGAAACATGCCGATTTGGTGTCGTTGAAGAGATGCTTCAGCCGTAAGCCGCAGTCAGATGGCAAAAGAACGTAAATTGTGCGTCAGAACGAGGAAACGTTCATTAAAAGAGTGAAATATTGCGAGAAAACCCTACTATTCGGCCCCGAGGCGCATTCAAGGGACTCTGGGACTCGCAAGTCTATTGAAATGAAAGAATGCTGATTGAAGGGCCAAATTAGCCTTCATAGTTAGAGCTCAATATCACCAGCCAAAAAAAAAAAGCCAGGAACTTCCATTGGTAGCTCTTTAGAGCACGAAAAATTTAATTTACTGCTTCACAATAGAAAATCCTTTCATTTAGACGCATTTAAATCAAAGGGAACTATATCCGTTGTGGCATAAGCCTTGTAATGCACATATTCTTATGGATCTCAGGGCTCATGTCAGAATGAATATAGTTGCTTTTGATTTAAATGCGTTCAATTGGATCGAGTATGGCAGAAATGAACCAATATTAAATTTAAAAAAAAAAAGATTTGCTGTTGTAGAAAATAGATTTATTTTTCATAGAAAAAGTTCTCCTACAAATTTTAATTTTAATGACCTGGAGGTCCTATATTTGTGTTCATTTTTGAGGCTCTGGTTAAATTTTTTGGAATTTAACGAATCTAATTTCCTCTTAGACCCTAATAAAAATTGGCAGTTGAATCTGTGTTCCAAAATACCATAGACCTACGGCCGGCTGTAAGATTTCCAATACTTATTATACTATATATTTCACCTCTGGTGTGAAATAGGTGCTTCAAGCGCCGTGGCACGCTGCGGTGCCGTAGGCGGGCAGCCAGCGCGAACGCGCATTGGCGCCTACAAACCTAACAGGGATACTTCACGCGTTGCCCAATGCGTGAAGTATCCCTGTTAGGTTTGTAGGCGCCAGTGCGTCGCCGCTCCGCTTTGTGTTAGGTTCTAAAATTTAATCTGGCGGAGCCAGCGTTATTCAACTCATGATTTTGAAATGTTTGCACATCCTGTATGGATTATTCTCGTTTTAATTGATGAAAAAAAAATATGTATCAAAGGAAAATATAATGTGCGTTTTGTAAATATTAAGGTGGTTCCGTATCAAACTTAATGATTTCCAAAGCACACGAATTTCCACACAATTTCTTATGGCCTTTTATAATCGATGGCGAAAAGGCAACAGCCAGGCGATAAAGTGTAAAGCCCGGCTGTAGGAACTATAGCCCGGCTGCATAATTTTGTATCGCTTCGTATAGCCCGGCCGTATGATTTTCTCCGCATTCTACAGCCAGCTATATAATTTTCTGTAGCCTTCTTTAGCCGGCTATAAGAAATCCTGTGGTGTTTTGAAACGCAGCTCTTATCGCCAATTTTTACCAGGGCAGTTATGTGAACCCAAGAATATTCCATCTCATTACAGACTGTACGTCTCATTACAGACATCACCATAGGCGGATCCAGGGGAGGGAGGGCGTAAGGGTCGTTCGCCCGAAAAAAACGAAGGAAGCAAAAGGGAAGGAAGAAAGGGGGAAGGAACGGAGAAAGGATGAAGGAAAGACACTAATAAGATTAAGTAATTATTCATGATGAAATTGATTCAAGCTGCATGCATACATAAAATTAAATTAAATTTTTCCAGGGGAAGCCCCCCGGAGTCTTCTTTCCCCCCTCCTCCGTTCGAAGTGTCTAGATCTGCCTATGAATATTACTGAAATATTATATACGATACATAAAGACTTTAAGGGGATTGACCAACTTAAAATTCTTATACTTCAACATACGTTGCTCCTTTGACTTAAGGGCGTATCACCATTTCCAAGAGGTGCCGAGAAAAGCATGGAGTTACATGGACAACAGGGTTCACGTGGAAATTGAGGTACGTCCTGACGTCAATACGTTTCTTAATTATGCAGACGCGAGACTTTTTAATCACTATGGTTCTATGATTCTTGTGGTTTCTATATTAACATTGTAGTGGCACTCAACTATACATTGAATGTCGTAAAGAATAGTTTCAAACCCTTCTCTTCTATGAAGGTAATTTTTTTATTCAACTTTCATCAATACTAAAATGCGTTTTCTTTGATTGGCTCTTGTTTTGGTTTGATTTGATGATACGCATTTGGAATTTTCCGCTGTCAAATGCAAGATGAAAAATGCTCCCTGACAATCAGTGGCGTGAGTGATCGATTATCGAAACCTCCCCATTTGAAGCTGCGGTAAAAGATCGATTATTAAGGTGTTCGTTGGAACACCTTGTTCATCGATCCGTTTCCATAGGTTTCAGTGGCAGATCAATCGATATATCGGAAGTAAGCCACGCCACTGCTGACAATATGAACTTCAAAGCTATTGCACGTGGAAGAAGAAGGTGGTCTGGATTATTGACAGAGCGCGTTCAACATACTACTCGTTTTTTTAGAGAGTTTTTTGTTTCATTCACCAGAGGGTTCGTCGGGATCGTTATTTTTGGTCTGAGAACAATAAAGAGTGACAGATGTTACTCTCTTTCGACGAGCATAGATTCTGTAGGCTAACAATCGAGTGTTAAAACTTGCGTCAGAGCTGCGTTGAACAGACGAAATATACCTTACTGATAGACTATGGTCTAAAACCAACGACTAATGAAGGAGGAGTTGAGTTTCCTGTAACAAGTAGAAGGGTCAAGAAAAAATGTTTGAAAGGTTTGATTGCTTGCAACTCGAAGTGTTTCCGATATGGTTCCATAGTTTAAAAGCCTGTAGACAGGTAATGTAATATTACGTTTACGTCTTTTTCCATACGAAAAAACATAACTCCATTCTAAGGTGGTAAACTCGACTCGAACGATTCAATTTTTTACAAGAATCCACCTGTTCAATTTTCATCCAAAAATTTTCTGATTCCGGATGAGATCAGAAAGAGAATTGGTGGCATTTTGACCGAGTTCATCAGAAAGGAACCAACCCACATTTTCGAAAAAATGGAGTTAAGGATGTTTTTGAGTTCTTCTAGTTACTTATTTTCCTCTGCCGAAAACTCGAGGTCGAAAAAGAATGCTAGTTTGTGAAAAGGGGCGTTAAAGTTTATTTTCTACCCTGAGATGAGTCTCACGGAGGAATAAAACTTCAGACCTCTTTCTCTTAGTTTCAGATTAAAAAAGGCTGGTTCCTTACGGATAAACTTTCCTTTCTGATAAACTCGGTCCATTTCCAGTTAGAGATGCCCAAGATTCTCTGGATAAAAATGTGATTTGAGAGGGAGTATTTGGCAACCTCGAAATACTTTTCGAGAGGAAGGAGACGATACGTAGCTCAAACGGTTTAACCGTCTCAGCGCCCCTACAACAATTTTTCAGAAGCATATCGACGGAGAAAATGCAAAACCGCGTGTTTCATTCGCGATAGTTCAAAATCTCCGCTCCTATTTGGTTTGATCAAAGAAGAGCAAGCCAAAATTATTGCTTGAAATTTTAACAGAATCTTGTCCATGAAGGAGGGAAAAATCTAGGGAGTTTTCAAAAATTCAAGTTAAATACTTTTCCGTTTACAACATACTTAAACACTTCCTGTCATACTTTATTTTTTGAATAGAAAACTATACTCAACGTCAATTCTTTAAAACTTTTGTGTTTTTTCCTCTTCCTGCGAAGAAAACTCTGTGAACATTTCAAGAAATGATATTAATTTGTTCTACTTCAAAAAATAAAATGAGAGTGGAGATTTTCAAGCACAGCAAACGAGATTCGTGGTCTGGTATTTTCACCATCGATATGGAGGCTCCTGAGAAAAGGAGCTGTTTAAAAACCGATTATAAATACGACCCTCAGTCCAACCAACCAAAAAACGTTCGACCACATTGAACGTGTTCCATACTACTTCAATACATCTCTCTTTAAATACGACTGATTGCAATTTACATTGTACACTTAAAACTCCACCAGCCGCTCTGCCGTGATAGCGAAGAGAGCCGTATGTGCAAAAATGAAGTTTTGAGAAAACGGGCTCAGAAGCTTCTGACAAGAACATTTTATTGAAAGAAGCCTCCGTTCTTTGTCAAATTCCCACTAATCGTCCGGAAGACTCCTAGTAATCGTATAAATGATTGAAAATCGACTGATTTTATTTAAATTACATAAAAAGGGTATTTTTCATTTTCATGCTAGGTTATTGTTAGGCAAGACAACCGTAAGTGCTATCTTCTGCATGCTCCCGTGGTTGCGTTTTGGACGCACAACAAACACATTTTCAGGTTAGAAATCGGCAGATGAGGGCGGCACCTTACTGGAAATCACTGTTTTCATTGGCTCTCATGCACCTGTGGCTGTCTTGAAAAAAACTATGTCATTTTTTGTGCACTTACGGCTTTCTCATACGTCTTGTTTTCATTAAATTAGGATGAATTTTGCTGTTTCAGCTGTCTCAGTAATTTCATCTAAAAGAGTTAAGACGAATTTTGAAGAAAACTCGATTTCAAAAATTTTGCACTTACGGCTCTCTTCGCTATCACGGCAGCGCTGAGTACATGCTTCTCTGAAATGTACATGTGAGTGATTATCGCTTGGTTCTTCCATATTTTTTTTTTTTTTTTTTTTGAAAAGTTGTTTGCTCACTCATCTTTTTTGCATATTTCGCAATAACAATAAGCCCTCCGAGTTTACAACAGTTCACAAACCCTCGGTTTTGCTCCTCTTTTTCCGCGTGGGAACTTGCGGAATTCAAAAAGGTTTTTCTGAACCGTCATTCATCTCGGCATTCATTCCAATGGCGAACTTGGAATAGCGGGAGGAAAGTGCAGTGGCGTAGCGTGCTTTACGATAAATCGATTGATCTGCCATTTAAACACACAAAAAGAATCGATCGACTGGGAGTTCGCAACGAATAAGTTAATAATCGATTCTTTGCCATAGCTTTACATGGGGAATTATTGAGAATCGATCATTCACGCCACTGACGCATTCATCTGACGCCCACCACATAATTTTACAGGCAAAGCATTGTGGTCGCAGCTGGCAAAAAAAACCTTTTGACGACTATGGCGATACCATTGTGTTGGGCTCTGAAAGGAAGATGGAAAATTTACGAAGGCAGTAAGCAGGACCTGAAAGGGGGAAATATGAGAAGTGAGAGGTATGTTCATGCTTCAAATGTTTCAATTTCGTTCGAGTGTTCGTTTCTTACAGCGCTAATCCTCGAGCTTATAGACTGTTGAGAAGCAACCATTTAAAACTTAGAGATACTTTTCAAAAAAAAATACAACTCAGTGAAAGTTAAGTAAAAACGCCGTTGGCGTGTTGTTTGACGCATGAAAAATCTTTACTGCTACGTCTACTAGCTGCGACAGCATGTTCCGTCTACTCTTTTGCCTCCTCTGGGTAAGTGATAAGCGTTCATAGTTCGTCAATAATTATTAAATCGTTGGACTAAAAAAAGGCCCAACTGGGTTTGGTTTTTTTTAAAAAATGTTAAATGTTTTTCTTTTCTTTCCTTTTCCTCTTTTTCATCTACCTATTTATTCATTTTTCAGCAGAAGCATTCTCTCTAACGATAGCGCATTCCTTTAACATTCGTATTGCAGCTTTCCATACCTACATTCAAGGACTTTTCAGAATGGTACTTTTCATGTTGGCAATGTTAATAGCTTTCGAGGATCTTTCAAAGATTTTCGAAGATTTACTGCGTATTGTCCAGGAGGTGTAGAAACATGCAAAAGGCCTTGAATATAGTCTTAAAAATCGAGGTTTATTCCTTCATTAACTTTATCCTCTATTTCTATCGATGAAGAGAAAATTTCATACCAGGCAAAGATGCGATCGGACTTTTGGGAGTATCCATGATAAAAAAAACACACACCACAGATCTTACGGTTGTAAGTGAAATAGTAGCAAACAGTTTGGCAAATTCATGAGTGGGAGTGGGGGGGGGGAGAACACATGTATGTAGGGCAAAATAGGTAGTAAAGAACGCTTCTGGAAGTTGCTATTAGTTCTCCAAAATAAATTATCATTTTCATTTTTCAGGTACAACTCCTTGCGTCCGATGAAATAAATGAGCGACCAAAATTTTTCCCGAATAATAGCATCGAGGTGGGAGAGACGCGATCAAATCCGATGAAATCATTCGATGTAGGTATTTTGAGTTTCATTCTGGACCGACTTTAATGGTTAAAACACACCGAGTCGATTTAAAGAAACGAGAAAAAGAGGTTTGACATATAATTACTTCTTAGAAGACTCACAATCATCGTAAGAAACAAAGTTTATCGACTGGTCTAACGTCCAGAATATCTTTTCTCAACTTTCATTTTTTGACAGGAGAAAACTTATGCCTAACTAGACTCGAAATTATTTTCAACTCATTTTTTCAAAATGTGACTTGGTGCGTTTCTGTTCGACTCGGTCCTTCTATTCTGCCGTGCTAAGGAAGAACACCGTAGGAACATCCGAGAGTTGCCAAAGTCCCTTCGAGGACATTTTTATTTTTAAGTAAAATTTGTACTATGTTTCCTGAAACTTTTCAGGAACCCTAGGTGAAATTGCGAACAAAATTATCTGAAAAATTGGAGCGAAAATATCGATATGTGTAGCAGGAAATTCGTGTGTTATCAAAGGAAATTTGGCAACGCCTGAAGGGTCATACGGCGTTTTTCTTCAGCAGGGCAGGGTTACCCTTTACTTCATGATTAAGGAGGGCTTTATTCTTTCCTTATAACATACACAAAAGCTGGGGAAAAACAGCAAAGCCCGATTTGTGGAACCATATGTTGCTCACAGATAAATTGAAATACATAGTGCTGTCGTGGCAATGCCCTTTCCGATTTTGTGACCGCAATGAATGAATACTTAGGGTGAGAACCCACTGTTCTGAAAAATGTTAATATTCTGTTCCCGAATTGAAGTTGACCGAATAGAATTTTGATTGGGAGAAGAGTGCTGTATTGTTCAATACATCATCTTGTCCAGTGGTCCATTGACTCTAAAATGGACGTATTTCTGTCAAACGGAACGATGTGCATTAAGATATGAGCTCTGACATCCATAAGAATATATGCATAACAGGGTTCACGTCAAAATGCACACAGTTTCGTTTGGTAGAAATACGCCCAAATGAATCGAACTGACTCTGAATTATATGGAACGCTCTCTACAGCTAATATAGAGCGAATATAGAGCTAAAAAAAAAAACTGAGCTCAATGCTTAAGTTTTTATGATGATAAATGTGAATGTCATATTGACTATTTTAACTACAAAATATTGACCAAGATAAGGATCATGCATACTTTTAAAGACAACTTACGCAAATAATGCCTCTCAAAAGTGTACCACTGGACAGAATCGAAAACTTACCTGTAAAAAAATAAAAAAAACATTTGAGATTAGTGGTATGCTCATAATAAATATAACACAACGTTCAAGCAATTCTCACAGGAATTTTCGACAAGTGGTTACGTGATAACGGCTGGGGTCAGGTCGCCACTCATTTTTTACTTGTTTTTATGTGTTTTTGCAGCTGAGAATGAGCTGGTAACAGCTCGAAACGTCCTGCCTTTAAGTGTTTCAATACTTTTTCAGCCTTCTTTACCCATATTTTAATTAAATCTCCTTCCATTTCATGAATTAAACGGCGTTTTTTGCTTTTCCGCTGCTAGACTTCCGTCGCAAGAGCGATTCTCATCTCAACAGAAGACTCGGTCGAACCCGACGCCAACTCGACCTCCGATGAAGAGCTGACGACTAGAGCGCCTGAGGACAGAGGCTGCCTCCGAGCGTTATACATGAAATACCTCAAATTGAGGAAACGAAATGAATCTCCCGAGCGCACCCCTGAACGTGAGTCTCTGCCACCCATGACGACGGAGTACGATGAATACGGCAACGTGATAGATCATTGGAAAACCGCCCCGTATATAGCCGCGCTCGAGAGAAACAGGAGACCACTCTCCAAGGAGGAACAGCGCATGGAGAGTTGGCGCAAAACCCTCAATGAAAATGAGCCTGGCCTGAGCCTTTGCTGCTGCTGTTGCATCTCAAGATGGTGCAACTGAAATCGAATGGATTATTTGGAGAAGTGCCCGACTCGAGGAGGAAAACTCAGAGAACGTAGAAAACTCGTCGTCTCACTCGCGAGGAACGTAAGTAAATTTCAAGGTTGACAAATAGATTGCATTTTGCAAGAAGGAACCACTAGCATTGCAATGTTGCTAAGATTGTGCAACTTCTTTTGTCTTGGAGGGAAAACCCGGTTATCCATTAATAGTTTCTATTTTACTCGCTAAAAACTGTAAATTGAAGACAAAAATTACCGTCTGAATTTCATAGTTTTTCGCGATTTCCGCAATTTTATTGCAAAAGATGAAGTTGCACAATCTTAGCATCATTGCAATGCTAGTGGTTCCTTTTTGCAAAATGCGATCCAAATTTCCCTGGGCAAAAATTTTTACCGGGAGAATCTTGAGCATTCCTAACTAGAGAATTCACTGATTTGGACGTATTTCTGTCAAACGGACCTAAGCGCCATAGGGTGAGGAAGGTAGAGGGGGGTTTGGATTGGTGGCAGAACCGGGCGTCGGGCTCATTCCGTCCTATACTCGCAAAGCTTTTCCATGGCGCTTAGTTCCGTTTGACAGAACGCGCTATCCGGCATTCTAATTTCCTCAAAAGGAACTCAAATTGGCGCTTAGTTCCGTTTGACAGAAATACGTCCATTTTCTCTCCGATTCCAAGCAAAAATCACTGAATTTTGGACAAAATATGAAAAGGAGCATCTTTTTGAAAAATTGAACTGTCAGGGTTGCCACAGAATTTGAATAGAAAATGAAATCCCCTGACATTTTTCTGATTTTCCTGACACGTTTGGGTGAAATTCCCTGACAATTGAAGATATGCCGGGAGGTTAAAAATACATGGTTAGGAATAGTTTTCAGGCACAAATTTGTCGTTCGATGCGTCAAACCTATGCTAAAAAGCAAATAAAGGCGACTTGATCATTTTTACCTGACATTTTAGTCATTTTCCGTGACATTTCCCGGTTTTCCCTGACTGATTGAAATTCCCCGATATTCTCCGGTTTGCTCGGTGTTCTCTGACCGTGACAACCCTGATTGTTTAGGTAAATTTTGCAACCTTGGAATGGGGTTACGTTCCTTCGTCCCGGAAACAACGAACGACGGTCAGATGTAAATTGTTGGCGAATGTTTTTAGGGCCTATTAAAATCAAAGCGCTTACATTACAAGAAAATTCCAAATCTGAAAAACAAATTTTTCAGAAGACAAGAAAAACTATATACGGGAGGCGGCCAAAGATTATTTTTCTGTCAAAAACTCAATTTTCAAAGGAAATCCGACTTGACACCTTTTTGAAAGGAGCACTCACTTCTCGATAATTTCAATGAGAAATTAACGGAAAAATGCTTCTATTTGAGGTAAAAGGGCGGCCCAGTATAACGTAACGTAGTAGTGCGAAGAAAGAGTAGAAATCTACCGCAGAGGTGCGTGAAGAGTGAGAGGGCAGTCTACAATTTCGAAAATCAGGATGATAATTGGATGTATTTAGACCAAAAGGATCAATGGTACACGTAAAACCAAACATAGTTCTTTTTAGCATAAATACGTCAATCTCATTATAGTGAAACGTATGAGCGACTCCTAGGTGTGTCACCGTCACAACCTTATAGAGCGCCGATAGGCAATATGTGTAATTATAAAATAAATGTCTAATACATGTATATAAATTAAGTAACAATATTTTAAGCGATTTCAATCAGTTTCACAATATATTTAAGGAGCCACAAAATATAATACAAAGTCAAAATTTCATCATAATCATAGTAGGCCACGAGTCTGAAACAGCGCGTTGATGGTCAAAACGCTTTCGATTTTTTGGATACTTCACGCACATTCGTGAAGTTAAAATAGTTGCATGTTGCTCCTGAACCAAATCAGCGAAGGTTCCTCGGTTTTACCCCCCAAGACGTGAGTTCATAGAAAGCCCAAAACTGTGCGTCAATCATCAAAACGCCTTCAATTTTTTAGATACTTCAGGCATAACCGTAAAGTTAAAATAGTCGCATGCTGCTCCGAGCAGGAGCGGCATGCGA
Source organism: Bemisia tabaci (assembly GCF_918797505.1). Classification (NCBI taxonomy): domain Eukaryota; kingdom Metazoa; phylum Arthropoda; class Insecta; order Hemiptera; family Aleyrodidae; genus Bemisia; species Bemisia tabaci. The sequence goes on from NC_092802.1 coordinate 3,618,313, forward strand.
CTATTTCAACTTCAAAGATGTGCCTGAAGTATCCAAAAAATTGAAGGCGTTCTGGTGATTGACTCGCGCCTGTCTCGAAATTTCAATGAATTCGTGGCCGGTTATAATTTTGATGCAATTTTGACGAGAAAACTTGTTTTGCAGTGCATGATTTCTTATCCTTCTGTAAGGGAATTTATGTAGAACTGTACCAGTTTTTCAATACCCACCTTTGAATCTTGCACAAAAAGTCTACAGGCGAGCCCTCGAATTCTGATTCGGTTAAGCGAAGGTTCCTCGTTTCGAGGGCTCTTTTACAGACTTTTTGTTCGAGATTCAAAGGTGGGCATTGAAAAACTGGTACAATTCTCCTCAAATTCAATCACAGAAGGATAAGAAATCATGTACTACAAAATTAGTTTTCTGGTCAAAATTTCATCAAAATTATAACCGGCCCCGAGTTCATGAAAAGTCCGAAACTGCACTTCGATTTTCATAACGCCTTCAATTTTGTGGATACTTCAGGCACATCCACGAAGTTCAAATAGTTGTATGCTGCCCTTGACCCGAATCAGCGAAGGTTCCTCGTTTAAAGGCTCGATCTATAAACTTTTATCTTTCAAAATTCAAAGACGGGCATTGAAAAACCAGTCCAATTTTAGTTAAATGTCCTACCAGATAGGGTGAGGGATTAAGCTTACTATACAGCAATTGTTTTCTCATCAACATTTCATTATAAGAATTCCAGTGATATATAGTTTGTATTTTTGTGAGTTGAGCTTTTTTATATGTTATTTTGATCATTGATGTAGAATTTTTGCGTGTAGAATTAATATTAACGTAATATTACTCTTATAGAATAAATTATTGATGCTATGAAGGCACTATCTAAATAATAAAATAAATATGCATTGTCCACTCACTGATTCACTGACTCTCCTATCACGCTAGCCCCTCAGTTCAGTGCCCGAGAGGCTTTTTGGCTGCTGAAATTCAAAATTTAAATTTGCCCAAAAACTCCATTTTCGGAAGGAAAATTTTTCTGGAGGAAAACGAGTATCCAGTCAAAACCGAACTGATCGTAGAAATGGAGACCATCTTTGGACTATGAGCTAAAAATGCACCAAAAATAAATTTCATTATTTTGGTATAAAAAAAAAAAAAAAAAAAAAAAAAAAAAAAAAAAAAAAACCCATAATTACATCCAGAGAAATATTCGATTGGATCAACAGAAATACCTTCTTAAATCGCAGAAGGAATCTATCGTTGAGACCACACGAAAACCCTCTTTTCCAAACAGTATTTCAATGGACCACTAGACAAGGTATGATTTTTAAGCATTCTGATACATGATTTATGACCAGAATTCACGTAAAATACGATTATCGCATTGATAATTACTGAAATTAACTCCTAATTAAGATTTTAACGTTTTATTTTACGTAGGTCACGGGAAAATTGAATTTGAAAAGGAATTTGAGAATGGGCCGATCAAAGATTACGAAAAACTTTCAATTTGTGTAATCTTTATTCCCGTTTGTGGCTCCATGAAGGTGGACGGGGGTTGTCTTGACTCTCAGTATAAAGGGACTCTGGGTAGAGTACCTTTACAGACAGAGTATGGCCATTTCTGTGCCGGTTTCTCATTGGTCGCGTGAAAATAGGCTGAGACGATGTTCTTGCGGCCGTAAATAAACAAACAAGATGGCTGCTATCAGCAAGCAAGTTTGAAGTTATGCACATCTCACATCCTCCTGTGATAAAGGCGAAAGGCAATTTTATCGTGTTTTCATGTGTTTTTCATGTGTTATTTGTAGATATGCAAGTTTAAATTGTTACTGCTGTAAAATTGAAATTTTTTTTCAATTTTTTTTTTGTCTGGCCATTCGTATCATTTTACTACAGGAAAACTGTGCCGCTTTTTGATTGGTCAACGAGTTTTTAGGCTTCATGGTGCTCTTAGGGCCGTAAGTAAACAAAGTATGGCCATTTCTGTGCCGGTTTCTCATTGGTCGCGTGAAAATAGGCTGAGACGATGTTCTTGCGGCCGTAAATAAACAAACAAGATGGCTGCTATCAGCAAGCAAGTTTGAAGTTATGCACATCTCACATCCTCCTGTGATAAAGGCGAAAGGCAATTATATCGAGTTTTCATGTGTTTTTCATGTGTTATTCGTAGAAAAGCAAGTTTCAATTGTTACTGCCGTATAATTGAAATTTTTTTTCAAATTTTAGCTTCTTATCAACGTTACGGTGAGTCGCCATCTTGTTTGTTTACTTACGGCCGTAAGAGCACCATGAAGCCTAAAAACTCGTTGACCAATCAAAAAGCGGCACAGTTTTCCTGTAGTAAAATGATACGAATGGCCAGACAAAAAAAAATTGAAAAAAAATTTCAATTATACGGCAGTAACAATTTAAACTTGCATATCTACGAGTAACACATGAAAAATACATGAAAACACGATAAAATTGCCTTTCGCCTTTATCACAGGAGTATGTGAGATGTGCATAACTTCAAACTTGCTTGCTGATAGCAGCCATCTTGTTTGTTTATTTACGACCGCAAGAACATCGTCTCAGCCTCTTTTCACGTGACCAATGAGAAACCGGCACAGAATGGTCATACTCTGTCTGCATAAGGTACTCTAACTCTAGGTTGTGTATGGAGCATGAAAGCGCTTTTCCGCGACTAATGTGCAACACCGTTGACACAATACAAATCGTCGTCTTCGTAAGATGCTGCTTCAACAAACAAGCCGCACCGCACGCGGTTTAAAGTCTCCATTAGGGATTTGGCTTCTCCAAACATCTCGATGCCCCCCCCCCCCCCCCCCCCCGGCACTGGAGTCCCAAGTTTACGTCCTCGCATCTCGCTAACTTAGTGTTCCTCTTCATCTCTGATTCCATTTCTCTTTACATCTTAATAAAAGTGGGGGACTGGTCCCTTACCCCACGCAGCCCAACCCCTGACGAAAGTCCCTTTCTACCGTGCTAAGAAAAAACGTCGTATGAGCCCTCAGACGTTGCCAAATTTCCTCCAGTAAAAACCGAATTTATTGAGAAAAATGTGATTATTTGTTTCCTGTACAATTTAGTACGCAATTTGGTCTAAAATATCTGAAAGTTTAGAGGAAACATATGCTGAACTTTCCTAAAAAATAAAGGTTTTTCTCCGGGAAATTTGGCAACTCTCGAATGTTCATACGGACTCCTTCCTTAGCAAGGCAGCTTTATAGGGAGGATTGGAGTGCCTATATAGGGAGAGTACGGACATCGGACAAGTCGAAATTCATTCGCAATTTAATCGACAACACGCGAAAATTTTAAGGGAAAGTGGTTATAAAATTCCATCGAATTGAATTTTTCAGGGGGAAGATTTGGACGAAGTTAAACAGAAAGGAACCAAGCCACATCGGGATCGAACCGAGAAAAAGAGGCTTAAAGTTTAGCTCCTGCATAAGACTCAATGTAAAAGTTAAACTTCAAGTTCAATTTCTGCAAAATTTGCTCCAACAAAAACTTTGAATTTTTGGCGATAGATAGTAGAGCAGTGGTTGAGTTTAAAACCACTCATAACTCAATTTTTTCCAAAATGTGGGTTGGTTCCTTTCTGCTTAACTCAGTCCATTTAGCGGCATCCCGATAATCATAACGTGTTTTTCCGTAGCACGGCAGCAAACTCATTTTCCGCAGATCTCGGAGAGAGGAGCGCCTGCGTTTCACTAACGATTCCTGGAAAGCTCTCTTTGATATTCATTTCACAGGGTTCATAGTACGTTTTTCAAACTGGAATAAAGGACTTATAGAGGCTTTTGAGGGACTTAAAAAAAAAATCTCCAGTGACTAAGTTGAACTAAAAATAGCGGTGGTGTCTCATCGTAGCGTGGGATATCCCATCCATTACAGCTTCAACTTTGAGAACTTTTTTGGAGCCTCATCATCTGCCATTCAAACCTATGGAAAGAATCGATTATGGCGGCGTTTGCAACGAACACCATCGATTCTTTACTATATCTTCAAATGGATCGATAGTCGATTATCATGCTTAGCCACTGGTGTAAACCTTTTAATGTATTAACTCTGGGTCCAATCAGACATTAGAACTTGTTCAAAACGTAATCACACTTTGAAGAAAGCGTTAAATTATACGCAGTATTGATGGACACTAGGTGGAACGAAAGACTCTCGAGCTGAGAATTTTGATATTCATAACAAGGCACCATAGCCACGACCCATTCTGCCGTACTGAAGAAAAATGCCGTATGAACATTCCAGAGTTGCCAAATTTCCTTCTAGTTTTATGAAATGTGTATTTTTGGGGGGAAAATATAAATATTTTTACTCGACACTTTTTCATTCATAAGAAAATGATGTGTAATTTAAATGCCCTACGTACAATGGCATAGAAAACTTTTATTTTTACAACTTTCCAAGATCAATGACGATTCTAAAGAAATCTCCGAAAGCTGAGCATATAACAGCAACGTATTTATTTATGGCATCTACAATGAAAGTAAGGTCGTTCATTCTAAACGAATAAAATTAAGAATACAGTGATAATCAGGGAAATGTTAAATACGTAACTTTTTGTCATTTTTGTAAAAAGGCTATTTGTAATATTTTCAAAATTTTAAACTTTTCTACCTTAGAAAATGCCAAGAACTCGTTTTATAAACCCAAAATTCTGGGTCAAATAAAACACTATCTATTTACGTATCTACCTATCTACCTATCTACCTATCTACCTATCTACCCATCTACCTATTTTACTCGATATTTTTAGGAACTTCAGGTGAAATTGCGAAACAAATTATCCGAAAAACCGGAAGAAAAACATTCATGAGTTCACCAGGAAATTGGTTTTTTATCAATGGAATTTTGGCAACGTCTGCAGGTTCATACGACGTTCTTCCTAAGCAAGGCAGGATTAATGCCGAGGGGGACAGTCATAAGCTGCGAATAGGCCGCTGTTTCCCTGGCACCGTGCCCGGCTCACGAACCCGGGGACCCGAGTTCGAGCCCCTGTACCCCCCCCCCCCCCCCCCGGGCGACGACCCTTGACCCCGAGCTGGATTTATGCCCGAACAAATCAGCCTGTCGCAGCCCGAACTGAGATCTTAATGCTGGCCCTTGCCCTTTGCGGACCAGTTACATCGACTCGTAAGTCTTGGCGTGTTGCGATTTTCGATGGATCGATTGATGAGCCATTTGAACCTATGGAAAAGGATCGATTGTCGAGAACACCTTACTGATCGATTCTTTACCATAGTTAGGGAAACTAACGATAGCCCATGGTTTACGCTTCCACACCGGTCGACTCGTATGTTGTTCAGATTGCTGTGAGGTAATGATATGCGTTGAATATACAGACTGTTTCAAAGTTCAGCACAATTTTTTAAGTATTGACTTTTGGAATCAAAATCATAGTTTTAAATTCTATAACTTTTCCACCAAAAAAATGCTCCTTTCAAGTATCCAAGCTCCTCGAGTCCCCAACCTTCCTTAGAATGTGATTTCGGTCTTGTAAAGGTCAGAAATAAGTTCAGCGTGTAAAAACCAAAACAAGCAGTTCCAACGCCAAAGCGTTGGAGGGCGCTTCTTTAACACTGCGCATGCGAGGAACGTTTTCATACGGCCAAGCGAGAGTATTGCGGACGGACGATGTATAACAAATTGCCTACGTGAAGGTGGTCCGGCAGCAACATACCCGCCGCTAGTCTCTGGAAAACAATAGAAAATAGTAGTTGCGTACGTTGCCAGCGAGCGCGCTGCGAGCGCATCTGTTTCAATTACCTAGCATCGAGTCGGGCCTCTAACTTTCTATTCTCTCTGACATAACCTTAAACCTTCAACCCAGAGCCGCAAACAGCTGACGCTTGACGATGCTGCGCCGAGAAAATGAACCAATCACAAAATAGCACAGTAATACGTCACTAAAATGAAGAGATCACGTGACTGTTCGTGATTTTTTCGAATCAATCTGAAACTACAACCTCGAATATGAGGCATTTAAGCATAACGAAGCCCCAAAATAGTTTAACCAGGTAATACGTCCGTGCGAGATTGTTATGCTTAAAAGCAAAACATTTCACGAAAACTTTTACGAATACCAGATGCAGAAAAAAATCAAATTTTCCCGGGTGTACCAGAATGGCGTCATTACCCATAAGGCAAAACGGTATGTAGTATAGTACATGTTACATCGGGGGAGTCGAACGGCTGGAAAGGGCGCATCTGGTACCCAGAAGCGCCCAAAAGAGCCAATGATTAATGCATTCTTATTCATAACAGTTGTCACGACCAAGAAAAACATTTTTTTGGCCGAAACTTTAAGGGGCTGTAACTTTAAAGGAGCAGGGGAGTTTTTCGACAACTAATGAAACAAAAAAGTCTTATTTTGATCCCAAAAATATCTACAGGAAATATTAGCATTTAACTGTAGGATACCCTGTACACCGAATTTCACTGTGAGGTTTTTAACACTGGGATCTGTGTCTCAGTATAATTATAATAATGAGTGATGGTTGTTCAAATGGATGATGATGGAGATGAAATCTTGAAAAACGCTTTTAGGGTGCCGAAAAATGAGGATAATCAGTCTAGCTGATTGGCATTTTTCGGGTTCCAGGGACAGATTCTATTAATTTCATTAGAAATAACCTGCAATTGGTTGGTAAATCGATGTATTCGGAATAAATTAAACGTCTGTAAGAATACCGATTCTAATCTGGCTCCCAACGATAAATAAAGTTGGCCTTAAAATGGCGGGAAAAAAAAGCGAAGAGAAGGTGTTGATCCTTCATAGGTCGTATCAAGCATAGCTCTGTTACTCAGGCATATTTTCTCTGTTAGTTCAAGGTTCAACCAACTTTTTGTTCATACAAATTTATACAGGAACATACGTTGCACCCAAAAGTGATCTCAATTTTAGCCGTGCATCGACTAATATATCGATAAAGAACGCACTTGGATATAATAAGTGTAAGTACTTGAATGGAAATTGAAACAGACTACTAATCCGCCCGACTCTTAAACTTTTCCCCCTCATGGACCGTTTGGCACTTCGGCGATAAGCCGCAGGATTCCGAGAAGGTTCGGGGGTTGAGGGTCATTCCTCTTGACCTCTCTACTGCCGTGCTAAGGAAGAACGCCGTATGAACATTCGAGAGTTGCCAAATTTCCCCGGGTAAAAACTTTATTTTTTAAGAAAAACATGCATATTTTTCCTTCTTTTAAACTTTTAGACATTTTAGATAAAATTGCGTACAAAATTGTGTAAAAATTTTGGAAACAAAAAATCACAATTTTTTCAGTAAATTCTGGTTTGACTGGAGGAAATTTGGCAACGTCTGAGGGCTCAAACGGCATTTTTTATTGGCACGGCTGTCTAAAGGTTCGACGTTTTTAGAGTGGAGTGCAATGTCCGAGCACGTAAAAATGAAAGTCCGAAATGAAGGTTCCGTCTTTAGTCTCGGACGATAGCCATTACGTTCTCCTCTGAAAGTCCGAGACTTCGTCTTAATGAGGTCTGGGATTCGCTCGGAATGAAAGTGGAATACTTGGAAAATGAGACAAGTCCCGAATAATAATCGTAGTGCTTTACTGTTATTTTTAGAGTAAGAGGAAACACACGTCTGTCAAATGTCTTGATAGAAAAATGTTCCTTTCGGACGTAAAAGTCTCCTTCTTGCGGTAATCTTGCGGATCTATGAAACACACAATATCCGGAAAATTCTAGGGAATGTAAAAGTTATGTAAAACCCAACAACTTTCAAGAAATTTGGTGCAAAAAGTGCATAACTTTTCTACGTCTTTAAAAAGGGTCTGTTGCAAACTTTAGCTACAGCAAAATCAAGTTGTTTCTTGAAGTTTCTTGTGAAAAATGGCTCAAAAATCACGATGAGCGTATCGGGAAAGTACGGCCCATCCATCCCTTACGCATGAGTGCGTTGGATGGAACGACTCCTCCTATGAAATGTTCACCTACGCTGTAGTTTCGCTTTCGAAGCGGGAAGCTTAAAAAACGCACATCTCTTACGGAGATTGTGAAGTTAGAAGTGTATTTCAGACTTCCCCGATGCGCTCATCGTGAATTTTGAGACATTCTCTACAACAAACAACTCCTCTTCTTGATCTGGCGGAAGTTTGCAATAAGTTCATTATTGCCTTCCAACAGGCACAGCTTGTGCAGCAACGAAGTGCCGCAGTGGATCTCGTCCCTTCATCACTTAGAATCACCTCAACGAGAGCTGCTCATAATAACGAATGACGTCACGTCAGACACGACACTCGATCACACTTTTTCCCATGCTCCCGCAACATTTTTACGTGTGCAAAGCTGTGGACTTAGTTAACATTCCTGGCGAAGCGAGGCGGCCGCGCAAAGGACTAAAAGACCAGCTGTTGGGATCTTAATTAAAGCTCTAGTGGTGGCGGGCGTTGGCGTTTGGCCTCTTCGGTTGCCATGGCGACGACACGCGTACGGTAACTCGAGTACTCGCGCTCGCGAAAAAAGAAAACTGGTTTGGCCGTAATTGGCGCGTGCCGCCGGACCCGCGCGATCACCAATCACCGCCGATGGTCACCGGTGACGTTTATCGGTTCGTGCCGGGGGTTCAGATCCGAGATCCCATCCGCCTCTTGTTACATGATCGAATTACTCTCGCCGACTGGGGCGTTTCGTTTGATGGGTCATGCTCAGCGGACATCAGGAAATCAGCGGGATCTTGGTATCTGATTGATGAATATGGTATGACAAGTATTGGTCATCATCAGCGTTTTACAAAAGGTAGGAAGGAACCAATAAGGATGCCTAAAAAGGCACTACACGGAGAAAAAAACCTCATGCGTGGGACCCGAAGTTTAGGTCATGTGGGTCTCTGAAGTTTTCAGATTGAGCATCTGAGCACTTTAGGTGCCGTCGAGGTTCGGATCACACATCTGAAGTACTTCAGATGTTTGAACCGAAGTAATTCAGATGTAAGAGCTGAAGTTTCAGATGCGTGATCCAAACCTCAGCAGCTGGACCATAAGTGTTCGGATGCTCAATCCGAAAACTTCAGAGATCCATATGACCTAAACTTCGGGTCCCACGCACGAAGTTTTTTTCCTCCGTGCGGAAAAGTGAGTCTCATAATTTAGGGACAGCCCCTACGTGGATTTTTCTTTTTGACATGATTCCTTCAGAGACTTGACTCACTTGGACGTATTTCTGTCAAACAGAACTATGTGCATTAAGACATGAGCCTTGAGACCCATAAAAATATGTGCATAACAGGGCTCACGTCATAATGCACATAGTTCTGTTTGGTAGAAATACATCTAGTTTTGAGGTTGTCCTCACCAAATTCCAACGAGCCAGAGAAGATATGTTGGGTCTTTCTGGTAGGAAACAAAATGCAAGATCTCAACACAAAATCTGCGGACACGAAAGTATGCTGTGGACTTTCATCATGAAACTCGGAAAAACTTCTGGAATTTGCCGTCGAAAAAATTTCCTTCTCAATCAAAAATAAAATTGCTTGAATTAAGAAGGTTTCTCCTTGACGTAAGAGACTTTCTTCTTGATATGAGTATCTTCTCTGCTTTATTCAATATTGATTTCTCTTCGGCGGCGAATTCAAGAAAATTTCTTGAATCAAGTAAATGTTCCTCAGGCTTAATTCGAGAGGGTAAGTAGAAAATACGACTCTAAATTCAATAAACACGCAACAAGGCCTGCGGCGTCGGCGGGTTAGAATAACGCAAATAGAGAATAATGATTCAAAGTAACGAGTAGAGAATGGGAGGGGGGAGGGAAGGGAGGAGGGGTTGAAACAAAAGAACCCCAATTTGCTCCCCGTCTTTCCCTGACACCTCCTCAACGAATCGCATCACGTCGTGTTTGTAGACTAATTACGAATCAAGCAGAAATAACAATTTTCAACAAGTGAGAAACTCCCCGAACGGGAAATTGATCGCAAAGAATGGGAGCTGACGGAAACAGTGGCATGGCGTGAATTGCGATATATCGATTGTTGTGCCATTTAAACCAATGAAAAAATATCGATTATCAGGGTGTTCGCGGCGAACACCTTAGTAATCAATTCTGTATCATAGCTTCAAATGGCGAGATATCGATAATCGATTATTCACGCCACGCCACTGGACGGAAAGAACCGAGGCCCAGAAACAGGAGCTGCTTGATGTTGCTGTAAATTTTCTAATTTCATCGTTGCCGGTTTTGCAATTTTTCAGTAGACGAGATGTAAATGGAGATGTTGCATGTGTGAGGGATTTGCGATTTGACCATTGAATCTTATGTAAAAGTTCGCGAAAAACACGATGGTGCCACTGGTTTTCTCTGAAATCATCTCCCAAGCTCAAGAAAAGCTCTCAAGTTGAGGCCAAAATGGAGGGAATATCCCACCCTACCCTGAGAGTCCACCTCTACATCAAAACAAACTCTCCATGCAAAGATAGGGAGCAAATACATTAGCAGTGATGCCGTGTTTTCAGTTTTAGACTCCCCAAATAAAGTGGCAGCCCTGTCAATGTATTTGCTCCCTATCTTTGCATGGAGAGTTTGTCTTGATGTAGAGGTGGACTCTCAGGGTAGGGTGGGATATCCCCTCCATTTTGGCCTCACTTTGAGAGCTTTTTTGGAGCTTGGGAGATGATTTCAGTGAAAAGCAGTGGCACCATCGTGTTTCTCGCCAACTTGTACATAAGAATCAACAGTCAAATCGCAAATCCCTCACACTTGCAACATCTCCATTAAAAGGTGATGGAATCAGGGGGCAGGCCATAGCATACTTCGTGCTCTGAGCGAAATTTTTCTGAAATAACCCCATCAGAGGAAGATCCGGGGGATTTTTCCGGAAAATCATTTAAAATATAGGGTGCTCGAAAGTCAGGGGTGCAGAAAATGTCCGATGAAAATGTGGAAAAGCCCCCAAAATGTGGAAGGATGGAAAATTTTGAGGGATCTTCAGACGAAAGTCAAAGAAAAACAGGGGAAAAGGTCATCTTTCTTAAATCGGTGTTAATCGGTTTCTTAAATGTTGTGGAAAACCGACGAAAAAAAAAACGTGGAAAGAACGAAAAGAAAATGTTCAAAATGTGTTTAAAACCATTAAAAAACATATTTAAAACTTTAAATTGCCTTTTGATGTCTTTTATTGTTTTGGAATCTGTTTGAAATGATTAAAAAACGACTTTTCAACATTTTAAAAATGTTTGAATGTAGCCATTATTCACCTCCACAAACTTTTCAATGTTTTTATGAGATATTTCAGTTTTTCCTCCCGTTTTACTGAAAAATCTCTGAACATTTCATTGTGTTTAGAGATATTTAACCATTATTCAATTGATTTGGTTTCTGTTAGACGAGATTAAGTCCAAGAGCTAATAAGCTCTGGTTTTCGTTGATCACTCAGGACGCTGAGGCTCATGAGTTTTTGGACTTAACCCCCTCTCACAGGAACCGATTCAATTGTAATGTCGGAGACGCAAAGCGCCCATCGAGGTTGGGCCGCCTAGCGACCACTGTGGGAGTGTGTGGCCCTCGGTGCTGGATAAAGAAAATCGAGGCAACGGTTACACGTTCGCTTACATTGCCTAACGTTCAACGAGCATTCTAATCGAAGATTTTTTCCTCGTTTCCCCAGTGGCACTATCATAAATCGTAAGCAGCGGGGGTGATGGCGCGAATTTGTCGCAATTAACGAGAGGTCGTCTGACAAATTCGCCTCCCAATCCCCGCACCCTCTCCGAGAGCCGTCTGAGTTGTCGCCGCACGACATGATTATTAATTAGCCCCCTTCCCCCGCCCCCCTACCCCCTCATTTCATCCCCAATTATTCACGGCCCATCGCCATTCACCAGCCGACGACGTCTTACATCTTGCTAACATCTGAATCTTTTGTGCTCCGTCCTCGCCAATCAGAATTCGTCAGCTTGTTGCCGAATTGCCGAAAAAGCTTCGTTCCGTCTGGAGTTTCGATGTATTTTGTCAAAGAACGGAACTACATTTCAAAGCTTTTAAATATTTACTCTCGAATTATTCACAAGGAAGATATAGGGTATTCCTGCTTGAAAATGGACGTATTTCTACCGAGCAGAACTATGTGCAGGTGGGAAACATGAGGTGTGCTCGTGGTGAGATGAATAAAAAATAATGTAAAAGTGGGATTATTTCCTTTAGCAACATTGAAAAAGCGGGATTTTAGATTTACTAAACGGAACTATGTTCCAGCTGTATCGAGAAAACAATTTCCAATTGAGTAGGGTAGCACTTTTTGAAAATTTAAAAGCGATAATATTCATCAGGCAAAGAAAAATTACAGAAAATTCGGAAGCGTTATCACGTCCGTAGAGATTCTTACCGTTTGATTGTTGGCATCGATGTAGCGCAGCCCGAAGTAGGCGGTTTCAAGCAGATTCAAGTGACGAAAAACTAGATCCACTAATTCCTGGCCGCGAGTGTTATCCTAAAACAGAAAAATTTCATGAAATTATAGTGGGTGATCAAAAAAGTTTTAAAGAGCACACAGAAGTGGGTAGTATGTAGCAGCAGTATCGCGCACAAATAACGAGCATAATGTCTTGTCATCAAGACCTCCAAATACACCTTAACTTAATATAAAACCTACACGATCATCAAAACGCCTTCAATTTTTAGGATACTTCAGGCACATCCATGACGTTTATATAATTGTATGCTGCCCCTGACCCGAGTCAGAGGAGGTTTCCTTGTTAAGATGACTCTCTTACAGGATTTTTTTTTTTCAAGATTTAAAGGTGGGCATTTAAAAACCAGTTACGGAAATTCCATTACCGGTAGGATAAGAAATCATACACTGGAGCACACATTCTCTCGTCAAAATGTAATCAAAATTATAACCGTTCATGAAAAGTCAGCGGGCGGATCGAAACGCCTTCAATTTTGTGGATACTTCAGGCACATCCATGACGTTTATATAATTGTATGCTGCCCCGACCCGAGTCAGAGGAGGTTCCTTGTTAAGGTGACTCTCTTACAGGATTTTTTTTCAAGATTTAAAGGTGGGCATTTAAAAACCAGTTACTGAAATTCCATTAAAGGTAGGATAAGAAATCATACACTAGAGAGCACATTTTCTCGTCAAAATTTAATCAAAATTATAACCGTTCATGAAAAGTCATCGATAAAAATGCCGATAGGGAACCTGCCTATAGGATTCTAGTATATTAGCGGTAATGCGTCCAAATGGCGCAACAGCTCAACAACTCGACGACAGAAAGAGGCCTAATACATTTAGAATAGATTAATCTGTGATACCTTTACTTAAAGCTTCTGATGTCAACAGCGGAGGACGATAGTAATTTTTCTGAAATGTATTTTTTAGCGGTGGTGTGGTTTTTTCAAAATTGGACTTATTTCTACCAAACAGACCTATGTGGAGGTGAGAAATATGGGGTGTGCTCTTGGAAGCTGCATAAGAAGCAATGTAAAAGTGGGCGTGATTCCTTTTGAAGAATTGGAAAAGCGGGATTTTACATTCTATCAAACAGACCTATGTGGAGGTGAGAAATATGGGGTGTGCTCTTGGAAGCTGCATAAGAAGCAATGTAAAAGTGGGCGTGATTCCTTTTGAAGAATGGGCCTGTTGCAAACTTTTGCTAGAGCAAAACTAAGAGTTGTTTCTTATAGATAATGCCTCAAAAATCACGATGAGCGCATCGGCAAAGTCTGAAATGCACTCATAACTTCACAATCTGCGTAAGAAATTTGCGTTTTTTTAAGCTTCCCGCTTCAAAAACGATACTACGGCACAGATGAACATTTTGTAAGAGGAGTCGTTCCATCGTCGGCAATAATCATCATAGCCGACGCCAATCCGCCAAAACACGTTTGATGGGACGAGATAACACCTGAACTGGATTGGACCAGATAACAATCGGTGTGTTAACGTTCATATTTTCCACGCCCGAATTGATTGACCTTGAACTCTCCTTGAATTACGCGCGGAACTGCGTGCAAGCGTCGGCCATGATGAATATCGCCGACGATGGAGCGACTCCTCTAACGAAATGTTCACCTATGCCGTAGTATCGTTTTTGAAGCGGGAAGCTTAAAAAAACGCAAATTTCTTACGCAGATTGTGAATTTATGAGTGCATTTCAGACTTTGCCGATGCGCTCATCGTGATTTTTGAGGCATTATCTACAAGAAACAACTCTTATTTTTGCTTAGCAAAAGTTTGCAACAGGCCCATTGGAAAAGCGGGATTTTACATTCTATCAAAGAGACCTATGTGCGAACTGAATGCGGAACTCATGAGCCGCGGGCATGCCAAGAGAGCCTTGTGGACAGGGCTCATGAGTTTATGCGGAGGCCGGCGGACGGCGGCGACCGCGGAGACCGGTCTCGTTCCCGCTGACGTCACCGGCGCACAATTATTCTCATTCACTCTTACGGCCAGAGACTAACGAGCACACCCCATATTTCTCACTTCCACATAGGTCTGTTTAGTAGAAATACGTCCAATTGATCGTTGAAATTTTGGTGTGCGAGTTCTTTCATCACGACGGTGCTCATCTTCATCGGGGATCTTAAAAACGCGCCTGGATGGAAAAAAGCTGGGCGCTTCTCTAATACGAACGTATTCGAGCTTTCCCGCTTTTAAGCGCTCAGCCGATAGGCAGCGCTTTTTGATTTCGACTTTGCCTCTAGAGTACTAGTATACTAGTGCTAATTCGTTTAAATGGCGCACCAGCTCATCGATGTGTAGGCTTTTTTTTGGGGGGGGGGGGGGGTCCATTTTTAAAATAGATAAATCTGTGAAAACTGTATTTTATGCTTTTAACGTAATGCGCAGGTAGTTTCGATCGTTTATGTATAAGAGAATTTCTTAGCGGTAGAGTAATTCTTATCGAAATTGATCGTTGAACTCAAATGAAGCCTAAAAAAAACGCGCCTGATGAGCTCAACGGTGAGCTCATTTTCGGGAAACGAAAATACGCGTTTACGGTTTCCTTGGTAACCTTTGTTTGCTATCAGCTGATGTTTTATTTCCATTTCTCAGCCAAGTCGACGGAGTTTATACGTCCTTTCTTCACTAAAAATATTTACTAAAACCTGAGCGCTTTTCTAATACGACAGTATTAGAACTTTCCCGCTTGTTTTTACTGTCGTGACGCCTTCAAAAATAAGAAAAAAAATAATAAAAAATGTTCTTCGTGTTGTTTTGGAGGAGCGGTTCAAGATGCACGACTACGAAGCATATTGCGGCGAGTGGCGCGTACTTGTCGGTACACGCGAGTGGCTCGAGAGCAAGACGAGTTGCGTCGGGGTGCGGGTCGGGTGGTTAGAGTCAGTGGCAGCCGGCGCGGCACCGCATAAATTTGGCCCGCGATTTTGCCATTTGGACGTTCGCCATCCGCCCCGAACGCGCTTTTGCCGATTCGCACACTGCATCGAGTGTCTCGTTGCTCGGACTTCTGGAAAGTCCAGACGGCACAGTCTACTGATCCATTTTGGACTGTTGAATTTGAGTGCACTGGAAGAGAAAACACATTGAATCTAGAGTCCAGACTCTTATGAACTTCAAGAAGAAAAAATACTCTTCATTCAATTAGATTTAAGCTTAAATCAAGAACCAAGCCTCTTAATTTGAGCGGATTTCCTTTTATTAAAGCTTAAATCTGCTTGAATCAAGAGTCCTTTCTCTTGTCAATGTTTTCAAGAGTCTGGACTCTAGATCCAATCTGTTTTTTTTCCAGTGTGGCATACCAGACATTGTAGAAATCATGCACTACATCACATTTTTCCTCAAACAAATTTAATCAAAATTAGCACAAACTGTAGGAGGCCAAAAAAGGCCTTAGGATATTAAATATATAGATTAAGACCGGTCGTGAGTCCATAGAAAGCCCAAAACTGCGCGCCAATCATCAAAACACCTTAAATTTTTTAGATACTTCACGCATACCTGTAAAGTTAAAATAGTCGCATGCTGCACCTGAGTCAGCTTCATAGATGTGCCTGAAGTAACCAAAAAATTGAAGGCGCTTTGGTGATTGACGCGCAGTCTCGAAATTTTAATGAATTTGTGGCCGGTTATAATTTTGATGAAATTTTGACGAGAAAACTAGTTTTGCAGTGCATGATGTCTTATCCTTCTGTAATGGAATTTGCGTAGAATTGTAACAGTTTTTCAATACCCACCTTTGAATCTTGCACAAAAAGTCTACAGGCGAGCCTTCGAATCCTGACCCAGTTAAGCGAAGATTCCTCGTTAGGAGGGCTAGTTTATTGACTTTTTGTTCCAGATTCAAAGGTGAGCATTGAAGGACTGGTACACTTCTACTCAAATTCCATTACAGAAGAATAAGAAACCATGCACTATAAATCTAGCTGTCTCGTCAAAAATATAACCGGCCACGAATTCATCTGAAGTTCGAGACTGCGCGTCAATCATCAAAACGCCTTCAATTTTTTGGATACTTCAGGCACGCTTATGAAGTTAAAATAGTTGTATGCTGCCCTTGGCCCGAATCAGCGAAGGTTCCTTGTTATGATGGGCTCGTTCATAGCCTTGTTTTAAACATTCAACTTCGAAGGTGGGCAATGAAAAACCGGTGCAGTTCTACTCAATTTCCATAACAGCAGGATAAAACATCATGCACTACAGAACTAGTTTTCTCGTCAAAATTTCATCAAAATCATAACCGGTCACGAGTTCATGAAAAGTCCGAGACTGCACTTCGATTTTCAAAACGCCTTCAATTTTTTGGATACTTCAGGCACATCCATGACGTTTATATAATTGTATGCTGCCCCTGACCCAAGTCGGAGGAGGTTCCTTGTTAAGATGACTCTCTTTCAGGATTTTGTTTCAAGATTTATAGGTGGGCATTTAAAAACCAGGTACTGAAATTCCATTACAGGTAGGATAAGAAGTTTTACACTAGAGCGCACATTTTCTCGTCAAAATTTAATCAAAATTATAACCGTTCATGAAAAGTCAGCGCGCCGATCACCGAAACGCCTTCAATTTAGTGGATACTTCAGGCACATCCATGACGTTTAAATAATTGTATGCTGCCCCTGACCCGAGTCTGCGAGGGTTTCTGTTAATACGTGGCTCGTTCATAGCATTTTTTTTCAAGATTCAAGTCGAAGGTGGGCATTGAAAAACGGCAAGTTACTGAAATTCCATAACAGTAGGATAAGAAATCATACACTAGAGCGACACATTTTCCTCGTCAAAATTTCATCAAAATCATAACCGCCCGATTCATGAAAAGTCCGAGACGCACTCGATTCACCAAACGCCTTCAATTTTTAGGATACTTCAGGCACAATCCGTGAAGCTAGAATAATTGTATGCTGTTCTTGACGCAAACAAGCGGAGGTTATTTGTTAATTTGACTCGCTTTACAGGATTTTTTTTCAAGATTTAGAGATGGGCGATTAAAAAACCGTCGACAATCATTACTGTTCTGAAGAGGTTCCTACACATCAAAGGACATCACTTCTCATCGTCAAGACTTAATCGCACTCTAGCTGACCGTTCATGCAATGTCAGCGCGGAACAAAAGGGGAAATTGATATTCAGCACATCCATGGATGTGTAAAAAAGTGTTGCTGAAAACTTGCAAGATGCTAGATTAACTGCTACAGCAGTTACTTTAGCAATGTCACGATGTAAAACTAACTGCCGTAGCGGGTAATTCAGCATTTTGTGAGTTCTCGCACACTTTTTTTACATTCAGTATGTTGTATCAACTTCACTTTTTTTTTCCACCTTAATTTTTTTTCAGTGATGCGACTATGGTTAAAGAGAAAAACTCGAGGATAAGCTTCCACCAGGAAAATTGCTATATGTTCATCTAAGAGTCATTCCTACTTCCATCTATAACCACCTTGGAAACATTTGATGTGAGATCTGGCAACTGCTAGCTCGGCTCCCATCCACCAAGTTCAGGAGCACCGCTGACAAGTCCATCGACCGCGGTAGCATTGCTAGGCAAGAACGACTTAACTACAGGAGAAACTCCATGAGTTGATGCGTTGTTTTTCTTAAACACGGCAAAGTTTACCTCCAGCGTGGTGTAAAATTTCCTTAAAGGCTAGTTGCGATTGACACAGAACCGCGTTTCGAGTTTTGAATCTTATTGATGAGAGAAAAATTATAAGGTCCATCTCGAACTGAAAACCCACCCGACCTATTTACGTCATCCACCTTGATACTACGGCCTTCAGTAGAAAATTAAATTTCCAGGAATGTGCAAAATTACGCAAAATCACATAATCATGGTATGCTGGTTTCAACTTAAGACAAAATATGATAAGATCTGTTCAAACGCCAAGTCCCTACTTCCAATATTAACGGAGATGACACCCATTGAAACAGAAGAAGTTTTGATGGGCAGGTTGCTCAACAGAAAACATGGACGACGCCAAGGTGGAAGAAACCAAGGAATGAGCTTTTAGGTGAAAGATGAAATACGCCGCGTTTCTTGATGGGCGACATCTCCGATAATATTGGACGTAAAAATTTAGCGTTTGGACGGACCTTATTTATTTTCGGTAATCTATATGCTTAAACCATCAACACACAATTATGCGACTATCGCGACGGATCTACTGGTCCTTTTATTAGAGCAGACCTATTCTTGACAACGCATAAAAATGATTACTTAAAAAAAAATGTTGACTTCGTATAAGGCTCAGCAAGAGATGTTTAAACCACCTGCAGCCTGATTATTGAAATTTTGTGTTTGTCAGATCGACATAGATGACATAGGTTAAAAGGCGGAGTGTGATTGGTTGGCTATGTCTCGTCGCTGCTTGATCGTGCCTTTGTCGGGTGGAACTCTCGACAAGTTAAAGGCACCTCTTAAGTTTCCAACAGTATGTCGTCCATTCCACCTGACAAAGGTACGATCAAGCAGCGACGAGACATAGCCGACCAATCAAACTCCGCCTTTTAACCTATGTCATCTATGTCGATCTGACAAACACAAAATTTCAATAATCAGGCTGCTGGACGTTAAGTGTTATACATTTATACTGCCGAGTATATACGTTCATCGAAGTTAAAATTTGATCCTAATTGGCAACATTGCCGCTCGAGCATCGATGCAAAGAAAAAACATGAACTGTAAAGTTCGAAAATGGGATCAGTAAAGCAATCAAACTTTGCGAGTCGATTTTTGAAACTACGTCAGCACGACAAGACAAGACATAGCCCTATCTTAACCGTACAAATAATCGCAGTTTCATGTATTCATGTCTCATCGTGCTGTTTAAAACTTTCGGTAATCGGGAAAAATCTCAATAAGCAATCGTGGGCCTTGAAGTGCCGCACAGTGGATCGAGTCAATTAGAGAGGTCGGTCATGAAATTTTTGACTAAAACTGCAAATTTTGATGTTTATTTCGTTACGTTTTATATTTCAAGGGGTGGTAACAAAAGGAAATTTTACGAAAAAACCAATGAAACCACTTTAAGAACCTTAAATTTGTGTAAGAACAGAGTTATAAGCATTTAGCGTTTTTAAATTTTGTTCGACCTCTCCTATTGACTCGATCCACCGTGTGCCGATACAAAAGTTTCCCAAAACGACTGGCAGTTACTAAAGTTACTTCCATCAGAAAAAATGATTCCCATATTTGAGTCGCAAGAGTCGCTTCCAGCCGGAAAAATTTGGGAGAAAACGATTGATGGAGTGCTAATCGCTCCTCGGATTATTTGACAACGCAGGTATGGAGCGTGAAAGGAGTTGCGTTAAGTGTTTTTTCGCCGGTGAAAAGTTGATTGGTGAGTTGTCCGGGTGTTTGGTGGTCGTTGGCTAAGTGACAAAGCTTTAATTCGATAACGGCCGCGCGGTCTCCGGGGTGGCTTTCAAACCTCTTACACTCACGTGACCAGGTTACGGCTTCGAAAGTTTATACGTTGCCAAATTTACCGAGGAAATTACATGATTTCTTCTTATTTTCGAGTCTCTTCCGATTCTCTCGATGAATTATACGGGATATTTACATCAAAATACAAAAGGCCTCGGATACAAAGGTTTCAAGTAAAATCAAAATGCATTAGGCACTGAAGGTTTCAACGCAGGAATAACATGGGAAACTCACCAACAATTTTGTGAAATACAGGTTAAAAATTGTCAGATTATGTATGATCTTACATTTTAAACGGATTAGACTAATTTAAGCTCTAACATTCCTTGTTGGTACTTAGTGTTTCAGTTGAGCGAGAGAATGAATATTTTAACATTTTTTTTTTTTTTTACAAAAAATGTTTACGGGCACGAGGCTCATTAATATAATACAAAACTTTGACTACAAGTTAACAAGAGCTGAGGAATCAAAATACGATTTTGTGCATTTTTCAGGATCTTCCTCCCACACACTAAACGTCCTTATAAAAGTCATTCAAAAGTAAGTTCAAAAAACTAATTTTGGTGAAATTTTCATGAATTATTGTCTCCAATTTTTTTACTGCATATGCATAACCTTGTAAATTTAATTAAAACACTTTTTCTGAGGGTATGATTACTCAAGAAAATGTTTTACATAGAATTCGCGTAAAATTTCACACAGCTTTCTTCCTCACCATATACACGGAAAAAAAATTGCTGATTCAACAATTCAATTGCTAAAAACAGTGAATGCAATGTTTCAACGCAGATTTTACAACAAAAACATGCTATTTTAACCACCCCCGTGGTTAAATTAGTTTACAATGTGGTTAAAGTAGCATTTTTTTGTTGTAAAATCTGCGTTGAAACATTGCACTCACTGTTTTTAGCAATTGAATTGTTGAATCAGCAATTTTTCTTTTCCATGATACTTTCCAAGGCGGAAAGGCATGTGAAAATCATTCATAAAGTGCGACAAACGGCAAAAGCGTACTGCGCTCAGGTGCGACAGAAGTTAACCACTCAATGGTTACTGAAGAGTTAGTGCAAGGGGTCGGGTGGTGGGGGTGGAAGGGCTGTAATTCCCGACGACGATGCGAAAGAGGAAAGTGAAAAGATTCTATCGCGCTGAGCCCATTGTGAGAGGTTGTGAAAGGAAAAAGTTTCAGCCTTGTGTGACGTCGACGCTAAATCGGACGAAATCGCGGGGGGGGGGGGGGGTAAAAATCGCCCCCGAGTTCAGGAAAGTTGGTGAACCTGAATCGACGCTTCGTTACTTTCCAATTACGTTTGCGCTCGCCGTAACGAGCGGGATGAATTTTAAATGAATTATTAATTCTTGCTTCATTTTTTTAGAATGGCCAATTACATCGGGTTATCAAGGCTATTGAATGCTTATTGATGGAATTTAGTGTGCAGTCTCACAATGAACGTTGAAAGCGCCATATTTAGCGGCTCTGGTGCTTGCACTAGAGCTGCTATTCCGGACGGTCCCAGCTGGGGAGTATCAACGGACCATGTTACATTGAGAGACCGCGTCTTGGTTGATGGGAATCGGCGCCATTTTCTGCTGTTTAGGGGGACTGATTTTATTTTAATTGATATCTTTTTCTGTGAGCGAATGCTATGTTGTGTAGTGTATTTTGGAATCATGGTGATACTGTCAATAATTCAAAAGGGTCTGTGCTTTAATCTCGCACTGGAAAAAATGTACTTTACGTTTAAAATTTGAAAATTCAAATCTATAAGTTTTCGCGCTTTTTCGAAGAATGCCGTGGTGGAGCTTCCTAGTCATACTACTCGACATCAGCTGATAGCAAACAAAGGTTACCAAGGAAACCGTAAACGCGTAACAACTACCTACCGTCGCCAGAGCCGCTTTCCGACGCGAATGCGTTGGAGCTTCCTGCTTGTTTCCATTCTATCGATCTCATTTGTTTCAACGAAAAAATTGTCGGGTGCTTTGTTAAAAACTCCATCATTTTTGTTTCTCTCCATGTAATAATCACAGTTAGCTTTAAAAACTGTCTATTACCGCCTTAAGGTCTTTATGATCATTACAGCGGTGCACGTGAAAAAGAAATGAAATAATGGTATCGTCACATTTTTATGGGAGAGACCAAGTTGCGAATATATAATATCTTCTACCAACAGCCAACAGCCGCGCGTATAGACGTTCACAGTCCGATGCGATTGTGACAATTTGGTGGTACAACTATTCGTACTTCAGGGATGTCTGTGTTGCTTACACAAAAAAATGAAGGCGCGCATGCTTTTCGTACGCTATAAACCATTTTTGTCTCTGAAAACCGCTAGCGGTCTCAATGAGCCAGGCGATGGATGATAATCCTTTTAGAACCACCAAAAACAATGTGTTAAAATACTGGTCAATTTGAACCGACTTGGGACTTTACGTATAAATTAAGTAATGTGGTTTCTAAGGGCTAAATAAAAATATCTGCCTTTATAAAATGATTCTACATGGTGTTCAGTTAACTGCTATCTAAATTTTCTTGACGTTTCAATGAGACTGGACAAACTGCGACAATCACGGAGAAAAATTTGTATAGGGTTATCCCCTAAAATTTAGGCACTGACCCAATTTGTTGGATGATACGATTAATTTTGCACATATTAATACATTTCCGATTGGTTTTGGTAGCACTACAACATTTGGGTTACGAACCTAGGTTATTGCGGTGCTATCACAATTAATTGGACGTATTTCTATCAAACGGAACTAAGCGCCAATTTGAGTTCCTTTTGAGGAATTTAGAATCCCGGCTAGCGCGTTCTGTCAAACGGACCTAAGCGCCATGGAAAAGCATTGCGAGCATAGGACGGAATAAGCCGGACGCCCGATTCCGCCGCCAATCCAAGCCCCCCTCTACCTTCCTCACCCTATGGCGCCTAGGTCCGTTTGATAGAAATTTGTCCAATTGAAAAAGTCCGTATTGGGACTTACGCCCTACTTTTTTTCTTAAAATGCTTTTACTTTAAATTGAAGAAAAATTGAGACTGTACAATGGTACCCAACCCACACATTTGAAGGTCAAAACGACCACCTCCACTTTTCTCATTCATTTCAAATAATACGAGAGGAAAATGAAAGAGGGGATATTTACTTTGAAGAATCCTTCGAGGTGAGGGTCAGGGTGGGGGGTGGAAAGGACGGGGAGGGGATGTCCGGCGGAAACGCGAAAAACGTGCGATCTGCTTAGCATACGCGCCCTTCCCTCATTTCCTCCCCCCCCCCCCCCACAGAGGAGTCGAGACGGTGGAATTTCGAGGGTTCTCCCTTTCCGCCCTTATCTCGACTCTCGAGTCGGACACCTCATCATACCCCTCTCATGGACTGCCCGAAAATGTATCTAATATACTGGACTCTTCCCTTGTAACCTGAATAATGCATTCCGCCCGGGAACTGATATCTTGGGATATGAACGAGCATGCAACACCCCCCCCCCCCCTTTCTGTTAACGTTACGAAATTTATATTAGGTACAGTGTTGTCGGTACTGTGTGGCGTATTGTATCAGGATGTTGCAAACTTCGGCTATAGCAAAAAAAGAGATAATTCTTCTGAAAAATGACTCAAAAATCACGATGAACACATCAGGAAAGTCTCAACTATACTCCTGACTTCATAATCTTCGCAAAAAATATGCGTTTTGGTAAGTCTTCCTCTTCAAAAAGATACTATGGCACAGATGAGCATTTCGTGAGAGGAGTCGTTTCATCCAACCCTTGCGCAATAGGATGCTACGCAATATTCAACATGGCTGACGCTGCCGCGCGCAAATCGTGAGGGAACACCGTGGTCTTTATCAACTCAAGGAAAATGTGAATAGGTAAAAAGACGACGACGGTTGATAAAATCCCGTCTTGTTACGTGTGCTTTGGCGGGTTAGCGACGGCCATGTTGAATGTTGTGTAGCATCCTAGTGCGCAAGGGTTGGATAGAATGACTCCTCTTACGAAATGTGCACCTAAGCCGTGGTATCGTTTTTGAATCGAGAAGCTTAAAAACGCAGATTTCTTGCGCAAATTGTGAAATTAGGAGTGTATTTCAGACTTTCTCGATTCGCTCGTCTTGATTTTTGAGCCATTTTCCACAAAATCAAACTCCTCTTTTCGCCCCAGCTGAAGTTTGAAACTGGCCCAGATACTATTCCTATACTGCCGTGCTGAGGAAGAACGCCGCATGAGCCTTTAGACATCGACAGATTTCCTTTACTGGAAACCGAATTTACCGGAAAAATTTTCAATATTAACTTTCGAATTTTTCAGATAATTTTGTTCGCAACTTCATCTATTATAATGCGGCAATTTCACGGAAAAATATGCGTAACTTCCCTCAAAAATAAATGTTCTACCCGGAAAAAGTTGACGACTCTCGAATGTTCATACGGCGTTCTTCCTTAGCAAGGCAGTACGGTTACTCTAGAATACCTGTATAGCGAGAGTATGGACAGATCACTTCATGGAGGGCTTAGGGCCCAAAAGTGCAGCCACCCTTCTAACCAACTTCTAACGCACAAAATTTCACTGCCAGTCTGTAGATTCCAATTCTAACCAAGATGGCTAAAAAAGTACCTAAATGAGCGTTCTTCCACAAAAATGAGTAAATTTATGCAAAAACTAAGTCAAATACGTGCTTTATAAACGATGGTTCGTAACAATTGTTCTAATAAATCGTTCTGGATAATTGAAATGCATAGGTTGGCTGCATTTCTGGGCCCTAACTTTATTCGAGGAGGCATCGGTGAAGGCCTGATGGATTTTCGGAGTTTCACATCTGTCCATACTCTCGCTATACAGGTACTCTAAGGTACTCTAGTTGAGAGAAAAACAAAAGGAATGAAACTCGGAAACTCACAAGACAACACAGGAGCCTGGAGAAAGACTCGGCTATCATCTCTAGCACCTCGGAATCCGTCAGTCTCACTACGTCCGCGCGTTATTCCTCCTTTCCACGCCGACGGCAGAAATGAAACCATCCCTTCCGCCCTCGCACACACACTCTCTCGCGCCCGCCGGAAAATTCTCATCCCTCCTCGAGTCCCGACCATCGTCTTGGTGAATGAATTATTCGCCCCCCCCTTAATATTTCTCCCTATGGAGCCCATAAACCCTTTCCCACCCTTTTCGCCACCCAGCCCTCGTACACGTGGTCTGTTGCGTTCGTTTCCTTTTCGGCCGCTGCGCTTTGCTACAACAACCGCTTTGTTGTCGGATCGTATGAACAGAGACAATACTCTTGGACGCATTTAA
The DNA here is from genome assembly GCF_918797505.1 of Bemisia tabaci. Lineage (NCBI taxonomy): Eukaryota > Metazoa > Arthropoda > Insecta > Hemiptera > Aleyrodidae > Bemisia > Bemisia tabaci. The sequence goes on from NC_092802.1 coordinate 3,643,463, forward strand.
ATCAAAAGAAACTACATCGATTGTAGCATGAGCTCTATTATGCATGTATTCTTATGAATCTGAGAGCTCACGTCAGAATGGATATTCCTTTTGATTCATATACGTCCACTTCAGCGACCCAGTATATTCATGTTCCCTAATTGTTAGGATGTAAAAATATTCTAAGGAAGCTCGTTTACAAAATTTCAGGATAAACCAGCTTTTCTGAGGAACTGGAGAAAGATAGAGGAAAATTAAGGACATTTTCGGATTCAGCAGCTAAAATTACACAGCATTCATACAATTTCCTCATCGGATTTTCTGAACGGCCTTGGATGAACGCTAAAAGAAACTTGAATGTGCTCATTTTTCCGGAGAAAATCGGTTTCTCAGGGTGAATGGAAGGTGACCGATAAAAACCAAGATCATTTTCGGACTCAGCAGCTCAAAACATACCAAAATAAACCTTTCTAACCCGCGTCACAATTTTTACAACTTTTGGTGCGGGAAAAATGTTGCAAAAACACTCAATATGGCCTGCAAAAATGTTCATTTTTCAGGAAGGAAATCGGCTTTTCCCGAAAACTGAAAGGCGATGGAGGAAAAATGGTTATCATTTTCGGACTTAGCAGCTTAAAATAGGTAATCATGCTCCTCTCAATATTATTTTTTACCCTTTTCTTGGCAGTCTGTGACATCTACCAATTATCAGTTGGGCTAAAATTTGCGATTAGGAACTGCAATCTCTGGCACATTTTAGAAACAACATATTATGTGGCATTAGTTTCCCATAGGGATACGTGTTTTTATCCATGCGCTGGAAACTGTACCTCCTTGTTGCAAAATGCAGTCCAATTGAACGCATTTCTGCCAAACGGAACAATAAGCATTAAGACACGATAGCCCTGAGACCCATAAGAATCAGTGGCAAAATGATCACGGGAAGCGCCTGCAAAACCGCGAGAATACTTCAAGCATTGCGCCGTCTCGCCCCCGAACCCGGTCTCGTGTCTCGGCTGGCGTGGCGTGCTTTACGATCGATCGATTGATCTGTCAATCAAACCTAAGGGATAAACAAGGTGTTCGTAGCGAACACCCTAATAATCGATTCTTCACCATACCTTCAAATGGAGAAATATCGATAATCGATCATTCACGCCTACCCACTGATTAGAATATATGCATAACAGGGATCACGTCATGATGCACGTAGTTCCGTTAGGCAGAGATATGTTCAATTGATCAATGAACTATCGAATTGTTCTCCAAAACACAGAGGATCCTTCTTAAATAATACGTCGCCCTCCTGACATAAGGGCGTAACTACACTGAGCGATGAACCCTGTCGTCCATATAAATCGATGATTTCCCGGGCTCATCTCTAGGTGTAGTTACGCCCTTTTGTCAGCCAAGCGACGAATAAAACAACAGAAATAATTTTGAGCCACCGCAATCGAAATATTTGATTTTCGATGTTTGTCTTCGTTATTTCTCTCCACGCTGGCAACGTCGCCGCGGGATCGGACGTGATTGACGCGCGACGCGAGACGTGAGCGTTGTAAACAAAATAATGGGCACGGATCCTGAAATTGAATCAATTTGCCCGGAATAAAATTCACACCCCGAACTTATCGGCTCGCGAGCAGCCCCCGCTACGAATACACACATCGGGGATGAATGAGGCGTGAAAGCGGGGGGGGGGGGGGGCTCCGTCTCCTTGTTCCAGGACCATTCGTGAGAACGGAAATTTCCGCCGCCGAATGTACAGGGTTGCGGTTGCTCGATCGTGTATCGAAAAATGATAAAATATAAGTGGACATTTGAAACATTTTCCACTTCTTAGAAACGAAGACATGGACCACATGGAGAAACATGTTCATTTTTTGAGAAAGCATGAATAAACTTGATTTTTTTTGACGATTCTTTATAATTTTGCTCGAAAAAGTCAACCAATGTTTTGCATTCAAGGTGTCCCAGAGCACCCGTACCTGCGGGCTGATTATTATTGAAAGTGATAGACAAAGCTATAGAAAAATAAGGAAAAAAGGATATGAAGGGATCCTATTGGTGGAAGCAGATGGTGGCAATGGACATAGGAGGTAGGTAATGGACTAACTAACGGCAGCCCACTAAAAACCCGACAGTTCGTCCATCATTTTCTTCCTTAGTCTATAACCAACCAGAACCAACCATGTTAACCAATAGGATCGCTCCATACTCCCTATGTCTTCTTCGTCTATCGCCTTGTCCATCAGTTTCAATAATCGGCCCGCAGGACTTTTTCTCGGTTGATTTAGGTCGGACGAAGTCGGAGACCGCGGGGTTGAATTGAGAATCGACCCCAAGGAATCCGAATTTCATGGTCTCGAACCCCCCCCCCCCCCCCAAGCATCCCTTGGGCGGTAAAGGGGGGCCACGATACTAAAAGTCGAGGTATTCTATCTAATTTCGATTTGATTTCAATAGAATTGTAAAGTATGAAAAAGTTCACGTGAAATCAACCCCTAAAAATCCAAAATCGGACCACTTTACGCCCAAAAATGATCCCTTAGACAGGGGGACAGCGGCCCCCTCCATAATTTCCTTTCGGTCAAAAATTGACGCAGATTCTCCGGAAAAGGATGGTTTCCGAAGTAATCGACCCCAAGGAATCCGATTTTCATGGCCCCGAAGCCCCCCCAGCCTCCCTTGGTGGTAAAATGAGGGGCAAAATTTCCCCCGAATTTTGAAATTTTGCCTTCTCCAGTGGAAAATCGTCGTTTCTATGATCCTAAGTTACGGATTTCCTCAACCTCCACTAATCACACTGTGAATCATACGGGGACTCCTAAGGAAAGCGGTTGTTTAAGGAACGATATTATTAATTCAACACCTGAATTGTCATGATGACTACCTTTTTAGGTTGGCGCTTTAACAAAGTAAAAGAGGCGCCAGATCTGACGGTTCCTTATTGCAAAATTAGGTCCATTTCAATTCATCGTGATACTTCATTTTTTTTTTGGAATTCGCTAAAAATACACGCTATAAGTTTGACTTAGCTGCTGCCAAAAACCCAACACCTTTTTCCATGATAATTAAATCAGTCTGGATTGGCGTTCCATGAGGACAACTCCGCCCCCCCCCCCCCCCACCTCCACAAGCATCTCTCGAGGGGCTCTCCAATTTGGATTCATGCTTTACCACCGACACAAATCAAATTAACTGGCGAATAACGCCAAGAGTCACGCCCCACGGACAAATTATGACGAATCTTCCATGGGACACTTAGCCGACGAACTTCGCCGGATGTGCGCAACAGATCCCTTCTGATAATATCTATTTGTCGCGGATAAACGTATAAGCAACGTTGCCGATTTGTGACGTACCACGGAAAGAGAAGACTACAACACCGAAAAACTTAAAATTGAACGGTTATTTGGAGAATATTGTAACCGCGCCAAAAGTCAAGTTTTGAGAAAACGTGAACGAATTCGATTTCATTGAAAATTATTCATGTTGCTCATCGAAAAAATAAACGAATGCTCTACATGTCATCTATAATAAGACCATGGTTACATATGAAGGGTCGGAGAAATTGGGCAAGAAACATGTTTCCATGTTCCGTATAAAACAAATTAGGATGTTTTACAGTTTTAGTGGATGCACTTTTCTCGTAGCTGTAGGTACCGTTTTGCCTTCATCAATAAATTTCGATAATTTGACTCCATTTTAATGATAATTGGCTGTCTTAAAAAGCTATTTCTGAGAACTCCAGATCCACTCGCTTAAGACGGTCAAATCAGCCTTCATAGCGTGTCTCCATATCCACGTAAGATTTGTTGTCCATATAATTCCATACTTTCCGTGGTTCACGTAAGAATGGATAATCGCCCTTAAGTTAGGGGAGCGACGACACTTGTTAATGATTCTCTAAATTTGGCCGTGACTTGATCACGCAGCATTATAACAGAAAAAGGATGACACAGGATGGTGGGTAAAGGGAATTGATAAATCAGTAAATTTCACTGGTTTTTATAGGAAAAGGAGAGAGCAGGATAAGCGCTACATGATGTAAAGTGAGGGCTGTGAGACAGCACCTTCCAATTTCGAAAGATTTGGAAGTGGAAGAGTGGTAAATGCGTTTTTTAATCCTTCACATAAGTCCGGAGCGTATATAAAATTGTAAAAAATTTAAAAAAAATAAATAATAATTGAATATAAATTTGGCAACACGGTGACGAACCCGCATTTAAGACGCGGCCGATTTAATTCTGCAGACAGCAAATCCAGCTCGACGATTTCCTCACTTAATTATCAGTTTTGCCCAGCTTGTTAGGCTGGATCGTAGGGTCGCAGGGTGCTTTGCGATTAACTTGCCATTTTTTTTTTATTTTCTCTCCTTTTTCTGGAAGTCTTAAAATAGCTTCGGGACCGAGGACGGATCCGAACAAATGTAACTATTGTGGCGTTCGATTGTAATTTATTGATTCAGTGACACGCACATTTAATCGTTTGTTATTCGATGATACAACTATTCATGCTCTCCGGTGGGTTTATTGCCTATGCGGTGAAATTGAAGGCGGGAAATCAGAGGACCTACCTACCAATACCAATACTTTCACACATCATCAATGAATTCTCAACCAAAGAGAGCGATAAAATCGTTTGCATTTCAACGATACAACTATTCGAACTCTCCGGTGAGTTTGTCGCCTATGAAGCAAAATTGAAGGCGCAAACACAGAGAACCTACCTACTAACAGATTCATACAGCGGTAATGGAGATGTTGTATGTGTGAGGAATTTGTGATTTGACTGTTCATTCTCATGTAAACGTTCGCGAGAAACACGATGGTGCCACTGGTTTTCTCTAAAATCAAATCCCAAGCTCATAAAAAGCTCTCAAGTTGTGGCCAAAATGGAGGGGATATCCCACGCTATCCTGAGAGTCCACCTTTACGTCAAGACAAACTCTCCACGAAAAGATAGGGAGCAAATACATTGACAGGGTTGCCACTTTATTTGGGGACTCTGAAACTGAAAACACGTCATCACTGCTAATGTATTTGCTCCCTATCTTTGCATTAAGAGTTTGTCTTGATGTAGAGGTGGACTCTCAGGATAGCGTGGAATATCCCCTCCATATTGACCTCAACTTGAGAGCTTTTTTGAGCTTGGGAGTTGATCTCAGAGAAAACCAGTGGCACCATCGTGTTTCTCGCGAACTTTTACAGAAGAATCTACAGTTTCTACAGTCAAATCGCACATTCCTCACACATGCAACATCTCCGTTGGTTCACAATCAAAGGATGCAGCGATACAGTCATATATTTTTCGACGATACAACTATTCGAACTCTCCTGTAGGTTTGTTGCGTATGCGGTAAAATTGAAGGCGTTGTTTCCAGTGTTAGAAAAAGGGTTTAGGAAATGAAGGGACGCAATCCACTAAAATTTCCATTCGAGGAAATCTAAATTCTATTTTCTGGATGGACCAGAAAACATTCTCTGTGTTGCATGTACGTATCTATTCAAGAATGCAGCTCTTGTGTTTCCTACAATCTTATGTTACGGTGCACTATGTCTCTACGATTGTTCATGAGTAAATGATACAAAATATGAATTCATTTCCAGCTTTCTCTTAGAGAGCTCATATTCCCCAACGCATATATGCAGAACATTCCACCGCATGGATCCAGCTTGCTTATTTATGGGAGTTGCAGGTGCTCATTACGGAGATATACTTAAAATAATCCTTTCGCATACGCGTGGTTGCATGTAAGCACATTAGATTCGTCCAATTTCAAAACAAACGTTGCATGTTCACAGTCTCTTGCAAAGCCTGAAATCGCTTTCGTGAAATTTCACTTGAAATCGGCTAACTTTGAATTGTGCTGAATCGTGCAGTTTTTGCGAGAGGAAATAATTCATCTCTTACAAAATTTTCATCTGCGCTGCAGTAATGACTTGATCTTTACGGATAGGAGTAACAGTATTGTTGAACGTTACTGAGCGAGGGTGATCTCTTCTTTTCTGAGAGAGGAAAAAATGTGTAAAGACAATAGAAGAACTGGGCTGAAATTGAAAATTGGGGGATCGTCCTTTTTCTATTCAAGGGGCCTTTCAAGGATTACGTGAGAGGATCTGAGCCCGCCTCACGAGGTTTTACGAGAAGAGGGAGGAAGGTCAAGTGCAGTCTAACGTAAGTCATCCTTTGTGGAAACAAAAAAAATTCCGATAATAAGAATTTTTTCCAGCCTTTTTTTAGGTTTCTTCAGTTTTTTTCTAGAAAAGGGTGGGCAGTCCGTCTTAAGTAATTCAAAAGACGACGCGGGGGAAAAGGGAATATAAAATCTGCCGAAATGACTCACGAATACTTTAACGGCCCTAATTCACAAATGAAGAAAACTGGCTACTTATAGAGAAAATCAGAGTCAGGGTGTCTACTAAAATTGCATTTTGGATTTTCCTGATATTTAATCTGTGATTTCCTGACTTCTTGCGTGAATAAAAGGACACTCATACGATTTAACAAATCAAAATATTCGATGAATTGACACAAATGCTTGAAAAACGCTAGAACCACTCAGAATTTTCTGCCATTTTCCTTATTTTCCCTAGTGATAGCGACTATCCTGATATTTTCCGGTTTTTACTGGCGTTAGACACCCTGAGTATACTTGATATCATTGTGTAGTTCAGTTCATTGGTTGGATTTATTGAGTAGATCTAGTTCTGCCAAAAATTTTCAAATTTTGAATATTTCAAGCAGGACCTGCACAGCAGAAAGCTAAAAAGAAAACTGGAATCAATTAATATTGCTCGTGGAAGGCACATAGGCCATTTAAGTTTATTTTAAGCCGTATGAGTTTTCGGATTGAACGCCTCGGTGACACCAGATGGCGTTGCCTTGTAGAGGTTATTAATACTCTGTAGTGGTGGCTATTTACATTCATCTCCTGTGTCACCGAACTAATTGGAGCGATAGATCAGTAATTTCAAATGAAATAAGGGGCACTAGCTTCCAAAAATTTGTGCCCGGTTTTAAAATGAAACAAGCGTGTTTTATTTTAGAAATTCCTTTTTCTTCTACTAGGGCACAAGCCCGGTTTGTCCACATATTACCAAATCAGGCATGAGTAAAAGAAATAAAATGGTTTAAAAATGTATTTACACAATGTAAACACACAATGTATTTACACAATGTAAACACACAATGTATTTACACAATGTAAACACACAATGTATTTACACAAAGTAAACACACAATGTATTTACACAATGTAAACACACAATGTATTTACAGAATGTAAACACACAATGTGTTTACACAATGTAAACACACAATGTATTTACACAATGTATAAGTATTTAATGTAATGTATGTATGTTTTTGTTTGTTCGGTGTTTAAATGTTTTTATTCTGACGGACAGTCGTCAAAAAATGAAACACGAAACGCGACCATTCATCTTCTCAGGATGAGAGCCAGCAGCCTGCTCTCTGCCTATACAGATAAAAATTTCCATGTCTATGTTTACTTTGGGTTACCTTGAGTTACCTTTTTTTCGATCGGGCGACCAAAAAAAACGTACTGCTCTTTTCCGTAATACAGCATTATGAGAGGGAAAAATCGATCAAACAGTAAAAACGTGAATCGATCGACGTGAAAACTGGTGTCGAGTTTACAGGAAAATGAAAACTTGAACCGATCATTGTGGATCGATCGATTCAGGAGTTTGTCGATCGATCCACGTTTTCAGTTTCCGATCGATTCATGTCGATCGAATCTACCTCCCGGTAGTGTTTTCATGTTGCTTCATTCTTTTTACGTAATTTTTACAAAGTTCGTTTTGCTATGAATACATCCATTTTCTGACTTCCTTCCTCCCAACCTGTCGAGCCTGCAGGTGAAATCTGTGGCTAGAAGGTGACGGCTGAGAACGATGCTCAGATTTCATAGGGGTTGCCTCCTAGCTCCACGAGGGAAGCTGCGTTGTCAGAAAAACGTCTTATGAACATACGGACGCTGTCAAATTTCTTCAAATAAAAATCTAATTTCACCTAGACTTTACAAAAATTTCTCCTAGATTTTTACACACAATTTAATTCACAATTTCATCTACAAGTACCTGTAAATTTCAAGGAAAAATACTCATAACTTCTTCCTCCAAAATAATCATTTCCAGAAGAAATTTGGCAACGCGCGTACGTTCATAGGTCGTTTTTTCTTCGTAAGGCAGAGCGGGCCGGGCGTTGATTGATGACGTTTTGACGCGTCTCGCTCGTCGCCGACGTGGCGGCGCGTGGCATGGGCTCCAGACGTCACGTCGCATCTTAATTTACACATGAGTCCTGTTTCACATATAAACCCATGCTTTCTGGGTCTCGTGTGGAAATCGAGATACGCCTTTGCACGAGAGGAGCGACGAGGATTCGGCGTGCGATTGCGATGAGGCGTTTCAGCCGCGTGCAATTAACTCGCGGACCGAGTTTGTTCAACTAATTGGTCCATGGACCACTGATCGCGCCTGGAAGAGGGCGGCAGCGCTGAAAATAAAACTAGGATCCTTGCATTTCTGTCCTGCTATGCGGTCTCTTAAAACCCGCCTAGGCAACCTTAGGGGTCGTGTTCGTGGTCGTTCCTTTAACAGTGCCTTCCCTTGAGAAAGTCACACCGGAAAAAAAACACATTGGATCTAGAGTCCAGACTCTTGAAAACATCGACAAGAAAAAATACTCTTAATTCAATCAGATTTTTGCTTAAATCAAAAGGAAATTCGCTCAAATTAAGAGGCTTGGTTCTTGATTTAAGCAAAAATCCGATTGAATCATGAGTATTTTTTCTTGTCGACGTTTTTAAGAGTCTGGACTCTAGATCCAATGTGTTTTTATTTTTCCAGTGCATCACATTTGGTTTACATCGTGATTAAGAGGGGTTCAAGATGATCTTTAACACACTAGAGAAAAATCTCTATGATCTAGAGTCCGGACTCTTAAAAAATTTGACAAGAGAAAATACGTTTGATTCGATAGGGTTTTTGCTTGCATTTAGTGAGAGCCACTGAGCCAAACTGCTTAATTTAAGCGGATTTTCTTTTGATTCGAACAAATATTCGATTGAATCAAAAGTATTTTTTCTTGTCAAATTTTTTAAGAGTCTGGACTCAGGATCCAAAAGACTCCCCCATTGCATACCGACATAAAAAGGATAATTTTTGCAAACTTTGAGTAAGATTTAGCAGTGTAACTTGGGATTCTTGAGAGAGATTACAATGACTTGACGCTCCAAAAAGTAATAGAAAGAAAATAATGTATTTTTAATGTTAAGGTAAGTTCACATCTACCTCAAAGTTTGTCGAAATCATACGATTCTATCTGCTTTATTTTGTACGTCACGCAGAAGCACATCGTCGAAATCCTTTGCAAGGGCCCATTTCCAAAATTATACTGCTGAATTTTACTCCAACTAGCAAAAAATGACCTTTTATATAATATTATCTTAAGGATCTCCTTACACCTTTCTTAATGCCTGAAAATTTCAAAAACGTAAACTGTAATGATTTGTTACCAGCTAATTAACTTTTTCTCCCGTAAATAGTATTAATTCTTGCACTATATACTACTTTCTCATAGGGTCTATCATTGGATACCTAGCAAAATAGATTTTATCGTAAACATCCGGCTTGCCATTAAAGTAGGAATAATTGGACTACATTTTGCAATTTGGAACTATAAATTCTAGCTCAGTTTAAAAACAATGTATGTGCCATTAGTTTCCCAATGCATATGAGTGTTTTTTCATATGAGCCAAAATTTATAGTTCCAAATTGCAAAATGCAGTCCAATTGTTATTTCACTTCAAAAATAAGTACCACGTAAAATAACTCTGAACTGCTCTTTATACATGTACATGATAAAGAGCTATTATCAGTAAAAGTACATAAAATAAAAGAATATCCGATACTTAAACCGTACCTACGGCTATACACGGAATTAAACCTTTTCTCTTGGCGCCCTGAACTCTCTCAATCGTAAAACCAACCTTCCAAATTCATTCCGACTTTTATGCGATGACTTATCGACGCATGATGTCTCTTGTGCGTGTGTGAGAGACGAACGTAGAAACCTAATGTTTTTCACCCACACACACAACAACGAAGTGAATCGGCTGTCCATACGAGATAAAGTAAAGGGACGAGGGATCTTGAGGGAGTCTGTCTGGGGACCAATCCTGCAAAAGCGCACTCTGAATACCGTTCCAGCTTTCGAGCGGCTTTTACGGCTCAAGATGAGCCGTCGTAAAAAGTACTTTTTTCCGGGTTGAAAGTTCTTCACCCTTAATTTTTATCGGTCAACCAGCGTGCGCCGCCCCTCAGCTTCGAAAACTACCCTCTCTGATGCCAAATTTAGAAGCGCTCCTTCACTGTCAAACTTTTACGGTGTTTTTAAACACAATAATTAGGAGAAACAGTTGCTATTGAAAATCGTAGTTCCTTCCTCCTCTCCCTCAATCAAGAAAAACCCTTATTTGTTCAGCTGTAAATGATATGTCTGCTATGTGGGCAATGCAAGCTACAAAAAAAAACACTTAGGGGCGTTGGCGACTGCCATACTTAATTGAACACTTCATTCACTAACAGAGAAACGGCTGCACTGTGTTTTTTTTTTTTTTTTTTTTTTTTGATAAGTTAAAAGGAATGCCTCTGACCACGTAATTATTTCGCTTAAAATTCCAATCAAAATGTGTCACCCACTCATCTGTAAAACTACTTGCACGTTAATTGGCCTACTTCAAAAACTGAAGGAAAAAAGAAGTGCGTAGCATCCATACAATACCTCCTTGGCGTTGACGAGTAATGTGTTGGGTCTATTTACCGATTTTTTGGTTTTTATAATATTTATGATTTAATGTGCTCGGTACTAGATGGCCTGACAAACTATGGCCAACTAAACTAGAGGCTATGCCCTGATTGCTGGCAAAAGAAGAAAATGCCCTCTGTCTGACCTGGGCATTCTCATAGCATTCAGAAAAAAAGATACAATTACGCTTAAAAAAGCTAATTTTTTTTAAAGAAAATGATGTGCTACGGAGTTTTTTCCGACTAGAGCTTTCTAACTCCCTCGAATAATGAAATAGAACTCTCCGACATGAAGTCAAAATGAGCAAGTTGAGCTTCTTGTCTGATCCGGCTTCAGGGCTGCGGGAGGATAGGACAAAACTTATTTCTCCTTTCGCTCAGTTTTACGACAAGATTAAGTTCTCAACTTGATCAACTTGCACGGAGGTTTTTATTTTTTCGTCCCTTCTGTGTTTCAGTTCCTTTTCGCCCCGAACCGCAAGGAGCTCTTATTTCCTCGTTAAGCTTGTTTCTTCGGCGAGCTTGCCGCATTGTCAACGAAAAACTTGTGATAAGAACGCACGTTCTTACGTTCTTCTTTTGCCTTTTTCTTTGCGCAGAGGGGTTGAAGAAAATGTTTCGAAGTGGCAAACTGACTGGTTTAAGTTTATTTACTACCAGCTTCAAGCCAGATAAAATGGATTTATGGTAAGATACGCTTCCTATTTGGCTGTGGAAGAATTAATTCGCTCGACACTCCTCATTAATGATTGCTAGCACGGTGAACGTATCGGGGAAAATGGAGAATAGAGGGAGAAAAGCCAAAACTTTAAAGAAAAATTTGTTTTACAAGCCACGTCAAACTTACAATGGTCATTTCTTGCTTTCTTTCCATTTTATTTCATTTTAATATTTTTATTTTTATATTTTCTCTCCAAACCGATCACAGACGAACAGATGCGGTAAAGAGTCTATTACACAGGTAATAATTTCCATGTTTAGGATGCTGCGTAGGCAACAAATATACCGGAGAGCGCAAATAGTTACCTATTTACAAATACTCATTCGTACAGCTCTAAAATTTGATTGAACCAAAAAGTGATGTTGACGAACATGTGTTGAAATTTTACCCCAAAACTGGAAGTTTTTTTCACTCAAATTTTTAGGGGCATGATAGGATCTGAGATAGAATGCACTCCGGATTTCTAACAGTTTACACAGTCGAAAATTTCCGTGTTCGGTGTTACTCTGTGTGGTGGTGACTTTTTTGTGTCAGATCAACCCAAAGGACTTGGTTGCTCCACACAATTTTGTATTAAATCAACCCATACTGTAGGTTACTCCAAGACATCGGGGCACGAAGAAAGTGTCCTGCGGAACTTATGAACTATTATTTTCCTCCCAATACTCACTGGTTGTTACTTGCGCGTGACTAGCCCATTGGATTACCACCACAACAATCCCGGATTAATCCTGGTAGCTGCCTCGAAATTTTCAATGAGGTCGCAGATTTTCAACACGAAGATTCAGTCATTTTAACTCAAAGATTTTGTCGATTTGACACAGGGAAAAGTAACAGCAAAAAATTAATCAACAACTTGTGTCACTCCGTGTTTTACTTCCCATATTAACACAAAATATTGTTATTGATTAAAAAATCTAGCTACAAGCCAAAATAAATAATATTTCAAACTATATGTAGACGAGAAAAATTATAAAACTTACAAAAAGCAAAGCAAACGTTTCGACCACCTGCAAACTGCGATCCTCTAGAGTGCATTACGAACAACCAATGGAATCATTTTACAAAATAAAAATTCTCAACTACATTAGTTTGAAAGATTACTTGTTCATTTTGGCATGCAGCTAGATTTTTTAATCGGTAACTATGTTCTACACAGCTTAGCCAGTCACATTTGGGAATAAAATGTATTAACACAAAATGTTGGTTGCTTTTTCTTGTTGTGTATTCATACCACAGAGTCGGGCTTTAGATGGTGTGTCAAGGGAGCCATGCATAAAATTACGAAACCATTAGTGCTTTGAATGCTTTGATGAAATATTCTTAGAGAGAATAATCGACATCCATTGCCGGCGAGCTTTCAAAGTCCGAGAAAAAAGGCTGATAAAACGATAATGCCACCGCCGTTGGTGAGAGTGTAAGGCCTTGTATTTTATTCAACTCCGCCCGCAATACATGGCGGCTGAGAGTGACACTGGCTCTTTAGGCGGCAGACTCATGCGGTGGGATTCGTGAATTAGGAATGAGAATGTTTCACGTTGTGGGGGCGGAATTCATCTGAGAGTGCTCTCTCTTGAGGGACCTCAGTCTGGACGGGACGAAACAGAGCAAAAAGCAGCCCTTAAACGATCTCTATACTGCTGATGGTGAAGGTGGTAAATAGTGACACAATCGCGACAAATCTGTAGTTAGGGGCTAAATAACCGTAACCGTCCAGGATCTATGATAGCACTTTCGTGCCCCCATTTGAAACTTTAGATTGTTTCCTAGTGGCTCTGTTCAATCCATGAATTTTCAGGGTGTCTACTAAAATTTCATTTTGGATTTTCCTGATTTTTCCTGCTATTTTAAAAAATTCTAAATTTGTTTTATAAAACAAATCAACAAAGAGCCTCCCTAAAAATGGCCCCTTTTCAGGAACCCGGGGATTTCATTCGTATGTGGCTTAAATGAAACCTTATGATGAGACAAGCCTCCAGTAAAAATTTTAGCTTGAGTATATGTCTTGTTTCCGAGATACAGCGTTGCAAAGTTGGCATATTTGAGCTTTAAAATTCTCATATTTTTATGGATTTTCTTCCAAAAACCAACTTCAAAAATGACTTTACAATACTTACACGAGGTGCACACGATAAATTATAATATGAAAAGTCTCCAGTAAGAATTTTGACTCATGCGTAAGCCTTGTTTTGGCAGTACAACGTTGCTAAGTTTACATTTTTCAGCTTTAAAAAGCTCATTTTTTAAAGTTTCTCATTCACAAACCGCTATTACTGAAGATCGAACTGTATTTTGGGGCATAGAATCAACAATTAGTGATACTCGTAGATGCATAGTTTAATTTATAAAAGGATACGATAATACAGTGTTGCAAAGTTTTCAACTTGTATCTGGGAAAATGTCTATTTTGTGTTATTTTATTGAAGACAAGATTGAACAATGTTGATAAGTGATATTGTGAAACAAAGAAATGTGGAGGACTTTTGTCAATCCTAGGTGAAAATTGGAATTAAAATGGCACTGTTGCCAATTTTATTTAAGTTTCTATTAACATTCCATTATAAAATAAGTTTAAAATAAGGATACTTCCAATAATTGTCTGATTTTAAAACGTAATCCAAGTGAATTTATGGCATACAATGAATGGCTCAGCATCAGTGTTGCTTTCAAAATCTAAAAAATTCTACCTTGCCTTGGTTGTCAATTTTACTTTTTTTTAGGCAGAATGCAAAAACGAACATAAACTATGGAAACGCTCCAGTTTTTTGAGTACAAATAAATCTTGATACAGACAATACATTCATTGTTCCTTAAAGAATAGAATATCTTCGACTTAAGAATTACAAATGATGAGAAAATTAAAAAAAAAATAAAATAAATAAATAAATCTATAGAAAAAGAAATTAAAAGAATAAAATACTTAAAATTATTAAAATATTGTTGCATGGATTTGTCAAAAATTATTATTTCGGCATAGCTACTAACTATTTTTTCATTAATAAGTTGTTAAAGTTCCATTTTTGTTGAGGGTTGTCCTCATAGTATTAAGACCTCTGTGTCACAGTGACAGCATTCCGAAGAGAATAGGACCAGGCTATTGTCATGTTTCATACTTGTATTTCAAAATGGATTTAAGCATTCACATTATGATCTCGGCACTGGATGTAAATTCTTGGTAGCATTCGCTGACCCCTCCATTCTGATAAAAAATACATCCATCTCCCAGTGAAATATATCTGGAAAAAAGTTGCATTTTCTCAATACGCAACGGTGCAGTGTCTTGGCAGTGCCAATCATAACAAGCTCATATATGTATAGAGCATGTTGAAAACATATCTTTGATCTAGATGCCTCAAAATAATTGAGATACTTGGTAAAAGTAAAAAATCGGCAACATGTTGAGGTACTTGCTATATATTTGAAGGCAAGACTATACTCACGTATCAATCGAAAAAAATATTTTCACGGATATTCATAAATAAATATAAAAAAATCACAAAAGTCTAAACAAATTACCAAAAAAAATTAAACAAAATAAAAAAAAGTAAAAAAATTAAATTAGAAGCATCTTTATTTTAAAATCATTTTATTATTTTTTGTTTGAAAAGAATTATGAATAAACTTGGCAGCAGTATTTTTTCCAAAACCAATCGTTACCTGGGACTGACATCAGCCCTTGATATTTTGCCTTGATACGAGTTAAGATACCCATTGAAGTCATGTTCAACAAGAAAAAATCATAATCCATACAGAGTTCAAAGTTTTAAGCATGGCAACGCTGTATCACCACCGGTCAAAGAATTCTTCTTCAAATACAAACATTCATCTACAGATGACATAAATGGTTGATTTCCTGCCTCAAATCGTGATTAAATTCTACAAAAGTAGCTTCTTAAACACAGAACTCAAAAATATAGACATTTTTAAAGCTCAAATATATAAACTTTGCAACCCTGTATCATTAAAACTATACTTGCATTTTGAGTTAAATTTTAACAAAAGCCTTAATCTATCATAAAATTGCATCTAAACCCCAAAAGCATATCTTTTAGCCGTCACTAAGTTCGTTTTTAAGTTAAGAAACTTGATAAAATGAACATTTTTTATAGGTTTTTATGTCAACTTTGCAACGTTGTTTTAACAGAATTAGTAGTATTAATGTTTCAATTGAAATATGCATTCGATAATAATACTAACATTTGATAAAATGTCACAAAATATCATAAAACATCCAATTGAATCGTTCTGAGAAAATAAGATACCTGAGAATATGAGAATTTTAAAGCTCAAATATGCCAACTTTGCAACGCTGTATCTCGGAAACTAGACGTATACTCAAGCTAAAATTTTTACTGGAGGCTTACCTCATCATAAGGTTTCATTTAAGCCACAAACGAACGAAATTCCCGGGTTCCCGAAAAGGGGCCAAAAAAGGCCCTTTTTTAGGGAGGCTCTTTAATGAAGTTCGTGGAATGTTTGATATATGCTTGCAGCACTCAGAACTCCTGATTAATGACCGATTTTACTGCAATGGAGATGTTGCATGTGTGAGGAATTTGCGATTTGACTGTTGATTCTTAAGTAAAAGTTCGCGAGAAACACGATGGTGACACTGGTTTTCTCTGAAATCGTCTCCCAAGCTCAAAAAAAGCTCTCAAGTTGAGGCCAAAATGGAGGGGATATCCCACCCCATCCTGAGAGTCCACCTCTACATCAAGACAAACTCTCCATGCAAAGATAGGAAGCAAATACATTGACAGGGCTGCCACTTTATTTGAGGACTCTAAAACTGAAAACACGGAATCACTGATAATGTATTTGCTCCCTACTTTGCATGGAGAGTTTGTCTTGATGTAGAGGTGGACCCTCAGGATAGCGTGGGAGATCCCCTCCATTTGGCCTCAACTTGAGAGCTGTTTTTGAGCTTGGGAGTTGATTTCAGAGAAAACCAGTAGCACCATCGTGTTTCTCGCGAAATTTTACAAAAGAATCAACAGACAAATCGCAAATCCCTCACACATGCAACATCTCCATTTTTTACAAGAATATACATGCGCAATTTTTGTCCAAATGTTTCTGATTTTCACATGAGATCAGAGGCAAAAGCAGTAAAATTCCCAAGATTTTCCGAGTAAAAACGCAATATGCGAGGAATAAATGACATCATTAGAACGTACACTGGAAAAAAACACATTAGGTCTAGAGTCCACACTCTTAAAAACATCGACAAGAAAAAATGCTCTTAATTCAAACAAAGGATGGACAAGGAAACAAAGGATTAGTAACAAAGGATTAGTAGCTCTTAATTAAATCGGATTTTTGCTTAAATCAAGAGCCAAGCCTCTTAATTTGAGCGGATTTCCTTTTGATTTAAACAAAAATCTGATTCAATCAAAAGTATTTTTTCTTGTCAATGTTTTCAAGAGTCTGGACTCTGGATCCAAGGTGTTTTTTTTCTTTTCTTTTTTTTTTTTTTTCTTTTTCCCCCCAGTGTAGTTACGTTCTTTTCGTGCGGGAGACAACGACTTTTCGACTCGCGCCATCGATATATTTTCTACCTCGCTCCCTTCGCGCGGCAACAGGGACCTTACTCAACTTCTCCTCCGACACAACGGTCGGCAGTAAAGGGGGAGGGGGGGTCGCGGTGTAAACCCGGCAAATCCCGGGGATTACCGTTCGAAGCCGTGTCGGGGGGACGGGGGGGGGGGGGGGGAGCAGGGATCGCGGCGCGACGGAGATAATTGTCCTAACTAAATTTTCAGCTCTTCCCGATCCGTGGCTCGGCAGATGTAGCCCGCGATAAAAACTCCCGGCCCCGCGACTAATTGACGTTTATTTATTCCTCGCTTTATCTCCGTCCCGCCGAGATGGTTAACCGCGCGATTTATTGAAAATCAAATCCCTCCTCGCCCCCCCCCCCCCGCTGTCCCCGAAGACGGGGACCCGCAGGGCTCACCGTCGTGGCGCTGGTTCGGATTTGAATTTCGGGATCTATTTGTTGATAGTGCGTTGGGTAATTGACTTTAGATGGTTTTCGAGATAGAACTAATTGTAAGAAAAAATTGCGATGTAACTGATGGGCTGGATGGATTACGTTTTGCAATAAGGAACCACTATCTCTGGCTCTTCTGTAAAAGCACCTTTCTTCATACGGAAATCAATGGCATGTACACATGTTGTTTCTAAAACGAGCCAGAAACGGTGGTTCCTTGTTGAGAAATAAGGGTCCAGGTATTTTAATAAGCAATCACTATTTCTGGCTTATTTGGGAAACAGTATATCAATGACGCAGGCATGTTAAATGCCTCGGGAAATAGTCAAATATTTTTACTCACATTGAAATTCTGTGCTTCTTTAAGAAGGAATCCTCCATAAAAATATGCATCATACAATTGCATTTTAAGCGATTTTCAGCTCTTGAACCAACGTTTAAGTTGCAATTTTCAGACTGTCATAGAATACAGATTTTTTAAAAACTTTAACATTTAAATATTTAAAACGCACTCGAAGAGGAAGAAAGAAGAGTTCGTATAGTTTTGATGAGTCATTTTTTCCAAAAAATAAAAATTTGTGAGCTCTTTGCCATATATAACCGAAATTTCGTAAACTGTCAAAATTTGACTATCTGCCTCGGTATTGGATTTAACATTCCGACCACTTTACTGCTGCATTGTAGTGATTAACAACACTTTACCTGATTTTAGGGTACATTTATCTTAATTCCCGGTACTTTGCTGGAGGTTAATACAGCATAATGTGGAATTCATCCAGAATCAGATCCTCAGATTATGGATGAAAAATAAATGGGCAACCTCACGTCTTTTATCTAATTCATCCAGTATGAATATTTACGGAGGATGCTATGTAAGCCTAATTGGCTTTTCATTAACAGCATATGTATTCATCGCTTTTTATCTAGGTTAAATCCACGACGTTGGCACGGGACAGGGTTGTCACGACTCGACGTAGAATCTATCCTTGAAATCAATCTCCAGAAACACCACATTTTTTTCTGCTCAATATATTCCTACTTCCGGGTCTGGAATGATAAGAGTGCCTGAGGTCATGGGGCTGGGAAATGTCATTGAGCCCGAGGTCATGACCAAAGAGTTAGCTTACTAGCAGCATTTTAAGGAGATAACAGAAGAAAAGCTGCCAAAAAAATACTGGATCGAATTTGCACTGGGAGGACATGGAGAGGGTGCCCAGTGAAAGAGTGGCTATGGGGGGTTGTATGTGCAAGAAGTGAGGGAGTACCAAATCTTTGAAGAAGACATGTGGAATTTTGTTTGAATCAGTCAGTTTCTACGAGCAGACCTCTCGTCTTCCGGAAAATTTGATTCCTTGCCAACAATGCCCATAGATGGTGAGGGTTGATTGGACTACATTTTGCAATTTGGAACTACTATTTCTGGCTCATATTGGGAGCAACAATGATCAACCTGCGTGCTCAAAGTTGCCTTAGGCAGATAAGTGTTCTATGTATGAGGCGGAAATTATAGTTTCTTGTCGCAAAATGCATTCCAATTTGTACGGTTGCCTAAGAACTATTCGCCTTCATTTGACGAAGTAGGCAAAACGTGTTCTTGCGAGTTTGAATAGTGGTATTCCTCTTAAATTTCCTTCATTAAGAGGTAACTTGATGCTTAATGTTACAATTTCATTGTCAGCGTGGCGACAGAACTAAAATATCATTCTCTCACTTTTCTTTGACCTTCCACACCAAATTTGAATAATACTTGATTTTTTCTGACTTGAAAAAGGGGCCTCTGCATTAAATGCCTCCGAATTTTCCGGGTTTTTCATACTTAATTCTCTAAAATTTCAAGGTTTCCCTGAAATTTGCCAACCTAAACTTGGTGGCATGTAGAGCTGGAGGTCGGATCAACGCAAATTACAATCACTGGCTTCAATAAAGGAATAAACGAATAAATAAAAATAAATTCTCCGGCGCGGCAAAAAAAAGCAATTATTCCTCGTCCATTTTTAGCGAGAATCTCACTTTCAAGGAATTTTTTTTTTTTATCTGACAGAGAACATTCCTTCCACTCCGGTAAAATTCTCTGACCCTTCAAAGTTTTTTTTTTTTTTTTTTTTTTTTTTTTTTTTTTTTTTTTTTTTTTTTTTTTTAATTAATTAATTTCCAGATTTTTCCAGATTTCCTCTGACTATCGCCACCCTGACCCTAGTGATATACGCACTTGGAGGTCAGATAAAACAATAGACAAACTACGTTCGAGCCTGAAAAAAATAATAAAAAAAAAACACCCCAATACGGTCTCAAAATCCGACAACACCCCTCAATTAATTAATAGCTAATGAAGCATCGAGACTTCACTGCGGCGAAAAAACCCCCTTATTTTCAGTGGCGTTCCGGCCGGGGGATTTTTATTGTCGCTGAACGGTTCTCACTGCTCGGGTGCGTATGGCTCTTCAAGTCGACGGCCTCGGGGGCCCGCGCAAAGGCCCTCTTTTAATTAACCGTCTAATTACGTTTACGCATACAATTTGAACGCGCAATTGAATATCGAAAAAGGCCTCGGCTCCGGTTCTGCCTCCCCAACCCCTAACCCCCCCCCCGTTCTCCATCCCCGCCCCCCTTCGAGCGCCTAAACGTCTCTCGTTACGCTTTTGAGTAGCGGCGTTGCTACGCTCTTTTGACGCGATCGAATTACCGGGAAATTCTCGTTGAAATGCGGAGTTGCCAGGAAAAACGAGAAATAGGATTCGAAATGGTGATGTTGCAAAATTCAGATAGAGCGGAAAGAAGAGGCAATTCTTATAGAAAACTGTGGTCCAACCCCCAAAGGACACTTCTCGTTCTCTCGGATTCAACATCTCTCGTTTACTTTTTTTGATACTGCGCGCGCGTCAATCATCAAAACGCCTTCAATTTTTGGATACTTCATGCACATCTGTGAAGTTAAAATAGTTGTATGGCTTCCCCTGACCCGAATCAGCGAAGGTTTCTAGTTATGATGGGCTCGTTCATAGCCTTGTTTTAAAGATTCAACTTCGAAGGTGGGCAATGAAAAACCGGTACAATTCTACTCAAATTCCATAACAGCAGGATAAAACATCATGCACTACGGAACTAGTTTTCTCGTTGAACTTTCAACAAAATCATAACCGGCCACGAGTTTATAAAAAGTCCGAAACTGCAATTCGATTTTCAAAACGCCTTCAATTTTTTGGATACTTCAGGCACATCCATGACGTTCAGATAGTTGTATGCTGCCCCTGATCGGAGTCAGAGGAGGTTCCTTGTTAAGATAACTCTCTTACAGGATTTTTTTTTCAAGATTTAAAGGTGGGCATTGAAAAACCAATTACTGAAATTCCATTACAGGTAGGATATGAAATCATGCACTAGAGCACACATTTTCTAGTTAAAATTTAATGAAAATGGACCACTAGAGAAGGTACGAATTTCAGCATTCTGTTACATGTTTCTTCACCAAAATTTCACGTAAAACACGATGCGCAGAACGAAAATTACCGAAATCAACTCCTTCTAAAGATATTTAATGATTTTGGATGCGTGAATTCAAACCACCCGCTCATAAAAACACATGAATGATCCTGATCGATAAATCCCTATCTTAGCAATTTTTTATCGATCATGGTCAATCGATACCGATTCAACAAATAATTGAAATTCATGGAAAAGACGTAGGACAAAGAGGATAAAGGGAAAATGAAGCGATCCCATTGGTGGAAACGAGTTGATGCAAAGGACGACTGAGGCAAATAGTAATAGAGAAATACCAACAGTAACTCACGGAGGACCTTGTATAATCTTTACTCATATTAAATTTATATGATTTTTCTAGCTTGCGTATAATTAAATTTTCAAATAATTTAATTTTATATATTTTTCGTCCATCATTTTCTCCCTTAGTTTATAACGACCACACGCGTTTCAACCAATAGGATCGCTCCATTTTCTCTTACTTTTTTCTATGGCTTTGTCTATAACTTTCAATAAATTATCAGTCGGGTGGTGCTGTGCTTCACGCACACTTTATGATGAAACTAAGAAAGGAAATCCAGAAAACCCCCTGTATAATTCGTCGCTCCTCCGACGTGAAGCCGTAGCTCCATTCCAATACGACTGAAAAAAAAAATCTCGGAGTATTTACTAAGAAAAGGGTAAAATTACCAAGAATTCAGGGTTCTATTTGATCCCAGTTTTTTCTTGGTAAAATTACCATTTATGGAATTGGTAATTTTACCGAGAAATCTCGGAAAAATTATTGAACTTTCTCGATAGTTTTACTGGACCTTGGTAAAAACGCCAATATTTTTTATCGACTGTGGTAGAATTACCGAGATAAAATGGCAAAATTACCGGGAATTGATTACCCATTAAAATGGTATTCTTACCTGAAAAAATCAGTAAAAATACCGGTTTTTAGGTAAGCTTACCAGTCTGTCTTGGGAAAATTACCAATAATTGGTAAAAAAAAGTGAGATGGTAAAGGTACTCTGAAAAGCATAGACTTATACGAAGAACAAGGCTCACGAGGAAATCAAGGTACGCCCTTACGATAGAAGAGTGACGACTTCATCCTACATCCTCGCTAACTGCACACCCCGCATAAGGATACATGGCACGAAAAATAAGGACAAAACAAACCTGACCAATTTTGCCGTATTACGGAAGACGGCCGTAAGTGCATTTTTACATGAACCGTGGCTAGCACATGCTATTATGTGTCTTGAGGCTCATCCCAGAATGCACTTACGGCTCTCTCCGCTATCACGGCAGAATTTTACGGTGAGGGTTGCCGGTGGAATCGGAGAGGAGAGCAGGGCAGGAGAATAGAAGGTCCGAAGAAGCAATTATTTTGGATTGATATCGTCTCAACTCGATCCCAGACGATTGACGGGGTCCACGGCCTCACGGAGGGGGACCTGAAGGGGGGTGGTGGGGGGGGAGGGTTGAGCCATGAAAACGACTCGAAGGCTGAGGGTTACGGCCACCCCCTTAAGCCGCAAACAACGCGCCCGTTACATAAACAGTTTCGATATGGACTTGCAACTTGCACAGGGTGCCCCGAAAATAATATTCGCGGCTGTCAGATTCCAGAGCCTACCTTTGGAAATTCTCTTCGAATGATGCGAAATTCAGGCATTTTTCGGTAAAAGATCACTTGAGGCTTCCAATGCTGCTAGGATTGTGCAACGTAGTTTTATAGTTGTAAGTAACTTATCCGACAGTTCTACTATATGAATTGTTCCCTGAATCTGCTTTTAGTTTTTCCTCACTACATTGCGCCGAAGTAAGCAAGCTGTGAATGAATTTCAACTACCGCAAACGCAATTAAAAAGGGCACAATTTTAAAGCACTGCAAGCCTCGTACGCCCTTCCACCGAAAAATCCCTCAATTATTAAGAAGTTGCGATTGGACCGCGTCTACCTTCGAACCTCGTCATACATCTGTTTATTTAAACTATCTTCTCTAAACTACGCAATTCAAACTGTTATATTTCGTTCGGTTTGACATTTTGGGGCAAAATTGCCCCGAACTGCTTAAAATACCCAAGCTTTAATGTCAATAACTTTAATTCAACATTTTTGTGTAGTTGAATTCCTTTTCCGTAAACGGACTCATTACAATGCATCATACTCAGCTTCTTCATTTTTATCACCAACCAAAACGTTTTCTCGTCGTATTTGGACAAAATATTATTTGGATCGCACCGAACAAAAAAGATCCAGCGCAATTACAGTGTTATAAAAATGTTGCTTCTCCATAATCATCTTTCCACACAATTTCCTAAAACAGCAAATTACTTTTGATTCCCACCAAATAATTGACAATTATAAAGGAAAAAATTTTGTATACTTTAATACTGTGCGTACATATATTGAGTATTTTTAAAAGAAAAGAAGAAATTGCACGCTTTTGAAAACACTGTAATCGCACTGGTTCCTTTTTGCTAAATACGATCCATTTATCAAACTCAAAGCTATCAGGCTCCTGGGGGAAAAACGCAAAATATATTCCCACCCTTTAGATATGTAAAACGAATCCCGGGTTATTTTAGAAAAACTCAAATTTTGAAAATCCATGTTTCATTATTATATTTGGATTGCATTTTGCAAAAAGGAACCACAAGCATTCCACTGTCGCTAAGATTGTGCAACTTTTTTCACCTTGCAAATAGAAACTGATCATCTAAAAAAGTTTCATCTTTACTCCCTACATAGTGTGAATTCAAGAGGAAAACCACCTTTGTAAATTTAATTTTTTTCATGATATCTGTAATTTTTTGCAAAGAATTTAATGTGTGCAATCTTAGCAACATTGGAATTCTCTTGGTTCCTTTTTGCAAAATGCAATTCATATTCATATGAGCTGATGCTTCCTTTTGAAATCCGACCATAACCGATCAAGAGTCACAACCGTTGGGGCACCTGTACAATACCGATAACAGCGGATCAAATTTGACGGCCATTGAGATTGCGGAATGGCCACCGACGAGGGGCGGAAGGGATAGGGGGAGGATATTTTTATATCTTGGACTCGACGCACGCGAGTTGTTTTTAATGGGATTGTTATGGACCCTTTCCAAGGGGTTTGCGGGAACGATTGTTCGGGGAACCTAAAAAATAACCGCCCTTCAGGATTCCGATGGCCTCGCGGAATATCCTTTTTCCGGGGCCGATACGGATTCGAATGTACCGTTGCGATAAATCTATCGATCTGCCATTTAAACCTATGGAAAAGGATCGATGGACACGGTGTTCGCAGTGAGCACTTTAATAATCGATTCTTTAACACGGCTTCAAATGGGGAAATATCGAAAATATCGATATGGGATGTACTCGTGACCGCAAAGCCGCTGATGAGAGCCGAAGACCCTGTATACTATTTCGATTCCCTTTAAAAGTGAGGAACTCTTGAGCTCTGGGACCGAATGTTAGAAAGGATCGAGAGAGCTCAAGAGTTTACAAGCTGAACGAAACGATTGGGATTATTACTTCGGAAGATGATTGTTCCTGGGGTCATTTGATTTGACTCTTGGTATTATTTTGGAATACGAAGTTCAAAAATATAACGCGCCTATTTCGTTCGAAGCTAACATACTGATTGATTTTTATGGTGACTAAATATCACATTTTCAACGTTAAGGGCCGAAATCGACTTCTTTTTAAGTGGCTGTGAGGGCTGTGATCAAGAGTTGGTTCCTGGAAGAGATGCGCATTTATCACGGATAATTTTTATGTTTTCCGATCAGAAAATTCCTTCGGTGCTATAAGAATGGGCCTGAATGCTGAAAAGAAACTAGGAGTTTGTTTGAGATACTACTCACGAATAGAATCACTTTCAAGAGGATGGATCAAATGTTTTCATAAGGAGCGTTACCTGCAACAGAAGAATCACAAAAATACATTAGAGATAGATAGATAGATAGATCTCTGAAATCTTTATCAATGTATAAGTCGCAAGGAGTCAGCAATCGCTGGCAATTTGCAAGCTCCGTACTTGTCAATTCGTCAAATTGTAATTACGATGACACCGATAAAGTAAAGATTTTTTTACGCCTTCAAATCCAGTGAAACTCTCCGCTTTGCCAAGGAGTTAGTTTAGTTGCTTAGCCGAACCTAACACAGATTATTGATGACATTTCACGAACTCGCGAGATGTGCTAGCTGGCACCATGTATCCAAGAGGAAGGGGCTGACGTATGTTTGAATTCAAAGCATAATATAATCCCTACTTCCAATCTCGTTTTTTCACTTTACAACGATTTAATTTGTTGATTAAACACGAATAGATTGCAATTTGCCGGCGATTGCTAATTGCCTGCAACAAATATACCTGAGAATGTTTGTGAAGATATTAATGAGAAAAAAAATTACTGACTGAACAATCACAATCACTGTCTGTGCAAATGTTAATTAAACAATACTAACGCACTTTATCGATGGTGAAAGTGCAGAAGTGCGAATCTCGGAAAACACGATTTTCGGGGGGAGTAAAAAAACCGTCTGGATTCCTCTATTTTGTCGGTAGAGGGGTAATAATTCTTGAGGATACCAAGAATAAGATGTTTTTTTCAAACTCCATCAACAGTTTCAAAGATTTCTCGAACTGTTAGAAAATACGGCATGCTCTCGGTTCCTTTTTGCAAAATGCGATCCAATTTTTCTCGAGAGCACATATTTTATGCAGAGAAATTGGACAACCCTCGAATGTTCATAAGGCGTTCTTCCTCAGCCCAACCGCAGTCTGATTAGCATTAATTCTTGAAGCGCAAACCCAGCCAATCGACTGCGTCAGTCTCATCGCGACAAAAGACGTCAATTTGCGTGCCACAGCCACTCGGCGAAACGCGCTGATCCAACCGAGAGACCGTGTTGGGGTGGGGGGGGGGATAGAAGGGCTAATTTTGAAAAGCGGTGATGCTGCGACCAGGGATGAGGTGGCGGGGGAGAGGGAAGGTAATAGCTACGCCGATAAGTGAAAGGGGTTCGTTTTCGCGACGCGGCTAAAAAGCTCTCGAAAAAAGTATCCGAGGGCGGAAATGGAGGAGAAGGATGGGGGGGGGGGAGAAGGGCCGAAATGGGCGGGAAATCACATCGGTCCATTTTGGGAGTTCGTTACACGGAGAGGACGTGGACGATCGCGAAAAACGCTGCGCTGCGTTGCCAATTTGGGGATTTTCGCGGATTCCGACTTGAATATGTGCGAAATGGACCGTACAGGTTAGGGTGAAATGTTTGTACACATTGAGAAGAAACAGTAATTTGTGGACTGAGGATCGTGTTCATAGTCGGACCGAGTTTATCAGAAAGGAACCAACCCACATTTTCGAAATAATTGAGTGAAGCATGTTTTTGAGCTTCACCAGCAGTATATTTTCTCCTGAAAAAAAAAAACTGAATGTCTAGAAACAAAAATTTTGTTGTGAAAAGAGGGGTTAAAGTTTATTTTTTACATTGAGCTCCGTGCACGAATAAAACTTCAAGTCCCTTTTTCTCAGTTTCAACTTGATGAGAGTTGGTTCCTTTCTGATGAACTTGGTCTATAGCTATTCCTTCAACAGCTCCTTTCCTCGCAAAACCCCATTTGGTTTACATTGTCACTAAGGGAAGTTTAAGGAGATCCTTAACATAACATCATACGAAAGGACAATTTTTGAGAAGTTCAATAAAATTCAGCAGTATACAACTTTGGGAATGGGTCCTAAAGAGGGATTAATATGAATTGCCGCTGAAACAAGTACCAAAATAAAGTACAAAAATTAAGGAGGATATGACGTCTTTAAGGAAGTATATTGTGAGTTTTGTAAGTTTTAAGGAAGGGTCGTATCGAAATTTTTGCGGGTTTTGCCTTTTTGTCTCAGCCTTGTTCCACATATTTTTAGCTTTTTTAATAGAGTTCAGTTTATGTGTCCTGGGCTACTTGTAGTTCCTTCATCATCTAGTGTTCAGGCATAAAAATGCCACATAAAATTACAGTGAGGATTGTTCATAGCTTGCGGTTTAAAGCAAGAGATCTACGGAAAAAATGACCTCATGAATTATAATCCGTCACGTTAAAGGCTCAAACTAATCAGAATAGATTGTAATATACGCCCTTTTTTGGTGCAAATTAGTTAAACCTCACGTCAACTACCTAGGATACTGAGAAGTGTTTCCGTTGAAAACAAAAATTCATAATTTTTAACCCAGCTGGGAAAAATGTCTTTCCTTAACATACCTAATACCTTGCTTCAGTGTGTGTATTTTTACATCAGCATTCGGTTCATCGAGCCTTCCAGCAATCAATTTATTTCTCTGTATGTGGACTGTTTTGTACTTTTCGTCCAGACTGCACTAAGTCTTTTTCAGTCGTTATTATTTTAACAATCCTAATACAACTTTATGCTCAATGACTCATTGGTATTACGACGAACGTTCAATTGTACGACTGTATCCCGATATTGTGACTTCACGATTACGATATATCGAAAAATATAACGGGAGAGGTTTGCCGTAACCTCAAAGGAGCATAAGGACGAGTTTTCCTCGCAAACGCGATAAGGATTGAACTCAATGTTGCCGCATTGCACCAGCACCACACGCGCTGCATTCATAAAATGTAGTCATTTTTCATGTTACTCCTAAAGTGAAGTAAGACACCAAATTGAAATACTAACTCTTTTTTTTTGCCAATCAGCAATTTTCATTAAAAATTCATTGCGTGAACAACATCGATGAAGCCAATCAAGTTTTCGATGCATTGCGCAGGGAATCCATGTCATTTGCGGTAATTTTAAATACTGATATCTGACTAATAGTATAGATTTTCAAAATTTGTAGGGCATATTTGAAACGCGGAAAGATTTGAGGCTCAGACTTCTGGCGGTTCATTATTGAAACCGCTCATATTCATTCAAATACAATTGCTCACAGAATTAATGTTGTTGATACAACTATTTTAGCACTTAGGAGCGCGCGTTGCATAACTCATTAGATGAAGGCGAATCTCGGCTGGCGATTGATGTCATTTTCAAAGTTTCAGTTTGTGCATACTGATAGACAAGCTGTCAATTGAGAAAGAAAATATGTTATTCTTAGACAGTTCGGGGAATGTTATTAGAAAGGTAAAACAATTTAAGAAACACGCGATATCTAAGTAAGATTCCTCTGAAATGTGCGATAAAATGAATAATGTAAGCATATCGGATACCACCAAAACCACAGTTCATCGTGAAAACCTTGTATTTCCATGATTTTGTGCCAAAAATCTGTACGTTCTCCGTGCTTACGTACCGAATTTTCAAAAACCGTGCTTTTCCAGTCCACCCGCACTTCTTCCCAATTTTCCAAGAAACTGTTAATTTGTAGAGGTTTTCTAAGACTCTTGCATGGTTTGTAACTTTATTTCCCTTTATATTACGTATGTATCAAACACTGAGAACGACTTTTTGGCAAAAGAAAGGAATAAAAGGAAAGTAGAATGCAAATGCTAGATAAATGGACGTGTTCGTGCTGATTGGAACTATGTGCACAGGTTTTGCACATACTACTTGTTGGTTGCTTTTAGCGTAAATACGTTGACGAAAATTCGCTGACTCGAAGTGAGCTCTCGCCAGAATGTGTTAAAATTGAATGGTTCTAATAGGACTATACACCTTCACTTTTATCTCAACGAAATCTCATAATTCCTCAAAATCCGTGCGATCTGTACCTAATACTTCGATCTTTCAAAATCAAGTGGTCTACCAGTTATCAAAAACCAAAATTGGGGACTTTTAGGGGAGTTCTTTCAAGAAAACCGGGGACTTTTTTCCCCGAAATAGTAAGAGAAAGGGAGCTACTTAGAGCGTTAAAAGGTGTGATTTATACGACTAATTTTACAGGTCATATCGAACCCATTAAAACATACGAAAAAAAAGCCAACCCTTCAGTTTTTTTTTTTTTTTATTTCAGGTTATACTGCGCCGCCACGGCTGGCGGGGAAATTTGAAAATGCCGGTGTTTAGGACGATTTTTGTCATTTTTTGGGGACCTGAACAAGGAAATTGGGGACTTTCGGGGATTTCGGAGACACCCTTCCAAAATCGGGAATAATCGGGGACATAGGGGACTTTTGAGGACCTTTAGACACCCTGAAAAGCCGTACTTTCACCGGCACCGTACACTGAGAAAAAACTATGGTTGTAATTACCATACTAGTGGTGTTCAATATGCGACCTTAATTAGTAGTGGCCATAACCAATAATAGTGATATTTTTACTGGAGCAATCGTAATTTTACAAGTATGCGGTAGTAAAATTACCATTTAATGGTAAAAATATTTCTATTATTGGTTATGGCAACGACTAATTAAGAGTTCATATTGAACACCACTAATATGGTAATTATAAGCATAATTTTTTCTCAGTGTAGACTCCCGATCTCACCTCTGCGCGGCGCGGCACTGGAATTTTCCGCGAATTTCCGGCTAACCTGACACCGGGCACTGACCATTCGACGGTCGAACATCGTTCCGGAGGTGGACGGCACGGCGAGGCGTACCTTTGGGAATCATCCATTTCCGCGCTCAAACCTTTACAACAACCCCCCCCCCCCTCCCCCAACGCGGTTCAAGGGCTCAAGGTAGCGCCCCCACCTCTCCTTCCGACCCGACCAGTCATAATTCCTTTTTATTCTTTTGATTAGAAAATCCGGAAACCCGCCTCGATTAATTTACGGGTGCATCCCCCCCCCCCCTTGCACTGTCTGGAATTACCTCGGATGAGGAAGATAGGGAGAAGGGGTTCGTTAAGGTCCGATTGGCCCGTAGCTTTTGAGCTTTGGAGCCCTGAGTGGTTGCCTCGGGATCAAAGTTCCCGGGAATGGCAATTGTTGGGAATGGGAACGAGGCACAGTGGATGGAGCCAATAAGAGAAGTCGGACTTAACAGCTGGAAACTTTGAAAGCTTATACTTTCGAAAATATGAAACAAAAAAGTTTAAAAGTGGTTTCATTGGTTTTCTTTGTAAAATTCCCTTTCAGAAACACCCTTGAAATTGAATTTGTGACGAAATAAACATATAAATTTGAAATTTTGGCCAAAAATTCCTTGTCCGGCCTCTTCTATTAGCTCGTTTTACTGTGCGGGGATTCTGGGAGAGTTCCCGATTGCATTTTTGTTAAGGAGCATGTATCAAATGTTTAAATTGGATGCATTTCTATCAAACGGAACTATGTGCATTAAGACATGAGTCCTGAGACCCATAAGGATACATGCATAACAGGGTTCACATCATAATACACATAGTTCCGTTCGACAGAAATACGTCCAATTCGTGCCTTGTCTACTGCACTGGAAAAAAAACACATTGGATCTAGAGTCCAGACTCTTGAAAACATTGACAAGAAAAAAGACTCTTGATTCAATCAGATTTAAGCTTAAATCAAGAACCAAGCCTCTTATTTTGAGCGGATTTCCTTTTGATTTAAGCTTAAGTCTGATTGAATCAAGAGTCCTTTTTCTTGTCAATGATTTCAAGAGTCTGGACTCTAGATCCAATGGGTTTTTTCTCCAGTGTGGTCCATTCTTTAGGATTTGGCACTCCTGCCTTTCTTGCCTTTAGCACGACAGAATTTCCCTCGGCAGTGAGGACACCTGACCAGTGGCGAGGCGTGAATGGTTGGTTATCGAAATTTTCTCGTTTGAAGCTATTGCAAAGAATCGATTATTAAGGTGTTCGGTGGAAACACCCTGTTTATCGATCTTTTTCCACAGGTTTTAATGGCAGATCAAACGATATATCGAAAAGCACACCGCGCCACTGAACCTGACCACAAACCTAGCCGAGCTAACCGCGCGCTGCGGGTGTCTTCCATAACGTTGTCGGCTTTTAATTTCGGCATAATACTGTCGTGCTAAGGCAGAACGCCTCATGAACGTTCGAGAATTACCAAATTTTTCCGGATAAAACAAGAATTTTCCGGGAAATCCTACATAATTTTCCATAAAATTTCCGGATATTTTAGCTTAAATTGCTAACAAAATTGTCCGAAAAATTTGAAGAAAGATATTCACAAGTTTCCCAGTTAATTCGTTGTTGATCGAGGGAAATATGGCAACGTGTGATGGCTCCTACGGCGTTCTTCCTTAGCACGGCATAATGGCTCCCACTAATTGGACCACATTTAGCAGAAAGAAACCAAGCCACATCCGATATTGCCAAATTTAATGGGGCGAATCAATTTTTTACAAGAGAACGTTAGTGCACATTCCTTTGACAATTTTAAGAAATTTGCCTCGTACTGTACAGAAAATTTACTGAAATTTGCACCGAAACGCGCGCAACTGTTTTCGTGTAAAAACTTAAATTGCCCGATTAAATTTGGCAATATCTGATGTGGCTTGGTTCTTTTCAGATTAACGCAGTCCAATTAGATCAATATATTCATATTTCATCGAAGGAAATATGGCAACAGTTGAGGGCTCATGCGGTGTTCTTCCTTATCACGGCATTATGGTCCCCAGTAATTAATGGAGGACCAATAAATTCGGTTTTCATTGAGGGAAATATGGCAACATTGAAGGGCTCATACGGTGTTCTTCCTAAGCACGGTATAATGGTCCCCACTAATTGGACGCCACAGAGCCGAATAAAAGTGGCAACGCTGTTCTCACCTTAAGTGAAGTCGCGTGTTTTGCAGCGGAGCATCCTCGCTGAAAGGGACGCCACTCGGAAGGGCGGCAGGGATGGGGGTTGGGGTGGAGGGGTGGAGTGGCTCCTCGATTAACAGAGCTCGCTTCGGATGTCCCTGAGACGTCCCTGCCATGTCAGGCGTTTAAATCCCCCGGGTTCTCATCAATGTAAGCTTTTAAATTGGACATTGATGAGGTTCGTGCGAGTTCCGTGAGTGGGAAAGTATTTAAGAAAAAAATTAGACGTTAATTTAAGGTAGCTCTCCAATTTTCGGTTCTACGTATTACCGCCACTTCGATGTTTTGTACCAGTAATACTCCAGGAAAACAACAATATCAGTCTTTAGAACTCTAATTGGACTTCATTTTGCATAATTGGACTTCATTTTGCAATCAGGAACTACAATTTCTGACAAATCCGGAAAACAATTGTGTGCATGGGGACACTAGGGGTAAAAACGCTAATTCTAAGCAGAGCCAGACATTCTAGTTCCTTACTGCAAAATGCGGTCCAATAAAGAAATGTTTGTACAAAAAACCAATCCTTAAAACATGAAATGAGTTCAAATGTACTGTTTCCGCTCATTGACAGATTTTAATGCATTAAATAGATAGTCAATTAGCATGGGCATATAAATATTAAGGTACTTAACGCCTTACCACTCCTAAAAATGAAGCAGAAACATTATTCCATCCAAAACTTGGGGGCGGGCTGATTGAAGGAGGCAAATATTGCCCTAAAAGCACTCAAAAGTCACCGCAACAATTGGCCCAGAAGAAGGTCGGTTTAAAAATGGAGAGATATAATTGCCCCATGTGCTGCCCTTAATACCTACACTTTTTTAAAGCTAGGTACAACTGGTCTATGGTCATATGCTACCATCACCCCCTCTAACCATTCGTCGTTCCGCGCACAAGGGAACATAACTCCATTCAAGGGTTGCAAAATTGACGCAAACAATACATTTTTTACAAGAATGTACAGACCTGTGCAATTTTTGTTTCATTTTCCTGATTTTCGCATGAGGTCAGAGGGAAAATTAATGACATTTTCAGTCAGATATGCCCAAAATTCTCTTCATACAAAATGAAATTTGCGAGGGGAGATTTAGCAATATTGACATGCAGTTATGTTTTCTCGTGGTAGGAAGGACGAATTGTCCAATCGCTTCACCCAAGGTCTCAAAATCCGAATTTTCCCCCGACGGGACGGCAACACCGCGTTGCAAATGTGTCTTTACTTTTGCTCTCCTGAGCGGCCGAGGCTGGAGATTTACGCCACCTTTCCGCTTTTAATGAACCCCAAATGTCCCTCCTTAACTCTCTTTTATGGGACAGCCGTCTATTTATCAAACCTCTACACTCGAGCGAAAACTTTAACCGCGCTTTAAGTACGCACCCAGTAAGTGCAGTAAATAGCTTCGGCGGGCGACTGGGAGGCCACCCCGTCCCATCATCCCTAGCGACGGGTGGGCGGGGGGGGGGGGGGGGCGAAAACGAGGAGTATAATGAATGCAAGGTCGAGTTAAAGGGCTCAGTAGCCTGTTGCGAGGGTGTGTATTTACAGCCGTATTGCGTATTGGTTTGGATGTTAGGACCCTCTGGATGTTACGGCAGGATTAGAAATAGCAGCAAGGTGGGTGTTTCGGGGATGGTGCCTGCTGGCTGATTCTTGAAATTGATAGACAAAGCGATAGACAAAGAAGACAGAGAGGACATGGAGCGATCTTATTGGTTGGAACGGGTGATTGTTATGGACTAAGGGAGAAAATGGGACGAACTACACGGTTTCTTGAACGTTGTGGTTGGATGGTCTATTACTTCCCTCCCTTGTCCATTGCAACGACCCGCTTCCACCAATAGGATCACTTTGTTTTCAGTTTTTCTTTCTTCTCTATCACTTTGTCTATCAGTCCCAATAGTTAGCCCGCAGGTGCCCTTTTTTGCTCATTTGAAGAGCTTAGAGGACCAGTGGGATAAATGCAGTTTTTTTTTTTGTGATGAAATACGTCCTTAATGTTTCAAAACTACATGGAGCCTAATGGCGGATAGAAAGTTCAAACTCACTTTTTGATGCTTAAAATTGAATTATAGTGGTGAATTTTCCCTATAATATATTTTGAGACTAGTTTTAGTTGTAATTACTGGTATTCAGTTTTTTTCTAAAACTCCACTTATTCTGCGTTTCTTGAAAGGTCCTCATTTGAATCAACTTCTAATAGACGCGCGTAAGTCCAAAATCGCATGAGCCCCAGCGTCCTCGAGTTCCGATGCGAATCGTGGTGAAGGTAAGGTACGAAGCTTAGACGTTTACAAAATCGACAGCCAAAAAGCGAAACCACGTTTCTCCATTTGCAATGTTGCAGACATCCTGTCATACTTCATAGTTTCTTTCGAAAACTAGACAACGTAATCCCTCAAGCACACTTGTCAACCTATGAATGACAGATGTGTCCGTTTAGCACGTGTCTGTTATAGTTAATGTTGTGCGATGACCATTCCGCCTTCAATTAAAAGGGTATACTTCCCGATCTCCTAGAGGTACGAATAGTTGTATGTTCGCGCCTTATTCTGACGACCTTATTCTCAGACATAGATCCGGCAACGAATCCGGGCGCACTTCCGTAGCGGACATCCCATCCCCCAGCGCCTGGCCAGGCATGCAACCAGCTTTCACGCTAATTCGAATTTACGCCTCGATTCTTATGCACCCCACCGTACGACTATCAACGTTATGACCTCGCTTTGACGGACACGGTTGCCATACGAAATCCTGTGGAGAGTATTCGCGAATTCTTGATAAATGCGCGGAAAAAAGGGTTTTTATTGCTTAATGTGGCGCTTGCTCTGTAGAACCTTTCAGCACACTCTCAAATCACTTCGTGATTATGTGTCCGCACTAAGTGTGAGCTTTTTACAGTCCGTGATTCTTGGTCGTTAAAAGTATCCGCAAGAACAGCGTAACTCGGCTGAGGCCTTCGTTTCATGCGTATCAGTCGGTTTGAGTTTCGGTCTGTGTTTTTGGCACGTTTTGTACGTAAATCGACAGCGAGTCTACCAGACCACGTATCTCGGTTTGCGGCGATGTAAATTTCCTGTCATACATTATTTTTTAAATGGAAAACTACTCAGCGCCAATGCTCGAAAACTCCCGTAATTACTATTCTCTGTGCAAAAAAAACTCTCTGAAAACTTCAAGCAATGCTACTGATCCGTGTACCTTCAAAAAAATAAAATTGAAGTGGTAATTTTTAAACGAGATACATGATCTGGTAGTTTGACCGTCGAAATGAGCTACTACACGGGGGAAAAATGAATAGTATCTTGATAAATTTTTGGGCTCGATGCTCGTCTAATATCAGATAACATCTACACCCCACAATTTTGGACGATATGCTTACTTTGCTTTTTCAAAAAAAAAAAAAAAAAACTATCTCTCATCAAGGTGAGCATGGAATTCGAGATATTGGACGTGGTAAGCAGGCGAGCATTATGAGGGTGAGCATTCAGTCCAATATCTTGGACGCGATGCTACATACAACACCATGTTCAATATGTAACAGGACAGGACTCTTGATCACAAACCCAATCTTAACGAATTGAATTGGAAAGTTGTTAGAGAAAATAACGTTCATGCCGCAAAATTAAAAACTCGATTTTCTTCACTGAAACCGTGACAAAAATTAAACTTTTCGATGAAAATCGCTCCATCAAATTCATTTTCTGGAGAAGATACGCGGTTTGGTACGTCGCGTCGTCGAGAGAGCCCATTCCGTGCTGGATTGGCGAGAAGGTGAGATTGCCTCGTCGCGTGCGGTAAAGGTTTTAACTGGCGGAAATGACCCAAATGAAACTACGACTTCATTAAAAGAGATGAGTTGGCTGCGCTTCAATTTGCATTAAGAGTTGGACTTTTCAGACTTGGGGAGTTAGATTTCCAACGACTAGAAAATGCTTTCAAGAAACTTGAAAATATATTTCAGCAGATAATTCCACTATATCACGAGAGTTAGGAAGAACAATAATTAAAATCGGCCGATCCTTTCCGAAAAATCGTTCCTTAAAGGTGATGGGCAAGCCCCTCCGATAGATGCTAGATCGCAAAATTGACGTATAAAAAGCCGAAAAAAGGTGCTTCCATGGGTAGTCAACCCTAGTGAATCCAAATCTGACGGTCTCGAAGCTCAAGGAGGGGAGGGTTCCCACTGATGTGGTACTAGACCAGAAAATCAGTAGAATCAGTAAATTTTAAAAGTGTTAGTGTCCCCCTTATAGCTCGAGGCCGTACATGGCTTCTGGATTATCAGATTTGGCTTTCATGGAGTCGATTACCCGCATGAAAACATATTTTTCAGGGTCTCCACGTCAATTTTGTGACTTACCATTTTAGCAAGGAATTTTCACCAGGAAATTCGTGTTTTACAAGTGGTGATTTGGCAACGCCTGAAGGCTCATACGGCGTTCTTTCTAGTTGGTGGTGGAAGTGGGAATGCAGGCGCTGGTCCTGAAATTGATAGGCATGACTCGGTAGACTGTTGTTTTTGAGAGAACAATACGTCGCTTCTCTAACGTAACAGCGTATCTCTATTTCCACATGAGCTCTGGAAAGCATAAAGGCATACGGAGAACAAGGTTCACGTGGACATTGAGGTACGCGCTTACGTCAGAGGGACGTACCCGCGACGCGACTCGCGACATCCCATAAACCGCTTAGGGAGCTTATTTTCAGCTCCGGGGCCGGGGATGCCACGCCGAATAAACATCCGACAAAATCGGAGAAAAAACCACTCTTGCGCTTCAAGTTTTTCGTTCCAATGAGCCACTCGCAAATCGGATCAGGTCGTCTCGAATTTTCTATCGCAGCGAGCTGGCAACATGGTTTTCTCTCCTTTAAACCTATTCAAATGTATCGATTCTAGGAGGTGCCGTCAGGAATCGATTGTTCAACACAGGTTCAGATGGAGAAAAGCCCGTGTTGCCAACTTGCAGGATCCGCATTCGATGAAGAAGAGAAGAATGAAAGGAGCCTGAGAAAGTCTTATAAATGTAAAATGAATACAATTTTTTAACGCTTCCAGGACTTTATGTTCACCTACCTTTCGTCCATTAAATAAAGTCCACCGCTATTTATGTCCACTAAACGTTAAGTCCAGTCTTTATTAAGTCCACATGATTTAATGTTCAACCATGAATATGTCCAAAATTGTCCAAATTGTGGACATGTTATGTCCACATTTTTTTCTTCTCATTTAAATGACAGGAACCACCTCAAAAATAAATGCATACTTCTACTACCTTCATTCTTAAAAACATTTCATTCATGAATCAAGTCATGAAAGAGAACAGACTCTAAGAGCAGGTAAAAACATATGTTCATGTGTACACTGTACGGATATGATAAGATGAAAACCAAAGCGGGAGCCTAAGAAACGCTCCAATGCCAAATTAGACATTTTTCAGTAACAGATGAAGTCAAAATTGAAAGTCCTCTTTAACTAGTTATTTCGTGCGCCTTCAATCTTGTAGGATACTGTGCAACGCCTCTGACGCGAAATAATTGCTTAAAGCGTTGCGGCGCGGCAGGCAACCAGCGCAGAACGCGCACTGGCGCCTACAAACCTAACGGGATACTTCACGCGTTGCGCAATGCGTGAAGTATCCAGTTAGGTTTGTAGGCGCCAGTGCGCGTTCTGCGCTGCTAACACGCCGCTCCGCTCTGTGTTAGGCTCTAATATTTAAACTCGCGGAGTCAGCGTTTTTCAACTCATGATTTTGAAATGTTTGCACTCTCTGCATTGATTATTCCCTTTTAAACTGATGAAAAAGAAATATGTACTACTGGAAAATATAATGTGTTCTTTGTAAATATAATAGTGGTTCCGGGTCAAATTTAATGATTTCCAAAGCATTCAAATTTATTCTTTTATGTTTTGACGAATAAATATATTTATATATTAGCATGTTATTTCATTTTCTCATATCTCCTCCAATAATCGTTCAAGTATGAAGCTAGGGCATTCTACTGCTCAGTTCACGGGGTGGTTTCCACTTAAACACGAGATTCATCTAATTTCAGACACATGCAGATTCGCCGTTATGAGCTAAATATATCAGGTTTCCACTTAAACACGAGATTTATCTAATTTCAGACACCTGCAGATTCTCCATTATGAGTTAAAAATATCATTCAATTTCACTTCGCAATCTGGCAACGCCGCGTCAGAAGCAATGCACCACGCCGCTGCGGGACAAAGGGTGCAATATGCGTTGGGTGCATTTAGCGCACTCACCGAAGGGGTAA
The DNA here is from genome assembly GCF_918797505.1 of Bemisia tabaci. Classification (NCBI taxonomy): domain Eukaryota; kingdom Metazoa; phylum Arthropoda; class Insecta; order Hemiptera; family Aleyrodidae; genus Bemisia; species Bemisia tabaci. The sequence continues at coordinate 3,681,452 of NC_092802.1, forward strand.
ATACAGCATGTACGGCACCCGACACAAAACAAAAGCAGCAAGTATCAAACATTCACCTTTCCACCGGGCGGGAGACCCCCCTTCCCCTGGAGGGCGGGCTATTATTAGACCCGGACAACATCCAACGCACAGGAGCTGAATAGACTCGCCGTCACAGCCCATGAAAGATCCTGAAACTGTGCTAAGGAAGAACGAAGCACGAGCATTCCAACGTTGCCAAAATTCCTTCGATTAAATACTTAGTTTTGAAAAGAAGTATGATTATCTTTGCTGAAAATTTTAGAATAGACTAAATCACATTACAGGATATAATCATAGAATATATTTAGAGCGCCCCGCTATAAATATACATCACCTTAACCCCCCTGTCATAATACCTTAGCCTTAAGTTTAGCCTTAAGTCGAATAATGTAAATAAATATGTATAATTTCTGGATAAGGAGGATATGTAAATAAATATATTAAAAAAAAAGAAAAAAAAAACAACATTACAGGTGAAATTTTCTAAAAATTTTGACAAAAAATATCCATATGTTTGCAGTAAAGTACACGTGGTATTGGAAGAGATTTGGCAACGTTCAAATGATCATACTGTTGTTTTACTTGCAATTGCAGTGTGGTGAACGAGACTGCTGCGATAAGGAAAAAGCCATAAGAACGATCGGACGATGCCAAATTTCTTCTAGATAAATCTTTATTTATTTTTCATACAACTTACGAGAATGGAGCATTCGCAGGTGTTTCATTTTTGGTGAAAATGTTTGAGATGAAATTACTAGAAGAATTGAGCGCAAAAATACCCTTTGTTTCTAAATTTAACAGTTATTGGAAGAGATATGATAAAATAACTTAATCTGCTACAGAGCATGTTTTTAAATGGAAACTGCGGTCAGATGACGTCACAAGGCGGTACAGTTTCTCATTTTTAAACCGATTTTTCTACACATTCCCATATCAGAAAAAACTGTAAAAAAATACTGCAAACTCAGCTCATTAAGCACTCTCTGGATGAAGCAATAACATTTTTTCAGACAAATTCTCCATTCTTTCCTCGAAAGTCTCGGAATTGCGAAAGAAATTCGGTGAGAATTTGAGAGAAAACAGATTTAAAAGTGCTACTCCTTAGAATTCGTATTTCATCAAAAATAATGTCACAACGATCTCAAGTTCATTCGGCTGCTTCTCTCAGTGCACCTCCGGAACGAATTGCTACGAAATACTGTAATCCGAAACGCGACTGTTGCAGTGAAATTCTTCAGAATTCCGAATACAATTTTGTGTAACACGGAGAAGGGAAAACTCACAAGTTTTCCACAGAAGTTGTACGAATATCCTATCAGGAGAAATATCACAATGTTCAAAAGTTCAGACTGCCGGTTTCCCATCGCACACCTTTACATGAGTGGGTACAAAATGCTTCAATTCGAATAGCGACCGCTCAAAATTTTTTGGAGAAATTATTTTGACTTAAAACGCCGTTCCTTCTCGACAAAATTCGGTTTTTATAGTGAAAATCAGTTTTTTTAGTTAAAAAGCGTCGTCTTGTTATCGTCAAGTTGAAGTTAAAAATGATATCTAAACAACATTTCTTTGAATAAAAAAGTCAAATTTTGTCGACAAAAAATAACGCTTTAAGTCAAAATAATATCTAAAAAAAAAAATAAATAAATAAAAAAATAATGTCAGTGCTTATACAACAGCTAAGTACGTTAAAATGACAAAACCAATTGTTTTTGACTGGCCAAAAATATCACTTTTTCTATCCTTTTGAATGGTTGAAAACTTGACGACGTCTTTCGACAAAAATGAAGGTTCATCCATTTCCTTCACTATCGCCGTTCGCTAAATTTTAGATTTTATCTTCTTCTCGTCTAAAGGTTGCGGTGAAATTCTTCAGAATTACGAATACGATTTTGTATAACACTGAGACGGAAAAACTCACAAGTTTTCCACAGAAGTTGTACAAATATCCTATCAGGAGAAATATCACAACGTTCAAAAGTTCAGACTGCCGGTTTCCACGCACACCTTTACATGAGTGGGTGCAAAATGCTTCAATTCGAACAGCGACCGCTCAATGCTTTTCGTGCGAAAAGGAAGAATGCGAAAATGAAGAGTTTGCTAAAATGTTTCCCGGAAAACGCCCCGATAAAAGTGTCGAGTTGAAAAACTAAATGAGTGGGTGAGAACTACCGCGAACCAGGAAACGACTTTACTGTGTCATTTTCCACGAGCAGAAGAGTGGGTTGTGGTAATTCTTCGAAAATGCATCGATGAAAGTTTTCGGTTTTCTCTGAAGTAAAGGAATCGGATTATATTCATAGAATGAGGCAACTCGACGCGTTGAATATCCTGTCGGCTCTGACACGTTTTAAGGTGAAGTGGAAAGCTTTTCTCAGCTCTTTGCGAAGTCTTAAAAAGTTATTATTCTAATTTCAGTCGAGTTGAAGTTTCTGCACATTCAGGAGTGCTTTCGACGAAGAAGAAGGTCGACGAGTTGATAAATGAAAATCCATCGCTTCTTCATCGATCGACCTCCAGAAATGTAGTCATAATTTAGTGGAATTAGTTCACTGAAAAGTTTTTTTTTTTGAGACATTATTTTGACTTAAAGCGTCGTTTCTTCGTCGACCAAATTTGGTTTCGTTTTAGTTAAATCCGTGCGGATTCAACTGGAAGTCAGTTTTTAAGTTAAAAAAAACGTCGTTTTGCTATCGTTAGGTTCCAGTTGAAAAACAATAGCAAAAACAAACATTTCTTTAATTTAAAAAAACTGACTTTAAGTTAAACCGTATGAATTTAACTAAAAAAACAAATTTTGTCGACAAGAAACGACGTTTTAGTCAAAATAATATCTCAAGAAAAATAATGATTTCAGTGCTTATACAATAGCTAAGTACGTGAAAATGACAAAATCAATTGTTTTTGATATGGCTAAAAATATCACTTTTTCTATCTTTTGAATGGTTGAAAACTTGAGGTCTTTTGACAAAAAATGAAGTTTCATCCATTTTCTTCACTATCACCGTTCTTAAATTTTAGATTTTCTCTTCTTCTCCTGAAGGTAAAGCAAAGTGCAGTCTCAGATATCAATGCTAATATTTTATATTATGTCCAACTGATGATGGCTTCGTCACAGTCGAAAAACCTTCAGTTTTTTTAAAGCTGTTAGATTCGGATCTTGTTGTTTCGTTTGCTTTTCACCATTCGAATGAACTTCGTCGAAAAAGAGACAAATTTTGGGCCACAAATGCTAGAATTCCTGGAGGATTCATGATAGTAAGCGTGGAAGAGGAATGACTCGAAACTGCGATTTTTTGGCTTTGTGCGTAAGCACTGAAACACAGTCCCTGACGGAGTATACATTAGGGTAAGTGGATTAAAGTACGAAAGACACGCACTTACTTCCATTCAAAGAACATGGTTGTCACGGTTAGCGAGAGGTGAGTTAACACAGGTGCGGAATAAAAGGGCATACGCATTGGGTTTCTTTGCGTCGGTGTCTTCTGGCACTGCCGTGCTAAGGAAAAACGCAGTATGAGCCTCCAGATATTGCCAATTTTCCTTCGATGAAACCAGAATTTACGAGGAAAATTCTGAATGTTCTTCTTCCAATTTTTCAGACGAATTTGTTTGCAATTTAATCCATAATATCTGAAAATTTCAAGGATAAATATGCATATCTTTCTTCAAGAATACATACTTTATTAGGGGAGATTTGGCAACGTCTGAAGGCTCATACGACGTTTTTCCTTAGGGCAGTACAACATAAACGACCGCCTCAAAGAAAGGAAGAGGATAAAACCTCTCAACGTATCGTGCAGGAGCTGCCCGATTTCATACATCCGCAGAGATAAATATTTTCTGGAGAGAAATTTGGCCAAATTTGACGGTTCCTACTTCGTTTTTCCTTCGCACAACAGAATTGGCGAATCGTTTAAACCACTGAACTTTAAAATGGATGTTTTTCGGAAAAAGAGAGCAAGTTGCTAAAAAAATGGGACAGTAAAACCTTAGTAACTTTTGGAGATTCCGAAATCAAAAAAAATAAAAAACTATAACTTATAGAACTTGCACATCAACCATATATATCACACAGTATTATGCTTACTTCGGTGCGAAATTAAAATCCTCGGTTTCAATCTAGAGGAGTGGAAATTGTGTAAAAGATCAATATTCCCTAAACTGCAACACGGGAGACCCATAATAGGGAACAGACAAAATGTAGACAAATCCCTTTTGGAGATGCTAAACGCGAAATCTCGCCATCCCTGAAATAACGGCAGGTTGAAAGGGACAAAAGGATGAGGAGCGAGGGGGAGGTGTCGCAGAGAACAAAACATTCACCTCTGAGTAAAATTTGAACTCCTGGAATGGTTTAAAGTTCGCGTTGTTGCCAATTTTAACTTGTATGCCATTACACGGGAGAGATGCTTCAGCTTCAGAGATACAATAAGATCTGATTGTACAAATGGCTGGGACGTTGAAGTTTCAACCCGAATCCATAACGTCACGAACAAGAAGACGACATACGGGACGGGAAGTTCAAAAATCCAAGAAAGAAGTATCTTCCTGTGACAACTTGACAACGAATTTCGACCGTGAAGTCTGAAGGACGAAGGAGGCCCACGTTTATGGCGAAAACGCGCGCGCCTGCAAAGGAGCGTGTATACCTCACGCGCCGCAAACCGCACAGTGGTCGTCCGAAATTGAATGCAGAGGCGTGGCGTGCTGTGCGATACATGATTGATCTGCCATTTAAACCTATGGAAAAGGATCGATGAACAGGGTGTTCGCAACGAACACCTTAATAATCGATTCTTTATCGTGGCTTCAAATGGGGACTATCGATAATCGATCATTTGCGCTCGCCACTGATTGTAGTGCTCATTTTCAATCAAAGCATGAGAAAAACACGGTAAAAATATACCAGCTGAGACAAAGAAAAAGACCTTTGTTGGAAGGAAAATGTAGAGGAATATCAAGAATACGTCATTACAACGAGAGATATTGCATGAGGACAAGTTGGATTGAATCTTGCAAGAAGAAACCAAGAGCATTCCAAAGTCGCTAAGATTGTGCAAATGATTTACCTATACAAGTATAAACACTGATCACCTAAACAAGTTTTATCTTCACTCCCAATTAACTATAAATTCAAGACGAAAATTACCTCGGTCACTTAAATGTTTTGCACAATTCCAGGAACTTAATTGCAAAGATTGTAAGTTGCACAATCCTAGCAACATTGGAGTGCTCTTTTCTTTGCAAAATGAAATCCAGTTGACTTTCATTATCACGACTAAAATTTCACAAGACGTAAGAAGTTGCCTACTGAATGCAAATAGTGTTTTCCTCAAAACTACTGATAGCATTACAGCCTTGGATTAGTCTTGACCTCTTTCATTGTGTCCATCCACAGCGCTCTATTTCGATTATGTCACTCCAACCTTCAGCATTCATCGCTTTTAGATTTTGTTTTAAAGCCGTCTAGTCACCGAGACGCAAGTCACTTTCGCAGTATTTGATCTTTTATCACTGCCTTGAGCATTCTTTCCTCTTCCCTACATGACCAGGCCTGTAGTTTCCTTGACGCGTGACGATAAGCTGTCAAAAATCCGATTTTCCTCGTAAAATTATTAAAATCCGAAATCCGAGATTATTTAAAATACCGAGGCCACAGCAACCACCGTTTAAAAGAACATTTCATTTACTGAAGTTCAACGTGATGGTCATGTCCACTTGAATCGGTTTCTGTTCGACGGTTACAAGTCCAAAAACTCATGAGCCCTGGCTTTCGTTGTTCACGTAGGACGATAGGGCTCACGAGTTTTTGGACTTTTGCCCATCTAACAGAAACCGATTCGAATTCAGAGGCGTTTTCTGCATATATACACGACGGGGGCAACGCTGCTCCAAAAACACTTCACATTGAACAATGATTTTAAATTATTTATCATATGGGGTGATCCAAAAGTCTAGTGCCATCCCCGTGGACCCGTAAGGTTCTTGCCCTTTTTCAGGCAGGGTGGTCCCCTTGAATATTTGGTCCCAAAAGTAGTTGCCTTTGAACTAGGGGCACTCACAAAATTTTAAGTCTCTATCTCAATTTGTAACTGGTGTTAGCGGAGCGGGACTTGCGGATCACTCTGTATATCATCAATGGAAAAACATTAACAGTAAAAAAAAAGAAGAAGCGTCTAGATAGGAGTTGCGGAGATGTGATTCCGATTTCCAATTTCTTGGCCCAAATTTTCAACCTTTGTGCGCCGGATCCAACCCTCAGTCTAAATTATGCACGACACGTAAAATACACCCTGGAAAACCATTGACAGTGAAAATAATAGCTTGAAATTTGGAAGTTGGAGATGGAGGTCGCTGTTCCAAATTCCGATTTCTTGACCCAAATTTTCAACCTTTGTGCGTCGGTTCCAAGCCCCGTCTCAATTTTGCACGACAGGTAAAATAGATAAAGCCCGGCCCTGAACAACCGTTGAGCTTGATTATGTCACATTCGCATTCTTGGGGAGGCACGCCGAAGTCATCATCGTCACGAGAGGGCGCGCGCACTCACACCCACGCACACAGACGAACGCACACATTCTCATGGACCGAGATATTCGCTCAGATAGGGGTTGATACTGAAAAGTTTCCTCCCGGTGGACGAATCGTCCTGCATGCGACGAGTTAGGATTTTTCGCCGGATTTCACACGAAAAGACAAGAGAAAAAGCTGATCTGAGGTTTAAAAAACTTCAGGTGACATAAATCTGAAACTTTTCATGGATATTCAAGTATATTGTTTTGGATTTTTATGAATCCTTCAGAAAAACTTAAAAATATCCTGATGATTATTCCAACGATCTTATCATGCGGCCGGATCCAAGATGCGGTTTAAAATGTTTGCACCGAGATAACTTTACGATTCAAAAGCAACTGCAAACTAATTTAATTTGCAAAGAGAGCAAAAGAGGAGTGTCAAATGTTTTTTTTTTCAAGTACATTTTTAGGATTTTTGTGAATCCTCTAATAGAACTTACATAATATCCTCATGATTATTTCATTTATCTTATCATGCGGCCGCATCCTGGATGTGGTAAAACATTTTTGCACTGAGATAACTTTTATGATTCAAAATAAACTCAAAAATTAAAATTTCGCGCAAAGAGAAGAAAAGAAAAGCGTCTCATTATTTTGGGGTTTTTCATCGATTTAAATCAGAATTGTTCTCGGTGTGTTAAATTTTCAAAAATATATCATTTTTGTCAAATTGAGAGGCAAATCACAAAAAATATGACATTGAATCAACCAAAAATAACTAACTGTATACATGAAACAAAAGAAAGTTTAAAAAACATGTTTGATATGTTGTGCCATACGAAGATCTTATTTCTTAGCGTCAACAATTAAGGTCCATACACCAACAAATTAAACTTTCCAGTGCCAATCAATTGCAAATCAAAAGAACCAAGAGTCAATACAAGATTGCCCTTCTCTGTAGTGATACATCAGCACAGCTTCCTTAGCTAAACTATTACTCGTATCGTCGTCAGATTGGTGCCTATGCGTCACGAGAACACGTGACGGGCATAATGATCACAATGTATAGGTAAACGTCAAAAGCTCGAGATAAAAGAGGGCTTTTGAAAAAAAACATGACATTTGTTCTATTCAACGAGTTTCAAAACCTGAACACCGATTGCAAATAAATTTTTTGTTAAAAGTATTTTATGAAGTATTACTCACGAATAGATTCGCCTGGATTTTAAATCAAAATTATTGTTCGGGGTGTCTTACCTGCAACAGAAAAATGATAAATCACATTAAACAATGCATTAGACAATACATTAGAACAAACATAAATTGAAACTGAAAAGTTGTTCCGTTCACATGACGCTTGCACTTAACACTAATGTAGGCAGACGGACTTGAGACTATCAGTGCGCCTTCAGTTTTGTGAATAGACAACGCCGTTCACCGCGAAACACAAATAATTGCATCCAGACGCCTTTTCCTCCATTCCAATGACTGCATCACAATCGATCCTGGGCAAGACAAGATGCCTTCTCTGGAATCGTTGTTTATGATCGAATTAAATGGAGTACGAACAATTTTACCAACTTGCGGAAGTAATCAGTAACCGCGCGTCTCTAGAAACGTCACGGACGCTTGATATTAAAGACTTGAGCACACGTCCTAAAATTCTGTAACTTTTGGTTACATCAATGGACTCTCACTTTATAGTTTGCCAAAATTAACATTGCTGGCTTCACCAAAGGAACATAAAAAGAAACTTTTATCGTTCATTCACAGTAACGCTTCATGATGAGAATTCTAGGGAATAGTCGTAATTCACGTAAGATTTTTCATTTCGCTTTGAAATTCTGGGAATTACACTCTGTTTTACTCTATTCGTATTTCGTGAAGAAACGGGAGAGGACGGGGCCGAGGCGTTTACGGTTCAACATTCGAGAAATTTTTCGGTAAAAGGTCGTAAGAGACTTCCAATGCTGATGAGATTGTGCAACGTAATTCTTTAGTTGTAAGCAACTTGACAGGCATTTCTGCTATGAATTTTCCCCTAAATCTGCTCCTAGTTTTTCCTCACTATATTGTGAGGAAGTAAGCCGACTGTGGATGAATTCCACCTGCCACAAACTCTATTTAAAATTGCACAATCTTTGGCAGCATTGCAAGGCTTATACCAAAAAAGTCTGGCTCGCACGTAAAAACACCTATCTGCATAGGGAAACTAATGGAACGTATGCTGTTTTTGAGATAAGCCAGCGATTTTAGTTCCTCATTGCTATATGCAGGCGGAGGGTCAGTTTAACCCGTCGAAACTTCAGTAGCCAAGCGTGACTGATCGGTTTATCGATATTTCCCCATTTGAAGCTTTAGTACAGAATCGATTATGAAAGTGTTCGTTGCGAATACCCTGTTTATCGATCCCTTTTCGTGGGTTTAAATGAGAGACCAATCGATTTATTGAAAAGCACGCAACACCACTGGATACCTTGCGATTCGATCGTTGGGTTTGGAAAAGCGCGAGATGCTCGCGAAATGGTGTCACGGGACCTCGGCGCACACTGGAACGAGACGATTGAAGAGGTCGTGGAAAGTTTGGAAACTTAGAAAGCTCGTATCTTCGGAGATATGAAAAGGCGGAATTAAAAGTGGTCTCATTGGATTTCTCATTCAATTTTCTTCCAGAATCAAGCGTTGAAATTGAACTTGTGACGAAATCAACGTCAGAATTTGAACTTTTAGTCAACAATTTCATGTCCGACCTACTCTAAGAGGTCGTTTCACTGTGCAGAGACTCCCCTCCCTTTCCCCTCCCCCTACCACTCCCTCCCCCGAAAAATGAATGTCTTCCCGGTTATAGGTTGTAAATTGCTCGGATAGCTTGCAACTTTTCACCAGAAGCCCATGTTTCCCCCTCGGACCCCGAAGACATTACCGGCTTAAAAGTTGAGCTTTTTCGTCGTCCGACCGTCGCGTCGCGGTGCATAGGGGATGGGCATGGAGGCGGAGGGGGGCTTCAATCTACTTAGACCGGGAATCGCTGAAAATGTTGCCAAATAAGGAGCGGGCGCTAAAATTTTATGCCACCAAAAAAAAGCGGAGCAACTGGGATCATAATTCATCATGAAAAATACCGATGGTGGATTCAGGAGGAAAGAACTTCGGTTTTGGTTTGGGACGTTGGAAACTTTCTCGCGTATTGTGACTTATAACGTGAAAGTCACTAGCTCTTGTTCCGAAAGTTTTTTCTTCATTTTTTAAAATGTGTCATATGATATTTAAAAATTTATTTCATTTTTCCATGTAAAAATCAACATGAAGTATAAATCGAAGGTGAATTTGGGAAGGAGGAACTTCGGGTTTTGCTTGTGGCACCGCAAACTACCTTTCGCGTTTTATAGCATGAAACAAGAGAATCGCTAGCTGTCTATCCTTGATTTTTCTGTAACTATCAAGAACCTCTACCACCTTATCACCTTACCTCTCTGAGAATATTCTCCAAAAGTCTCTTCCACAAAAATTGGTTGGATGTATTTTTGGAGAAAAGAAAAGAGAGGGTACACTTTTGCCGTTTTAGCTAGGTTGCATATAGGTGATTGTTCTTCTGCAATAGAAAATATTAATTTTGAAGGAAACTCGATTTCGGAAGCTTGAGAGTTACGGCTCTCTGCACTAACACGGTAGAGTACACACCCTGTTGGAACCAACTTCACGAAACAAATTAAATTACAGATTTAACAATTTTGTAGTTTAAAAAAATGCCCGACATGTTTCAATATATCACTGGAAATAAACACATTGGATCTAGAGTCCAGACTCTTAAAAACATTGATAAGAAAAAGGACTCTTGATTCAATCAGATTTAAGCTTAAATCAAAAGGAAATCCGCTCAAATTAAGAGGCTTGGTTCTTGATTTAAGCTTAAATCCGATTGAATCAAGAGTATTTTCTCTTGTCGATGTTTTTAAGAGTCTGGACTCTAGATCCAATGTGTTTTTTTTTTCCAGTGTAGATTTGAAAATAAAAAAAAATGCTAATTTAACCATCACCCGTGGTTATTAGCTTTCCACCATTGTAAAATGTACATTTGAAACATGTAAGAGGTATTTTTCAACAATTTAATTGTTAAATCAGCAATCCATTTTTTACCGTAGGTAAAGGATAAGAATAGCCATTAGCTGTGATCAGTTTATTCAATTAAGAAATTTCCGAAGCTTTTCAACCCCACTCGGTCATCTTCAGGGAACTATATACAAGCATGAAACAAGAAACCAGCACTAACTACTACACAACTACATTTTTAAGCTAAGGCATCCAGCAGGCAGAATGTATATAGTTCCCTGAAGATGACCGAGTGGGGTTGAAAAGCTTCGGAAATTTCTTTATTAAATAAACTGATCACAGCTAATGGCTATTCTTATCCTTTACCTATTCATTATTTTTAGCTGTTAACCGCACGATGATGTTTAATTTTTTAACGTGTCTGAATTTTTTAAAATTTTTTTTTCTGGTTTTCATCCCGTTTCGGGACGATCCGGCGTCCTTGCTCGGGGCCGAACCCGCGCTAGTGGAGTCATCGGACCCGGAGTCGTTTGATAAACGGGGTCCGTCTGGGAAATTCGAAATAACTCTCTGCCGCGAAATTAAACTCGGCGGAAGGAGATACAGCGTCAACGGCGGGCGCTGAGACAACAAATGCCGTCCCGATATTTATGGTCCGACGGGCGGCCCGGTCGCTTTGAACTTATGATCCTCGTAAAAATCATCGCGCGAACGTGAACGCGGTGCTGTACTCGCGTCTCGGACCCGATGCAATTCCATCTTCGAGGAAGCTCCCGAGCGTGTAATCAAACATCAAAAGCTCCATCCTCCTAACCTATCCGCCACATCATGAGGTGAGGGTAACGAGCTTTCGACGAGCACTTGTAGTCGCCAGTGCTCAATGCACTTCGCACTTGGCGGAGTTGTACGAGGGGCGTTCAATAAGTAAGTATCCCCCCTCTCTAAAATCCATAAGAATGGACCAATTTTAAAAAACTTGGGCTCAAAATCTTCCTTAGGATATTTTGAGTTCAACAAAACAAACCGCAACAAAATCGGACCATGTGCGGCCGAACGCGAGCCGTTTGAACGCGCCGAGGTGCTCGACGCTCCCGCCGAATCTGCGAGGATTTGAAGTCCGCTACAGGAGAAGAGCTTCTCTGCCAAAGCCTCGGTCGTTCATCACTGACGAAAAATCAAAGAAATTTTTGTAGAATAAGGGGCTTACCTCATTTCTCCACATAACCAGCTCGATCCAAGCAAGTCTGATACTGACTAAGACTAAGAGAACAGCTTTTGGATGCCTCGTGCGTGGAAGTCTTTCAGCTGACCGCGGATGAAAGAGTGGACGGCTTGTTTGACCTCTTCCACTGATTCAAAATTAACTCCTCCGAGTTCAGATTTCAGGAACGGGAATAAATGGTGGTCTGGTTTGCCATTTATTCCCGTTCCTGAAATCTGAACCCGGAGGAGTTAATTTTGAATCAGTGGAAGAGGTCAAACAAGCCGTCCACTCTTTCATCCGCGGTCAGCTGAAAGACTTCCACGCACGAGGCATCCAAAAGCTGTTCTCTTAGTCTTAGTCTCAGTATCAGACTTGCTTGGATCGAGCTGGTTATGTGGAGAAGTGAGGTAAGCCCCTTATTCTACAAAAATTTCTTTGATTTTTCGTCAGTGATGAACGACCGAGGCTTTGGCAGAGAAGCTCTTCTCCTGTAGCGGACTTCAAATCCTCGCAGATTCGGCGGGAGCGTCGAGCACCTCGGCGCGTTCAAACGGCTCGCGTTCGGCCGCACATGGTCCGATTTTGTTGCGGTTTGTTTTGTTGAACTCAAAATATCCTAAGGAAGATTTTGAGCCCAAGTTTTTTTAAAATTGGTCCATTCTTATGGATTTTAGAGAGGGGGGATACTTACTTATTGAACGCCCCTCGTACAATACTGCCGTGCTAAAGAAAAACGCCGTATGAACATTCGATAGTTGCCACATTTCCTTCGGTAGAACATTAATGGAGATGTTGCATGTGTAAGGGATTTGCGATTTGACCATTGATTCTTATGTAAAAGTTCGCAAGAAACACGATGGTGCCACTGGTTTTCTCTGAAATCATCTCCCAAGCTCAAAAAAAGCTCTCAAAGTGAGGCAAAAATGGAGGGGATAACCCACCCTACCCAAATACATTAGCAGGGTTGCCACTTTATTTGGGGACTCCAAGACTGAAAACACGACAACCTTGCCAATGTATTTGCTCCCTATCTTTGCATGAAGAGTTTGTTTTGATGTAGAGGTGGACTCTCAGGGTAGGGTGGGATATCCCCTCCATTTTGGCCTCACTTTGAGAGCTTTTTTTGAGCTTGGGAGATGATTTCAGAGAAAACCAGTGGCACCGTCGTGTTTCTTGCGAACTTTTACATAAGAATCAATGGTCAAATCGCAAATCCCTCACACATGCAACATCTCCATTGCTGAGGCTAGTTGGATATTATTTATGCTAAATGGAACTATGTGGAAGTAGAAAGACGGGGTGTGCTCGTGGAAGCTGGGTAAGAAACCTTATTAAAGTGGATATAGTTTCTTCCGAGAAAATGGAAAAAGCGGGATTTGACATTGAATCAAAAGGAACTGAGCGCTATAACTCGTGAGCCGTGGGCATGGACAGCTAGGGCTCATGAGTTGGAGACCGCCCCGGTCGTCGTTTCTCTCGTCGTTGCCGCTGACGTCACTGGCGCTTTATATTTCCCATTCATTCTTATGGCCCGACCACTAACGATCACACCCCATCTTTCCACTTGCATATAGTTCCAAGTTCCATACAGCGTAAATACGTCCAGTTATGAGTACCATTCTTGGCAATTTTCAGATATTCAAAAACACATTGCGAACAATATTCTCTTGAAAATTCGGAGATAAACATTGATAAGTTTCCCAGAAAATTACGCTTTTGTTAAAGGAATATTGGCAACGTCTGAAGGCTCATACGGCATTTTTTCTTAGCATGGCAGAAGATCGTCGTGGACTTTCGAGCGTGGCATAGTGGATCGAATCAATAGGAGAGGTCGGACAAAATTTGGACACTTCAAACGCTTATAATTCAATTTATACGAAACTTTGAGATTCTAAAAGTGGTTCCATTGGTTTCATTCCTTTCTGTTCATAGGGTAGCATATGCTGCTGCATAAACAGGAAGACCATCTGAAATTCTTTCTAGATTTCCCAAGGTTTAATCAATAATCGCGAAAAACAATTTTCAAATTTTTGGAAATTCATTCGAGTCTTCTGAAATGTCACTTTCCATCTCTGCCCATAATCAAACCTCCAAAATTATGGACTCGTCCATACTCCCTTCATACAGGTGCTCTAGTCTAATGTACCATTAAAACAACCAGCATCGGGTGAGATCTTTTCTCTTTTGGAAATCGAGACGTCAAGATTGAATCATTGTGCAAGACCGATTAGCACGGAAGTGGGAATCGGGGACCACCTCTATCACCCACCGGGCCTCGGGAGGATAGGGCAGAGGGGGAGGGGTGAAAGCTCCGGCGGTTCAATCACTTTCCAGCTTTTAAACCGTTTATGATGCAGTGAGCAGCGGCGTGCCGTTCACCGTTCACCTGATCCGACGCACAGCGCATCGAGTCGATAGGAGAGGTCGGACAAGATTTGGACACTTCAAACCAGGGTTGCCACAGAATTTAGAAAATGAAATTCCCTGACATATTTTGGTGAAATTCCCTGACAATTGAAGATGTGACGGGTGGTTAAGAGGGTATAATTCAAAATAGTTTTCAGGCAAAATTTCTTGCTCAAAATATCAAACCCATTCTACAAAGCAAATGAAGGTGATTTGACAAATTTTCCCTGAGATTTCCCGCTTCTCCCTGACTTTTTAAAATTCCCTGACATTTCCCAGGTTTCCCTGACTGTGACAACCCTGTCAACCGCTTACAACTCCATTTATGCAAAACTTTGAGGTTCTGAGAGTGGTTCCATTGGTTTCGTCGTGAAATTCTCTTCCAGAGGCAACCCTTAAAATTTAAATTGTGACGAAATGAACATCAAAATTTGCAGTTTTAGTCGAAAATTTTACGTCCGACCTCGCTGTTTGACTTGATCTACTGTGCGACGGGCGGGCGGGTTGCGCAATTAATGAAGTCGGCAATTAACAGTTACGAGCCCGCGATTCGCCTCCGCCAGAAACAACGCCCGCACGCTGCTGCGCGCGGAGATCGCAACGGGGACGCAAGTGGCGAAAGCTCGGAGATCTGCGCTTCGGTCGGCGGTGGGCCTGCTAAAATGGTAGTTCCAAAATTTCCAGGCCGGAAGGTCAAGCTTTGGGAGAGTGGACAAGTCGGAGCCGATAAATGCACTGGAAAAAAAACACATTGGATCTAAGAGTCCAGACTCTTGAAAACATTGACATGAAAAAGGACTCTTGATTCAAGCAGATTTGGACCGCGTTTAACAGAAAGGAACCAAGCCACATCAGCTATTGCCAAATTTAACTGGGCAATTTAATTTTTTACGAGAGAACGTTTGAGCGGATTCCTTTAAACATTTTAAGGAATTTGCTTTGTATTACGGAGAATATTCACTGAAATTTGCACAAAAATCCGCACGACCATTTTCATGTATTAAAATAAATTGCCCAGCTAAATTTGGCAAAAGCTGATGTGGCTTGGTTCCTTTCTGTTTAACGCAGTCCATTAAAGCTTAAATCAAAAGGAAATCCGCTCAAATCAAGAGGCTTGGTTCTTGATCTAAGCTTAGATCTGATTGGATCAAGAGTATTTTTCGATGTTTTTAAGAGTCTGAACTCTAGATCCAATGTGTTTATTTTTTCCCCAGTGTGCCTTATGATGCACCTGATGGGGCGAGAGAGCAGGGCATGAATCGTATTCGATACATCAAACAGGTGAGATTGTATCGATGTCGCAGGCAAATAGTGAAATCAGGCATTTCGTCAAATGCCTAGGCAGAAAGTTAAATTTTGATGGTCGGTAAAATTTTGTGAATTTATAGCGAAGAGCTCGTGAGTTTTCAATATTTATGGAAAAACAACTCCTTAGCACGGCAGTGCGGACCTCAAAACTTGTGCAATTTGCGAGTCAAGAGCCGAGAGTGAGACTAGAGATAGGTCTCCGCTCCGTGCTCGAGGAGACGGCGCGGCGCAATGCTTGAAGTATCCCCACAGTTTTGCAGGCGCTCCCGGCGATCATTTCTCGTGCGAATATCGAAGATTCGTAAATTGTCTTTGGGATGACGCGGTTCCTTTTCAAACATCCGTTTACAACTGAATCGCGATTGGCAGAAAGGAACAAAGCCTCATCAGCTGTTGCCAAATTTGATCGAACAATTAAATTTTTTTACAAAAGAGCGTTTGTGCGGATTCCTTTGAAATATTGCTTCGCACTGTGCAGAAAATTCACTGCAATTTGCACATAAATCCGCAAGCCCGTTTTCAAGTAAAAAATCAGGTTTTGCCAGATTAAATTTGGCAATAGCTGACGTGGCTTGGTTCCTTTCTGCTTAACGCGGTCCGATTATGAGGCAACACAACTTTCTCGCGTATACTTATCAATAAAAGAAAGCTTGGTGTTTTTTCCGCTGACTCAACGATTATACGGCATGAGGAGAGAAAAAGGATGCGCGTTATACAACTATTTTGAGTTTTAAGATAAAATTACATATCTACAAAATGAATGAGAACTTTAACTCTTTTTGGCCTACTCAAAGACTTTAACGCATGAGTAGAAAAGTGAGATGGGGCTAAACACGTAACACAAATACTTTGACTTCTGAAAAGATAAAATTACATATCCACAAAATGAAGGAGAAAAGGTGTTGCTACAATTATTCGGTTGGTTAAAACCCGCTTTCAGTTTGTGTAACCAAACATTCGGTTCGTACAACCGAAAGAACTTATGAGGTTAAAAGAGGTGATACAAGAGAGAGAAAAAATAAAATAAAAAATTGGGGGACATAATTATTTGGAGCATATATTTTGCATAAAATATATTTTGGAAAATTCGATTTTATGAAAAATTGATAGGTGATGAAAAAAATCTAGGGTAATTTCTCGGCTTAGGCAACCAGAAACATATTAGACTAGCACTAAGAAACATTCTCTCTGAAACGGAAAATAAACGCGATAGCGATAGTTCAACGTAGTTTAGCATAAAGAAATCGATCTTTTTAATGAACTGCAGGTCACAGTTGCACTTCTCTAAAAGAATTCGTTTTTTGTATCTGGTAATACAAATGACTGAAACTTTCAGAGATGAGTTGCTTTTGAACCGACAGGAGTCCACCTATGTCACCCTTCTGGGAGGTCAAACAACAGAGGTTCAGATTCCTCGTAACCAATGTGTAATAAAAACGTTAATATCTTCGTTAAAAGTTGGTTTCAGTAATTTTCGTAGTAAGAATCGTGTTTTACGTAAAATTCTGGTTAAGAAACATGTATCAGATTGCTTAAATTCGTACACTGGAAAAAAAACATTGGATCTAGAGTCCAGACTCTTGAAAACATTGACAAGGAAAAATACTTTTGATTCAATCAGATTTAAGCTTAAATCAAAAGGAAATCCGCTCAAATCGAGAGGCTTGGTTCTTGATTTAAGCTTAAATCCGATCGAATCAAGAGTATTTTTTCTTGTCGATGTTTTTAAGAGTCTGGACTCTAGATCCAGTGTGTTTTTTTCCAATGAATGATATAAATACACAAAATGCAGTTACACCGAAAAAAAGTTTGCTTCCACAAAACGAGTTTTTGGAGTCGGATCCTTATTATTCATATTTCCTCGAAATTATCAGAAAAGAACCACAACATAGGAGAAATCGAAGTATCAGTTTCGTCGCTGCTGGGGCGCGCATAAATTTAGCCGGAAAAACGAGGAAATTGGAGGATTTTCCTCTCTCCGCGAGTCCGTGCGTTGCGTTGCCGAGCACTCCAACAATGGGTCCTAATCCTTCGGCAGATAAGAGAAAAACAGATTCGAATTACAAAGAAAACAGACGCAGCCGAGCTGAAAGAACCCTGGGGGCGGCCGCTGCGTGGCATCTGCTGGAAGGAATTACGTTTCACTTCCGAGTCCAAATTTCTGTTCCCGAACCGAGGGAAAATGGGAAATAGAGTGATTGTGTTGCATTTGTCGCAACTCGATTTTCTGCGTAATATGCTCGGGCCTTTTCAGAGGTTTTAGCTCGTGTGGGAATTTTTGTCTTTCGGAAGTGTGTTGATGGTACACTGAAAAAAGGATTGGTAGAATTTACCATTCCTTCACGCTGTATTTCACACAGCGTCAATTCACACGGAGGAAAAAACTTCGTGCATGGGACCCGAAGTTGAGGTCATATGGACCTCTGAAGTTTTCGGATCTCGCATCCGAAAACTTGAGGTCCAGCTGCCGAAGTTCGGGTCAGACATCTGATGTACTTAGGTACAAACCGAGGGGTTCGGATCACACATCTGATTCTGCAGTTGGACCTTAAGTTTTTGGATACGTGATCCGAAAACTTCAGAGATCCATACGACCTAAACTTCGGATCCCATTCTTGAAGTTTTTTTCTCCGTGGCAGAGTCAATTCTGCTAGAGGAAAGGTACTATATACTGGTACGGGCAACCATTCCTCTGGCAGAATCGACTTGAAGATTGGTTGAATTTACTATTCCTTCACGCTGTGTGAAATACAGCATGAAAGAATGGTAAATTGTACCAAGCCTTCTTTTCAGTGAAGATTAATTTTACACACAGAGAGACGACTCAACGCCAAAGTTCAGTTTAGACGATGCTACGGACGTATTTTTTATGTCAGAGCGACGTGCCATATATCGCATTGATTCGTTCCATAATTTCAGCTACTTGTAATTTTTTGTCGAATTTTGAGATTGCACTATCTGTTGTCATGAGACTAAAGAATTCATGTGATAGATAATAGATTCATGAATAATATCGCATTCAAATGCAGTTTCGATTTTAGAATTGAACGCGATATTTTTCCTCTAAAAAACCCCTGCCTTTATAACGTTAAATTTCTGTGTCAAAGGTGCATGAATTGTTTAGTCTCATGACAACGCAGAAGTGCGTTCTCAAAATTCGAGAAAAATGACAATACCGAAACCGACATTAACCGAAAATAACACACGAACACAAATACTCTTAATATCAGTGCACTGTTAGAAATATGTATCATTATGTGAATAAACAGTTACAGGCTATCTATACTATAAGCTCCGAGACCTCCTAATTTTGCGTAACTGGTAACGCTTAGTTCCAGCGTTCTACCGGGCCGATTTTCATGATTTTTGCGGCTATCGACGGGCAATTGTCTCTAGATTAGCCAACTCTTTTCAGATTTTCAAAATATGAACCAGGTTTTTTTATATTAAGTGGCAAAGTTGCGAATTCTCCCATTTAAACAATGTAAATTTATACTTTTTGTCATAGTTCGTTTGAGCGTTCTACCGGGCCGATTTCCATGATTTTTGCGTAAATCGACAGGTAATAGGCCCTAGATGAGCCCGCTGCAATCAGATTTTGTAAAAAGGACCCAGGTTTTTTTAAAATCACGTTATAAAAGTGAGTGAGTTTACAGAATGCTCCGGTACTGCTACCGCTATGCGCGGGAAGATGCGCAATGGTCGAGGAGGTTGCGCAGTAGCTGGGTAGCCTGCGCATCAGCTCTACACTTATCTACGCAAGATTCGCACTTGCGGCTTCATGTCGAGCGGTGGCCGAGTCGTCTAAGACGTCAAATGCGTCCTCTTCGATCACAGTGTGGGTTCGATCCCCGACTCATGAATTCATAACTATTACCTGACTATCATTGTTCATTGTTTTACTGCAATATTTCATCAAGCAGTCATTCCAAAACGCGTCCTTTTAATTTTAAGTAAAGTTTAGAATTAAAGTATACCTCATATCGAATTTTTATAGGGGAAAAATAAAACTAACACTGATAGGAGGGTAAAAATAGGGCCGCGAAGCGGCCCATTGATGGCGCGGAGCGCCTTCAGGGGGTTGGGCCGCGTAGCGGCCAGGGGGCGTAGCCCCCTAGTATAGACATATCGTCCGTTCCAGGCACAGAGGCCGAAAGTTCCGGGTGCTGGAGCCGTAGCTTACACTGCTTTGGGTGCTCCGCCCGAAACTATCAGCCTATGAGCCCGGAAAGCGGGATGTATGCCTATATAGCACGTAAGTACGGCCTCCACGGCCGGAGTTTTATCTTCAGTATAGGTTTTCCGGGCCGATACGGACCCTGAAAAATCGCAAACGTGTATAGATTTCGAGAGATACAGGCGCTTCGACATGCCGAAGGATCCGACAGCACAGCAGACAGCGTCGGTAGACACTCAGGATTAAGCAACTTAGGAGTGTATTTACGAGTTTCACCGCGTTGCGCGGCAGTTGGAAACTGCATGCAAATCGCCTTTATTATCCTTTTCCTTCCTCTCGACGAGACGTTTCCCAACGCCAATTTAGAACTGCCGAGTTCGGGTTTCAGAATCGCAATAGGGATGCTTCTTTCTCAGATCCGCGCTGGAGGAAACATGCACAGAGCGCAATTAAAGGAGCGATGCGCCGGTTTATTATTCGTCGCCCGGCTGACATAAAGGCGTAACTACACATCGAGACGAGCCTGGAAAAGCGTTGAATTAAACGGACGACAGGGCTCATTAAAGAGTGTGGTTACGATTTTATGTCAGGAAGGCGTTGTATTGATGACTTCGGATTTATCGAGCGGAATATAATCCATCACGAATAATGTCAAATGGGTTGTTCGCGTACTGCCGAATGAAATATCGAGGACTGACGAAAAATTTTGGCAAAAATTAGTTAGCAACTTCGTCGCATTCTACAGTGGTGGTTCTACCACACATATGAAGTCTCCTGATGAAAGCTGGAGAGAACATGTGAATGCAGGAGAAAATACAAAATAATGTAGTTACAGTCGGTTGGAACAGATAATTTTAAGGTTTTACTAACTCTTCAGCGCTGGAAATAAAAAACACATCGGATTTAGAGTCCAGACTCTTAAAAAAATCGACAAGAAAAAATACTCTTGATTCGATCAGATCTAAGCTTAAATCAAGAACCCAGCCTCTTAATTTGAGCGGATTTCCTTTTGATTTAAGCTTAAATCTGATTGAATCAAGAGTATTTTTTCTTGTCAATGTTTTCAAGGGTCTGGACTCTAGATCCGATGTGTTTTTTTTTCCAGTGAGAATTGCCAAAATTGCTCGACTTCTATAGGTTTTCATTGACTATTCAAGGACGTATTACTGTACCAACAGTATTATACTTAAATTAAGGGCTGCAGGTGAAAATTGCTCGACCCTCAGGTCTCATTTCCCTTAGCGCAAAAAGATCCAAACTTAAGCAAGGAGGTCAAATGAATCGCATTCAGCGAAAATGAACGCGTGATTATAGTACAAGTATTGATTGAAGAATATCGAGCCTCAGGTCAAAATAAATAATATAATAATATGGTATTTCCAACTACATGTAAGTAAATGAGAAAAATACAACTTACAAAGAACAAAGCAGACGTTCCGACCTACAATCTGCGGTTCAGTGCATTACAACCCACAGTATGTAGATTGAGTTACTATATTATATTATTAATTTTGGCTTGAAGCTGGCTGTTTCTTAATAAATAATTATGTCTATACTCTATACAGCTTAGCCAGCTAAATTGGCACTAAAGCGTAATTACAGTGTTATAAAAATGTTGCTCCTTCATAACTATCCAAAAAATCTCTCAGAATGGAACATAGTTCTGGCTTCTCACCAAAAAATTGTTAATTTTACTGAAAAATAATTGTATAAATTTGATTACTGTATATAAAATAAATACTTTCAGAAGAAAAAAAGAAGTTGCACGATTTTGAAAACGCTGTAATCGCGCTAATCCTTTTTTGCTGAATGCGATCCAGATGTTCTTCAGACATTTTACGGATCCTGCAACCGTGCTCGATCCGGCACTGAAAAAAATATACGGTTGATTCTACCATACTCTGACACAGTGATACGAGTATGGTAATTAACACCAGACTTTATAATCAAACATTACTAGACGTACCAGACTTTATGGTAATATTTACCATATTTGGCAATTATCACCAATGAGTACTACTATAATTCTTGCTATGTTTACTAAATCATATCACTGTGTGAAGAATCAAGTTAACTTGTACTGCATGTTACCATATATTTTTCCAGTACGCTTTTACGCGCTACACAACATGACAACGATGCTTTGGAGTTCGATCCGCGAATTTGTCTCATTAAAATAATGCACCGCCTCGGCTCAAAGTCGCATCAAAAGGCGGCGCTTTTTTCGCCTCATTATAACTCGAAGGATCGCTTATTTCGCTGGAGACACTACGTGAGTCACCTCCGGGGTGGAAAGGGGGGGTGGGCTTTACACTCACATGATGCAGATTCTGGATGTCAAGCGGAGTAGTCAGGTGGGATTTTTGGGCCATGTTGCTGATCGCGTCGAAATTCGTAGGGTTCTACGTATGTTCTGGCAGGAAATCAAGCATTTTGAAATGGTAAACATGTGCAGCCGTTTTAAGACGTTTGTCGCCTCCTACAGCCTTTTCACTTCATTAGAGTGAATTTTCAAATAAAAAGAGAAAAGGATGCTAGGACGAACTGTTACTTGGAGTGCACGTAAATTTTTGCTTGATGAAAAATAATTGAGTTTGCAGAGGATCGAAGTTCATCCCTACAAAGAAAAGAAGAGCTATTACATCAATGTGAAAAAATGTCCTAATTTTTTAGATGAAACCATTTGAAGATTAGAGATGAACCAGTGATGCAAAAAATCGTATAACTTCAAGGTACACGGACTTTATGTCCTCTTTTTTTACGTCCACAGACTTTTCGTCCACAATTTTAACGTCCACAGTTCTAAAGCCCACACTATTGTAAAGTCCATTACTTAAACGTCCACTAAGTTAAGTCCACAAATGTAAAGTCCACTAAAATCAAATTCAAGCGTTATATTTTAGTCCGTGTGTAAAATTATATGACAATATCGAAATGAGAAAATTAAGAGAGAATAAGGTGTTGTTATCGTAACTCATATTTTAAATGAGATGTTAATTTCTTGTTTTGATTCATCTTTTCAAATTGTCTTTGGTAAATACTTGGTTTCATTTTTATCCTTGAAATTTCCGATATAAAATATGCCTTAAATGTACATTCTTTTTTTTAATGAAATTGATTACTTCATTTTAAAAACATTTACATTTTTAATACGTGGTAAATATTTGTAAAACCTTTTCCAAGCAATGGCATCGATATGAATCTCAATGAGCCGTAGTTGTGATGAAAGAAACTATACAAAAATTAATAAAAGAGGAAAAAAACTAAGAAGAACGCAATTTTTTGTTTTTAACTTATTTGTACATCGACCTTCTTGAGTCAAATACGTCCAATTTTGAGCGTTTAGTTGCGCTTACACCACGCTGCAGCACAGTAAAAGCCCAAAACAAAATAGAATAAAATTGAATGCTTTGGAAATCATTAATTTGACACGGAACTACTCTTATATTTGCAAAAAACACATTACATTTTCCAGTAGTACATATTTCTTTTTCTTCAGTTTAAAAGGGAATAATCAATGCAGAGAGTGCAAACATTTCAAAATCATGAGTTGAAAAACGCTGACTCCGCGAGTTTAAATATTAGAGCCTAACACAGAGCGGAGCGGCGTGTTAGCAGCGTAGAACGCGCACTGGCGCCTACAAACCTAACGGGATACTTCACGCACTGCGCAACGCGTGAAGTATCCCGTTAGGTTTGTAGGCGCCTGTGCGCGTGTCACGCTGGTTGCCTGCCGCGCCGCAACGCTTTAAGCAACTATTTCGCGTCAGAGGCGTTCTCCAATGGACTGACAATTGCTCTGTAGATAAATAAAACGGCGGCGGAAATTTTGAAAATTCGCATGGCACTTGTGATACTTCGACCGAAAGGTGACGATATGAGGAACGTAATTATGTCGAAATCACTTTGATTGCATTTTGCAAAAAAGAACCACATGCATTCCCCTGTCACTCATTTTGTGCAACTCTTCTCACCTTGCAAATAGAAACTGATCATCTAAACCAGTTTTATCTTTAGTTCCAATATACTTCTTATTATTTCAATGCGAAAATTACCCCTGTAAATTTAATTTTTTGCAAGGTTTAAGTAATTCTTGCACAATCCTAGCAACATTGGGATACTCTTGGTTCCTTTTTGCAAAATGCAATCAGAATCTGAAACTGAATATCATGTTCTTTGTTCTTCGGTGCGTTCAAAATGGCAGCGACGCCCGGAAGAGGGGAAGAGAAATACGGACTGAGGGAGTAGAGGGAGAGGAACGGCGTTCGGAGCCTTCATCCTCCGATCGGAGCGTGTCGAAAGTTGAAAGTTCACGACGGTGAAAAACCTGCAGTTTAACTTGTCACGAAGTGAAATAATAAAAGTCGTGTCTTCGACTTCTTGCGCCTGGGGGCGAGGCATCTCCCCGACCTTGCTTGTTGCCTGGTGTCCGTCCATTTATAGAGGTTCTTCTTCACTCTCATACCACACTGGAAAAAAAAAACACATTGGATCTAGAGTCCGGACTCTTGAAAACATTGACAAGAAAAAATACTCTTGATTCAATCAGATTTTTGCTTCAATCAAGAACCAAGCCTCTTAATTTGAGCGGATTTCCTTTTGATTTAAGCTAAAATCTGATTGAATCAAGAGTATTTTTTCCGGTCAATGTTTTCAAGAGTCTGGACTCTAGATCCAATGTGTTTTTTTTCCAGTGTATACCACAATTATCACCTCGATGGGCGCTTCGCGCCTCGGACATTACAATGGACCACTAGACAAGGTACACTGGAAAAAAAACACAATGGATCTAGAGTCCGGACTCTTGAAAACATTGACAAGAAAAAATACTCTTGATTCAATCAGATTTAAGCTTAAATCAAAAGGAAATCCGCTCAAACTAAGAGGCATGGTTCTTGCTTTAAGCAAAAATCCGATTGAATCAAGCGTATTTTTTCTTGTCGATGTTTTTAAGAGTCTGGACTCTAGATCCAATGTGTTTTTTTTTCCAGTGCATACCCACTCAGCTTTGCTAATGAAAAACGCCGTAAGATCTTTCAGAACGTTGCCAAATTTTATTCAATAAAAAATAATTTTCGCGGAAATTCTAGGATATTTCACTCTCAATTGGATCGCATTTAGCAAAAAGGAACCAGCACGATTAGTGTTTTCAAAATCGTGCAACTTCTTCTTTCCTTTTGAGAATACTCAATATATATACAGAATTAATACTTATACGATAATTTTCCTTTAAAATTAACGATATTTTGGTGGGTAGGAAAAATTATTCATTATTCTGAGAAGTTGTTTTAAAAATTATGAAGAAGCAATATTTTTGCAACACTGTAATCGCGCTGGTTCCTTTTTGCTAAATGCGATCCAATTCATCAGGGAATTTCATTCGCAATTTAATCGACAATACGTGAAAAGTATGAAGGAAAATCGTCACGACTTTCCTTCGAATTGAATTTTTCTGGGGGAAGATTTG
The DNA here is from genome assembly GCF_918797505.1 of Bemisia tabaci. Lineage (NCBI taxonomy): Eukaryota > Metazoa > Arthropoda > Insecta > Hemiptera > Aleyrodidae > Bemisia > Bemisia tabaci. The sequence continues at coordinate 3,706,603 of NC_092802.1, forward strand.
GCAACATCCCGATGTTCATACGATTTTTTTCCGTAGCTCGACAGCAAACTCATTTCCAGCGGATCTCGGAAAGAGGATCACCTGCATTTCACTAAAAAATCTCGGAAAAATCTCTTTGATATTGATTTTAAAGGGTTCATAATAGCTTTTTAGAACTGGCTTATTAGAAGTTTTCTTTTCCCACTCAAATTATTTATAAAATATTTTCGGGATATATTTTTGTTAATCCTCTTCCTATATGAAACATGCTTGGATATTCTTATAAACTTTCCGATGGACGCACGCATTTTTGACTTAGCAATTGACATTTCGTCACCTTCCGGCCAAAGTATCAAAAGCGCCATGCAACCTTTTAAAAATTTCCGCTGCCATTTTACTTTTTTACGGAGAATTGTTCGACGGAGCTGTCCGAAAATTTCACTGAATTTTCTTTGTGCTACCGATAAAATTCGGTGACATTGTCAAACAGATTCAACCAGACATTTCTCTGTAAAAAAAAATAAAAGGCGACGGAAATTTTTAAACGTCGTATGGCGCTTGTGACACTTTGGCCGGGCGTGACGATTTAGGAACCATCTGATGCGCCATTTCTTACTTTTACAACTATACGTTTCAAGATATTTTACGTGAATTCAGAGAGAATGTTGCAATGATACAACTTTGAAATCAAGGCTCCTCAGATGAAGAAACTAAGATTGAAGAGCAAGCTAGTCGAGAGAAGTTCCGTGCCGAAGCACAGAAAATGAGAGAGGGCTCATGAACGGATTGTTCATTATTCGCTGTGCGATACTCGTTTGGACGTAAGTGACGTAAAAGGCGTAAGAAGGCAATTTACATAACTCTCATTTTATTAATTAAACGCAAGTTCTCTGATTAAGCTGCGGAGTCTCCCGAAGACTGCTCCTTGGAATAAAGAGATGCAGATTTCGTAAATGTGCTGCGCGATTAAAGCAGGGCTCAAAGCTAGGATGCCAGTTTCAGATCTGAATAACGAGGTTTTGACTCAAGTATTAATTACCTTCACCCTCTGAGGCATAGCGTTACTTAGCCGTAACGCATTTTTCGCGAGATTCTTAAAAATTGAACTATTTCTCGGGCACGGTGTTGCGAATTTCGTCGTTTCCTAGACAGAGGGACGTAACTCCATTCCAGGGTTGCAAAATTGACTCAAACAATGGGCCACTAGACAAGGTACGAATTTCAGCATTCTGATACATGTTTCTTGACCAAAATTTCACGTAAAACATGATTCGCACAACGAAAATTACCGAAATCAACTCCTTACGAAGATATTTAATGATTCTTGATGCGTGAATTCAAACCACTCGCTCATGAAAACTCAATACTCTACGTGATTCACATCGCGCGCTAAACGTGATCATGACAGTCTCTGCGATATAAAAATCTGGCAACCGCGATCTTGACGCTTTGGCTCAGCTATAGCAAATTGCTTATAGTTTGAACAACACATGGTGGGAAATGAACATTGCTCGATTGAGAAGCTTGCTGAAACCGTTGTAGTGCGCGATTTAACTGACGTAGAGCTTTGAGTTTCTTGTGAGCGGGCAGTTCAAATTTCTTGTAACCAATGTAAAATAAAATCGTTAATATCTTCGTTGAGAGTTGGTTTCAGTAATTTTCATTGCGCGAGTCGTGTTCTACGTGAAATTCTGGTTAAGAAACATGTATCAGAATCCTTTAACTCGTACCTTGTCTAGTAGTCCATTCAATTTTTTTACAAGGATGTGGGTGAATTCAAATAAGGGTCAAATTCCAGGTTCTATTTCCTCCCAAAATTTTTTTCTGAATTTTTGGGCAAACCAAACTTTATTTTGACTATCATTAGGTGTAGACTTAGGAAAAATAGCTCGTCGAGCTTAATAGTTGGGCTTAAACCCGAATTTCCACCGTCAAGTGTATCACTTCCCAAAATTTGCCGTAATTTTGCCTGATTTCCTAAATTTTCATCTCAGAGGTGACATATAATACTTTTAATTAAAAATTGAACACAATTGTCATAAAAGCATCGTCGAGCACTAAATTGAAAACATGTAACCCTTTCATATCTTGCAGAACCAAAAAAATTAAGAAAAAATTCATCCGTCATGAAAGATATCTGGAGCTTATTCTGCTTGTCTTTTAGACAGTTCCGTCTGTTTATCAAAATGCGCACTGTTTTCGTTTCACACGAGAAGAAGCTTTTATTTCTTGGAATATTGCAATGCAAAATGGATCAAAAACACCGAATTTTAAAACTTCGAGTGGGCGTGTGCCCGCTGAAGTGGTGATAAAGCCAGGAAAAGTTTGAGGACTTACATTAATATAACAATTACACCGGTCAACTTTTTTTTTTTGATTGTTGATTTTCCGAAGATTTGCCAATGGTTTCAGAGTAGATTTTTGGCGCTGATTCTGGAGAACACCTCCATTTACCTGTATTGATGCGATTTATCCTGGAAAAGTTCGGAATTTTTCCGGAGAAATCGGAATTTTCCTTAGAAATCTAGCTTTTCCAGAAGAGTCAATTTTCCGGGAGAGTCTGTGCACGATGGAAAAAACACAGGAATTTTTCGATTTCGTAGCCTAAGATACATAAGAAACCCTATTGCACCCCTATTAAAATTTCCTTTCTTTTCCTTATACCATGGTTTTCCGGTCCAGTTTCATTAAAATCAATTAATTAGTCACCGAAATAGTGTTTTAAGCCACGGCCACCATCTTAGATTTCCGAATCTCGGAAATTTAACTAAAATTCGAGTTCCCCACTCAAAAATACCCGCGGCGCATGGGTACCAAGTTTCGCGTAAATCGATTTATAAGACTCTGAGATAGCATTTTAGGCCATGTCCGCCATCTTGGATTTTCGAATTTTAATAATTTGACTAAAAATTTAAGTTCCCCATTGAAAAGTACCCCCGGGTACCAAGTTTCACTTTAATCGACTGATTAGGTGCTGAGATAGCATTTTAGGCCATGTCCGCCATCTTGGATTTTCGAATTTTGAAAATTCGACCGAAAATTCGAGTTTCCCGTTCAAAAATACCCCCGATTACCAAGTTTTGCGTAAATCGATTGATTAGGCGCTGAGATAGCATTTTAGGCTATGTCCGCCATCTTGGATTTTCGAATTTTGAAAATTCGACTAAAAATTCGAGTTCCCCATTGAAAAATACACCCGTGTACCAAGTTCCAATTAAATCGGTCGAAAAGAGCGCCTACAGGGCTTAAACAAACAAGTCTCAGTTGATTATAGGCGCTGTGATAGCATTTTAGGTCATGTCCGCCATCTTGGATTTTAGAATTTTCAAAATTCGACTGAAAATTCGAGTTTCCCGTTCAAAAATACCCCCGAATACCAAGTTTTGCGTAAATCGATTGATTAGGCGTTGAGATAGCATTTTTGGCCATGTCCGCCATCTTGGATTTGCGAATTTTGAAAATTCGACTAAAAATTCGAGTTCCCCATTGAAAAATACCTCCGTATACCAAGTTTCACTTAAATCGGTCGAAAAGAGCGCCTACAGGGCTTAAACAAACAAGTCTCAGTTGATTAGGCGCTGCGATAGCATTTTAGGTCATGTCCGCCATCTTGGATTTTCGAATTTTCAAAATTCGACTAAAAATTCGAGTTTTCCATTGAAAAATACCCCCGGATACCAAGTTTCACTTAAATCGGTAGAAAAGAGCGCCTACAGGGCTTAAACAAGCAAGTCTCAGTTGTAACAGTTTTCCACTCTGTCCCACACTAAACTGGGACATGGGACAGGATGGAAACATATGGGACAGGATGGAACGGGACAAGATGGAACGGGACAGGATGGAATAAGCTGTTTTTTAAGCTTATCTCTAACAGTAAAGACAATTTTGGTGGTTTTTTTCACGGAATATTTAGTAGCACGTCCTAGAGGATCGGAATAAGAGAAAATTTTCCCTAACGCACACTTCGAAAGTATTTTACGAGCTGATATTAGTGTGTGTGTGTATGCTTGACGCCCTGTTAGTTATCGTGTATAGCATTCTGTTTGGCATCATTAATGGCGTTAATCTTGCACAAAAATTTGCGAATTTCAGAATTTTTGCCATCTACGACGTGTGAACTATTCAATCAAAACAAAAAAAGTCGTTTTTGGAAAAACCTCAACGTTACGGCAATCATTTAGAGCTTATTACATCGTTGCCATGTCTCTCCTGACTGTTGCTGACTGTTGCTCGGGACAATGATTCTAGCGCGTGAAAAAGTTATTGATGGAGCAAAAAATAAATTGACATATTTTTTTTCTCAAATTCAAAAGCATTACCTATCATCTCCGATAAAGTTTTCTTAAATAATCACTCTAGTTATGCTGCAACATCGATTTAAAGTCAAGAACCAGGCACGGGGGACACGCAAATTTGGGACAAATGTAGGCAATTTGCACATTCAAAGTTCTCCTAAATTTTTATTTCAGTCCAAATAAAGTGGGAAATAGCATGTAATAGTCAACAATAGTGTGGAAAATGAGAAAAAAATTTGATCTGCCCATGTTTCTCAGATTATGACGATTAAAACAGCTCGGGACACCAAATTAGACGCTTATTTGAACTCACCCATATGTACCGGTGAAATTTGCATCCTAAATTTTCCTGGTTTTTGCATGAGTAGAGGAGAAATCAGAGAAATCTTTGGTCAGAGATGTGGAACTTTTATAAGTCTCCTCTTTTTCAGCTTTCTACCTTCTAAAATGTTTAGCGCTGTCTCCACTCGTCGAAATGGCATCAAAATGGAAGCTCAAAGTGAATCGATCTCAACGATAAGCGGCTCAAAGTTGGGACTTGACGCGATTGACGAGTGTTGCAACTCAAAATAGAGCGGCGTGACTCTTCTTTGATCGACAATCGCGAACAGATCGTATTCATCGATTCACTTTGAGGGTGCTTTCACAATAACTGGAATAGTTTTGTCGCCGTAACAGACAACACATTTTTCGGTCATATTTTTAGTAGTAATGATAATCACTCGAATTTTTTTGCACTAATCTACACAGGGTTACGTGTTATAACGTTTCTCAAAGATTTATCGCTCTACTTTTCAATTTTAATTTATAAACGGCCGAAAATGTGCTGTCACGCTGACTTTTTACCGCGTAACAGACGGCACATTTTTGGACTTCACATAATATTAATTGAGAGGTAGAGAAATAAATCATTAGAAAGCGATATAATACGCGACCCTTTGAAGATTAATGCGAAAAAAATCGAGTGATTATCATTGCTACTAAAAATATGACCGAAAAATGTGTTGTCTGTTACGGCGACAAAACTATTCCAGTTATCGTGAAACCACCATTGAGCTTCCATTTTGACGAGTGGACACAAGGCTTTTGTCTGAGGTTCGATCCATCGTTTCGAACGAAACGATGCATCGAATCATCATCGAATACGATCGATTGAAACTTGACGAGGCTCCTGTTCAGGACGGTCTCGGGGCGATAATCCCGGGAAATGAAACGCGCGTTGCGGTGCGGGGCCGACGGCGGAGGCAATAAACAAGGAGCAGTTGACACCCGAAAGTGTGATAATTTGTAATCCGTCGAAATAACACGGGATCGGGTTTGTCGACTCCTCCGCCTTCCACCGTCCACCGTCGGCGGGGGACCGGTTACCGGTGGCCGCCGAACCCCGACCCCGTCTCCGATGTCTCTTGAAAAATGAAGACACCTCAGAGTTAAATCAGCTCGGCGCACGGTGGATTGAGTCAGTTGGAGAGGTCGGATATCGTGAAACTTTTGACTAAAACTGCAAATGGAGATGTTGCATGTGTGAGGGATTTGCGATTTGACCGTTGATTCTTATGTAAAAGTTCGCGAGAAAATCGATGGTGCCACTGGTTTTCTCTGAAATCAACTCTCAAGCTCAAAAAAAGCTCTCAAAGTGAGGCCAAAATGGAGGGGATATCCCACCCTACCCTGAGAGTCGACCTTTACATCAAGGCGAACTCTCCATGGAAAGATAGGGAGCAAATACATTAGCAGGGTTGCCGTGTTTTCAGTTTTAGTTCCCAAATAGAGTGGCAGCCCTGCTAATGTATTTGCTCCCTATCAACTCTCGAGCTCAAAAAAAGCTCTCAAAGGGAGGCCAAAATGGATGGGATATCCCACGCTACCCTGAGAGTCCACCTCTACATCAAGACAAACTCTCCATGCAAAGATAGGGAGCAAATACATTGACAGGGCTGCCACTTTATTTCGGGACTCCAAAACTGAAAACACGGCAACCCTGCTAATGTATTTGCTCCCTATCTTTGCATGGAGAGTTTGTTTTGATGTAGAGGTGGGCTCTCAGGGTAGGGTGGGATATCCCCTCCACATTGGTCTCAACTTGAGAGCTTTTTTTGAGCTTGGGAGTTGATTTCAAAGAAAACCAGTGGCACCATCGTGTTTCTCGCGAACTTTTACATAAGATTCAACAGTCAAATCGCAAATTCCTTACACATGCAACATCTCCATTTTGATGTTTATTTCGTCAGATTTTAAATTTCAATGGGTGGCTCTAGAAGAACATTTCACGAGGAAACCAATGAAACCACTTTTAAAACCCCAAAGTTTAGTATAAATGGAGTTATAGGCGTTTAAAGTTTTCAAATTTTGTCCGACCTCTCCTATTGACACGATCCACCATCCGGCGCTAGGTGGGCTTCAGGCCGCGTCGCCACGGTGTATACTAGAGTTCTTTTATACTAAGAGTAAAGACGCTACGAATCCATTTCTGATTGGTTCCTGTACTTTAGGCCTCCACAGTGTCAGAAACGGGAATGAAGAAAACCGGAAGAGAAATATTCATAAGTTTATGAGGAAAGACGTGTTTTACCAATCAAAATTTGGCAACGCCTGGAGGTTCATACGACGTTTTTCCTTTTTTCCGTTTTCAGTACAGTAGACACCCTGCCCACAGAATTACATCCAATTACAGTTTCGATCGGGCATCAATGTAACGATTATTCGAGTTCCGTAGACCGACGAGGGAGGACCTTGGGGGGGGGGGGGGGGGGTTGTCCGCAGCTCATTTCGGGCTTCTTACACGGGTAAGCCGCCCTGTGATACCATCATCGCCTCATAAGTGACGTTATCCTTCCGCGTGTCATCGCCCTTGTTATTCTAATCCCTCCCCCCTGCTCCCCTGCTCCCCCTCATCACCCCCTACACCCCCCGCCTCCCCCTCCGCACGGCACAGTCCGTGTGTCCGCGCTCGGACTACGAAATGAGGGCAAGGATGCTAGCTTGATCCCACCACGTGGAGAATTTTTTCGGCTGAGATTGAAAGCGTCAGGTGATTTGAGAAGCCGTTCATGAAATACACTGGTATAAAGAAAACAATCCTGACTGAGTAAGCATAGGGACCACGAAGAAAATCCTCTTAACCTCGGAGTTCATGACATAAAGATGATGCATGTGTGAGTCGGCGTGAAATTACCACTTGGCAAACAGTGGTTGACGGTAATAGTCAATTTTCATACGTTAATGCGCCTTCAATTACATTGGATACTGTGCAATACTTTCGTGGTGGAATAGTTGCATTGGCACCTACAAACCTAACAGGGATACTTTACTCATTGCGCAATGCATGCAGTATCCCAGTTAGGTTTGTAGGCGCCAATGCAACTATTACACCGCGAAAGTATTGCACGGTATCAAATGTAATTGAAGGCGCACTAACGTATGAAAATTGACGATTACCGTCAACCACTGTTTGCCAAGTGGTAACTTCACGCCGACTCACACATGCATCATCTTCCGAAACTTCCGAAATTCATTTTTTGTGGGCCACCCTAATGGAGATGTTGCATGTGTGAGGAATTTGCGATTTAACTGTTGATTCTTACGTAAAAGTTCGCGAGAAACACGATGTGGCCACTGGTTTTCTCTGAAATCAACTCCGAAGCTCAAAAAAAGCTCTCAAGTTGAGGCCAAAATGGAGGGGATACCCCGCGCTATCCTGAGAGTCCACCTCTACATCAAGACAAACTCTCCATGCAAAGATGGGGAGCAAATACATTGACAGGGCTGCCCTCTTGGATCCGTCTATGACTTTCAGTGATTTTCGTTAGGCCTTGTCTCCACGGGACGTTTCATGGGATTTGTCCAGGGAAAAATCTCACTTGCCAAGTTTGGAAGAACATTGAGTTAGTCAATACTAGTCACAGTGCCAACTGAGAGTCCTTGTGGAGTCTCAAGAATGACTTCAAAAGAAGAAGAACACATTTTTGTGTGTGTTTTTAATGGGAAAAATCCCAGAAGTTTCATTCCTGCGATTCAAACTTGGGAAAAATCCCGCGAAACGTCCCATGGAGACAAGGCGTTATGCAAATCAGGTTCTTCGTGAGATTTTGAAAAAGAAAAATGAATCAAAATGGTTCAATTCATACCTTGTCAAAAGGTCCGTCATTTAAATGATCGCGACGCGAACAAAGAAAAACACAGGATTGCATCCTTACACCCTGCCGTGCTAAGGAAATACGCCGTATAAGCCTTTAGGAGTTGCCAAGTTTCCTTTGATAAAATACGATTCTTACTGAAAAGTAAACTGAAATACTGAAGTTACTGAAATATGTCTCTTCCGAATTTTCGGACGATTTTATCCGCAATTGAATCTAAAATATCAGAAAAGTTCAAGGAAACATGCATAACTCTCCTTAATAATACACGTTATATCTGAGGAAATTTGGCAACTCTCGGATGTTCATACGGCGTTCTTTCTTAGACGGTAGTGCTAATCTGGCAACATCGAAAAGCGCGAAGAAAAACACCAGACTCGGTCCCCCGGACGGCGCGGGCTCAAGTCCAACCGCCCCCCCCCCAAAAAAAAGCCCCCCTCGCTGCCCCAAAAGGGGGACACCCAAAAGCCCCGACCTAAGCCACGGAGGCGAGGGTTCACTACTGCCGTGCTGAGGCAGAACGACGTATGAACATTCGAGAGTTGCCAAATTTCATCCGATAAATTTTATTTTTGAGAAAAGCTATGAATATAACCCCCTTGAAATTACCAGGAACTTCAGGTGAAATTACAAACAAAATGGAGAATTTTCACGCAAATTTTTTATAACTCCACCTTAGAGTGCTTAGGAAACTGATTTCGCAGTATTTTGTATAATTTTTTTCTGATATCGGATAAAGTATAAAATAGATTTAAACGTGAAAAAATGCACCGCCTAGTGACGTCATTTCCCACTTAAACACACGTATTTTAGCAAGTAGGTTAATTTGTTATATCTCCTCAAATAATTATCCGATTTATGAACCACGTGTATCTTCGTAATTAGTTCACTCAATGGTATCCACATAAACACGAAACTCATCATTTTTCTGATGACGGATATAGTATAAAAATAGATTTAAACGTGAGAAAATGCACCGCCTAGTGACGTCATTAGGCGGCATTTCCCATTTAAACACACGTTTTTTAGCAGATAGGTTATTTTGTCATATCTCCTCCAGTAATCGTCCAATGGGCCTGTTGCATGCAAGAGATACAGCCGCGCAAATAGACTTTTTAGAGGTTAAATGACACGAAAATTACGATGGTCACATTAAAAAAGTCTGAAATACACTCCTTACCGCGCAATTTGCGTTGTTAGGAACGCGCTTTTTCAAATTTCCCGCGTCTGGGGGCAGTTTTCTAATCACCGGAAACGAGCAAATGGCGGGCTTGGTGATTTCCGGAAGATGCCAAGTCGTTGTTGTTGTTGTTATTTTTTCCTTCAGTTTGTTTACAAACCCAACGTGATCTCTTATAGTGGTCCATATACGCTTTATGCGGTAACCAAATCGATCAACTTTTAAATATCCAACGTAATCCTTTTACATTTCATTTCACGATATCACGAGCTCCGATTTTTAGGTTACCTATGTTGTCAGTTTTAGTTGACCGGAAATAGCCGCGAATTGCCGTTAATTGTTTCCGTTAGAAAACTGCCCCCAGACGCGGGAAATTTGAAAAAGCGCGTTCCTAAGAACGCAAATTGCGCGGTAAGGAGTGTATTTCAGACTTTTTTAATGTGACCATCGTAATTTTCGTGTCATTTAACCTCTAAAAAGTCTATTTGCGCGGCTGTATCTCTTGCATGCAACAGGCCCATTTATGAGCCACGTGTATCCTCGTAAGCAGTTCACTCAATGGTATCCACATAAACACGAAATTCATCGAATTTCACACACGGAGAAAAAAACTTCGTGCGTGGGACCCGAAGTTTAGGTCATATGGATCTCTGAAGTTTTCAGATTTAGCATCTGAACACTTTAGATCTAGCTGTCGAGGTTCGAATAACACATCTGAAACTTCAGTTCTTACATCTGAAGTACTTAGGATGTAAGAACCGAAGTTTTTCAGATGTGAGAACCGAAGTTTTTCGGATGTGAGAACCGAAGTACTTCAGAAGTAAGAACTGAAGTACTTCAGATGTGTGATCCAAACCTCATCAGCTGGACCTTAAGAGTTCGGATGCTCAATCCGAAAACTTCAGAGATCCATATGACCTAAACTTTGGGTCCCACGCACGAAGTTTTTTTCTCCGTGCACACCTGCAAATTCTCCACTGTCTGAAAAATCGGAAGAAAAACATTCATAACATTCATACCAGGAGATTCTCGTCTTATCAAAGGAAACTTGGCAACGCCTAAAGGTCCATACGGGGTTTTTCCTTAGTGCGGCAGACGAGTGGGCTGCCTTCAGATAATCTGTTTTGATATATGGGTGAATTCAAATAAGGGTCAAATTCCAGGTTCTATTTCCTCCCAAAATTTTTTTCTGAATTTTTGGGCAAACCAAACTTTATTTTGACTATCATTAGGTGTAGACTTAGGAAATATAGCTCGTCGAGCTTAATAGTTGGGCTTAAACCCGAATTTCCACCGTCAAGTGTATCACTTCCCAAAATTTGCCGTAATTTTGCCTGATTTCCTAAATTTTCATCTCAGAGGTGACATATAATACTTTTAATTAAAAATTGAACACAATTGTCATAAAAGCATCGTCGATCACTAAATTAAAGCATAATTGAAAACATGTAACCCTTTCATATCTTGCAGAACCAAAAAAATTAAGAAAAAATTCATCTGTCATGAAAGATATCTGGAGCTTATTCTGCTTGTCTTTTAGACAGTTCCGTCTGTTTATCAAAATGCGCACTGATTTCGTTTCACACGAGAAGAAGCTTTTATTTCTTGGAATATTGCAATACAAAATGGATCAAAAACACCGAATTTTAAAACTTCGAGTGGGCGTGTACCCGCTGAAGTGGTGATAAAGCCAGGAAATTTTGAGGACTTACATTAACATAACAATTACACCGGTCAACTTTTTTTTTTTTTTTTTTTTTTTTATTTTTGATTTTCCGAAGATTTGCCAATGGTTTCGGAGTAGATTTTTGGCGCTGATTCTGAAGAACACCTCCATTTACCTGTATCAATGCGATTTATCCTGGGAAAGTTCGGAATTTTTCCGGAGAAATCGGAATTTTCCTTAAAAGTCTAGCTTTTCCAGAAGAGTCAATTTTCCGGGAGAATCTGTGCACGATGGAAAAAACACAGGAATTTTTCGATTTCGTAGCCTAAGATACATAAGAAACCCTATTGCACCCCTATTAAAATTTCCTTTCTTTTCCTTATACCAAGGTTTTCCGGTCCAGTTTCATAAAAATCAATTAATTAGTCACCGAGATAGTGTTTTAAGCCACGGCCACCATCTTAGATTTTCGAATCTCGGAAATTTGACTAAAATTCGAGTTCCCCATTCAAAAATACCCGCGGGTACCAAGTTTCGCGTAAATCGATTGATTAGGCTCTGAGATAGCATTTTAGGCCATGTCCGCCATCTTGGATTTTCGAATTTTAAAAATTTGACTAAAAATTCAAGTTCCCCATTGAAAAGTACCCCCGGGTACCAAGTTTCACTTTAATCGACTGATTAGGTGCTGAGATAGCATTTTAGGCCACGTCCGCCATCTTGGATTTTCGAATTTTGAAAATTCGACTAAAAATTCGAGTTTCCCATTCAAAAATACCCCCGGGTACCAAGTTTTGCGTAAATCGATTGATTAGGCGCTGAGATAGCATTTTAGGTCATGTCCGCCATCTTGGATTTTCGAATTTTGAAAATTCGACTAAAAATTCGAGTTCCCCATTGAAAAATACCTCCGTGTACCAAGTTTCACTTAAATCGGTCGAAAAGAGCGCCTACAGGGCTTAAACAAACAAGTCCCAGTTGATTAGGCGCTGCGATAGCATTTTAGGTCATGTCCGCCATCTTGGATTTTCGAATTTTCAAAATTCGACTAAAAATTCGAGTTCCCCATTGAAAAATACCCCCGGGTACCAAGTTTCACTTAAATCGGTAGAAAAGAGCGCCTACAGGGCTTAAACAAGCAAGTCTCAGTTGTAACAGTTTTCCACTCTGTCCCACTACAGTGGGACATGGGACAGGATGGAAACATATGGGACAGGATGGAACGGGACAAGATGGAACGGGACAGGATGGAATAAGCTGTTTTTTAAGCTTATCTCTAACAGTAAAGACAATTTTGGTGTTTTTTTTCACGGAATATTTAGTAGCACGTCCTAGAGGATCGGAATAAGAGAAAATTTTCCCTAACGCACACTTCGAAAGTATTTTACGAGCTGATATTAGTGTGTGTGTGTATGCTTGACGCCCTGTTAGTTATCATGTATAGCATTCTGTTTGGCATCATTAATGGCGTTAATCTTGCACAAAAATTTGCGAATTTCAGAATTTTTGCCATCTACGACGTGTGAACTATTCAATCAAAACAAAAAAAGTCGTTTTTGGAAAAACCTCAACGTTACGGCAGTCATTTAGAGCTTATTACATCGTTGCCATGTCTCTCCTGACTGTTGCTGACTGTTGCTCGGGACAATGATTCTAGCGCGTGAAAAAGTTATTGATGGAGCAAAAAATAAATTGACTTATTTTTTTTCTCAAATTCAAAAGCATTACCTATCATCTCCGATAAAGTTTTCTCAAATAATCACTCTAGTTATGCTGCAACATCGATTTAAAGTCAAGAACCAGGCACGGGGGACACGCAAATTTGGGACAAATGTAGGCAATTTGCACATTCAAAGTTCTCCTAAATTTTTATTTCAGTCCAAATAAAGTGGGAAGTAGCATGTAATAGTCAACAATAGTGTGGAAAATGAGAAAAAAATTTGATCTGCCCATGATTCTCAGATTATGACGATTAAAACAGCTCGGGACACCAAATTAGACGCTTATTTGAACTCACCCATATAGCCGCGCGGATAAATTCATTTCTCGTTTTATCGGGCGTGCTCTATTATGTTTCGGAACCCACCCCCATCCCGCGCCCCTTTTATTTTACCACCGAGGCGGGGGGCGGGGGTGACCCGCGGGGGGGGGGGAGGTACGGGCACCGAGGCGTGCACCCGGGGGATTTATTCCGGGGCGTGGGCGGGGAGGGCGGAATGTTGGAGTAGGTCGTTGAAAATATGATTTACGCACAATATGCGTCGGGTTTTACATGCGTTTTATAATCGAAGCGGAATTATTAGCGGCTTATGGGGTGTTGCCACGCCTCGATGGTAGTTTATAAAACTGCGGACAGCGGGGGAGTGGAGGGAGAGACGTTGAATAAGCTGCGAGGGACGAGGTTGGCGGCTGCACTGCTGGACTGAGGAAAAACGCCGTATGAACCTTCAGGCGTTGCCAAATTCCCTTTGTATTCCAAGTCAATGCATGACAAAAAGTATTTAATATTCGTGGCGGTAGCTATGATAAAAAAAGAATCGATAACGTACTTGTTTTACGCTGATAGGACATTGTTATCAAAATAAATTTTGAACATGTTTGCTGGGACACCGCTTAATTTAGCATTGGACGGGGGGCATTACCTGAAACAGAACAAAATGAAAAGATATTAAGAAAAATTCCAATTGGATTAAAAAATGAAGTCGAAGACTCGATCTTTCGTACAACAATTTCGTAGTGACTGTGTATAAAAAAAGTGACTGCTAATGTTTGAATGTAGATTTTACAACAAAACAATGCTAGTTTAACCACCCCTGTGCGTGGTTGAATTAGCTTTCCACTATTGTAAAATGTACATTGAAAATATTGCGGTCACCTTTTTTTGTAAATGAATTGCTAAATCAGCAATCCATTTTTTCCGTGTATGGCTGATGAATGATGCATGCAAGTCGCATTTGCAGAGGTAGTTCTTCAAGACGCTTTTCCACTTTTTTACACACCACGTAAGAATTATACTTGGATATCTTCATCGAAGCCGAACAGGCCGTCCATAAATTATACGTACCGCACTATCTTGGAAATTTTGAACCCCCCCCTTCCCAAAACGCATTTGTGAGGTAGGCCCCTATCCTGTTACACGTAAAAACAAAATGGCGTAACGCTCTCATCGACTCCTCTCCCACCCCTAGAGCGCTACGTAATTGGACGTATTTATGCTAGAAGGAACTATGTGCATAGGGCTTGCGTGCAACATAGTTCCTTTTAGCATAAATTATGCTAGAAGGAACTATGTGCATAGGGTTTGCGTGCAACATAGTTCCTTTTAGCATAAACTATGCTAGAAGGAACTATGTGCATAGGGTTTGCGTGCAACATAGTTCCTTTTAGCATAAATATGTCCATTTTATGGACGGCCCCCAGAATGAAGGAGAGCTAGACCTTCACAGCAAAAATTCGACTCTCTTGAGATTGGACGCCAATAAGTGTCCAAAAAATAAAATAGAATCCTTTGGTGAAAAGGAAGGAAACATAACAAAAAGCATTTCGGGAATTTTGAGATTCCTCGTAAAGCCGTTTACACAAGTCGAAAATGAAAGCTAAAAAAGTCGTCATCCCCGTTTTCAACCCTCTCATTGGCCAGAGTTGCAATTTTGGGTCCTTGTCGATTACTTAATTTTTACCTACAGTTTCCAACGAGTGAAGTCAGAGTAGGTTGATTTTTAACAACCTTTAAAACGTGCACGAACTGAGCTGAGAGATTATCATTGATCTCAATGCATGCATTTTCGTGTCCATCCTTTGCTCATGAAAAATATTATAACTGACAATTTTGGCAAAAACGAGGCAACGACTTTACCGCATTCTACGGTATAAAATACGAAAATTAATGATTTTAATTTTTTCCATTTCTGGAGGGTACTGCTTAAATGACGCTATAATATATGAAAAAACTGCAAAACTAACCCTAAAATTAAAAAAATGGCGAAGTTTTCTCTTCGTTCTGCAAAATCTGTTCAGTTCGCAGATAGGCGGAATCGTTCGTTAGCCATCGATATACCCTTAGGATCGGCTTGCATTATGCGTTGTTTTACCGCTTAATTTATGTATGGGTCTCAGGCCTGCATAGAACTTCCTACTGAAGAGATTTATTACCCGAAAACAAATTTCCTATTCCCTCCTTTTGTCGCCAATAAATTTTTTCCTCGGGTTACACATTCCTAAACGTAGCGAGAAGGACAAAGGACCTTACACCTAGAATCAAAACCACGATCAAGTCAGGAATCTGAAATTGACGCGGTTGCCACATCCGTCAACACAGAATAAATTACTGTGGCGGTCGGCGCGGCGTTCAGTCTGAGCAATTTTCAGAGCTATGAGACTGGATTAGTCATTGAAACTTATTAAATTAGATCAGAAGGAGGAGGAGGAGCAGGAGGAGGAGGAGGAGAAGAAGAAGAAAAAGAAGAAGAAGAAGAAGAAGAAGAAGAAGAAGAAGAAGAAGAAGAAGAAGAGGTGATTCTGGTAGTCTGCAGAAAATTTTAGAAATGTTTGCACATGCCAGAATAAATTGGGATTTTTCTGAATTTTTCCAAAAATTAAAGCGCATCCCTGAAACTTTTGAAAACAGTCGAGCGGTTTCTTGTGGTGCTTGGAAAGGAATTGAGGAAATTCCAAAATTAGAGAGGCTTTTTTAATGTTCACACCACTTTCTGTGCCCCCAGATTTGGTCCTAGGAACCACGTTGTAAACCTGGAGAGCCCTTTCAACCCGGAAAATAAACGGATTTTCGCCAAACGGAAGTATGTGTATTATGACGTGAGCCCTGTTATGCATATATTCTTATGGATCTTAGGTCTCATGTCTTAATGCACATAGTTCCGTTCGGCAGAAATACGTCCAAATGCACCAAAGAATCGCGGGAGGGTGGTGCCGTGGTCAATCTAGCAAGACTGTCGCGTGCTGGCTCCTATCCGTCCTTCTTCTTCTTCCTCTTCTTCTTTTTCTCTTTTTTCCCCAGTGACGCTTTTTATTCCTTTGCATTCTTGGACCATGCGCTGGGGGGGGGGGGGGAGGGGGTTGGGAGGCATGCATCCGATAAACGCGACAAAAATATGAAATCAGGATGCTTACGATCTTAGGTTGATATCGCACAGCATCGTCGATGGTAACAATGTATAACACACGCCCGTGGGGTTATGCGAGGGTTTGGACGGATTTTGAACGTTGTGCGAAAAGACGTTGAGCACGCGACTCTTGGATCGGTGGCGGGGCGTGCTATGCGATATATCGATTGATACGCCACTCAAACCTATGAAAAAAGATCGATTATTAGGGTGTTGGCAGAAAACACCTTAGTAATCGATTCTTTACCGTAGCTTCAAATGGCGAGATATCGATAATCGATCATTCATGCCACGCGACTCTTCGATATATTGCACAGGGAGCTCTTCATTTGCGAGATTTTGCGTTTTTTCATGTGCATGAACATCTCAGAACGCAGATGGAAGACTAACACACGGAACAAGAAGTAAAGCACACTAAGACTTGTTCTCTCATAAAATTGCAGTAAGAATGCCTAAGACTTTTTATACAAAGTTTCAAATCAAATTATAGGAAGAAAGCGCCGCTTTCGGTTCACCCATGAGTCAGTAGATTTAAACTTTCGCTCACGAGGAAATAAAAGTTAACTTGGGCAAAATCCGCGACTGAAAACTTGTGTGAACCTTCGGCAAGTAGGTATTCAGGGAGATGTTCGGTTGAGATCGTCGAAAATTTCGGTCACAGAAACCGAACTTCGGTCGGGCGAACCGAGATTTTCTTCACCCGAAAACTTCGGTCACCTGCACCGAAAAACTTAGGTTTTCAAAATGAATTGACGTTTAGCCCCTAAAAACGAACTTTTTTTCTCAGTGTAGTAAAAACTTCCGTTCTCTTTTAATTTACCGTAATTTTCTACTTGTAGAGATGAATCAAATCTCAGAAAAAAAAAAAATCAGATCACGCTAAAAACGGTATCGTGGTGAGTGCGGGGCCCTTGAGTCACAAAACACAAATATAACACTGATTTCTTATTTTTGGAATAAATTTAGAAATTTTCAATCGGTCCTCTATAGTCTTCGTGAAATTTTTAAGAGAAAACGTGTATCAATCATGATACTCAATTAAATGCCTTGTCTAATGGCTCAATATGGTATCCATTAATCGCAATTCACAGTCAATGGATCCTACCTACATCCTTTTTTCCGTAATTAAATACTAGAGATAAGAAGGAAAAGCAGGAAGCTCCAACGCATTGGCGTCGGAGAGCGGCTCTGGGGGCAGTAGTTGTAGTCAAGAATGAGGGCCTAGACACATTTTGTCATTGATGTACAATCCGACAACTGTCGATTCATGTTTTGTAACTTAGCAGATTTACGTAGCCGGTGTATAAATGTGTATTGGGCTTTGATATGGCGAATACATGGCATTATCACTTGTTGTATACTTTTAATTTTGAAAGCTCTTTGGAGGTCCGCTTCCTAAAAAATCTCTGGTTGATAAGTCGTTTAGCGAGGCTGCAAAAAATTTGCATTTTTATATCTGAAAGTGTAGGTATTGGTTTTTTGTATAATTGTTTTTTTGGATTGCTGGAAAAGTAACGCATACTTCTATAATTTAGGACTGAGTCAGGGAAATATAAGGTTCGTTAAATAGTAAATATTCCTAGTACCGTGTGACACTATTGTTAACGAAAAGTTTTTGCAACTTGTCAAAGAGGTTGTTGAATGATCTTCGAATAACTTTTGATGAGCTAGAGGTAATGGTTCTATCTGCAGCTCGTGGACTTCTGTACGATATTGTCCAGAATCATCTAAATTTTCAAAAAGTGTCCGCTTGTTCGATACCCAATTTGCTCATTCATGCATACAAGGAGAAGCGCATGAAAGCTTTAGCAGACATTTTGGAGATGAATCAAGAATTAGATGAAGAATTTATGACTTAAATCACGGCACCTTAATCACGGGATGACCTTAATTACGGCAACTATTTATTGTCCATGAGATGCAGATGGTTCCATTTCCCTAGCTCATCAAAAGGTATTCGAAGATCAATTTCATCAGCCACCCGTACGAACCACGTTTCTAGTGACCCGTACTTGCTTCGCACGTATGAAACATACAATCAGAGAAAACAGAATTCATCTTACAATAATCAATAATCAGTAGGACATGAATCGTTGCGATGTATAATACGACATTATAATGCGGCATTACTATTGTAATTCATTTTAATGTTTAGGGGCATTATAAATCATTATTGCCACGTCGGAATGAAATGTTGTAGACTGAATTGAAAAGCATGTTGGCAAAATTTATTATAAAAATAGTATAACATGTAGGTACATAACATAAAGGTAATACAAATTAAATGATTAGAGCGTGTATATTTCATTACATTATAGGTATATTACAATCATTTTTGTCATTGTTGGAAATTTTGATAGTTTGAATTTTGATAGTTGATAGTTGATAGTTTGAGAGTTGAAAATTTGGTTATTTTATTTAGTTAAGGTGATTCGATAGACGCCATATTTTGTGTCAGAATGGCATGCGACTTTTCCATCAATTGGTTCCATTTTTTCATTTACTCATCATTTTTCTCCAATTTTAAGTTTCGCAATTCTGTTTTCAGGAGACTAAAGCACTCACTTATCAATTTGTATATTTATATTGAGTTAAGGGTAGAGACGTATTCCTCACCGGAATTGAGGAATGGAGGTGTTACAGTATGTCCGGCATTAGGTTCCATTTCGACATCAGCGACGATCAACGCTGCGATACTGGAAGCCAGTCTTCCGATATTAAATCCCTAGCGGGGAAGAAAAAAAATGCCTAGATTTCGCTAAAAATCCCTAAATCCCCAGATTTGCTCAAATATACTTAAAAAATCCCTAGATTTTGCAAAAAGCGCCATTTTTTTATGAAGAATCATGATGTCATTCGATGTAGCGATTTGCAATATTTAAATCTGATTGGCTCGTTTGAATTTTGGCGCTCTCTGAAAGCAGTGCTAATCCAGACCAATAAAATGAAAGAATATTAGTTGATTTCTTATTATTAACAGGTTGAATGCAGTTGAATGTCAAGTACATCGAAGGACACAATCGTTTTAATTTCCGGCTTATTTGCGGGGAAAATAGTGTTGCCAAAAAGGCCTACAAAATATAGATGAAAAAATGTTTTCGATTGTCGAAGCTATAATTGAGGTTAAAAAGTTGATTTTTGGTAACTTTACCTCATCAAAAAAAAATCCCTAGATTTCCTGAAAAATCCCTAAATCCCTGGAAATTCCGGAAAATCCCTAAATCTAGGAATAAACCCTTAGACATCGGATGGCTGTTGGAAGCATTAGAGTCAACATTTGAAACGCTGCTGCAGAATTTGCCGGGAGTATAATCGAGTGTTGAAAGTCAGTAGAATTGAACAATGTAATAATTGCTTTCCGAAATAAGCGTTATAATAAAAAAACAACGAATCTGAACTGTTAATACTGGAACACACCTTCTGTAAATGTACCTTGCGAGAGATAAGTAAAAAAATAGATGTACTGGAGGAGAAGTGCTTCTCCACAGAGTTTGAAGAAGGAAAAAAAATGCCCAAATTTACTTACTTCAGCATTTTCGGCAAAATCACTGCAATTTCCGAACCTTTTTCTGGCCAGGGGCCAAAATTAAATGATTATGAAGGGCCACTTAGATGTTGTAGATAAAAATAGGACTGTTGAAAAAGTCGCCGTTTTCAATAAATATGTTCCCGGAATGGAAGAGTTAGGTTAAAAAATTTAGAGTTAAAAAATTCCCATGAGCCGAGTGCCGTAGGTTAAGGGCCCGTTCGCCAAAACTAATCGGAACTGTATGAATGAATTGCTCCTTTTAAAAATCAAAACAATATCGAATTGCGATATATTACACAGTTAAGATAGGGCTATGTCCTGTCGTAAGCGGCGACATACAGTCGATATCATTTCAATAATCGCCCCAATGGCCACGATAGTTGTTAGACGTTTACGGTTTCCCTGGTAACCTTTGTTTGCTATCAGCTGATATCGAGTAAATGACTAGGAAGCTCCAACCCAGTGGTTAAAGCTTCCTTAACCGCGAAAACTTTAAAATTCAAATTTTCAAATTTTGAACGTAAAGTACATTTTTTCCATCACGAGATAAAAGCACAAACAAGTTTTGAATTGTTGACTGTATCACCATGATTCCAAAAATACAATACACAACATAGCATTGACTAACAATAAAACAGTATGCAATAAAATAAAGTCATGACAAGGAACATAGCCGAAAATGGCGCCGATTCCCATCAACCAACGCGCGGTCTCTACAATGTAACATGCTGCATTGATACTCCCCAGCTGGGACCGTCCGGAATAGCAGCTCTAGTGCAAGCAAATACAGGGAATGGAGCTTAAAAATTCGACGGGAATGATACACAAAATAAACTGGAAAAGCTATAAGAGCACACCAAATTGCGCGGACGTGATGGGATGAAAACTCTTTTTAACGACCAGAAGACTAATAATGAAATGAAATTGTTCGGAACCCTTGTTTAAAATATGTTTGGCACCCTAAGTGCCAGCCAGATCTTGCCCGCAGTTTATTCAGTTCCAAAATGACCGAGCAGACCCATTACTTTTTGGCTTTTACAAGAGGTTGAAATTTGGAATGGGAGAACCCAGCCCTAAACTTCACACCCACGCTGATGTTGTACCCACGCGAAATCGCCGACATGAATACGTTTATTATTTCTTTACTCTTGATCATTTTATTTCATTTTATTTCCACTATCCTGGTCAATAAGATGATTCGCTTGGAGACAACTCATGCATTTTGTGTCAATTTTTAGCCCTCGTCTGCCTATTACTTGTGTTTCTTGATACAGGGGATACTAGTTTCACTAAAAACAACGTTATAACTTCTTAAAATTTACCCAGTCGACAAACACGTGACGGATAAACAATATCTTAACCGGAAAGACACATAAAAAGAATTAGCCAAAACCACTGTTATCTATCAGCCGAAAAGATGGTCTGAAGGTCCATATTAATCGCTGTTACCTAATTTCAGCCCATTTATCCTTAAATAGAAAAATCCGATCAGGAGTTTGAAACAAAGTACTTATTGGGCGGAAAAATTATTGAAACCAAGTACAGACTCGTTCTTTTGCCTATCAGGAGGAAGAATTGCTCGAAAGTTAAGTTCAATCGCTGTTACCTAATGTCTGCAGCTCGTTTTCCGCCGGAAAAATATTTCTGAAACGAAAATCCTTGAGCTAATAGATAAACCGCTCGAAAAACAGCTCTCCTTCCCGTACATGTTTTCTATGAAACCAAAATCTTTAAGCTCTATTTCCCACGTAATTGACTTACGAAATCTGTGCCAGGGTTTACACCGGATTTTCCCTCTTTGAAACCTTGATTTTTTCTCCTCCAAGTTTCGCGTGTTTTTGGGGAATGGAGAGACAAAAGCGAGGAAAACTTTGGTTCTTGGTTCTCAGGGTATAAAACGGAATGCGAAGACGTATTCTCGTCAGTAGAAGTTTCAAATCGTCGAACTTAACTTCCAGGTGAGTCGTATCCTATGTTTCAGACTACATTGGTAATATTTATCCTGAGAAGATCCCCCCCCCCCGCTTTTCGGTCTGAAGCGTTTCGCGCCTCACGTATTATAAATAATGCGTTTATTCTCATAATTTTATATTGCAGAGAGAGATAAAACTTTGACAGGAGATTCGATTTTGGTGACGCTCCAAATTATTTTCTCTATTTTATTGACATACGTTAATGATTTCAGTTTGCGTTAAAATTGCGATACATAAAAATTTTCCAACAGGTTTCTCTCAAACCACTGCAGGTATTTTGTAGCATGCAGAATTATTACTATGTAAGGGAAACTAAAATTAATCTAGAGGCCTTTTCGATCAAATACGCACTTGTGTTGAGAGAATCCGGACAGTCTATAAATGCGGTCGAATATCTGATTCATTTTTCGTTCAAGAGCTAAATTTGAAAAAAAAGTTTGATTCTGAATAAGTTTGAACTAAAATTTAGAGGCGCATAGGTGTTATAATTCTTAACTTCTCAATATTTTAACCATTTTCCTCATAGATCACGAATTTTTTCTAAGTATGCACAAACATTATTTCTTGGTACACTCGTACCACTACTTCCTGACTACTTTACTCACCACACACGTCTTACTTTTTCATCCACAACACCTCTTTATCAGTCCTCATCCAAATTCACAGATAAATAGGATTGCTCCGGGGAAACTACTGCTGCTAGTGCTAGTGTTGTATTATTTGACGTAGAGAAATCATTCCAATGATTTTCTTCTGCATGAGAACTGTTCTACTCGTTCAAAAGACTGTCCCTACCACCGTTGAGGAACGAGACTAAATTGTCTTTTTGAGCTCATAATCCTTCTTCACAGTACTTCCGATAAACTCTTTTTTGGAAATTCTGTTTTTCATTTGAGATAGGAGACACGAGAGCATTGAGTGTTTCTGTAATTTTTGTAGTCTCTCTCATTTCGGAAATTGTTGTGACGAGAACCTCTCTATGACAAGGTAATCGGTCTCTTAAACGACCTATATTATATACGAGGGGTATTTGTAAAGTAAGTTCATATTTGTCATATCCTCTAAACTTATAAAGATAATTTAAATCTGTAAAAATTCATTGAATTGCTGTACTCTCAGCTTTCTCAAAAGTTTTCGTTTTTTAACTTTGGTCTTCTGATTGCCGATTGACATCAGTTTTCCCACACCCGTCTCTCACTACCGCAACCACAGCGTGTCCAAAATTTACGAGGGCTGGGGAGGTCGCAGGACGGTGGCATGCGGCCTTATCCTGCAAATTGTCAAAATGCGATTTATTGTTTAAAATTTAAAATTTCCATGTTTGAGAAGACCTTACTTTACTTTTCCTTGTAATTTCCATCTCGTTGGACACAATTTACATACCGTGACAAGAGCTTTTTGATTTCATCGGCGTAAAACTGGCGATTCTGTTTTTGCAACCCCTTTTGCACAGCTTCTTTCACCTGATCGTCGTCCGCGGAACGTTTTTCGCCAGAACCTTTCTCTAACCCAGGTAATAAGTGGTAAATCACTTGAGGTGAAATCCTGAGAATAAGGAGGATGGGGACGAGGGGAAAGGTCCCATTTTAAGGAGGTCAACAACTGATGAGGTAACTACCTCATACATGATACATGAGTTGTATGGGGCCTAGCGTTGTCATAAAGCAGCATCACTTGACGAGAGAAAAGGCCCGGGTATTTTTTCTTCATTTTAGCCTTTTCATGACATCACAGTTTCTGTTTACATCAATTATAGTTGTGCCTCTTTCTAAGAAATCAATGAGTAATACTCATCGAGCACCCCTAAAGACGCGCTTAAATTTTGGACACGCGGTGGCGAGAGACGGGTGTACAAAAACTAATGTCACTCGGCATTCAGACGACCGAATTTTAGAAACTAAAATTTTCTAAAAAGCTGAAAGTATGACAATTCAGAAACTTTTTACAGATTTAAATTATCTTTATTAGTTTAGAAGATATGACAAATACTAACTTACTCTACGAATAACCCTCGTATATACTATTGATACAACGAGAACCTCTCTTTCACGAGGAAATCTGCCGGTCGTCCCTGAATTTATCGTTACAGAGAGAGAGAGAGAGAGAGAGAGGGGGGGGAGAGAGGGAGAGAGAGAGGGGGGAGAGAGGGAGAGGGAGGGAGAGGGAGGGAGAGAGAGGGAGAGAGGGGGGGAGAAAAAGGTTACGGCAATACCTCATATATTAAATGTATAAAAATACTTACCGTAATGTTTTAACTTTTGTGCACATGCAATTATAACATCACATTTTGTAAGCATGCAACATTGTCGTTGATATACTGAACAGAAGCAGGAAGGGGTTGTGTGGTATTTAAATTTTTGAAATTTTCAAAATTCTCATTCTTGCGTTGAACTTATTAATTAAATAAAAGTGAGCAATAGGAACCCACCTGGTTTTTTTTTTCTTTTCTTTTTTTAAAAAAAAAATCTTTTTTAAGACTACTTATCAATAGGAATTGTACAGTCGTTTGGAGGTTAGTGTTTTTTTTCCTTCTGCAGTTTTGTCGACGAAAATACCATTAATCAAACGGAACATATCCACAAGAAGGGTAAACTTTAAACTAACTTTGGAGATGGGGCCTTTCGTGATTTTTCAAGTCCCTTGCTTTTTCGCTCCTCCGCGCTTTCCGATTCATTTCTATTTGTCTAAATCATTGAGAAAGGAAATAATATGATTGGATTTTTTTAAAAGAACGTATGAGCACGATACAAGTAAAGTGATAACACTCGTATTTTGTTTCGAATAGAGCAGAGCTACAAAAGGTAATTCTTCGTTTCATAATGCAGTCCAATTTTTAGTATGCACACTGTGTTCTGTGGTAGGTCCCGCGTCCCCCTTAACGATTTCGTTGTACTGAGCATCACTGGCATCTGGTCAAGAATATGTGTACTCTTAGTGCTGGCTGTTTCGTATCATTGCAACCCTTATCATTTTTGTAGTACATGTTAGGAGGCCTCAGCAATTGCACAGGTCTCTTTTTTTCCAAAACTCTTATTGTCGAGCACAGAGTGCGTACACGTCGAAATATGGAGCTCTCAGGGCCCAAAAGAACAGCCAACTTTTGAAATCGAAAAATGTCACCGCCAATCTCCAGATTCCAGGATCAAATCAAGATGAAAAAATGTTCATAAATAAGCTTCCTTCCCCCAAAATGAGTAAGTTTGTGCCAAAACTAAGTTAAGTACGTGCTCTACAAATGACGGGTCGTAACAATTATAATAATTAATCCCTCTGGATAATTTTAGTTTATAGGTTGGCTGCCCTTTTGGGCTCTAAGTGCTCCATGACCTAACTTGAAAATTACCGACATGTCCGTGCTCTCCCTATATAGGTCCTCCAACTCAACGTAGATATGTCTTTTTTGCTCAGTTTCAGTCAAATGAATCGATTGATCTAAAAAAGTCAAAGCTCCAAAGATGAAAATACGAATAAAAAAATTTACATCTGTTTAAATTGATCTGTTCAAAAATCAGAGCTCAGAAAAATACGGTAAGATGAGTAGGTTTTGGTTAATGCTTTTTCTGCTTAAAGTCATGATGACAACGTGCTGATGTCGCATATTGCGGATAAATTTCTTATTCCACTGTTAAAACCGGTTTAGATAGCGCTTGAGTGGCGCGAGAAGTGGCGCTGGCGCCAGTGTAAGAATGAAAGTACAAGTTTCAACACTATTTTCCACTAACTATCAAGCTCAAATCTTGAAATATGAAAACGCGTTTTTCTTCTCAATATTTTCTTAAAAAATGGCTAAAAAGAATCCTTTACTACGAGATGCCTCTTAAGCAATGGAAAACCGACAATGACTCAATTTCCGAATTGGGAGCGCTTGAGCTTTGTTGAGGATGACAGATTCAATCGAAAACTTTGGTTGATTTAAAGTTTTAATCTCATGACAATTTCTTGCATTTTCAGTTTGTTGCACGTCTCTCTGTTATAAGAAGATCTCCCTCCCTCCCTCTTCAAAATGAAGATCAACTGTCTAGTTCTTTCAATCTTGGTCGCAGCCACGGTAATGTCACTATGTGCCGCCAAACCTCAAGCCGCAGACATTCCTGACACCGGAGCCCTTACCAATGATCAATTAGTTACTATTCTCGGAAATACACCTGAAACTGTTAAGAAGGGCTGCAACATTATTCTTACAGGAGTTGGATCCTTCACCCAACTCGCGGATACAGATCAGAACGTACAAAACGGACTTCAAACTGTCTCCGCGAGTCTCAACATTCCTGTTGACACGCTTCGTAACCAGGCCATGGGTGCACTGACGGCTGACAGATGCGCCATGCTCACGCAACTACCGGTCGGCACGAAATAGATAAATATACAATGCATCCAAGTTTTTCGCATATTATATTGATGTTAAAATTGTATTCCGTGTAAATTTCGCGAAATATTTACTTTTTATATTAAGAATTCAAAATATACTTCTACACACACGCACACACACACCCTCACACGCGACCTCCCTCACTCCCTCCCTCACCCTCACGCACGCAAGGTACCTCTCATTGTCAGACATTGAATTGCCAGAATGCGTCTCACGGGTTTTATGCTTAGGGCTCAGGTTTTCAATTCCATATTTGAATGTCTTTGGTAATCAAGGGTTTAAAACCATCCCGTTTGAATCCTAGAATCCGCTTTGAATTTCCACCAATCGTGTCAAAAATTAGAAATAATGTGGCACAGATTATCAAAAATTATCATTCTCAGGTGAAAAAACAGGAGGTGCTGAGAATCTCAGTGTTGCCTCTTTTTAGAAGTTTCGTGAATGTTTCTTCATTAAGTCTCTGAAAAAGATTTTACCAACACTCAATTATTTCTTAAGAACAACAGGGACATTATTGTCATCAAAGCGTACAAAACTAATGAAACCGTAATCATGAGTAAGGCGGCATACAAGGAAAAATGCATGTTTTTTTAAGCGATGCTTCTATCTACAAACCTATTAAACATTCTCTGGTACCAGCTTGAACGGAGGAAAATAACACCGTAGTCAAAGCGC
Source organism: Bemisia tabaci (assembly GCF_918797505.1). Taxonomy (NCBI): domain Eukaryota; kingdom Metazoa; phylum Arthropoda; class Insecta; order Hemiptera; family Aleyrodidae; genus Bemisia; species Bemisia tabaci. Next base: position 3,733,528 of record NC_092802.1, read on the forward strand.
GGCTCGACGGTGAGTTTTTTCGAGGCAATTTGCAGAAAAGCTCTGAAAAACAGGAGTACAAGTTTCTAGGATTTATGGGATGGTTAAGATCCATAAACAAAGTTACCCTTTAAGACCTATTATTGGCACTATTGCCTCTCCTTACGGGTATATGTTCACATTTTTTTTCCACCGTTTTGTCTAATATTGTAGGAAAAACTAGAGTACCTATATTGAGAGAGTATGGCCACTGGGCCCCATGGAGAGGCTTCGGACCCAAAAATGGCGGTGCTTTGTTTTGGTTTTTGTGGGTGGGAGGGGGATCATTGCCAACTTTTGACGGTTATCACCAACCGCACTTGCTGCCAACCTTACTACATCCAAGATAATTTTTCTCAAAAATTGCACACGATTAGCCTAAAAAATATGTAAAGAAGTCACATTAGTGCATTTGGGTAAATTTCTCGTTACGATAAGCAAAGAAAACTACATTTTGAGTCATTTTGCATTACATTAATTTATGGCGTCCGCCATTTTTGGGTCCTAAGGGCTCCATTCAGCCTAAGATGGCTGAGCCAATCAGAGGTGGTAACACCAGTGGCCAAACTCTCTCAATATAGGTACTCTAGGAAAAACGGAATACCATGCAAAAAATTATTATTACTTCTTTAAAGAAAGGAATGGTATGGAAATACCGGATGATTTTGTACTTATTTCGCTGAATGTGGTGTCTTTGTATACAAACATCCCTACGGGATTAATGTCATCAAATTAAACTAAATTGTCAAATCAGGCATTTCATCAAATGCCTATGCAGATAGTCAAATTTTGATGGTTTACAAGGACTTGTATGTTTTTGACGAGGAACTATTGTTTGAAAGTAATAATTTATCAAAACTATAAACCTACTTATCTTGTATTTTGCCCTCCAAATGTTCCTCGTATAATTTAACTTTCAGAACTTTAAAACGTCGGTATTATATGAAATGCTGAAAATCTGAAGAAGAAAGCTCGTTTAAGGACTAAATTTAATTTATTTACGATTGTATGATGACAATTTTTACAGAGACTCCTTATCAACTTGTATTATTTTGAGAGTAATTATTTTGTACAAAATTAGTAAAATAATCAGAAATTCAATCCAAGTAAGTTTATTTGACTATTTGCCTAGGCATTTGACAAAATGCCAGATTTGACTAATTGCCGCGACATATATTTACAAGAGATATGTTGTGATACTTTTTGCATTATACCTACGGCTGATATAGATATACGAGGCTGAGGATACAGAATTAAAGAATTTATAGAACAACCAATCGGATCCAGATAATTGAATCTATTTTGTAATATGATTACTTTTTCCTTACACTTTTCTTCAAGTAATGTACAATGTAAATATTATATTTCTTTACTATGTAAATATGACGTGTACAAAGCTTAAAAAAGGCTGTATAAATAAAACAATTTCAATTTCAATTCCAATATACCTCACATTCTAAGTTTTTATGATTCACAATGTCCATCTATTCAATATATGATAGTAACAGCCTCAGCTTTCTTGGTACGACGGTTATTAGTAGGGGAAACACTCTTCGTTACAAATGGTTCGAAAGAACAACAGCTTCGGGTAGGTATGTCCAGTCAATATAGCATTTTTCTGGGAAAATCTGTATATAGAAGGTTTTTTTGATGAAACATGTTGCATTAGGCTACCAGAACAACATATCAAAAGTTTACCAAAATCGGTCGTCCGCTAAGGCCGCCATCTTGAAAAAAGGGGGGGCGGGGGGCCAAAATACGCCGCCGGCGACCGGTTTTTAGCTTATATCTTGAAAAATATCGATCCTACGGAAAAATGTTACACATCTTTTAGAAAGATCATAAAATTTCCTATTAGAAACACTATACATTTATCAAGTTGCAACTTCTGGTTCGTGAGATATGGCGGTAGTTTCCTGCGGCTAGGAAAGTCAAATCTTGCGAGAAATCACGTTTTTACAACAAAATCTGTAATTACATATATCTTAAAAACGGCGAGTCTGAGGCAAAAAAGTGTTCTCACTGGAATGAAAGAGCATGTTTCCATGCTAAAAATGCTTATGAATTCACTAGGGGGTCCGCCTCCGGAGCGCTATGCGGTCCGAACCAACGGCGGCTACTACGCGGTGAGGCTCGGCTTGGCCGCGCCATGAATTGTTGCGGTCCAAGATGAAACGGCTTCACTTTTTTGGTAGATTTACCGCGAGGATAAGTCATATTATCCATTTAAATATGTGCTAATTTCCTTTCATCATGAACCCCCCCCCCCCTCCCCCTTTAGGTCATGCATGTTGTATAGTTAATAAATTTCAACGGTCGCGCTTGAAGATAATGTTATTATTTTATGCTTTCTTATTCAAATTAAATTTGTCAAACAACAAATCTTCTTTTTGCAAAGTAGCTAAAAGGAAATGAATTAATACAAAATATAGAAATAGGAATAAGACAAGCATTTCTTCGTTTATTATCTTAAGCGGTGGAATCGTTCATTAATACCTATATGTTGAAAAGCATGATGGTCTTGAAGGTTCAATTGTTTTTGATGGATACGAACAAAAAGCGCAACAGATTCTACAAAAAGCGTCGAAAGGTGACGACGTGATATCTTTAAGAAATGTCCTACCTTAATTTTTTTTGAGGACACTTCTCTATCCGTGGCCCAGGACTTGCTTCTATCTACAGGGTGGCCCAGACCTACCGTGCCAGGCCTTTTATTTCGGTTAATTTGGGTTTAAGAAGTCCAGGATCGCGGGGATGAATAGGGAATCGACCCCAAGAAATCCGAATTTCATGGTCCCAGAGCCCCTCTGACGTCCCTTGGGGGGTAAAAGGGGGGTCCGTACTTCAAAAGTCAGGGTTAATGTCAAAATTTTGAAATTATTTCATCGGAATCAGAACGTACAGAAATTTTTAACTTGAATCGACACCACGAAATCCAAAATCGGCCCATCCGGGTCCAAAATACCGACTCCTAAAGGTGGGGGATAGAACCCCCTTACAAAAAAAATCAAGTTCGTTAAATTGACGTGGAGACTCGGAAAAAATGTGTATTCGTGGGTAATCGACCCCAAGGAATCCGAATTTGAGGGTCCCGTTGTCCACAGAGACTTTTCTGATGGGGCACAGGGGAACTCTGAACTTTCAAATTTAACCGGTGTGGAGGTTATCCCTGTGCCCCATCAGAAAAGTCTCTGTGGACAACGGGACCCTCAAATTTGGATTCCTTGGGGTCGATTATCCACGAATACACATTTTTTCCGAGTCTCCACGTCAATTTAACGAACTTGATTTTTTTTGAAAGGGGGTTCTATCCCCCACCTTTAGGAGTCGGTATTTTGGACCCGGATGGGCCGATTTTGGATTTCGTGGTGTCGACTCAAGTTAAAAATTTCTGTACGTTCTGATTCCGATGAAATAATTTCAAAATTTTGACATTAACCCTGACTTTTGAAGTACGGACCCCCCTTTTACCGCCCAAGGGGCGCCAGGGGGGCTCTAGGACCATAAAATTCGGATTCCTTGGGGTCGATTCCCAATTCATCCCCGCGATCCTGGACTTCTTAAGACCCAAATTAACCGAAAAAAAGGCCTGGTACGGTAGGTCTGGGCCACCCTGTATAATGAAAAGAATGAGGGGCGTTTGATTTGCTTGCTATCGAAACACTTTACTACAGGGAGTCAAGTTAAAGTATCTCAAGCAGAGGACGATACTCTCATCGTAAATGAAGCTGTCAGTCTGCCGAGAGGAACGAAGAAACAAGCAGTGAACTCCAACACAATGTGTTGATAAGGCGCGTCATTAACTCGCACATATCAACCCCTTTGGTTTTCATTTACAGAGATTTCAAAATAGGCAAGTAGCGCAACAAGAGAATTCATACGATCCAACACTTCAACGACGCACTTTGACGAGACTGTGTATTGTGAATGTAGAAAGCTATTCGAACGAATTTGAGTTTTTTGATCTGCCTCAAGCAAAATCTTATCAGATTCTTGAAGAAAAGTGCTGCGGAATAATTTAAGCGGAGAAAGGAAAAATTCTGTCGAACTCCTAGAAGATAAAGTCGATTTAAAAGGTATTTTGGGGCTAAAATACCCAAATCACCGGTAGTATAAATCCCGTTATATTATTGAAAAGAAATTGACTCGATATGAATAAAATTGCTTTAAATATGTCTTGATTTTGTTACTTTAAACATCTTTCCATGGAAAGAAGTTCAACCATGTCTATGCTTTATTCATTCATGAATTGAAAGTAAGAAATCTACATCCCGAAAATCTACCGATTTGCCGTAAAATATCGTAGAAACTTGATATACCAGGTCGATGTACCCACTCGTTGAATTTACGAATCAATTTCGTGAGTGCACATATGTAAAGTCATTATGCTATAGTCATTTTGGGTGCCTTTATTTTTCAAGAAACAATTAGGTACACGTAATTTCAATCCCGAAGAACCATCAATTTTCCGTATAAAATCGATAAATTCAAAATAAGTCCACTCCCTGACGTGAAAATGAGATTCTGCGCGTGAAAATGCTTATGCATCGATATGCTGAACAGAATCCATGTCTATCTCAAAATTTTTCTCAGAGGTTTGTGTTATTATCAGCTTCCCTTTAAACCCCGGTTCGATGGCCGAATCGGCTGCCCAAAAAGCAAGCCATTTTTGAAGGGTTCTATGAGAAATTCGTGATATTATCGGCTCTAAGGAAATCACCTCATGGCTAAAACTGGTGGTATACATGTTTGAGTGCTAAAATAATCGCATTTAAGGAAATGAGGCATTAAACTATGGAGTCAATTTCTTTTTAATAATATAACAGGATTTACTACCGGTGATTTAGCTATTATAGCCCCAGAATACTTTTAAAGCGCCTTTACGTTCCCGAATCTCGACGGATTTTTTTTTTTTTGGCTTAAACGACTCAAGAGACACTGTAGTTAAATACACGGAAAAAACGAGCTTAGGGTTGGGACCTACATGTTAGTGCTGGGCACTAACGAGGGTTAGGTCAAATGGAGCCAGCAAGTCAGAGGAGTGCTGGGCACTAAATAGCTCGAGGCTGGGTCACTAAGGAAGAAGTAGTGTCAAGCCCTAAAGTGACTTTGGAGCGAGCGTAAAATATGAAACGCCTCCGCCGGGGATCGAATTCGGGTTGCGCCGGTGGAAGACCAGCGCGTTACCACCAGGCTATCGTGACTCCGACGTCTCATGTGTGAATTTACACCTGTTAAGCGCAACTACGTCTCGCGGCATCTGATTAGCACTACTCATGTTCAGTGCTCACCTGTACTGCCTTCCGGTGTTGAGCTGTACAGCGCTTAGACGCCAGCCCTCAACTACTCCCCACTAAACGGCCAGTAGTGCTCAACACTAGTCTTGTTTTTTCCGTGTATAAAAAGAATTTTCGATTTGGACTTATAAAAAATGTTTAACTCGTTGAGGCACACTGTGTATTGTATGGAGTACTGTTGCTTTTCGACCCTTGTCTTTGGGTCAAAATTCTTACAAGGAAGCCCCTTGCGAGAGGCGAATTTTTTGTAATTACTCCCAATTTTTTTTCCGTTACATAATGAAATTGCTTGTCAAATTCTGAGGTCAATTATATTTAATTGTAATTTATACATTTCTCTTTTTCCCTTCATTTTATTTTTCGTCTGGCGAAGTTTCGTTGATTTCTTCGGATTTCGAATACTGTAACTTCTCTTCTATTCGGCCGATTTGTATGAATGAGACCTCTTTTACTTCGTGTTTTAACGGAGAGTAAGAAAAAAATTGCTAAGTACACAGGAAACAATTTTTTTTAAAATTGGACGAATCCTAGCGTGACGGTGAAATGGTTAATCGAGCGTAAGTAATTAGGGTCCCGGCCGCCGCGCCGCCTCGCCGTGAGCCAAGCCGGTTCGGTTATTGTTTTCGAGAACCCGACGCTGGGGTCAGGCGCGAAGGGAAGAGAGGGGTAGGTAGATTTCCATATGTGCGCATGTAGCTTCCTGTATGAGCCACGTTTAGCAAATGGTCTAATGAGTCTCGAGGCTCATCACAGATTGCACTTACGGCTATCACTTACGGCCGTGGCGATCAGAGCAAAGGTACCAACTTTTGAAAATCATAACAGGGGTTTGGAGATCTGTCAAAGCAACGTTTTGAACAAAACGGAGCAGTGCAATTCTCGTTCAAGGAGTGCCGAACTGGTCAGCCATCCTCGAATCAGTTCGCTTGCCTCCGCTTATAAATGCATATTTTAAATCAGCGCGCCCTACTCTTAGGCTTTTTTTAAAAAAACCAAGTAACGTAGACTCTTGGTATTCACTGCACATAAACTACTGAGCCCCAGAATGAGAAACAACTTTAAATCATAATTATTGACGGATAAATAAACTTTTTACACGCTTTGGAAAATCTCAGAAGTTCGCGGTAGTCACTTTTCGGTAAGGAACTAAGGGACTCGGTTATTGTATCGAGTGGGGGGTCGAAACGATCGCAAAGGCGGTATACTACGTATACGCGCCAAAAAACAAGATTAGTGTTGAGCACTACTGGCCGTTTAGTGGGGAGCAGTTGGGGGCTGGCGTCTAAGCGCTGTACAGCTCAACACAGGAAGGCATTAGAGGTCGGCACTGAACACCAGTAGTGCCAATCAGATGCCGCGAGACGCAGTTGCGCTTAACAGGTGTAAATTCGCCCACATACTTTGTTACCCGCTATAGCCTGGTGGTAACGCGCTGGTCTACCATCAGTGCAACCCGGGTTCGATCCCACGCAGAGGCATTTCATAATTTACGCTCGCCAAAATCACTGTAGGGTTGGACACTACTATTTCCTTAGTGACCCAGCCTCGAACTGTTTAGTGCCCAGCACTACTCTGACTTGGTGGCTCCATTTGACCTAACCCTCGTTAGTGTCCAGCACTAACGTGTAGGTCCAAACCCTAAACCCGTTTTTTCCGTGAAGTTAGAGACAAAATACTGATTAGGCAGAAAAATTATTAAACCAAGTAAAGACTCGCTTTTGTGGCCTATCAGGAGGAAGAATTGCTCGAAAGTTAAGTTCAATCGCTGTTACCTAATGTTTGCAGTTTGTTTTCCGCCAGAAAAATATTTCTGAAACGAATATCCTTGAGCTAATAGATAAACCGCTCCACAGAAGAACAGCTCCCCTTTCCGTACATGTTTTCTATGAAACCAAAATCTCTAAGCTCTATTTCCCACGTACTTGACTTACGGAATCTATGCCAGGGATTTTTCCTCTTCCAAACCTTGATTCTATTTTCCTCCATGTATCACGTGTTTTTGGGACTGGAGAGACAAAAGGGAGGAAAACTTTGGTTCTTGGTTCTCGGGGTATGAAACGGAATGCGAAGACGTACTCTCGTCAGTAGAAGTTTTAAATCAGCAAACTTCCAGGTGAGTCATCATATTTTGAAGATTTCTAAATATTCAGTGGAATATTTGATTATGTTGACGCTTCATATAAATTCTTTTGTTTCTTTGAGGCCCACGGTAATGCTTTTAGTTTGCGTTAAAAACAGCGGTACGTAAAAATGTACCGAAAAACTCCTCTCAAACCACCACAGGAATTTTACAGCGCGTAAAATTGTTTCTTTACACGAGACATCAAAATTAGTTAAGAGGCCAGTTTATGGGTACTTGTATTATTGGATAGGAAAGATTCTGTAAACAGAGAGATTACTGATTTATCGCTCAAAAATTAAATTTGAAAAATAGGTATGTTTTTACAATGAATTAAACGAATTTTTGATAACGGCACAGGAGAACATACACATGTTATGGTGCTGAATTTCTTAGTATGCCTACTTGGCCTATTCTGACCATTATTCTCATGAATACCAAGTCTTTCTAGGTATACACAGACACTATATATTGAAATATAACTACTTCTTTCGTTATTAATGATAAACAAAGTTCAATTTCGCTATGTTTTTAGTGAATGAATTGTATTCACCTTTCACGTTCTAAATTTCCACCCCCGCGTATTAGCCTCTATCTGAAATGAGTCGCTAAACCTTTTGCTTTTTATTTGGTGCTCTGAAAGTACCTGGTAGAAGATTACGTAGTGAGTTATTGTGCATTTTAGAAGCTAAAAGCCAGAACAAGCCCGGTTTTAAAAGTTCAAAGATTCGAAGGACTTTTAAATGCGCCGGAATGACGGAAAAATGATTGCAGTGAAGTACTGTATCAGTCAAATCGCTATCTCCTTTCATTTTCCACTGATTTTTCTCTAACTAAAACGTGTTTCAACAGGGAATTGTTGCTTGTTTACAACGGGTAATATGAATGCGATTTAATTCTTCAATCCTGGAGTTAGAGTTTCGACTTTTCCATTGTTTTCATGTGTAAAGAGTCGAGAGACACCCCCCCCCCCCCACCTCCTTGTCTTTCTATATACTTGTTGGTTTACTAGCTGCAATCCCTGGACGGCCTACAGCCAACTATAGACAAGTTAATATGGCAATGGGTTGATTATTAGAAGGATAAGGAAGGGTTTAGATTGAGGTAGAGAGACATTTGACGGAAGTCGTGGAAACCCGTGCTAGCTTCTGATTGGTGCCGGATGACATCATTCGATTCGGCAGGAAACCGGGGCATATAAATTTGCAGAAAAGATGCGCTTTTTAAACTGCGTATTTCTTGGTTTCTGAGTTATTTTTACGCGGTTTTAATGTGCGCACCGTGTTCTACGGTCATTTACCTGCAGAGATGTATTCACAAGTCAAAATTTGTTTATGGTTTAGTGACCCATTGCAGCAGAATAGGATTAATCTGCGAGACTATGCTGGCGCGAATGATATTGTTTTAAAATTTGCCGAGGAAAAATCATAGCAACATTTTTCTTTTGATTGGGAACTGTCGGTTCTCGTTGAAAGGATTGTCCCTTACTACCGTTAAGAAACTTCACGGAAAAAACAAGACTAGTGTTGAGCACTACTGGCCGTTTAGTGGGGAGTAGTTGAGGGCTGGCGTCTAAGCGCTGTACAGCTCAACACCGGAAGGCAGTACAGGTGAGCACTGAACATGAGTAGTGCTAATCAGATGCCGCGAGACGTAGTTGCGCTTAACAGGTGTAAATTCACACCTGAGACGTTGGAGTCACGATAGCCTGGTGGTAACGCGCTGGTCTTCCACCGGCGCAACCCGAATTCGATCCCCGGCGGAGGCGTTTCATATTTTACGCTCGCTCCAAAGTCACTTTAGGGCTTGACACTACTTCTTCCTTAGTGACCCAGCCTCGAGCTGTTTAGTGCCCAGCACTCCTCTGACTTGCTGGCTCCATTTGATCTAACCCTCGTTAGTGCCCAGCACTAACATGTAGGTCCCAACCCTAAGCTCGTTTTTTCCGTGATTGATTGAATTGTTCTTTGCGCTTGAAATCGTTGCCTCCTTGCAGCACTTTTAATGCACTTTTTCTTATTTTCTATCCTTTAAACATTTTGTTCTACATCAAAAAACCACAAAAAAGTTTGGGTTCCTCGAATTATGACCGTAAATATTAAATGTATTAATACACGGATCAAAATATTCTGCACGGAAAAAACGAGCTTAGGGTTGGGACCTACATGTTAGTGCTGGGCACTAACGAGGGTTAGATCAAATGGAGCCAGCAAGTCAGAGGAGTGCTGGGCACTAAACAGCTCGAGGCTGGGTCACTAAGGAAGAAGTAGTGTCAAGCCCTAAAGTGACTTTGGAGCGAGCGTAAAATATGAAACGCCTCCGCCTGGGATCGAACTCGGGTTGCGCCGGTGGAAGACCAGCGCGTTACCACCAGGCTATCGTGACTCCGACGTCTCATGGGTGAATTTACACCTGTTAAGCGCAACTACGTCTCGCAGCATCTGATTAGCACTACTCATGTTCAGTGCCCACCTGAACTGCCTTCCGGTGTTGAGCTGTACAGCGCTTAGACGCCAGCCCTCAACTACTCCCCACTAAACGGCCAGTAGTGCTCAACACTAGTCTTGTTTTTTCCGTGTGAAATTTTAGTGCTCGTCATTTGGACAGTAAATTTTGTCAGCACGCACAATTTTCTTTAGTTCACTGGAAAGAAAGGGTTGAATGATTTCGACACAGCTCAGACAAATTGGTGTTGTGCACCAAATTATTGGTACTGTCTAGCAAACTTACTGGAGTTGTACTCCAACGTATTGGAGCTATGCTTTGACGAATTTTTGCCGCACCGACAAATTGGAGTGCAACTCCAATAAGTCTGCTGAACAGTATCAATAAGTTGGCGTTGTGCATGTGCACCGGTGTTATTAACTGTGTTGAAGTCATACGACTCTCTTTTCTCAGTGCAACATTTCGTCAGGCAAGCAGACCATTGTTTTCCTTACCGAACGTTTTGATAAGGTTAGGGGAGGGGCCGTTCCAAATGAGCATGACCATGAGCATGAGCATGAGCATGGGCATGGCCAAATTAAGGCCGTTCCGAGGTGTTGTTTCTTTTGGAAGAACTTTTGGGGAAAGGAGGGTTCCCTTCTTGCAAAGATTTGAGGGCATTTTTAAAAATTTAAACTCTAAATTTTGCTATTTACGACACTTTAAATGGTCAGCATGTAACGTTCGTGCCTAGAAAAAAAGAAATTTAAAAATACCAGCCCAAGAGCACCAAGCTGCATAAGGAAACTATTTTCGAAGTGTTAATGACTATATCGATGGTGAAAGTGCAGAAATGCGTATCTCGGAAAACACGATTTTTCAGGAGAGTAATAAAACTGTCTACATTCCTCCTTATTGTCAGTAGAAGGGTAATAATTCTTGAGGATATCAAGAATAAGATGCGTTTTCAGACTTCATGAATATTTTGAATAATTTCTCGCGCTGTTAGAAAATACGGCCGAAATGCCGAGATTTGCGGTTTCGGCACTAAGAATTGACACTTTATCAGAAGATACGCATTTCTGCAATTAGTGTTTCAAACCTATTGTTGGCGGATTTTGATCATTTAAAAACTGAAAAAAGGGTTTCATGCTTACAATTCTCTATCAGAAGCTTTAGTTTGACCTCATACGGCCGGATCAAGCATTCCATGATTGGAAACTGACATTAGATTACGAGAAACGCAATTCTGCAGTTAGCGTTTTGAAGCTACTCTTGATCATCAAGATCAAAAATAGAATTTATTCAACCTTAAAACTTATTTAGAAGCTTTAGTCGATCCAATACACTAAATGAAGCATTGTTTGACCGGATTGACTCTAATCAAACTGACCGTTGTGATTAACCGTCAGCTCAATCAGTTCATGATTGCATTGGCCCAGAAAGTAAAAATGGACATGAACGCCGCGCGCTGCTAATAGGTAGTAGATACCTATGAAGAAATGATACTGGAGGGCCCTCGAGTGATAATCCGCCTTCAATTACAAGCGTATGCAACATTAATGACAAGTAACAGTACCTAATCCCCCCTTCCCTCGTCTATCGGCCTATCACCAGCATTCACTGATATTATGCATGCTGGACTGCCTGATTATCCACATTTATCCACATCAACTTTTCTTTTAGATAGATAAATGAAAACAATTGAAAACAAACACAGAACAGCTGATCAGCTGATGTGCGGTGTTGGCGGGAAACGCTGCTGAGGAGCGCGCGTTGTGATTGGTTGTGCGTAAGGCGCGCCGAAAAATGAACAGACCTGAACGAGATACGCATTCCTGCACTTAGGCCCGAGATACACGAAAAAAGTTCTACGGTTTTAGGTGACTTCCCGATTTTTTTCGATAATAATCTCTTGCTGACTGATAGACGACATCTTCAACTACACGTTTATGCAGCTAACTCAAAACTGTCGAAAACCGAGATACGCACTTCTGCACTTTCACCATCGATATGCATTTTTAAGGCACCTTTAAATAACTTTACTAACCCACCAACCTTACAAAGATTATTTCTAAAAATAATGAGCTAAATATAGTACTTTCTTGTGCGTAATGCAGCTTAATTTCGTATACGTCCTCAATGCACACGTCAGGAGTCCTACTTCCCATGTACGTAGCTACGACTCTAAAATCGGGTTTCTCTCTCTAAATCGGGTTTCATCCGATTTCATAACATGGTCTTCAATTTTCAGTTGTCTCTGCATCCCACCGTCAAAAAAACAGCTCCCCTCCATCGAGATGAAGATCAACAGCCTTTTAATTTTTGTCGCAGCCACTTGGCTGGTTTCTCTGTCCGCCGCCCAGAAGCAGGTTTTTGATCTTCTACTGTCTCCTAGTGAGCTTGATGCGTTGCTTAATCCGAAGCAGCAAATGGACCTCCAGACCAGAATAATTAGACGTTTAGCGAAACTTTGCGATGCGGGCGGCACTGTGACTTCTGAACAGATCGATGATGCTTTTGGTTCAGTAGTAAACGAATTTTTTGATAATTTAGGAATACCCGTTCCGACTTTCCTTACTCTAGCTTCATTAGGGATCGATCCCGAAGATACTACTAATTTCTGTCCAAGAGTCCTTTTGATAGCCAGTCAGCTTAGAGGAGCTGGTACTAAATAGGAAGTATGCGGATATTCGGAAGTTTTTACCTGATAATAATATTGTTTAAGAGTTGTACTTTCTGCACATTTTTGAAATGGACTATAAGATTGCTACCTTTAGTTAATGTTAAAAATGTAAATAAAAATAGGTTTTTAAATAATTTTGTTCCTTAGTTTTTTTCGCAATTTGTATCGTTTGACGGCAAAACGTAGCGAACATTGTCGGGCAGTGTTCAAGGATAGGAAACTATCTTCCTTTAGAGAAAAGAGGTCTGGTAATTAAACATTCTGGCAGAGTCACACATTTAATGTTGCAGAGAATCATATTGCAGCAAAAATTATAAATAATTTATGTGGACACATAGATATTGTGATATGTTTTTAATTTCCTATCAATTTAAACATACATAGATGGTTGCTAATTTTTCGATTTTTAAATTCATCAATTTTTACAAATACGCAAATATAAAAAAATGGCGCGATTTTGATTTGAAAAAAAGGTTGTCTAATAGTAGATTCGGCATCTATCGATACATTACTCCTCGCATGGAAATTTTTTGTTCGCGAGTTATGGCCATTTTTGTAAACAGTTTTTTGGAGCGGCGACGCTTGTTGAGTCCATGGCAGGTAGAAAGTTGCCAAATTTGGCAACTTTCGGGCAACAATTTATTGGTGAAATGTAAAAATTCGGATTCAGCGTCAAAAATTACTCAGGAATCCATGGAATTAATGCGACCCGGTGTTTTCGAAAGCTAAAATTTCTACCTGCCATGGACTCAACAAGCATCGCCGCTCCAAAAAACTGTTTACAAAAATGGCCATAACTCGCGAACAAAAAATTTCCATGCGAGGAGTAATATATCGATAGATGCGGAATCTACTATTAGACAACCTTTTTTTTAAATCAAAATCGAGCCATTTTTTTATATTTGCGTATTTGTAAAAATTGATGAATTTAAAAATCGAAAAATTAGCAACCATCTATGTATGTTTAAATTGATAGGAAATTAAAAACATGAAAATATCTTCAAATTGCGCATTTTTTAGAATATTTTCGTCCAAATCGGGACTTCATAGCTCAGTTTTAATGTCACTCACGGAATTTTCACGGCTCCAACTTGGCAACGTTGTAGCGCACTGGAAATTTTTTTTGTGAATTTGTCGTTGCCGGAAAAAGGCGTGTCGTGGGATAGGGAACAACATATCCAACTCCGGACAAAATCCACAAGGGGGACAAAATCGCCGATTTTGAATAACCCCCTTTGCGGTACAAATTAAATGCAACAGCAAAAATTATTAGGGATCACACACATTCCTAAACGTCACACCCACGCGGTAAGAGCACCCTAGTTTTTTTAGCGCTTTTTAGGAATGACGTAGGTAGAGGTTAAAGAAAAAGAAGCAATATTGCAGCGACAAATCAGTGCAATTTTCTAAAATGCAAATTCAAAGCTACGCAACATTAGACGCAGCCGTTCTATTTTTAAAAATCCGGCACTTATTCGGTAATCTGTTATTGAGGAGATACATGTCTTTATTCTCACCTTCATAAAATGTCATCTTTACTTTAGCAATCACAGGAATGGCATTTCCAAACGATGAAGTGTGGGGTGAATTGATCATATTTAGATACCACCCTGAAAGAATGAAGCAAACTTTTTTTAAAGTCGGTAGATTTGCCCTTAAAAAGTGGATTTCGTGTAAAGACTTCCGGAATAAATTTCTCGTCTCGTTCTAATTTTGATTGGAGCATAAAACAAAGAATGGGGGTAGGGAAGAGAAATTGGATCTTTGATGAAGTTGACGACGCAGATTGAAAATGTCATTTTTTTGGTGTTTTATTTGTTTGTTGATACTTGAGGCATTGTGGAAAAGTGTAGCTCATTCTTCACTAGCCCATCGACTAAATAACACTGGCCTGTCGTGCTTTTCGATAAATCGATTGATCGATACCACGGCACAGGTGAACATTTCGTTAGAGGTCGTGTCATTCCATCCAAACCCTGCTCACAAGGACACTACGCAATATTCAACATAGCCGACGCCAATCCGCCAAAACACATGTGACGGGACAATGATTGTAACCGCGCGATAACAATCGGCCTGTTTACATTCACATTTTTCTCGTGTTGATAGATGTCCGCCTTGATTGAGCTCGTGCTCTCCTCAACTTGCACGCAAAAAGCGTCGGCCATGTAGAGCACGGGTCGAATAAAACAACTCCTCTAACGAAATGTTCACCTATGCTGTAGTATCCTTTTTGAAGCGGGAAGCTTAAAAAAACGCTTTCTTACGCAGATTGAGAAGTTAGGAGTGTATTTCAGAGTTTGCCGATGCGCTCATCGTCATTTTTGAGACATAATCTCTATAGATAACTCTTATTTTTGCTGTAGGAAAAGTTTGCAACAGGCACATTTTGAGGATTTACATGTTAGAGGCAAGTTCAGTGTGTTTAATTTTAGCGACAACATATAAAAACCGTTTATGGGGCTTTGAAACGCTCAGTAATTGAGCAAAATGTGCAACATACATAAAAACTAGAGTGTGCATTTAAATTACAATAAAAAGTCTGTAAAAATGTGACCGTCCCTACAAAAGTCCAGAAAAACATCAAGATTAAGTCATGGCGTCTGAAGACATTTTAGAGCCGAAAATTCCCCAAAATGTCGAACCTAACCCGAGTTGAGGCGGTTTGAAGTTAACGAATATGAGAGAGCGTAATTTTGAGCGAGAACTATTTAAAATTAGTCTCGGCCATATTTGATTTCGCAACTTTGATGCAGCGTTATACCCTCTGATAAAAAAAATTAGCTTGTCCGCTCCCAACTTTATTCTTATGGACATCAGAGATAGTTTTGCTGTCCAAGGGCTTGGAAAAGGAGCAATAGGGTTGTATACCCTGAAACAAGTCCTTTCCTGAGGAGGCCCCATTCGGTTTACACCGTGATTGAAGGATGGTTAAGGAGGCCTTCAAAACAGCGGTCGTTTTTGCCGATCTCCAGTAAAATTCAGCAGTAAACTTTTAAAACAGATTATTGCGAGGGAATAAAATGATTTACCACTTCAAAACATCAAAAAATGAGAAGGGGAAATTCTACAATTTGACGAAATTTAAAGAAGGTGCTAAGAATGATAACAATTTATACAGCGGGTAACAAGGATAATTTTCACATAAATATCATCATAACGTCTCGGCTGAAAATTCAGCCTTCGTCAGTTGCATGAAACAGTATACATTTTTAAAAATCTAAAAACTTACTACTTGGTTGTGCCTTTGAAAGCGAGAAAAATGTTGTCATCAACATGGTTGTAAATGAGAACCTGCCTTAAAACTTAGTAGGCAAGTTGTATATTTTCTCTCGTAATTTGTATTTTTCGCAGTGGTAAATCAATTAAGTAATCTCTCTCCAGAATCCGTTACCAAACTTACTAGAAAATTTCACTAGAGGTTGGCAAACATAGTCCCCCCTCTGATGATGCTACTTTAAGTGTTTCCCAAAACTCCTCTTAATTACAATGTAAACGAAAAAGGACCTGCAACAGAAAAGAGCTGTTCAAGACAAGACTATGAATACAACCTTCATACTGCCGCACTGAGGGAGAGCACCGTATGAACCTTCAGGCCGTCAGGCGTTGCCAATTTCCCTTTGATAAAACTCGATTTTCCTGATACACTTATCAATATTTTTCTTCCAGTTTTTCGGAAAATTTTGCTAACAATTCCACCGAAAAGTCCTGAAAATTCCAAGGGAAAATATTCATGACTTTCCTTGCAAATGAACATTTTATCGAGGGAACTTTGGCAACACTCGAATGTTCATACGGCGTTCTTCCTTAGCACAGTAACATAGTCCTACTAACTGAACTCATCGCGGTTATACGAGTACAGGTGTTTATCTTCTCCTTTTTTTCTTATTTTTCTTTTTTCCCCCTCCCTCGGTATGAGAAAATGCTAACTCCAAGCTTAACCACCGTAACTGTTCAAGTTCACCGTCAACAACGTCACTAGAATTGTAAATTCGGCGACACCAGAGTCCCGCTTTTACCGATTTCAGATACGGGGATGATTAAAAGTGGCGAGGCGTGACCGATCGATCATCGATATTTTCCCTTTTGAAACTCCGGTAAAGAATCGATTGATACCGCGTTCGTTGCGAACACCCGTTCATCGATCCTTTCCCATGGGTTTAAAGGCAGTTCAATCGATACCTCGCAAAGCACCCCGCGCCACAGGGAGATGATTAATATTCGTCGGCGCGGCCCGATACTCTATCAGCGATAATTATTTTCCTTCCGCAGTTAATGAATTCGCGTGTTTTCCCCTCTTGGAGTTTCCGCGCGCCACCCCTAGAGCCCATTTATACTGAGAGTCAAGACAATTCGGCTCATGGATATCACAAACGGGAATAGAGATTACAGAAATTGAACGTTTTTCGTAATCTTTGATCGGCCCATTCTCAAATGCCTTTCTCCGTTCCTCCTCTCATTCCGTTTGTTCCTTGCCGAACCCGTAATCCCTTGGTCCATTCCAGATTATAATCTTTGCAATTGGTGAAAATGTAATCTTTGTTCCCGTTTGTGACACTGTGGAGGCCTAAAATACGGGAACCAATCAGAAATGGATTCGCATTGTCTTGACTCTCAGTATAAAGGGACTCTAGCCACCCCATACGGTTTCGTAATTCGATTCGCCATGTTTAATAATTCAGACAATGAGCACGACGAACCCCCCACCCCTCCCCCCTCGCCCGGGGGCGATCGCAACTCTGACGATTCCGAAATATGGTAAGTGTCGGGGGATTCTTCTCCGATTAGGTCGGCCTGCGGGCCGATTATTGAAATTGATGGACAAAGCAGTAGACAACGAAGACAAAAAGGATTTGGAGGGATCCTATTGGTAGAAGCGGGTGGTTGCAATGGACAATGGAGGAAGGTAATAGACTAACTAACGGCGACCCACGAGAGACCCGACAGTTAGTCTATCACTTTCCCCCTTAGTCTATGAGAACCACCCATTTCAACCAATGGGATTTCTTTATACCCCCTATGTCTTCTTTGTCTATAGCTTTGTCTATCAATCTCAATAATCGGTCCACTGGCTGCGTTCCGAACATTGCCGGTTGTCATCGCGGCCGCACCACTGACGTATAATACAATCTAGACCGCGTATTAGGAAATGGAGATGTTGCATGTGTGAGGAATTTGCGATTTGACTGTTGATTCTTACGTAAAAGTTCGCGAGAAACACGATGGTGCCACTGGTTTTCTCTGTAATCATCTCCCAAGCTCAAAAAAAGCTCTCAAGTTGAGGCTAAAATGGAGGGGATATCCCGCGCTATCCTGAGAGTCCACCTCTACATCAAAACAAACTCTCCGTGCAAAGATAGGGAGCAAATACATTAGCAATGATGCCGTGTTTTCAGTTTTGGAGTCCCCAAATAAAGTGGCAGCCCTGTCAATGTATTTGCTCCCTATCTTTGCATGGAGAGTTTGTCTTGATGTAGAGGTGGACTTTCAGGAAAGCGTGGGATATCCCCTCCATTTTGGCCTCAACTTAAAAGCTTTTTTTGAGCTTGGGAGTTGATTTCAGAGAAAACCAGTGGCACCGTCGTGTTCCTCGCCAACTTTTACAGATGAGTCAACGGTCAAATCGCAAATTCCTCACACATGCAACACCTCCATTTCGGCGTGACGATAGGCAACCCGGATTGCAGTATGTACCATGACAATGGAAATGCCAGTCTTGCCTGTGCCGTTGCCTGGTGCGCTTCGCATATCCGGTTGTATCAACTAAGATGAAGGCGCGTCTTTACCCTGATTTACCCTCTAGCTGTCTTACCTCCCCCGCCTAAAGTCGGGCCTAGAGCGCGGTCTAGATTGTGTTATAAGTCGATGGGCCGCACGAAAACTAGAATACCTATGTAAGGGAGAGTATTGCCATCTCTGTGCAGCTCTCTGATTTGTTCATCAGTTTTAGGCCATCATGGAGTTCCAAAGTTGGCCCAATGTAAACGAACCCGACCCGGAGGAACACGTGTTATCGGCTGAGAAATTAATGATAACACTCAAAGTGAAATATCCATCAATATTCAATCCGAACTCAATTCAAAAGTTGGATGTAAAAAAATGTCTATCACATCCAAAATCACGTCTAGAACTTTGTGGAACTTTGTCGCCATCTTGCTAGTTTACATTGGGCCAACTTTGGGGCACCATGATAGCCGACCAATCAAAGAGCGGCACACTAACTTATTCTGTAGTAAAAGGATTGAGATGGCAATACTCTCCCATATACAGGTACTTCAACGGCAACAGGATTTTATTGCCTATTCGATGGAATTAACAAAAAAAAAAAAAAAAAAAAAACTACAGAAGAAAGTAGAGGGCGCGCCCCCTGACCGCTTTGCGGTCCAACCCCTGCCCTGCAGTAATTGGCGCCGAGGGCGTTATGCGTTGCGCACTACTCTTATGATTTTATATTATTAAATTAAGATATGAAATAAGCGGCCCACAAAAAAGGTTGGACTGAAAAAAGTCCATTAGAAGCATTAAATAAAGGTATCACAGACTAACTATATTGAGTCTCTTTATGCAGAAGGTTGAGACAACGCGGCTCATGGATATCACGAACGGGAATAAAGATTACTCAGATTGAACGTTTTTCGTAATCTTTGATCGACTCATTCCCGAATTCCTGTCTCCGTTCCCTCTCTTAATCCGTCTGTTCCTTGCCGTGCCCCTAATTCCATGGTCTATCCTAGTTCATAAGCTTTGCAATTGGTGAAAATGTATTCTTCATTCTCGTTTTGGACATTACGGAGGCCTAAACTACGGGAACCAACCAGAAAGGGATTCGTATTGTCCAGACTCTCAGTATAAAGGGACTCTATAGTATCTTAGAATTCTAGAGGCAGGTCGAAATCAGAAAGCGCTCCCTATCGGCTGAACGCTGGATAAGAACCTCACGTTTAAGTTACTTTGTGCTCTACCTCCCATATTCACAAAAAGTAAGTTACATTTTTTACCGTCAGCTGAGCTCCGCAAAGACTGAGTTTTCCGAGAAAATCCTCTCTGTTCTGATAAAATTATTTTTAAGACGCTCGATGGACGGGGTGAGGAAAGGGAGTAACACGGTCGACGGGCAGGAGTGAGGAAGGGAGGTTCAAATGTCAAAGTTTTAATACAGCGGATCTTCACTTTCAGTGGCCTTTGTTTAGTAATGGACAGCTACATGTGGCCTTGTCAAAGTCGACTTCCAAAAAAGGAATCAAAATTCTGCGTAAGGAGAAAGTCATTCGGAATATTGTTTGGCGGGAAATTTTTCGTTAAAACATCGTTTTGTTTTTCAGTTAAAATTGTTTGCTCATCAACCGCCAATGGGCGATTTCGACGATTTCGCCGGCCACGAGGCTGCCCTTGGGGGCGCGCTGCTCCCCAGGGTTGGGCCGCGTAGCGGCCACGGGGCAGACCCTCTAGTTAAGTCTAATTCTAAGTATCATAAGTCATCTTAGGAGTTTCATCTTGATTACAACCATTAGGATAATGTGAACACGTAGACTCCGCAAATTAGGAAAAGCTCCTTGGCCTCCCGTCGAAAGTGTCGAATTTCTACCCGTTCGTCCGTCTGGAGAACTTTCGGAGGGAAGGGATGACCCTGCCGGGATAGCGAAGAGAGCAGTAAGTGGATTTCTGTATGAGCCGTGGTTAGCACACGATTTTATGTGTCTCGAGGTTCATCCCAGCATGCACTTACTGCTCTCTCCGCTATCATGGCAGGACGGCTCTTGAAGAGCGGGGGCAATTAATTCCGCCCTTTGTCTAAAACGGATCAAACGGACGGGGAAACCACGGTCAAACCGTTTAGCCTCAACGAGACCGGAGTTGCCGTTCCCACACGAGGTGGACGTATTTCTATCGAACGGAACTAAGTGCATTGAGACATGAGCCCTGAGACCCATAAGAATACGTGCATGGCAAGGCCCACGTCATAATGCACATAGTTCCGTTGGATAGAAACACGTCCAGGTGTCTTCACCTTGTGAAACGATACAGAACAGGCACATTCATGTTTAGAATGCTGCCATGATAGCGAAGAGAGCAGTTACTGCCTCGCTAAGGAAGAACGCCGTATGAACATTCGAGAGCTGCCAAATTTCCCTTGATAAAACACGTACTTTTGACGATATTCATGCGCATTTTTCTTTGAAATTTTCAGATATTTTAGATTAAATTGCGTACGAAACAGTCTGAAAAATTTGGAAAAAAATATCCACTATTTTCCCAGTAAATTCGGTTTTTATCGAAGGAAATTTGGCAACGCCTAAAGGCTCATACGGCGTTCTTCCTTAGCACGCAGAGTACTGCCGCACCATAAGGAAGAACGCCGTATGAACCCTCGAGCGTTGCCAAATTTCCTTTAAACTCAAATTTCCCGGTAAACTATGAATATTTTTCTTCCGGTTTTTTAGATAATTTTGCTAGCAATTCCAACGAAAAGTCCTGAAAATTTCAAAGGAAAATATTCACAACTTTCCTCGCTAATGAAAATTTTATCAGGGGAAATTTGGCAACTCTCGAATTTTCGTGCGGCGTTCTTCCTTAGCACGGCGGAGTAAGCGCCAAATTTTCGAAATCGATTTTCCTTCGAAATTCGTCCTTATGGATGAAGTCACTGAAACAGCTAAAACAGCGAAATTCATATTAACTGAATCAACACGAGACATATGGGAAAGCCGTAAGTGCGCAGAACATGATGAAGTTTCAGTCATAACAGCCGTAAGTGACATTATTCCTCCAAAAAGCCAATGAAAACAGTGCTTTCAAATAAAGTGTCACCCTCTTGGACAGATTTCTAACCTGGCCTCTCCACCACGGCGATGCATTTCCATAGGTTCAAAGGTAGAAATACAGTTTTGCCAATTTGCTGGATCCGCCGATGTTTGAGAATATTCATTTTTGAAGAAAGTTATGAATATTTTAAGTTAAGTCACGAACAAGTTACGAAATAAAGTTACGAGCAAAAATTTTAGCGCTGAAATTTAGTTACGTCCTTTAGTACGGAAACCAACTCTATATTCCCATTCCCTCCTAAACGTGCAGCATGCTGAATTAATTAAATTCGAGATCAGGTAACAGTGCGACGGCCAATAACGCACCTCGTTTAATCCGCACGTGAAAGGGGCAGGGCGCTCCGAGGGGTATTTATAGCCCCACGATGTTTACAAACGCACACTCACGAGGGACCCCTAAATGGGGGGAGGAGGGGGGGGGGGGGTCAAACACGGGCCCCTGTGCGCGGCGCACGGCTGCATCGCAAACACAATTATCCGACACATGTACGAACAAGACAAGATCCTGAAATGCGAGCCCACTTCAGATCCCCGCTCCTGGGGAGGAGGAGGGGGGTGGTTTGGCAAATAGGGGTGGGGGCAAGACCACAAATTAGGAATTAGTTTCGAAAGCGGCTTTGACGTGGTCGCGCGGACAGGTGTGACGAGGGGTGGGCGAAAAATGGTGCCCGACCCCTAAGGAACGTAATATTCTGTTCCCATTTTGAAGATGAGTTCAGTCAATGAGTCGGTTGCGATGGTCTCAGAATCGTGTTTTGATGGTATATTCTTGTAGATCTGTATTAAGTAATAAGATATGTTCAAGGAACAACTTTGTGAGTTAAATACTAACCGAGATATCGCGCTTTGAACAATTCGGTTTGTGACGTCATCCGCCGCGGAGGTGACACCCTTTGTTTCTTCCACCTTGCTTTCATCCGAGTTTCACGTTGAGTCACCATTACGAATGTGAGTCTCCGTGAATAGTGAAAGGAAAGATAGAGGAAGCCAAGGGTGTCACTACTGCGGTGGATGACGTCATAAACCGAATTTTTCAAACCGCGATATCCCGGTTAGTATTGAACGTAAGTTGCTGTTTGGACTGGTATGCATTATTTTTAGTTCATCTACAAAAATCAAGCATCAAAACACGATTCTGTGACCAGCGCAACTGCCCCATTGAGACACTAGATAAGGTGCGAATTTAAACATCAAAAATATGCGTTCCCTCATTCAAATTTCACGTAAAACACGATTTGTACGATGAAAGTTACTGAATGATACTACTAAAGAGACAAGAAAGTTTTTCGATGCATTGATTTAAACTTCCTGCTCAAAGAAAATTACTGAAGGGAACTCCAAACAAGAATATTAACGTTTGTCGATATACGAATTCAAACTTCCCGCTCATAGAAAAAACAAAAATCCACTTGAGTTCAATCGCACACTGAACATTACCGTGCCAGTTTCTGCGGTATAAAAATATGACAGCTTAAAATCGTCGCTTCGGCTTAGCCAGCGGCGTGGCGTGAATGATCATATTCTCGATATTCCTTCATTTGGACGGATGGTAAAAGATCGATTATTAAGGTGTTCGCTGCGAACACCCTGTTTATCGATCCATATTAATACTTCCATAGGTTTGAATGAAATATCATTCGATGTATCGCAAAGCACGCCACGCCACTGAGCTTAGCTTAGCTGTTGCTTGTTTCCACTTTGAGCGACACAAGGCGAGGAACACTGTCTATAAATTGAGAAGCCCAGCGAAATATCTTCATAACGAATGCTAAATTGGAAAGTTATTATCTCGGTTGGGAGTTGATTTTAATAATTTTTGCCGTGCAAATCGTGTTCTACGTGACATGTTGTTGCAAAAAAACATACATCAGAACGTTTAAATTCTTAGATTTTCTAGCAAATTGATTCGTAGATGGAGTCAAGAGAGACTCTGATTGAAGGCAGCTGAAGTACCTCGGTACCAGTTAGGTACCAAGAATTCTATAAAGACAAATCAATCGATATATATTCAAATTTGACTTGAAGTATTGAATTAACTCTCAAGATTCACACTACAGAACCCTTGAAGGGGTATTCGGTCGAAATTTCAGATTCCGATTTTTCAATTCGACTCGACGAAAATCAATCTACTAAAAATCCTTGCCTGGACAGATGTTCTCTTTTCTCACGGACAGTCTGTGAACGAAAACTTTACACTCAAGAGAATTCTCTTGAATGAAGGTCGAATAACATAAGTATGATTGAGGGCACAGATATGCGTGGACCATGTTAAGCAGAAAGGAACCAAACCACATCAGCTATTGTCAAATTTAATTTGGCACTTTCATTTTTTACATGAAAACAGTTGTGTGGATTTTTGTGCATATTTCAGTAAA
Organism: Bemisia tabaci; assembly: GCF_918797505.1. NCBI lineage: Eukaryota > Metazoa > Arthropoda > Insecta > Hemiptera > Aleyrodidae > Bemisia > Bemisia tabaci. Next base: position 3,757,269 of record NC_092802.1, read on the forward strand.
TTTTTTGCATAGTGCGAAGCATATTCCGTACAATTTTCAAAGAAATCCGCATAAACGTTAACTTGTACAAAATTAAATTGATCCATTAAAATTGGCAGTAGCTGATTTGGCTTGGTTCCTTTCTGCTAAACGCGACCCGAACAGGGTTTATATGAGACTCCATCATGTTTGAAGGAAAGTTGACACGATGATTCTGACAACCTGAAATTTTTCGAATGAGACTGGCTATTGTACTAGATTGGGCGAATATCGAATTTTTTTAGTTTTAAAGAAATCCAATCGAAAGAACTTATGTTACTGATTAAGTGCACTAGCGGATTGAGCAAATTGGCAACATTGTCTTTCCTCCATTTAAACCTATGGAAATGTGTCGATTCTTGGCGGGGCGAGGTGCTTTAACAAGAATCGATTATTTAGCTTAGGTTTAAATGGATAAAATACGGTGTTGCCAAATTGCTGGCTCCGCCTCTGAACCTTTTCACTGAGTTTTCAGTAGCCTAACCAAAGTGAGTGGTTCCTAGTGAAACTCTCGAAACTAACATTAAACTTACGATATGAGGCAATCTGAGATCCGTGAGTTTTATTCAGCGTAGCTTTTAAAAGTTTCAGATTTTGTTTGAGATCGGAAAAAACCCTCGTAGTAATGAAACTCACCTGAAACAAAAGAAACAAAAATTTAAGGGTTGAAATTTACCTTGCAATTTCTTTTTTTTAAAATGATAACATATTTTATTTGTTTTTTCATTACAAATTGGAATGGGGCCGACAGCGGCACCGCACCCGAAATGGGAAGATTCGTATCATACAAATTTTGAAGTGCTTGACAAATAGTAAAGGGCACTTGCAATTCTTTACTTAAGTTGATAATTCTTCAGAAAACTTTAAATTAATGACTTGCATAAATGTCCCTTCCCTTCTCTTTCTCCCTGAGGATTTTAAATGCGATGGATTCAGGATTTTCTTAAGGAAATACAGTAACACTCCTCAGGAGAGCATTGGATGCGGCTTTAAAAAAAAATACAAGAGTGGGCCAGGGGTCTAATAATTTATCATGATCCTAAAGAATCTTTTTCGTGTTTTAGGAATATGATGTAATGAATAGAGCAAAATATATGACGCTTAGACCTATGCGAGATATTTTTGCCTCATTTTTACAATTTAAAAGACATCAGCAAAAATTCTGGTAGAAATTTCCGGAAGAGTAAAATTCGCGAAACATTTCCCGGAAAATTCGTGTCTTTCGATTTCTTTGGCACGAAAATCGCTTGCAAAATTAAATTCCCTGACATGCCGAATTTTTGCGGATTCCCTGACATTTTCCAGTTCTCCCGGTCGTTGGACAACCTGATGGCAACGTCAGAATCTGAGTGGGTAAGAAGTATTTTGGACTGGAGATAAAGTTCTCACAAACTAACAAATTACCCTCTTAATATTTCCAGACCCCATCCAAGGCCGCAGTATCTACCCGATAAAACGCCTTAAAACCATATAAAACAACAACATAAATTCTTTCCAGTAACAGCAGAACAGCTACCCTCTCCGTGAGTTGTCTAAGATACGGAATCTTTCAGCTCTACGACCGACGAGCGCAACTTACGGAATCTGTGTCAGGGTTTACGCCGGATTTTTCTTCTTTCAAACCTCGATTCATTTGCTTTGCTCCATTGTTTGGCGTTTCAAAAGGTAACTTTCTTCGCGATTACCAATGCTTGATAAAGTCAGTAAAACATTACAATGGCCATTACGGGATTCGTTTCCGTCGGTAGGTTAAAAGAATGATGACAATAACCGAAAATTAAATAAATTTACATAATGGTATGCTCGATTGTTTTATCGACAAAGGTGATGAAAGCGATGAAAACTTTGATTTTCGGTTCTCAGTATATAAAATGGGAAGCAAAGTCGTTTTCTCGTCAGTGCAAGTTTCAAATCGTCAAACTTCCAGGTGAGCCGTCAGATTTTATAAATATTAGACCGGAGATTCGATTTTGTTAACGCTTCATGTTTTACTCTTTTATTTTTTCAAGCATGCTCTTGAAATTTTTTGCGATAATTTCAGTTCGTCTTAAAAGCGATACTTCCTCAAAAAGATGTTGATAAGCTCCATTCAAACTTCTGCAAAAATATATCGTGTAAAATTACAACTTTACAAGGGACACTCCAGGAAATTCAATGGTTGATTGGTTGGTGAGTACATACATTCAAAGATGCCTTGACAAAACAAAGTTATTGACACCTTGCAAAAGAGAGATCAATATAATGAGAGGGGGAGGGGGCAACGGGGAAAGTATAAATTAAAATTGGTTCAATGGCTCGTTTAATATACGAGGGGCGTTCAATAAGTAAGTATCCCCCCTCTCTAAAATCCATTAGAATGAACCAATTTTAAAAAACTTGGGCTCAAAATCTTCCTTAGGATATTTTGAGTTCAACAAAACAAACCGCAACTAAATCGGACCGTGTCCGGCCGAACGCGAGCCGTTTGAACGCGCCGAGGTGCTCGACGCTCCCGCCGAATCCGCGAGGATTTGAAGTCCGCTACAGGAGAAGAGCTTCTCTGCCAAAGCCTCAGTCGTTCATCACTGACGAAAAATCAAAGAAATTTTTGTAGAATAAGGGACTTACCTCACTTCTCCACATAACCAGCTCGATACAAGCAAGTCTGATACTGAGACTAAGAGAAGAGCTTTTGGATGCCTCGCGCGTGGAAGTCTTTCAGCTGACCGGGGATGAAAGAGTGGACGACTTGTTTGACCTCTTCCCCTGATTCAACATTAACTCCTCCAAGTTCAGATTTCAGATACGAATATGAATGGCAAACCAGACCACCATTTATTCCCGTTCCTTGATTTCTTTGATTTTTCGTCAGTGATGAAACGGCTTTGGCAGAGAAGCTCTTCTCCTGTAGCGGACTTCAAATCCTCGCGGATTCGGCGGGAGCGTCGAGCACCTCGGCGCGTTCAAACGGCTCGCGTTCGGCCGGACATGGTCCGATTTTGTTGCGGTTTGTTTTGTTGAGCTCAAAATATCCTAAGGAAGATTTTGAGCGCAAGTTTTTTAAAATTGGTTCATTCTAATGGATTTTAGAGAGGGGGGATACTTACTTATTGAACGCCCCTCGTAAATCGTTATTTGCGAAACGGGATAACGAAAAGTCTGTGGATGGGAACAATGAAATGACTGGTTTCGCACTCAAGAGCTGAAGTGTTTTGAACGAATTTGGATAATAATACACGTGTTACATTGCTTAATTTTTTATCATGCCTAGTTCGCTTACTTTGTCCATTATATACTCATACGCCACAGGTATTCTCGTATGCACAAGCATTTTTTTCGGTATACCACTACTTTCTCGGTTATAATGACTGAAACATTTTCAATTCCCCAATGCGTTTAGTGAGCGAATTTAACGCACTAAAATTGAGTGGTGCAAATCAACTGCTGAGCAATAAAATTTGCAGGAAGAGAAAAAAAGTCAACTTTATTGAGTTATAAGACTTTTTCGCCGACTTTTTTATCCCTTCCTCTCCTATCGGACACTCGCAAACCGACCTGCGAATCTCAATTTTTTGCGATGTATTGATTGATCTGTCATTTAAACCTATGGGATCGGATCGATAAACAGGGTGTTCCCAGCGAATACGGTATCAATCGATTCTTTACCATAGCTCCAAATGGAGAAATATCGATGATCAATCACTAAGGCCCGCCACTGGACATAGTCAGTACAAAATGAGGGATGGCTGGACCACGTTTAGCAGAAAGGAACCAAGCCACATCAGCTATTGCCTTTCACCAGGGAATTTTATTTTTTACACGAGAGCGTTTGTGCGGATTCCTTGAAACATTTCAAGGAATTTGCTTCCTATACTGTGCAGAAAATTCACTGAAATTTGCACAAAAATCAAAATGCAATTTGCATGTAAAAAATTAAACTGTTCAATTGAATCGAGCAATAGCTAATGTGGCTTGGTTTCTTTCGGCCTAGCGCGATCAAATGGACCGCGTTGAACAGAAAGGAACCAAGCCACATCAGCTATTGCCAAATTTAACAGGGGAATTTGAATTTTTACGAGGGAACGTTTGTGCGGAATCCTTTGAAAATTTTAAGGAATTCGCTTCGTATTATGGAGAAAATTCATAGAAATTCGCACAAAAATCCGCACAACCGTTTTCATGTAAAAAATTAAATTGCCCGATTGAATTTGGCAATAGCTGATGTGGCTTGGTTCCTTTCTGTTTAACGCGGTCCAAATGACACTGCTGCAATAGCTGATGTGGCTTGGTTCCTTTCTGTTTGACGCGGTCCAAATGACACTGCTGCATGATGGCGCTTCAGCGATGACAAACCGCTAATGACCCAATTTTCGAATTCGAGGCGCTTGAGCCTTTGCGAGGATGGCCGATTCAATCGCAAACTTTTATCGGTTCAAAGTTATAATCGCCTACGATAGCAAAATGTTAAGGCGGCATCCGCTCCTGGAATTTCGGCAGCTGGAGGCGGGGGTTTCCGGTCCCGGCTGACGAAATTCGGCAGAACTGCCGAGTCCTCGGTAGAATATCCCGAATTTCGGCAGCCGGGACCGCAAATCTCGGCTCCAGGAGCCGAAATTCCTCGTTTCTCGGACGAGGGAGCGTAACTCCATTCCACGGTTGCGAAATTGACTTAAACAATTCAATTTTTCACAAGAGTCTATCCGTGAGATTTTCGTTTGGAAAATATCTGATTTCGCATGGGATCAGGAGAAAAATCGGTAAAATTTTGAATTAGAAATGCCCAAGATTCCCCGGGTAAAAATGCAATTTGTGAGGGAGAATTTGACAACACTGAAGATATAGTTACGTTCTTTCGTAAGTAAAACGACGAACTCTCGAAGTAGGGATCCTGCCGCAAAGCTTTTAACCGTGCATGACAATATCTTGCATTTTCAGTTTTTTCCACGTCTCACCCTCAGATGAACAGCTCCTTCCCATCGAGATGAAGATCAATTGTCTCGTTCTTTTTATCTTGGTCGCAGCCACGAGGCTCATTTCGCTGTATGCCGACGGATCTGCAAGTCGCGACTCCGCCGGGGTCAAAAATTTTATGGAAAATCAAATGAAGGAGGCGCTAGCGTCTTATGGTACCAATGCCACTAACACTACAACCTTGATGACACCATTGCAAGCTATTTTGGGTGAAGTAGTCGCTCTCAAGAAAGCATGCGTCCGTCTTATTTATTGTGAATCCTTTGACCAAGTCGCTTCTACTAATGAGGGCGCAAGTCAAGTACGATTATTAATTCTTAAACTCTCTAAGGCTACGGGCATTCCCCCTGAGGTGTTTGTGGCTATAATATTGATAACTATCCGAACATTTCCTTTCTTATGCGACGTTTTCAAGCCACCTGTAACCTGCAAATAAGAAAATTCACGGATATACCCAACACAGGAAAAAAAAAACACATTGGATCTAGAGTCCGGACCCTTGAAAACATTGACAAGAAAAAATACTCTTGATTCAATCGGATTTTTGCTTGAATCAAAACGAAATCCGCTTAAATTAAGAGGCTTGGTTCTTGATTTAAGCTAGATTCTGATTGAATCAAGAGTACTTTTTCTTGTCGATGTTTTCAAGAGTCTGGACTCTAGATCCAATGTGTTTTTTTCCAGTGCAGTTTACCGCTTACTATTACTGCCGATAAAAAAATTTTTCCGTGAAAATTTTAGAGATGTGCCACAGGTATTCACAAAGTTTCGTTAATTTAACGAATTCTAAATAAATATAAGATCTCACACACAATAAATATATGTAGTGGTTTGTGAATCATTTTGGTACCTAACTCATTTAGGATTTTTGTTTCGTTTGTGGCAAATTCTCGCGATTTCAATTAGGCGATGTTTCGGCAATTCTGCGAGAAGTTTCCAGTTTCAATCATGAAAGTTTCATTCGTAAAAAGTGTGATAAATATATATTCTCACATTTTTCTCCAGCCATACGCTTTTCCTGCAAAATGCTGCTTAAAGGTGATTCGATGGACGCCATATTTTGTGTCGGAACGGCATGCGATATATCGCATCAATTGGTTTCATTTTTTCAGCTACTCGTCATTTTTCTCCAATTTTGAGATCGCAATTCTGTTGTCAGGAGACTAAAGCACTCACTTACCAATTTTAACAAAGAAATTCTGACACAAAATAGGGCGTCCATCGAATCACCTTAATCTTTCCTCTGGTTTGAGACACTGAGGAGGCCCTGAGTATAGGAGCCAATCCTTGCGTCTCAACTCTCAGAATACAGGGACTCTAATAAAACCAAGAAAAACCAAAACTCTTGGCGACAACGTACTCTCGACGCCAAAAGGATGCCTCTGGAGCAGTCGGATTTTGAGAGCCGTTTAGACCGTGAGCCGGGATCGACTTGGACACGCAACTTGCCGCTCATCTGACAAAAACACGTATCTGAAATCACACGTGAGCCGTGGAGAGCATAGAGATGTATGGCGGACACGGCTCACCTCGATGTGAGGTTACACCCTTGCGTCAGCCGCGCGGCGGAATGGCTTCTCATTTGCACGCGTGACTGTGTCATGTAATTCGGGGGAAATGGGAAAGAAACAAGGTCAAATGAAATGGACTTCGGCTCCGTTTAAAACGGCTAAACGGTCGCGCGAAATAATTAAAAGCCCGACGAATAATACGGCAGGGTTGCCGCTCCGCTTTCTACAATTGAGTAAAATCTTCGGGTCTTGGAGGGGTTCTTGTAACGTACAATTGGTTCTATCTGTTTAAACGTTCAAGCACGCTGTCTAGATTTCTTCACTCATAATCGTTCTCTGACAATTCTCCAATTCTAGAAACAAAGTCCTTGATTTTCGGAATGAAAATCCCTTGATTTCCAGAATGAAAATCCCTTAATTCCAGAATGAAATCCCTTAATTTCCAGGAGAAGATGTCCGGGAGAAAACTCAGAGCTTCCTTCCATTTTATTATAGTTTCTCTCTAGAAATACTTGAGTTACCGTTTTCGTATGATTAATAATTTTTATAATTTTTACTATATTATATTGTTTTGAATTTTTTTTTTAAAAAAGGTTCATTTAGGTGAAGAAATGCGTTTTGACTAGAGAAAATTCAAAAAAAAAAAAAAAATTCTTCAAATCCAATAATTTTTTTAAATTAGGAAAACGCATTCAACCATTTTTTTCATCCATTTTGCGGTTTTCCTATAAGTTTAACGTATATTGTCACGATCTTTCGATGAGGACAAAAATCTTGAAGTATGTACTTCAGTGGGTATCTTGTCTACATCGAGATACATGATTCAAATTACTAAATTAGTGGTGAATCGTTTAAACCATTAATTAACCGTAGTTATGATCAACAATGGTGATACTTTTATTAGAGCACAAGAATTCTTTCACTTGATGATAAATAATACCATGCTATTGTTGGTCATACCTCCAATAATTGATAGTTCAAATGGATCGTCACTGAACTGGTAATTTCATCCAGGAAATGTCTCTATTCACTGAGAAATCCTATCGTTAGAATTACCATATTGGTGGTGTCGCATGGATAAACTCTTGGCGAATAGTAGCCATAACCAGTGATTGTGGAATTATAAAATGAGCTCTGATAATTTACTTCTATATTCATGAAATATTTGCATAATGGTAAAGATACCACTATTCTTGGGTAATGGTCCTATTAATTAGGTGCTCATACGAAACAATTATGGTACTATTAATCAGGATACACGAAACTATTATGATACTATTAACTAAGAGCTTATACGAAAAAATCATGGTACTATTAATTGGGAGCTTATACGAAACTATTTTGATACTATTAGTAATGATCTTATATACGAAACAGTTACGGTACTATTAATCAGGAGCTTATACGAAACTATTCTGGTACTTTAAATCAGGAACTTATACGAAACTATTCTGGTACTATTATTTGGACATATTTCTATCAAACGGACCTAAGCGCCATAGGGTGAGGAAGGTAGAGTGGGGCTTGGTTTGGCGGCGGAATCGGACGTCCGGGTTATTCCGTCCTATACTCGCAATGCTTTTCCATGGCGCTTAGGTCCGTTTGACAGAACGCGCTATCCGGGATTCTAAATTCCTCAAAAGGAACTCAAATTGGCGCTTAGTTCCGTTTGATAGAAATACGTCCAATTAAGAGCTTCTACGAAACTATCATGGTACTATTAATTAGGAGCTTATGCGAAACACCACTAAATTGATCATTTCAGGCAGGGTTTTTCTCGGTGAAGCGGTGCATCGTCGCCTGAAAAGGTAAGTTGTAGTCTAGCAACACTGCTACCCAGATTTTTACGAGCAGCACGCACTTGTAATGTTTTCACGGCGACTATCATCCGAGTCCAGTTGGTAATAGTTTAAGTGCGAGGTCGAGGGGTAATTTTCCTTGTCTAGCGGCCGCAACTTCTTCGAAAACGGAGCTGGGCGGCATGCGATGGACGGCGTAGCGCGGTAGGCGCCACAGTTAACACTCCACTCACGGCCACGCTCCTGGGCACGAGACGATTTTAGGCACGAGAAAATGAGTCGACACGAAACCGTGGGAACTTGGAACGACGCGAGAAAAGTGCACGGTTCGCTCTAATATTTCAGTTAGAGAGATGGAGGAAGAAAAAATGCGAGAAATCGCTGCGGCACGCGATGAGAGGGCCTGCTGCAAACGTTTAGAAGATTGAAGAAAAAAAGGGGAAAAGGGAAAAAAAAATTGGTTCGACATGGAAAACTAGGGAACTTTTCCCCGCTTGCCACTACGCGGACATACCCCGAATTTTTTACCAGGGTTGCCGCAGAATTTGGAAAATAAAATTCCCTGACATGTCCCTCACTGGAAAAAAAACACACATTGGATCTAGAGTCCAGACTCTTGAAAACATTGACAAGAAAACGGACTCTTGATTCAATCAGATTTAAGCTTAAATAATCAAAAGGAAATTCGCTCAGATTAAGAGGCTTGGTTCTTGATTTAAGCTTAGATCTGATTGAATCAAGAGTATTTTTTCTTGTCGATGTTTTTAAGAGTCTGGACTCTAGATCCAATGTGTTTTTTTTCCCCAGTGCTGACACATTTTGGTGAAATTCCCTGACAATTGAAGATATGGCAGATGAAGGCGATTCAACAAATTTCCCTGACTTTTTAAAATTCCCTGACTTATCTCGGGTTTCCCGGTAATCCCTGACTGTGGCAACCCTGTCTTACGCAGATTATGAAGTTAGGAGTCAATTTTGAACTAATGCTCATTGCGATTTTTTAGCCATTCTTCATAAGCATCCACTTTTCTCTTTCCTCCAGTTATTGAGACAAAATTATTGAGTGGAGAGATTCAATCCTATAAAATCACGCAAGACTTGAAGAATAACAATCTTTCACACTTTTTCGGCCTCTACAAATGAGCAAGGCGTAACCAGTGCAATTAATCTCTGAAATTTGATAAATTGTCCAATATCGAAACGAGTAGAAACGACGTGAAAGGTGCGATGAATGGAGCAACAAGATTTGATCCTTTTGGAACTGACGAGCTGTCACAATCGCAGTTTCTCTCCCAAAAGCAGCTTGAACTGATTGGACGTACTTCTGCCAAACGGAACTATGTGCATTAAGTCATGGGCTCTAAGACCCATTAGAATATATGCATAACAGGGCTCACGTCATAATGCACATAATTTGACAGAAATACGTCCAATTCAGCACCATTAGGATTGCGTAATGCCTTTAATCCGATGATTTGGGTCGTTAATCAGAGTACTCTTCAGATTGGCTGGCTGCAATCAGTCAATGTTCTCATACATGCCCTGAAATACAAGTGAGAACCAAAAATATCTACTTTCGTGCTCCCAAATCTTCAATTATTCCTGAACGTGGACCTGTCAAAAAAGAAACATTGCCAAAAGTTCTTCTTTTAAAAGTTAAGGTGATTCGATGGACGCCATATTTTGAGTCAGAACGGGTTGCGATATATCGCATCAATTGGTTCCATTTTTTCAGCTACTCGTCATTTTTCTCCAATTTTGAGATCGCAATTCTGTTGTCAGGAGACTAAAGCACTCACTTACTAATTTTAACAAAGAAATTCAATTTTATAAAGGCGTGGTTTTTTTAGAGAGAAAAAATCGCATTCGATACTGATATCGAAACTGTACTCAAATGTTATATTTTCTCTCTAAAAAAACCACGCCTTTATTACGTTGAATTTCTTTGTTAAAATTGGTGCCAATTGGTCACCAACGCCATGAAAGGAAAAGAAAGCAATGGCTTACCATGTGGATCGCATTTAGCAAAAAGGAACCAGCGATACGACAGTGTTTTCAAAATCGCGCAACCTCTCCTTCTCTTTTAAAAATATAATGTATACAGTATTAAAGTTTACGCAATTAGATGCCTTTAAAATTAAGAATGTTTTGGTGGGAAGCCAAAAATATTTGCCACTCTTGGAGATTTTTTAGATAATTATGAAGAAGCACCATTTATACAACACTGTAATCGCGCTGGTTCCTTTTTGCTAATTGCGATCCATATATGAGTGAAGCGATACGCACCACTAAAACAGTGTGTCCCTGGTAAAAATTGGCGATAAGAGCTGCGTTTCAAAAGACCACAGTAATTCTTGTAGCCGGCTAAAGGAGGCTACAGAAAATCATATAGCTGGCTGTAGAATGCGGAGAAAATCATACGGCCGGGCTATACGAAGCGATAAAAAATTATGCAGCCGGGCCATAGTTCCTATCGCCAGGCTTTACACTTTATCGCCTGGCTGTTGCTTTTTCGCCATCGATTATGAAAGGCTATAAGAAATTGTGTAGAAATTCGTGTGCTTTGGAAATCCTTAAGTTTGATACGGAACCACCTTAATATTTACAAAACGCACATTATATTTTCCTTTAATACATATTTTTTTCATCAATTAAAATGAGAATAATCCATACAGGATGTGCAAACATTTCAAAATCATGAGTTGAATAACGCTGACTGCCAGATTAAATATTAGAGCTTAACACAAAGCGGAGCGGCGACGCACTGGCGCCTACAAACCTAACAGGGATACTTCACGCATTGCGCAACGCGTGAAGTATCCCTGTTAGGTTTGTAGGCGCCAATGCGTGTTTCGCGCTGGCTGCCTGCCTGCCACGGCGCTTGAAGCAACTATTTCACACCAGAGGTATTGCACAGTATCATACGAAACTGAAGGCGCTCTAATATATTAGTAATGGCAGGCATCCATCAAAAGTACGGAGCTTTCCTCGCAAAATAAATCAAGATACTACGGCCCAAAAGAGAGCAGTATTCCAAAAACTCACTAAGTCCTAGCATCCGTAATTAGTAACGTTTAGCATACACTTTATCGCCTGGCTGTTGCTTAATCGCCATCGGCTATAAAAGGCTATAAGAAATTGTGTAGCCGGCTATAGAAGCTATTGGAAATCTTACAGCCGGCTGTAGGTCTATGGTATTTTGGAACACAGATTCTACTGCCAATTTTTACCAGGGGTAGCATGGGACACTGAAAAACACATTTGAATCAGTGAGTTCAAAAACACACCAACTCGGGTTTTTTTCGATTTTCACTTTTTTACGGTTTAGTAACACTTATGGATAGAAGCATCTGCACGCAAAAGGAAATTTCGAAATTGCAATCGGAAGTGCTCGAAACAGCGACGGGAAAAGGGAAAAATCGAAGTATTTCATCGGAAATACCAATTTTTGGCATTTTCAAGGGAAACGGGTGACCATCCGATTTTGCGGTTTTCTTTTTTCGGTTCAGTATACCTTGTACCAACAAGTTATATGAATATTCAAGCGTTATTCAGGTCGAAAAATATAAATTTTTCAGGGCAGACTATGAAAAATCAGTATCTGAAGTCGGTGAGAACGAAAACACACCAACTCGGAAATTTTTAAACGCTTAATTCTCTGTCATCAAACATGGTGTATCGATTTCAACTTGGTGCTTTACAAAGTCTCTGAATACTTGTCCTTTGGCACCAAAAAGGTTTTTCTTAAACTAACTTCTTCGCCCGCTGCGCAGTTTTAGGTGTTTCCTGAACAATTTTTTTTCCGAGTTGGTGTGTTTTCGAACTCACTGATTCATTTAATGTCTTGTGCGGGAAAGGGCTTCGTTTTTGTGCGGAAGAGGGCTACGTTTTTGTGTGGAAAAGGGCAACACCTATTCTGCAGTAGATTTTGCGAGGATTGGGGTCTCGCTTCGCTGCATTGACCAGTACTTGCGTTTCGGAGGTTCATTGCTCCTTTATTAATCCGGGGATCTTTACAACCTTTACGCAATCTCGAGGAGCGGGCCGTCGTAAATATCTGTTGTTTCCGATTCGATACTTTATTTCCTGCGGTTGTTGAGTCTTTAGCGGGGTTTATTCTCGCTGCGATGTTCGGCAGACCTGTAAATTAACACGTTTTATTGGTCACGTCCGTGCAGGCGAGCGAATTATCAAAGAAGGTTTGGTTACCATCATCGATCTCTTCCTCCCTCAGTATTTACTCACCATCGTAAGAGTGAACATGTTGCTCAGGGTTGCCACAGAATTGAGGAAATGGAATACCCTGACAATGGATCACTAGACAAGGTACGATTTAAGCAATCTGATACATGTTTCTTTACCAGAATTTCACGTAGAACACGATTCGTGCGACGAAAATTACTGAAACCAACTCCTAACAAAGACATTAGCGTTCTTATTTCACATTGATTACGAGGAATTTGAACTGCCCGCTCACAAGAAACTCAAAGCTCTGCTTGAGTCAAATCGCGCACTATTACGATTTCACCAAGCTTCTCAATCTAGCAATGATCATTTCCCATCATGTATTGCTCAGACCAAAAAAAATTTGCTATAGCTGAGCCAAACCGTCAAGATTGAGGTTTTCAGATTTTTATGTCGCAGAGACTATCATGATAAACGTTTAGCGCGCGATGTGAATAGCGTAGAGCACTGATTTTTCATGAGCGGGTGGTTAGAATCATTAAATATCTTCGTAAGGAGTTGATTTCGGTACTATTGCTATGCGCATCGCATTTTACGTGAAATTTTGGTGAAGAAACATGTATCAGAATGCTGAAATTTGTACCTTGGCTAGTGGTCCATTGACCGTATTTCTGACAAACGGAACGATAGGCATTAAGACACGAGCCTGAGACCCGTAAGAATATGCATAACGGGGCTCACGTCATAATGCACATAGCTCCGTTCGGCAAAAATACGTCCAATTGCGGATATTCCAGATGCTTAAAAAGACATGATTAGAGATAGTTTTCACGCAAAATATGTTGTTTGAAACGGCAAACCCATATTAGAAAGGAAACACCCGTGACTTGACGATTTATCCCTGAGATTTTCGTCATTTTCCTTAACATTTCCAGGTATTCCCTGAGTTTTTAAAATTCCTTGATAATTCCTGGTGCATATACAAACGGCATTAGAAAACATTCAAAATTGGGCGGGATCCCTTTGGATAAATGGAAACGCGGGATTTTACGTTCTACCAGACGGAACTAAGTGCCAATTGTGAGCGGCACACTGGAAAAAAAACACATTAGATCTAGAGTCCAGACTCTTGGAAACAATCGGATTTTTGCTTGAATCAAAACGAAATCCCTATATTAACTAACTATACTATCTTTAACTAACTATATTACTTTATGTAGGTTAGAATTAACATTGAGCTTAATTAGCCAAAAACTTTTTTTTATTTTCTACTTAACATCAGGACAACACAGGATTGTTAAGTATCAAGCATAAGGTGTCATTTACAAGCAAAACGTTTCGGCCATTGTATCTACGACCTTCATCAGTGCAAATTAAGTGGAAAATGAAAAGTACAAAACTTAACAAAGGGAATACTGATACCTGAAATACATTACAATGAAGTAAGACATCATGCAATGTAGTGTGCACACTTCACAAAAGAAACACCTAGCCAGGAAGCAAGCACTAAAATTAGATTTTGAATTACAAATCAGAAATATTGACAATTTTCTTTAAAATATTAGCCGAATTAAATTGCGAAAGACATTTCACAATTACTTTGTGTATATATTATTCTACCACTCCTCAATTGCTAATGATTAATATCTATATTATTCTACCTCTCCTTCTCTATTGCTAATCCGGACATCGGAACTAAGAATCGAAAGAAAATCCGCTTAAATTAAGAGGCTTGGTTCTTGATTTAAGCTAGATTCTGATTGAATCAAGAGTACTTTTTCTGGTCGATGTTTTTAAGAGTCTGGACTCTAGATCCAATGTGTTTTTTTTCCCCCAGCGCTGACACATTTCGGTGAAATTCCCTGACAATTGAAGATATGGCAGATGAAGTCGATACAACAAATTTTCCCTGACTTTTTAAAATTCCCTGACTTATCTCGGGTTTCCCGGTAATCCCTGACTGTGGAAACCTAATGATCCAATGTGTTTTTTTTCCAGTGCACTCGTGAGCCGTGAGCATGGGAAAAGTGCGTTGGGGACAGGGCTCATGAGTTACAGTGGATCACAAACGACCGCTGACGTCACTGGCGTTTTTTAATTCCCACTCATTCTTACGGCCCTCGACTAACAACAAGCACACCACACCACTTCTGCCCAACCTGTCTCTGGTTCCGCTTAGAGTCCCTTTATACTGAGAGTCAAGACAATTTGAATCCATTTCTGATTGGTTCCCGTATTTTAGGCCTTCACAGTGTCACAAACGGGAATAAAGATTACAGTTTCACCGATTGCAAAGATTATAATCTGGAATGGACCGGGGAATTACGGGTTCGGCAAGGAACAAACGGAATGAGGGAAGGAACGAAGAAAGGAATTCGAGAATGGGCCGATCAAAGATTACGAAAAACGTTCAATTTCTGTAATCTTCATTCCCGTTTGTGACTCCATGAAGGGTGTTGTCTTGACTCTCAGTATAAAGGGACTCTAGTTCCGCTGAGCAGAAATACGTCGAAATAATCAAATAAGCTTTGAATTTTACATTGTATCGATCCAGATCAAGTGTCGTGAAGTGACCGGGGCTAGGTCCGTTGACTCCTTTACGACTGACATTTTGGTATTGGGTTACTCAGCCCTGAGAGAGATTTCTGCACACCTCCTCCCCTCCTCCTATCAGGGGGGACCCGAGTTTTATTATTTATTTATTCCGTGGATTCATTCGTATATTTACTCTCTTTTATTGACACTTCTCGTCGCAGGCCTGCTAATCGACGCCTTGGGATTCTCAAACCTGCTTGTCACTATCTTCGGAAGTGTTGTCAAAATATGCGACCAGAAACCATGCTGAAACTCTGATTCTGAACTTTTCGCGATATGCCCTCTCCTCTCCGATTGGCGTTACGTGGTGGATTTGTGAGGAAAATTATCACATTGCTTGGATATTTGGACTACATTTTGCAATTAGGAACTATAAATTCCGGCCCGGTTTAAAAACAACGTATGTGCCATTAGTTTCCCCATTCATATTAGTGTTTCTTCAGTTGAGCCAGAATTTTTAGGTCCAAATTGCAAAATGCAGTTCATTTTATCTTCAATTATCAAGAAATCAGCACTACGCAACGAACATTTCAGCAATACGCGGCGTGGCATTCTTCTGCAAGTTGAAGGACATACTGTTGACTGATGATGGGTTCACCTACACTAGAAACGCAATGTTTTAGAGGAATTTGGAGTATTAGCGCCGGTGGGTTATGAATTCAGCTGTGCAGCATTTTTGTTGCAAACTTCAACTAGAATAAAAGGGAGAAATGTTGCTGATAGGCAATGACTCAAAAACTCACGATGAGCGCACCGGAAAAGTCAGAAATACGCTCTTAACTTCACAATCTGCCTGAGAAAAATGCTTTCTTTTTAAACTCCCGCTTCAGAGACGATACAACGGCACAGATGAAAATGTTTTAAGAGGGTCGTTTCATCCAACCCTTGCGCACTGGGATGCATGCTACGCAACATTCATTGTGGCTGATGTTAATCTCCGCGCGCAAATCGTGAGGAGGCACCACGGCCTTGGCCAACGCAAGGAAAATGTAAATATAAACCCGCAGATGGATGAAATCCCGTCTCTCCACGTGAGTTTTGGCGGGTTGGCGTCGGCCATGTTGGATGTTGCATAGCATCCTGGTGAGCAAGGGTTGGACGGAACGACTCATCATACGATTTGTTCACCTACACTGGAGAAAAAAAACACATTGGATCTGGAATCCAGACTCTTGAAAACATTGAAAAGAAAAGGGACTCTTGATTCACGCAGATTTAAGCTTAAATCCAAAGGAAATCCGCTCAAATTACGAGGCTTGGTTCTTGATTTAATCTTAAATCTGATTGAATCAAGAGTATTTTTCTTGTCGATGTTTTTAAGAGTCTGGACTCTACATCCAATGTGTTTTTTTTTCAGTGTGTGTCAAGTAATGCTTTCGAAGCGGGAAGCTTGAAAACGCAGATTTCTTACGCAAATTGCGAAATTAGGAGTGTATTTCAAACTTTTCCGATGCGCTTATCGTGATTTTCGAGCCATTTTCAACGTGAAACAACAATCCTTTTCGCTCTAGCTGAAGTTGCAACAGGCCTATTGGCTCTACTTCCGGGCAAAGATGCAGGAGAATCCGCGGTCATAAACGGGCGGCCGGGTCATCGGCTACCGTGCTAAGGAAGAAAACCGTACGAACATTCGAGAGTTGCCAAATTTCCCTTCGTAAAACATGTATTTTCGATGACATTCATGCACATTTTCCTTTGAAATGTTCAGATATTCAAGATCAAGTTGCGTACAAAATTGACTAGAAATTTTGGAAAAAAATATTCACAAATTTTCTAATTATTTCGGTTTTTATTGCGGGAGACTTGGCAACATCTGAGGACTCATACGGCGTTTTTCCTTAGTACGACGTTCGAGGCGATCGACGTCGCATCAATGGCCGTTAATTAAGTTCATCACTCCCGAATTAATGGGCATCGGCGTCGCATCGCCCGGGCGCGGTGTAATGGGAGCTAAGTGGCCCCGCTAGTCCTCGAGCGCCCGCACAAAGAAAAGTGTCGTAAAGCGCCGTTGAGCGGGAGCCGCAGCGAAAAACAACGTATCTACGCCGGGTATCATTGCATTTGGGTGCTTCTCCAACGGCAAGCCAGAGTGTTCGGTCGTGGAACGGGAAAACGACGTACGGATAACCGAGTGGTGCCAAATTGTCCCCTGATGAAAAATCGGCTCCTAAGGTGAATTATGGTTATTTCTACTTGAATTTTCTGATGATTTTGATCAAATCTAATATTCAAGCGGAATTTAGAATTGGGAACAATGAAACAAGCTGTGTGGGACTAAAATTGAACGGCTTATTATTGAAGAGAGGCGTACAACCTTCTAAAGTCAAGTCTCGAGAAAGCATGAAAAAACTTTATTTCTTCCTTAATTCTAAATATTTCTTGTCATCGATGGGTGTTTTTTTATTGACATTTAATATATATGTACGCGGAACTTTTAAGAAGAAACATGTTCAGAGCTTTAGCTCGTCGTAAATCCTATTTGCATATTTAATCTGGAGTATTCCTTGTCCTATCTTTTAATTTTGTGTACTACTCTTTTGAAACCCTTACTTATTAAATTTTTAAATTCTGTACTACACCAATTTGATCTCTCCTCTAGAGTGATAATGGCTCAAATGTTAAAATCACCAAATAACCGTATCTACTAACCAACCTATATGGGGAGAGTATGAACGTGTCGGTACTTTTAGAGGACGGAGCTTTTATGGACCAAAAAGGCAGCCAACCGATGATTTCAAATTATCCGGATGCGGAGTGATTTTTTAGGGCAATTTCTACGACCCGTCGTTTGAAAAGCACGCATTCGCCTTGGTTTTTCCATTAATTCACTTATTTTCGCGGAAAAACGTCCATTCAAGAGCACTCTTGGTCATTTTGGTTTGATATTGAAAATGTTGGAATCTCAGGATTGGCAGCGATATTTTTTGAGTCAGAAGATTGGCAACCCTTTTGGGCTCTGGGAGCTCCATTTTTCGACATGTCCTTACTCACCCTG
Source organism: Bemisia tabaci (assembly GCF_918797505.1). NCBI lineage: Eukaryota > Metazoa > Arthropoda > Insecta > Hemiptera > Aleyrodidae > Bemisia > Bemisia tabaci. The sequence goes on from NC_092802.1 coordinate 3,775,322, forward strand.
CTTAGGTTCTCGAATTCAACCAACAAAGGAAATTTGGCAACGTTCGAAGGCTCATACGGCGTTCTTGCTTAGCGTGGCTGTGTTACTGTTAGGTTTCCATTCCTTCTACGGTGGCGGCGTGGCGGGTGACCCGTGCTGTCATGTTACGGAAAAGAACAATAAGTGCATTCTAGGATGAGCCTCGAGAGACATTTCAGCGTGTGCTAAACATGGCTCATATAGGAATGCACTTACGGCTTTTTTCCGTAACACGGCAGCGTACGGCCTTTTAGCGCGCCTTCATTGTTGCGTTAATAGCCACGGCGGCAGAGGCCGGACTCGCAGCCATTAAAGATGCATCGAAAGCAATGATCGCCGTTTATCGGGCAACAGGAACACTGGAACAGGGCGGCCCACGGTGGGTCGAGTCAGTGCGAGAGGTCGGACAGAATTTGGTAACTTTAAGAACTTATAACTCACTGGAAAAAAACCACATTGGATTTAGAGTCCAGACTCTTAAAAACGTATAGAACGAGAAATAAAGTTTTTTCGTGTTTTCTATAGAAACTTGACCTCTGGAGGTTGTACGCCTCTCTTCAAATCAGCCGTTCAATTTTAGCTCCACGCAGCGTGTTCCAATGTTCCCAATTCTAAATTCCGCTTCACTGGGAAAAAAAAACACATTGGATCTAGAGACCAGACTCTTAAAAACATCGACAAGAAAAAATACTCTTGATTCAATCAGATTTAAGCTTAAATCAAGAACCAAGCCTCTTAATTTGAGCGGATTTCCTTTTGATTTAAGCATAAATCTGATTGAATCAAGAGTCCATTTTTCTTGTCAATGTTTTCAAGAGTCCGGACTCTAGATCCAATGAGTTTTTTTTTTTCCAGTGCTCCATAAAATCAAAACTTTGAGATTTTAAAAATGGTTCCACTGGTTTCCTTGTGAAATTTTCTTCTAGCAGCACTCCTCAAACTTAAAAATCTGACGGTATAAATATCTTAATTTGAAGTTTCAGTAAAAAATTTCATGTCCGACCTCTCTAACTGACTCGAACCACTGTGCGGCCTGACCTGGCTCGTGCGTAATTCAAGCGCCACCGGAGTCGAAGTTACGGGAGTGCAGTTGCGCGTCCGTTGCCATTTCCTGTGCATGCAAATCGCAAATGGAAACAAAACTTTGGAAACCCGAGGTCCGATTTCAAAAGCTATCTTCTAACGGTTGTAGTTTTGAAGATGGGTAAATAGCAAGCTGATGGTAGTTTACAGTATTGACAGAATGACCCCTAATCATGGATATGGCACCAGACATTGCTTCATGAACAATAATATTGTAACAACTAGGGAGAATAAATTAATGAAAAATCAAGCGATAAAATTTTTCAACACCTTGACCAACGAGTTAAAAGTAAGTGTACAGGGAAAGTTCCGTCAAAATATTCCTTAACCAATTGAAAATAAAACTAAAAAATAAAGCTTATTATAATCTAAAAGAATTTTTTGAGGAACCTGTATAATTTCATTTTGCTTAAATTGTTGTATAAATTGTAAATTTGACTTGTGCCAGAGCTGTTTACTATAGGCTGTATGCATCAATAAATTCTATATATCTATCTAGTTTACTCCCCAGAAACATTTCGAGGGTCGTCATTCTCGGAGATGCAAAATTATATTCAAAATTTCTGCAATTAACTCACGATCAGTAGGATAAGCTTTTCGGTTAATGTGACACAAAAAAATAATCGCGAAGCTAAGCAGAGTAACACCAAATACGGAATTCTTGAACTGTGCTGACATGAAAGCGAAGAGAGCAGTAAGTGTCAAATTTTCGGAATCGAGTTTTCTTCAAAATTCGTCTAATCTCTTTCAGATGAAATCACTAAAATAGCTAAAACAGCAAGATTCATCTTAATTGTATAAAGACGAGACAAATGAGAAAGCCGTAAGCTCGCAAAACATGACGTAGTTTCAGTATAGACAGCAGCAGTAAGTGACATTATTCCTCCAGAGAGCCAATGAAAACAGTGCTTTCAAGTAAAGTGCTGCTCTCTTCTGCCAACTTCTGACCTGAAAAATGTGTTTGTTGTGTGTCCAAAACGCAACCAAGGAAGCCGAAAGCATGCAGATGATGGCACTTACTGCTGTCTTGCCTGACAATAGCCTGGCATGCAAATGAAAAATACCCTTTTTATGTGTTTGAAATATAATTAGTCGATTTTCGATCAGCCAAACGACTTCAAGGAGTCTTTCGGATGATCAGTGACAATTTGACAAAGAACGGATGCTTCTTCTGTTAAAATTTTCCAGTCAAGCGCTTCTGAGCCCGTTTTCTCAAATTTCATTTTTGCACTTACAGCTCTCTTCGCTATCACGGTAGACAGCTGTATAGTGTACGAAATGGGTAAATATTGAGCTAAGGTTACTATACTCGCCAGAAAAATTTCGTGGAGGGGTCATTCTCGGAGATTCAAAATTTCTGCAATAGACTCAGTAAGGTAAGCCCTTAGGTTGATCTGACACGAAAAAAGTATACCTATCGCGAAGCTAGGCGGAGTGACACCAAATACGGAATTCTTCAACTGTGTAGTCACACTGATAAAAAAAAGTAGTTTATCAATCATCATCCAGGGAAAGAAAACGTTGACCTCTGAACTCTAGATACTGCCATGCTAAGGAAAAACGCCGTATGAGCCTTCAGGCGTTGCCCATGCCAATTTCCCTTGGTAAACCACGAATATTCGGGGAAAATTTGCAAGAAAATTTCTACAATTTTCCAGATGATTTTGTTCGCAATTTCACCTAAAAGTCCTGAAAATGTCAAGGGAAAATATTCATAGCTTTCCTCAAAAATAGACATTTTATCACAGGAAATTTGGCAACTCTCGGATGTTCATACGGCGTTTTTCCTTAGCACGGCAGTAAACTTAACTTTTGCCTCACCCCAATATACTAATTACGGTTAGAAGTAAGAGTCACTGTGCGGTTTCTCTAAAATACACGGACATAATTGTGCTAAAATGAACTATGTTGCACGCTAACTCTATGCACTTAGTTCCTTTTAGCATAAATACGTTCATATTGTCCTTGATCAAACCGTGCCTCTCGTTCACGGAGCAATTTTCCTCTGCGCCTTTCGCACGAGATCCCGAAAGCTCCTGTCGTGATATGAAAAAGAGTCGTAAATTCATTTCTGAGTGAGCCATGGCCAGTACATGATCATATGTGTCTTGAGGCTCATCCCAGAATGCACTTACGACGTTTTTCTGCCACACGGCAGAGCACCCGAATCCCAAGCTCACGAGCACGACAGAGAAAGCCAGGGCTTTTCTCCACCTGCCGCTAAAATTCACACCTCAGACTCACGAATTCACGACCCGACGCACGGTGGAGCAATTCAATAGGAGAAGTCAGACATGATGAGAAAATTTTAAAAGCTTATACATAGGTTGCCCTGAAAGTTGCGCATAGTTTGACTGTACAGTTAAAAAAAGTCTCTTGGATCCAGATTTCAGGCTCTTAAAAAATTTAACAAGAAAAAATACTCTTGATTCTGTCAGTTTTGCTTGGATCGAAAGGAAGTCCGCTGAAATCAAGAGGCTGGGCTCTCGATTCAAGCTAAAATCCGCGTGTGTCAAGAGTGCGTTTTTATTTGTCGAATTTTTTAAGAGTCTCAACTCTGGATCCAAAAGACTTTTTTTCCAGCGTATGAGCCGACAAAAAAACTTAGAATTTGCGGTTTGCAGAGTTCTGGAGATAAAGAATTACCCTGCTATATAGCATAAAATAGTTTTGAGTGCCGGATTCTGGGGCACACAAACCCATGCTGTAGTTTTCGCAAAAACATCGAGTCCCGCATTAAGTGGTAATACGCATACGTAGAAAAGTTGGATGGGTCGAAACAGTTAACTATTAAGTTAACGATTAAATATTGAGTTAACTATTTCGACTTTCAAGTAGGTAAAATTGCAAATCCAAAAAATGAAGGAGAACGTGCACTCTTTTCGGCTGACTCAGAGACTTTAACGCACGAGTAGAAAAGTTGGACGGGGCGAAGCACGTGGTGCAACTATTTGGACTTCCAAGAAGATAAAATTCCATATCCACGGAATGAAGGAAGACATGGTGCTCTTTTTCATACAATTATTCGGTTCGTCAAACCGAAAGTTCGGTTACGTGAACCGAACGTTTGGTTCCCGTGACCGAACATCTTCCATCTGTTCTTAGACTCGTTAGTTCAGTTACACGAGTTTAAAAAGGGTGTTGTTCTAGAGAGTGAACCCCCAAGGCTCTGATTTCTACAAAAATAATGCAAAACAGTGGCGAGGCGTGAATGACGGATTACCGATATTTCTCCATTTAAAGTTATGGTAAAGAATAGATTATTAAGGTGTTCCTTGCAAACAATCTGCTTATCCGTCTTTTTCCATGGGTTTATATGGCAGATCAATCGATATATCGCAAAGAACGCCAAACCACTGGTGCAAAAGCGTTGAATTTTTCAGAAAATCACTGTTGATTTTTTTCCAGAAAATTACTGTTATTTTTTTTTTTTTTTATTTTTTTTTTTTTTTTTTTTTTTTTAATAGAAAATTACTGTTGAGTTTATTAAAAAAATTACTGTTCAAATTTTTAAAAAATTTACCGTGAAAGTTTACTATTTTGAGAATTTTACCGCGAAAGAATTGAATTTTTAGATACTTAATGCGACCTTATGCGGCAACGCGCTATTTGTTTGTGAAAATGACTGCGCGCGCAATTTCACAGTTCCTATTGCTTCAAAGGCTGAATCCCTGGTTGCTCGAAAATGCAAAACAAATCAAAATTGTGACCGGTCGTGAGTTCATAGAAAGTCCAAAACTGCGCGTCAATCACCAAAACGCCTTCAATTTTTTGGATACTTCAGGCACATCTATGAAGTTGATGTAGTCGCATGCTGCTCCTGACTCAGGAGCAGCATGCGACTATTTTAACTTTACGGATATGCCTGAAGTATCTAAAAAATGGAAGGCGTTTTGATGTTTGACGCGCAGTTTTGGACTTTCTACGAACTCACGACCGGTCACAATTTTGATTACATTTTTTTTGAAAAAAAAATGTGATGTAGTGCATGATTTCTACAATGTCTGGTTGCCTGGTGCCACACTGGAAAAAAAAAACACATTGGATCTAAAGTCCAGACTCTTGAAAACATTGACAAGAAAAGATACTCTTGATTCAATCGGATTTTTGCTTGAATCAAAACGAAATCCACTTAAATTATTAGGCTTGGTTCTTGATTTAAGCTAGATTCTGATTGAATCAAGAGTACTTTTTCGTGTCGATGTTTTTAAGAGTCTGAACTCTAGATCCAATGTGTTTTTTTTTCCCCAGTGTATATGAAAAAATCCTCTTGATTCAATCGGATTTTTGCTTGAATCAAAACGAAATCCGCTTGATTAAAGAGGCTTGGTTCTTGATTTAAGCTAGATTCTGATTGAATCAAGAGTACTTTTTCTTGTCGATGTTTTTAAGAGTCTGGACTCTAGATCCAATGTGTTTTTTTTCCAGTGTATGCGTTTTTTGACGAAATTTCATATCCTACAACGACCGACGGCTCGTTCCACTGTCCGACGCGACTTCCGAACACCCGGTCCATGGCTTTCTAGCCTTTTCCCAGTGGATAGACTACACTCGCGAGCGTGACTCCATTTTCACATGAGCCCTGGAAAGCACGGCAGCATACGAACAGCAGAGCTCATCTTAAACAGTATATACGCCGTTTAGTAGGCGAAACGACGAATTGTGGTTATCAATTTGCAGCTCTCTCCGGCTTCCGGCGGGGACGGATCCGGCTCCAATTAACCGCGATTAATTAAGACGCGGCTTTTGTCGCTCCTCTAGCGTATCTCGATCTCAGCATGACCCTAGAAAGCATGGATTTAAATGTGAACCAGGGCTCACGTTGAATTTGAGATACGTCCTTACGTCAAACGGGCGACGTTTTGTGTCGGAGGCAGGCAACGGGCACCTTCCTCCCGGCTGGGACCGCGGTCGTGAGACGAGTCTCAAGGCTTATCTCAATTTCCACATGAGCCCTGATTCACGTATAAATCCATGCTTTCTAGGGCTCATGTGGGAATCGAGATACGCGATTATGTCAGAGGAGCGATGAGATGTGAGAACTATGGATGATGTATGTGTCGCGAGTCGCAGGCGAATTAAACGTTTGTCCCGTTATGGCGAGGCATAGAGGATCTATGGGTGGAGAAATTATAGGGTGAGACTGTTTTTGTATGCAAGAGCGGAAAGCTCCCGGTATTGTGAATATTCCTGACCCGGATCACACGCGGAGAAAAATCAGAGTTATTATCCCTAGAAAATAGAATTTCTAGGCGTTTCCGGGCTGCGCTATTGAAAATACCGGTAGCTCATAGGCGCAATTTCGCCGCGTAGGTAACAAAGATACAAAACTGCGAACAGACAAATGTTTAAGAAACACGCATACAAAATACATCTTGAATTTTAGTAAAGCTATTGGACAAAGCGTAAACCTAAGGTTTCCCCTCAATGGGCCTGTTGCAAACTTAAGCCAGAGAAAAAAGAAGAGTTGTTTCATGTAGAAAATGGCTCAAAAATTACGACGAGCGCGGTATTGAATCGTGCTTGCTTCTGATTGGTGCCTGATGATATCATCCGGTTGGGCGCGAAACTGGTGCATTTTAAATTTGCGGAAAAGTTGCGCTTTTCAAGCCGAGTATTTCTTGGTTTCCGAGTTACTTCTACAAGTTTTTAATGTGCGCAACGTGTTCTACGCCTCATCAACCTTTGGAAATATGTATTCGCAAGTCAAAATTCGTTCATAGCTTAGTGATCCATTGGATGGTAATTTTGGAGTATCCATAACTGGATTACATTTTGTAATACGAAACCACTATTTCTGGCCAATTTAAGAAGCGACATACATGCCATTGGTTTCCCTACGCAGATGTGTGATTTTATGGGAGAACCAGAAATGATGGTTTCTCATTGCAAGATGTAATCCAACTACATATATAAACTGCAAATAAAAGTGGAAAGTTCATATTTGAGCTGCTTTTGGAAAATTATAAATCAGTTTGATTATTTTTTCACATTCCTTCAGGTTCATTTTTAGTTGAAGGCATCATTTTATTGTTTTACCCACGAAAATCGTGCGTAAAATCATTAGTGAAGGAGCACGACGCGACGCCTCTCCGCGTGTCGGGATCGGGCGTGAATAGGGAAAACGGGTGCCACTTTCGCGGTTCTCTCGCTTTCCAAAGTTTCCGACCACAACCTGCCACGACGCCCCGCCCTCTTTAGACACTCTCGGTTTCCGAAACTTCCGCAGGGAGTCGAGTTTAGCCGCTCAATGGGCTTATACTTAAAGGATAAGTTAAAGCACTACGAAACATATTTTCCCTTTAAAATTTCACGAGAAGAACAAAATACAAGACGCAGAGTCTAGAAATCTACTCTGAAGCGCGATATAAGCACTGGAAAAAAAACACATTGGATCTAGAGTCCAGACTCTTAAAAATATCGACAAGAAAAAGTACTCTTGATTCAATCAGATTGAAGCTTAAATCAAGAACCAAGCCTCTTAATTTGAGCGGATTTCCTTTTGATTTAAGCTTAAATCTGATTGAATCAAGAGTCCTTTTTCTTGTCAATGTTTTCAAGAGTCTGGACTCTAGATCCAATGTGTTTTTTCTTCCAGTGAGTATTTAAAATTGAATGCCTTGTTTAAAGAGCCGCCAGAAGTCAAGTTTCGAAAAATCATGTAAAAACTTGATATTCCTCGATAATTCTTCAAATTTCTGCTCAAGCGACCAACCAATGTTCCAGGTGCGCAAAATCTGTAATTCGACCATGTTCATACAAGGAAGGTCCAAAAAATGAGCGAGAAATACATTTTTTTTAAAATTTCAGTGGATGTGTCCTTTTCCCATAAAACCGGATTTCTTCGGCCAATAAATAATTTTGACTCGGCCAAAGTTTTACGCCTACGCTGGAAAAAATGTCTCTTGGGTGCAGAGTCCAGACTCTTAAGAAATTCGACGAGAAAAAATACTCTTGATTCAATCAGATTTTTAATCATATCGAAAGCCAATCCTCTTAGTGTAAGCAGATTCTCTTCAAGAGTCTAGACTCTAGATGCAAGAGACTTTTTCTTCCAATGTTTTCTGATGCACGATTATGACTAAGCAATAACCTAATTCAGAAAATCATTTCATCTCCTAAACTCTGAAATTAGTTGAGTGAACAATTCAGTCAACAAAAAGTCTACTAGTGTTTGCTTCTTCACAAGTGGGAATTCTAATAGAGTAACATGAGTTTTGGTGCTTATTTTCCTACACTGGAAAAAAAATCACATTGGATCTAGAGTCCAGACTCTTGAAAACATTGACAAGAAAAAATACTCTTGATACAATCGGATTTTTGCTTGAATCAAAACGAAATCCGCTTAAATTAAGAGGTTTGGTTCTTGATTTAAGCTAGATTCTGATTGAATCAAGAGTACTTTTTCTTGTCGATGTTTTTAAGAGTCTGGACTCTGGATCCAATGTGTTTTTTTTCCAGTGTAGGAAAATAAGCACCAAAACTCATGTTACTCTATTAGAATTCCCACTTGTGAAGAAGCAAACACTAGTAGACTTTTTGTTGAATCGGTCACTCAACTAATTTCAGAGTTTGGGAGATGAAATAATTTTCTGAATTAGGTTATTGCTTAGTCACAACCGCGCATCAGAAAACATTGGAAGAAAAAGTCTCTTGCATCTAGAGTTGTGTTTTCCAGTGTACCCTAGTATTGCAATAACTCTTCGAACACCGATTACTTCGTCAATTTAAATCGTGCCTTTTCTTGATAGTAAGTAACTTTGTAAGAGAGGTGCGGCCCCCATGTAATTGAACTCTCGCGCAGGGAGAGCATCCTACCCATAAAGATTCCGTTTCGAGACCCAATCGGCAAATCTGCCCCATAGATCTTCAAGTGCAAAGTTATTACACTTATTAGGGGGGCTTGACACTGCGCGGAGCGAGGAGGGGGAGGGGGGGAGAGGTTAGAAGTCATGATGTTTTGGCCGTAAGCGAAGCCGGCCGCCGCATAACTGCCCGGGCCAATAATAATTATCGGTAACAAGCAATTCAATGCCCCCTCCCCCCACCAGACTGCCTGTTCCATATTAACCCCTCGCCCTGAGTGCGCGGTCAATCTATGCTCCGGCTAAGAGGGTGAGCAGATATGTTGCCATGTTATGAATTATGCTGTCTGGAGCAGGGTGGCATGAAACGAAAGACACGTGTGAAAGATCGGAAATTTCCGTGAAGCATTTCGTGAAATATTACGAGGCTGTGAAATGTTGGAAAAATATGAAATATTCGTTTCAGAGGTAGGGTATACACCGCACACTAAATAAACCAAACTACACCAACAAATTCTTGAGGGCTTTTTGTTTAACTCTGGATTTTTATTTTTTTTTTCGTGTGGGTTACATGAATGATGAAAACGAGTAAACTGATGCCTCTAACAATTTTGGCAGTGTTTTGCTAATTACTGAGCGTTATCCACAATTTGAAAAACAAGGTGTCTACTAAAATTCAATTTTGGGTTTTCCTGATATTTTATACGAGATTTCCTGATTTTTCGCGCAAATAAGGTGCCATTTGATTAAAAATTCAACATATTTGATGTATGAATTAAATGTTAGCAAAATGCTTGAAGCACTCAGAATTTCCTGATCCACGACTGAATTCATGACATTTCCTGATATTTTCCGGTATTTACTGATGAAGGACATCCTCGAAATAAGTCTTTCATATACTTGTGAAATTTGATGGAATAATTCACGATTTTGTTTCTCATGAAATTTCCACCTCTGATCTGGAGACGAGATTTAGGGTTATTCCTTTTTCGTGTGGCAAGAGAAGGTGTTAACACTTCTAATGATATGCCTAATGTATACCCAACGATGACTTTAGTTATGTATCGAAACTGAAGTTCGAACTTCAGTCCTACGACCGATAACTTCCGTCACCCTTCGGGAAAACTTCGGTGTCCATAAAAATCAAGTTGAGAGCATTCTTGATGCTCCATTCCGCCAGAAAATGTGGTAGGATAAATGCTCGAGACAAAGAAAAAATTAGATAGTACACAAAGGTTTATCGAGCGTGTCCTGGATTTGAAGGAAAAAGCTCTAAATCGCAGACAACCTGTAGAAGTAGTGCTTCCGAGCGGTTCTGGCGCGTCGCACCACACTGGAGGAAACAACAATTGGATCTAGAGTCCAGACTCTTAAAAACATCGACAAGAAAAATACTCTGATTCATCAGATTTAAGCTTAAATCAGAGCCAAGCCTCTTAATTTGAGCGGATTTCGTTTTGATTTAAGCTTAAATCTGATTGAATCAAGAGTCCTTTTCTTGTCAATGTTTTCAAGATCTGAACTCAGATCCGAGTGTTTTTTTTCCAAGCGAGATTCAAATTAAGAGGTGGATTTGTTTTAGCCGGTCGGCTCCTCTTTTACCCATCCTGATATATTCTGAATAAATAAGAAAAAAATATAAATCGAAGTTCCCATCTCCGCGTTTAGAGGATCTTTTAAACATTTATTTTACGATTCAAGACGGCAACATCGGAGATGGCTGGTGGCGAGTTGGCGGTCATGGCGGCACACCCGGTGACAAATTGTTTTGCCACCCGTAACTCGTGCCCTGTTTAACATAACTCGGCGCGAATTTTCAACCCGCCGGGGACGCTGCAAATTGCCGTGTTGCATCCGCAAGGAAAGCGCATATTTCAGCGCCGCTCGAGTTCAATTGCGCGCTTCTCGGATAATGCACGGGAGTAAGAGCGCCCAACTTGGGTAATTGGCTCTCGGGAAAAGCACAACTTTGAGCTTGAATCAACCCGATTAGATCACTCTTATTTTAAGCTGAGGTAAAGCTCGATCAATTAAGGGCCGCGGCACTAAATGATTCCAATTGGAGATTGTTGTGCTATGCAATTAAAGAAACAAATTCTGCAGATGAACTTGGGGATTGACTACTTGTTCGCCATTTTTAGCCAAAAATTGTGTCATGGCCTGGTTACACGATCAAGTTCCCGTCAAATTCCGATTAAATGGTGACTGGTGTGCACCATCTACCGTCAAATTTCTGCGGCCTGCAAAAATTTGATGGTAGATATTGGAGCTGTGGGGCTCATCCTTCATCTGATTTCCACACAACCGTGTGTACTCATGTTAACGATAGGACGCTCAACTATGAACGTTTTCGGCCACCTTGGTTTGACATCGGAAGTTAAGGATCGGTAGTGATATTTTCCGTGTTATAAGCCGGTTACACGCTCAAATTCCCATCAATTTCCGATCATGGTGGCTGGTGCGAAACATCTACCATCAAATTTCTGCGGCCTGCAAAAATTTGATGGTAGATGATGGAACTGTGGGGCTCATCCTTCATCTGATTTCCACACAACCGAGCTTATTTCATGCTTATTTCAATCAACACGCTGTTTTTAATTAACTTTACTCATCAATCTAGATAAAACTCTCAACCGCCATCTTGGTCATAATTTTGATCGGAATTTAATGAAAATTTGAGCGTGTATCCAGGCCATTAGCTGCCTTTTTGAGCCCTGAGAGCTCCATATTTTGACAAGTCCGAACTCTACAACCGATCACACAAGTGTGTAGCCGATTCTCAAAACTGACACCACCGCATCTGACTAGACTGACAAGGAGAGATGCGGGCCCGCGTTGGGAGCCGCCCCCCCCCCCCCGGGAGGGGGAGGGCACCGCTAAAAGCTTTCGCTTTCATTCACAATCAGCAGAGTGCGCAACGCATATGACTATAAGTCTGACATTCAATCAGAGCTTATTAATTATGAGGCAAGAAGAAAAGGAGTGATTCGCCGCCCGCCGCGTGTTACCAAAGAGGAGCCGGCTAGACACAATGCCGCTCCTCTCACTGGAGGGCGTATCTCGATTTGCGCATGAGCCACAGAAAGCATGGATTTGTATGTGAAAACAGGGCTCACGTGGGAATCGAGATGCGCCTTTACGTCAGAGGAACCGGCTAGACGAGGCAGGACTGTCTCGGTTCGCCGTGCTTTCGGCCTTCAGAGGGCCTTCTTTGAGCGTTCCGCGAGGGTATGTTTATTTTTGCCGATTGAGAACGAATCAGTTGTTTTCAAAAAGGAACAGGTCCATTTTTTGATGAGTCTTGGTTAGTATGTCCTCAAAGGCAACTCAAGGCTCATGAAAAAAAGGACTTGTTCCCTTTTGAAAACAATCGATTCAAATGGATTGCGAGTACGACGGAGATTGGGTCTGTTGCAAATTTCAGTGCACTCGAAAAAAAATACACATTGGATCTAGAGTCCAGACTCTTAAAAACATCGACAAGAAAAAATACTCTTGATTCAATCAGATTTAAGCTTAAATCAAGAACCAAGCCTCTTAATTTGAGCGGATATCCTTTTTATTTAAGCTTAAATCTGATTGAATCAGGAGTCCTTTTTCTTGTCAATGTTTTCAAGAGTCTGGACTCTAGATCCAATGTGTTTTTTTTTCCGGTGTGCGGCCAAAATCGGGCTGTATCCTCTACATGGAGAGAAAACATTGAGCAAGCCTATGAACTTCCTTATCATTACACGAAAAAGCGCCCTGTTCACGAAATAATGATTGAAAGGTTTGGAGGAAAAGCTGCAAACTGTATTTTTCGGGGAAAAATTAGATATAAATGAGTTTAAATTAAAACTAGTCTGGAAATATATTCTGTGGAAAATTCATACTACTAAAATCCAATTTTTAAGCATCAAAAAGTGAGTTTGAACTTTTTTCCGCCATTAGATTCCATGTAATTTTGAAACTTCTAACACGGTTTTCTTGAAATAGCAAAGACTGCACATATTCACCTTGTCCTCCAAGTCTCTCGCAATTATTTTCGTTTTTCGGAGAAGATTATTTTAACTTAATTGTACGCAATCTAAATAGTTAAAATAGTTAAAAAGAACAATAATAGTTGCACGGCGAGAGTGTGGAATACGGAAAAATAGACTTACACGAAAAAAACGGAGAGAAACATGGAAATGGTTGCGTTCAAAATTTCAAATTCTCACCTGTAAACAAAAAGAGAGAAAAGAAATGAGTCACAGTGATAAAAATGATTTACATTATTTGTAATCAGAGAGTGATAAATGGAGAAAAATTTAATTTTGAACAATGTCGGACAAGTAGCAACGCGCTAATCGCTGCGGAGGCAAGGAAAGCGACGGGGCCTTCAATTTTGTGTGTATGCAAAAATCCGCAAGTACGCTTATTCTGCAAGAAACCTCAGAGGTCTAACCATTTTTTAATTCACATGAAATACTTACTTCTTTATTGAGAAACGATGAGGTACCTGAACGAAACATATTGAGAAACGATGAGGTACCTGAACGAAACATAATCTTGCCATCTGAAAATTGCCTTTCTCTGAAAACACCTTTGCAGGCGTATAGCAGAAAGAACATTTTCCACCATTTGGATCATCAGACTTAGGTACAGAAGCGATCTCAGGGATGAGAGTTGGTGGCTTAGCTTGCCTCCTTACTCCCGCACCTCCCTCAAACGTCTGAGCATTGGCTTGAAGGATAAGTAATTCTCCAAATTCTCATTGCTCCTGGATTTGAGAGAATGTTTCTTTTTCCCTTCTTCAAGGTAAAATTATAAATAAAAATAAAAGTTAACGCTTTCTACATCTTTCATCTTAAATATATGGTCTGACTAAATTAAGCCTTCATACTAATTTCTAGCTGATGTTTCAAGGGAATAAATATGGAAAATTAAATTTTGAAAAACGCCTATCTCTATTGAAACTTTAAAATAAGCAAATCATAGTCTTCCAATTTTCTGTAAGTAACTACTATATATACAATTGAAGAAGAAAAATCACAGTGATTTCCTAAGTGCAGAAAAGCCATCCACTATTTCAAGAGAAACTGTTGATTTAATTTCATCTAAAAAAATAAATAAAATTACTAAGTAAAAAAAGGTCGAAGATTTTTTTACGTTGCAAACTGAAATACACACTATTCAACTCTACACATCCATGTACAAAATCCTCTTTAAAAGAGATCATAAGAAATATTACGTGAGATAATGTAATGAAACTACAAAATCCCCCAGAAAACTTTCAGATTTAAAGGAGTAAAGAGTCCGCCCAAAGTCTTAAACTTGTTGAACCAAATCTTTTTCTTATTGCGTGTATAAAAAAATGAAAAATGTTTAAGAGATGATATGATATCCTACGTGAGATGATGATGAAAAAGAAGAGGAAGAAAGAATATATAATTTGATATTAATTTATTTATTATGAAAAAATTAAAAACTAAGTGCTAACTAATTATAAACATGAAAATTAGCGATTAAAAACAAATAGTATACCTATTAACGGCTCTGAGAGGCCTTAAACACTTTTACAAGAGCAAATAAAAACATGAAAACATTATAGTTAGTGAGAAAAAATCGTAAAATTACAAGAATGAATTAAAATATTAAAAACTTAAATTTTCTTAGCAACAAAATCGAGCCATAATTGATGACTTGAATACAAAGAGAGAACTTCTCAGTCTTAGCTTTTCAGATTTTTCCCTTTAGTTTCACTCTTAACTAGAAAAAAGTTGCTTACATGAACTGAATATTTTTCACAGTTTATCAGTGCATATCTTGAGTTTCATGATTTAGTAGTTTACTTACGATAAAAAAAGAGGGGGGAAAAAGGATTTTTGGTGGAGATTCTGAGATCTAACAGAAAAGTGCTCTCTTTAGATGCAAGTTCAAATTTACCAAAATTAAGTTGAACTTTAAATTCACCGATTTACTACATTTGTTTCAAAAACATTTAATTTTAGTCTTTAGGAGCAAAACTTCTATTTCACGTGTTAAAGTTGATTTCGAGGTTTTTCATTTGTATTGAACAGTTGTCAGTTCAGATTTAGTGTCATTGAATTTTGATGAAAAGTGATTTTTCTAAAATTTCATCAACGGTCAGTCTAATGAGTCTTACCTTTTGAAAACTACAACACAAGAGACTAACTCCGGAAGTCTTCGGACCTTGAAAATGCATACTCATTAAATGAAAGAGCAAAACCCTACATACCAATTTGAAACCTTAGGGGTTAATGCGTTAAGGTATGGATTCATATTTTGGAACCTCAATGGCAATTAAATAAGAAAAAAATGCAGGATAATGAGCGCAGCTGAACAACATGGATAAAAGAAGAGAAGAGATGAGATTATTCATTTGGTCAATTAGAGGGACATAACAAGAGACTAAGACAATGTTTTTGTAACGAAATGGAAAACCTAATATTGGATGAATAGAAAACAGATGGACTCAAATTTCATGAGGGTAATTTTCAGATGTACACTTTAAAAATGGCAACTTTTTGACAGTTTATCTACCAACATCTGAGAATTCCCACCTTGTTACCAGTGACATTGCTACATTCCCCTAGAAAGATCCACGAGTCAAATAATTAAAACTATTCAGCCTACCTATCATTCAATCACATATAAAAAGAAAGAATAGTACGGATAGATGAAATTTAGTTCTTGATTAATGGTCTATTTCCTGAAAAAGCTTTTTGTATGCTGAAACTTAGGCTAGAAAATCAAGAGGCTCTTCATTCCCTATCAAAAAATACTCAAAAGAAAATGGGCAAAAGGAAAAAAACAGGGTTGCCACAAAATGCAGAAAATGAAATGCCTGTCAGATTTTAGGTTATACTCCCGAACATTACATGATGTGCATCAAGATTAAAAATCACCACTTCCAAACCTGAACACACGAAATTTGTTGTTCGAAACATGAAACACATTCAAGAGAGCAAGTAAAGGCGATTTAACAAATTTTCCCTGACAGCTCGCAGTTTCTTACTGACTTAGTAAAATTCCCTGAAATTTCGTAGTTTCCCTGAAAGAGGTAATGATAATTCAGAAAAAAGCAAGACATTGAGCAAAAAACTAGAAACAATATTCAAAGAAGTCAGTTACTAAACTCGGCAAACACTTATGCCAATTACGGAACATTAAAATATTCTACAGGGAAAAGAAAATACTTTAATTTCTGGGGACTTTTGAGAGTATCCTTTTCACGGTAGAAGAAAGAATAACGTTGCTCAGAATAATACATTAAAAATAGTACGCTGGAAAGGTTGCCACATTGAAAATCGACATTAAGATCCCTGCATTCAGCCAACAGGGTGAAATGCATCCTAACACCAGGCTGCCTGGCAGTTATTTGTCCAAAAATGTTCGATTCTTTGAGAAGAACTAGGAAAACATTTTTATCTCGATGCTGCCAGTATGCAATGAAAAAAAGATGGTGGAAGAAAAAACCCACCTCCTTCACATTAGGGAAAAAAAAAGAAAAAGAAAGTTGAGGACCATAAATGGTTTACCCCTCCTTTAACTAATCGAAGCTGAGACTTTGAAATACCTCTTTTCTATAAAATAGAAGACATTGAACTCTCTAATGACTTCTAATGCCAGACGTCCTGGGTTGCAAACTAAATCAAGATTATTTATTATTCAGCGTCGGCGGCCGCCCTGAAACAAAGGATCAAGCAATGAGGAAAATTAATTTTTAGATAAAATATTTGTTACATAATGAGTATATAAATGAGAATATATAAATTTTCAAACCAATTTTAATGCAATGGTAATTGAATAAACTACAAAAACCCTCAAAAACATTTTCGGGCAAAAAATCCGGTCGAGGAAATTGACGTGTTACATCTTATTAACCAAAAACATTCCCTTTCACCCCTCCAAGAAGGTTGATAAAACTAAGTAAGTAACTATGAGATGACAAAAACCTCTCTTAAATTCTCAGGGTCCACCAAGGCCACATATGTCCAAAAACTTACTCCTTATGGTTTAAAAAAAAGAAACAAAAAATAATCCCTCAACAATAAGAAAATTTTAAAAAAACCGATTTTGTGGTTCACAGATATGTACATAAATCCTTCGAATGAACTTGAAATCAAAAAATCGGTCGAGAAAATTTAAATGAATTTTCTCCTTCAATTATGAGTTCCGCAACAAGCACGACTCGCTTGAAGCTTTCCATACACGAGCCGCAAGAAACTAATTTCTTCTTTCTTACCTACTGAATGTGAGGAGAGCGGGAACATTTACTTTTTCCTTCATTTATACAGGATGCAACAAGCATGACTCTTGCGTTTGCAGAAACCCTTTCATTAAGGAGATCGCGAGAGCCTTTACCGCGTTCATTTCCAAAAGGGATTACTCCAGAATTTCACATTTTAATAATTTAAACGATTCATCTGTTCTTCTCTTCTCTCCTTCTGTCCATTGACAGAAATACAAAATTTTTCCGACTCACTGACGCGACCGGCTCGATGCGTAAACAAGTGTGGATTACCTCTAAAGTATATATAAAAAAAAAAAAAAAAAAAAAAAAAAAAAAAAAAAAAAAAAAGAATAACACTTAAATCACAGCATGGGTGTGAGTTTTCTTATATCGAAACTTAATTCAATTTTTTTAAATAACTCCTCTTGTCAAATGGGACCCATTTCGTGAAAATGAAAAAAAGGAAAAGTAAACGAAAACTTTTAGCCTTCTCACCATCCAAATCATATGGTAAGCTTACAGTAAAAGCAACCATGATTTAGATTCAGCGAAGTTAATCGAAAGAGTCTGAAATGTACCTATGTGGTAAAATGGGTCCACTGGTAAAACTGAAGCTGGCGTCAGGGATAAAAAGGCACCGTTTCACTGAGAGCATCGAGCCGGTCGCGTCAGTGAGTCGGAAAAATTTTGTATTTCTGTCAATGGACAGAAGGAGAGAAGAGAAGAACAGATGAATCGTTTAAATTATTAAAATGTGAAATTCTGGAGTAATCCCTTTTGGAAATGAACGCGGTAAAGGCTCTCGCGATCTCCTTAATGAAAGGGTTTCTGCAAACGCAAGAGTCATGCTTGTTGCATCCTGTATAAATGAAGGAAAAAGTAAATGTTCCCGCTCTCCTCACATTCAGTAGGTAAGAAAGAAGAAATTAGTTTCTTGCGGCTCGTGTATGGAAAGCTTCAAGCGAGTCGTGCTTGTTGCGGAACTCATAATTGAAGGAGAAAATTCATTTAAATTTTCTCGACCGATTTTTTGATTTCAAGTTCATTCGAAGGATTTATGTACATATCTGTGAACCACAAAATCGGTTTTTTTAAAATTTTCTTATTGTTGAGGGATTATTTTTTGTTTCTTTTTTTTAAACCATAAGGAGTAAGTTTTTGGACATATGTGGCCTTGGTGGACCCTGAGAATTTAAGAGAGGTTTTTGTCATCTCATAGTTACTTACTTAGTTTTATCAACCTTCTTGGAGGGGTGAAAGGGAATGTTTTTGGTTAATAAGATGTAACACGTCAATTTCCTCGACCGGATTTTTTGCCCGAAAATGTTTTTGAGGGTTTTTTGTAGTTTATTCAATTACCATTGCATTAAAATTGGTTTGAAAATTTATATATTCTCATTTATATACTCATTATGTAACAAATATTTTATCTAAAAATTAATTTTCCTCATTGCTTGATCCTTTGTTTCAGGGCGGCCGCCGACGCTGAATAATAAATAATCTTGATTTAGTTTGCAACCCAGGACGTCTGGCATTAGAAGTCATTAGAGAGTTCAATGTCTTCTATTTTATAGAAAAGAGGTATTTCAAAGTCTCAGCTTCGATTAGTTAAAGGAGGGGTAAACCATTTATGGTCCTCAACTTTCTTTTTCTTTTTTTTTCCCTAATGTGAAGGAGGTGGGTTTTTTCTTCCACCATCTTTTTTTCATTGCATACTGGCAGCATCGAGATAAAAATGTTTTCCTAGTTCTTCTCAAAGAATCGAACATTTTTGGACAAATAACTGCCAGGCAGCCTGGTGTTAGGATGCATTTCACCCTGTTGGCTGAATGCAGGGATCTTAATGTCGATTTTCAATGTGGCAACCTTTCCAGCGTACTATTTTTAATGTATTATTCTGAGCAACGTTATTCTTTCTTCTACCGTGAAAAGGATACTCTCAAAAGTCCCCAGAAATTAAAGTATTTTCTTTTCCCTGTAGAATATTTTAATGTTCCGTAATTGGCATAAGTGTTTGCCGAGTTTAGTAACTGACTTCTTTGAATATTGTTTCTAGTTTTTTGCTCAATGTCTTGCTTTTTTCTGAATTATCATTACCTCTTTCAGGGAAACTACGAAATTTCAGGGAATTTTACTAAGTCAGTAAGAAACTGCGAGCTGTCAGGGAAAATTTGTTAAATCGCCTTTACTTGCTCTCTTGAATGTGTTTCATGTTTCGAACAACAAATTTCGTGTGTTCAGGTTTGGAAGTGGTGATTTTTAATCTTGATGCACATCATGTAATGTTCGGGAGTATAACCTAAAATCTGACAGGCATTTCATTTTCTGCATTTTGTGGCAACCCTGTTTTTTTCCTTTTGCCCATTTTCTTTTGAGTATTTTTTGATAGGGAATGAAGAGCCTCTTGATTTTCTAGCCTAAGTTTCAGCATACAAAAAGCTTTTTCAGGAAATAGACCATTAATCAAGAACTAAATTTCATCTATCCGTACTATTCTTTCTTTTTATATGTGATTGAATGATAGGTAGGCTGAATAGTTTTAATTATTTGACTCGTGGATCTTTCTAGGGGAATGTAGCAATGTCACTGGTAACAAGGTGGGAATTCTCAGATGTTGGTAGATAAACTGTCAAAAAGTTGCCATTTTTAAAGTGTACATCTGAAAATTACCCTCATGAAATTTGAGTCCATCTGTTTTCTATTCATCCAATATTAGGTTTTCCATTTCGTTACAAAAACATTGTCTTAGTCTCTTGTTATGTCCCTCTAATTGACCAAATGAATAATCTCATCTCTTCTCTTCTTTTATCCATGTTGTTCAGCTGCGCTCATTATCCTGCATTTTTTTCTTATTTAATTGCCATTGAGGTTCCAAAATATGAATCCATACCTTAACGCATTAACCCCTAAGGTTTCAAATTGGTATGTAGGGTTTTGCTCTTTCATTTAATGAGTATGCATTTTCAAGGTCCGAAGACTTCCGGAGTTAGTCTCTTGTGTTGTAGTTTTCAAAAGGTAAGACTCATTAGACTGACCGTTGATGAAATTTTAGAAAAATCACTTTTCATCAAAATTCAATGACACTAAATCTGAACTGACAACTGTTCAATACAAATGAAAAACCTCGAAATCAACTTTAACACGTGAAATAGAAGTTTTGCTCCTAAAGACTAAAATTAAATGTTTTTGAAACAAATGTAGTAAATCGGTGAATTTAAAGTTCAACTTAATTTTGGTAAATTTGAACTTGCATCTAAAGAGAGCACTTTTCTGTTAGATCTCAGAATCTCCACCAAAAATCCTTTTTCCCCCCTCTTTTTTTATCGTAAGTAAACTACTAAATCATGAAACTCAAGATATGCACTGATAAACTGTGAAAAATATTCAGTTCATGTAAGCAACTTTTTTCTAGTAATGAGTGAAACTAAAGGGAAAAATCTGAAAAGCTAAGACTGAGAAGTTCTCTCTTTGTATTCAAGTCATCAATTATGGCTCGATTTTGTTGCTAAGAAAATTTAAGTTTTTAATATTTTAATTCATTCTTGTAATTTTACGATTTTTTCTCACTAACTATAATGTTTTCATGTTTTTATTTGCTCTTGTAAAAGTGTTTAAGGCCTCTCAGAGCCGTTAATAGGTATACTATTTGTTTTTAATCGCTAATTTTCATGTTTATAATTAGTTAGCACTTAGTTTTTAATTTTTTCATAATAAATAAATTAATATCAAATTATATATTCTTTCTTCCTCTTCTTTTTCATCATCATCTCACGTAGGATATCATATCATCTCTTAAACATTTTTCATTTTTTTATACACGCAATAAGAAAAAGATTTGGTTCAACAAGTTTAAGACTTTGGGCGGACTCTTTACTCCTTTAAATCTGAAAGTTTTCTGGGGGATTTTGTAGTTTCATTACATTATCTCACGTAATATTTCTTATGATCTCTTTTAAAGAGGATTTTCTACATGGATGTGTAGAGTTGAATAGTGTGTATTTCAGCTTGCAACGTAAAAAAATCTTCGACCTTATTTTACTTAGTCATTTTATTTTTTTTTTTAGATGAAATTAAATCAACAGTTTTTCTTGAAATAATCGATGGCTTTTCTGCACTTAGGAAATCACTGTGATTTTTCTTCTTCAATTGTATATATAGTAGTTACTTACAGAAAATTGGAAGACTATGATTTGCTTATTTTAAAGTTTCAATAGAGATAGGCGTTTTTCAAAATTTAATTTTCCATATTTATTCCCTTGAAACATCAGCTAGAAATTAGTATGAAGGCTTAATTTAGTCAGACCATATATTTAAGATGAAAGATGTAGAAAGCGTTAACTTTTATTTTTATTTATAATTTTACCTTGAAGAAGGGAAAAAGAAACATTCTCTCAAATCCAGGAGCAATGAGAATTTGGAGAATTACTTATCCTTCAAGCCAATGCTCAGACGTTTGAGGGAGGTGCGGGAGTAAGGAGGCAAGCTAAGCCACCAACTCTCATCCCTGAGATCGCTTCTGTACCTAAGTCTGATGATCCAAATGGTGGAAAATGTTCTTTCTGCTATACGCCTGCAAAGGTGTTTTCAGAGAAAGGCAATTTTCAGATGGCAAGATTATGTTTCGTTCAGGTACCTCATCGTTTCTCAATTATGTTTCGTTCAGGTACCTCATCGTTTCTCAATAAAGAAGTAAGTATTTCATGTGAATTAAAAAATGGTTAGACCTCTGAGGTTTCTTGCAGAATAAGCGTACTTGCGGATTTTTACCATAGCTAGGAACCTAGAGATTGGCAATAGTTGTTACCAGAGTTCATACTATTTGCCTAATGTATTCAATGTTACCTTCTGTTTCAGTGGCATGATTATTAATGTTATTATTTCCCTTAGTTCAACACAATGCAACAGCTTAAACTAGAAAAATTTATATGCCCTGTTACAGGGGCGAAACATTGCTCCTAAGTATTAGGGCCTTTATTTCTTTAGAAAATTTGCATCGCTGTCAAGTAGGTGTCTAAAATGGGGTAAACTAATTGAGAATGAAGTTCAATTACTTTGTTCCCTTTTAATGCAAAGGAGAATGCAGCATTCTTTTGTAAGTCGGTTTTTAAGTTGATTTTTCGTGCAGCCCCAAGTTCATTTTAATTTTCAAGTTCATTAACTTTCTCGTCGACTATTAGTTAGTGTGCTCTTCAATTCCTGCTGTCCCAGACAATTTCTCACACTGTAAATTGAATCATGGATGGCTCCAAATTAGACCTCTCAATAGTTGATAACAGGATCGGAGGACTGAGCGATCACCTTATTCAGCCAGCATGTGAACCAGGCATAACTCAAAAATGAAGCGAAAAGATGATTTGGATCATTAAGTAAGGTGGAGTAAGCCAGGGAAATACGTAGTAGGTGTTTTTGTTGAAACCGACTCGAATTTTCATACTCGGCAACCTGTGAGAGTCTCTGCTTGGCTGTGACTATCTTTCAAGCCGCTCTATTGCTACTGCGAGTTAATTTTATATTTAGAGGTGACGTTATCACCCATAATTACTTATATCTTCAAGCTAAGAAAATAGAACGTGTACATACCTTTCACAAAATTGTATCCTAAATAATGTCAGGAGCAATGAACGATGCTTGTAGCAACTGTAGACGCAAAATCAGAGTCTCTGAAAGAGTTAAATGGGAGCTTAAACCCACAGTCAAAGATCTCTGATTTTGTGACAATAAGTTGATTAAATGACTACACTAAACAGAGAGGTGGTAGGTAGAATTGAACGTTACTCCTCCAGATAAACAACTGCTGCCGATGTCCAAGTAATTGAGGTTCCCAAAACGGTAAGAGGAGGGGTTTCCCAAGACTAATCATGCAAAGAACATGGCGTTCATGCCAATAACATGCACTTAAAAAAAACGCAATCACTTCAGAAGGCATGAGCTGTTACTTTTGTTACCTTGTTACTATTGTTGGGCAAAATGATGTTTCTAACAACTCCTGACGCAAAATCAAAGAGACTCAGAAGAAACCAATTTGAGCAAATGCTCACAGTCTAAGATCTTTGATTGTGTGACATTAAGTTGATCTATGATTGCACTGTTCCATAAAGGGATGAAATTGTGCCTCACATACTAAGGTACGCAAGCCCTGCGTAACAAGAACGGTAGAAGAGATAGGAGGATTCCAAGATAAATAAGGAAACATGTTCTTAATGTCAATAAAATACACATCAGAGAAGCATAATCACTCCAGAGCACATAGGTTGATGGCAAGATATAGAGCGAATAAATTTCGGTCGAAGTTCAGTGACAGTCGCATGTGAAGGCCGAGGCTCATATTCCAGTAATTTTTAGACTTCAGTCACGAGCATGCATTCTGTGATGTAAATGCTGCTTCCTCTTTAGAGTTTGGCACAATTTCGGTGTAATTTCGTTAACGTAATTTACCTGAATTACATCTATCGCTTAGGTCAGGTACTGACATAAACATGACGACATAACCTCACTTAAAAATTTGTCACATATTCGTTCAATAAAAAAATAAAGATACCACTTGAACATTTCAAGAGAAACTAAGGTAATAGTATATCGGGCTCCAGTAGAACACGTGAGACGTAATAATATGAATATGTAAATATAGTAGTTAGCATCTACAAAGAATTAAACTCTTATCCAAATTAGGTATAAATCTATTCATACAACTAGTTGGAGGCTGGTAACGACCGACCAGGGGAATTTCATTTCGTTCCCGAAACTCGAGCTGAACTGGCAGAACTGAACGGAATCAACCAATAGCATTGAACCACTAGTGAACCACTACCGGTTTTTCTCTAAATTCAAAAGATACAGCTAAAATTGTGAAAGATATTAGCCGATGCTGAATTATCCGTGCGATGAAGCCCTATTAAATGTGGTAGAAATGAAATCCTCATATCCTCAACCTTGATCCTTTGTAGGTTTCACTGGAATCGGCCAACGTGTAAGCGAGAAATCTGCTGTGAAAGGTGGTCTTGACGGGGAGGTCGGCAGTCAGTTTAGTCGTTTTTACGTAATTTCTCTTCTAAAACATTTGGAATGTTAAAATAAAGTCAAAAGCGGCACACACGGTAACATGGCGATTCTTTAGGTACCCACTTTTATGGGTCTAAGGTTTACCGTTATCGCGGAGTTTGAGTGACTTTCTCAGTACCCTGGATTCTTGAAATTCAAATTTCCCGGCAAAGTAAAAAGTAAAATTTTCCTTGTTTTGGGTCATTAAGTGCTTATAACTTTTTGAAAACTCAATGGATCTTATTGAAACTCTTCCACTTTGTAGTCCTAATTGAGATGCGTCCGTAGACACCAAGATCGTAGGAATCCGTGCCGTCGTTTGGGCTGCAGTCGAATGGCAATCGAATCAATTTTCAAGTTAAGGGAGTTGCCTGTGACTAAGAGTGTCGGCCACCCGTTTGTTATCGGGACTTTAGTAGGACGTCATTTTCCTCGACCGGGGGTGGCTACCGCCACTCTTGACATGCACATCCAAAGAGTGCAAATAGTTGCATCAAGGCGCCTTAAGTAAACAAATTTGAGTAGGTATTAATGACACTTTTACAAGTCGGCGACGAAAAAACAACTTCATTTAGAATCAGAAATTGATTTTCCTTATTTTAGACTGATAAATTGTAGGGAACATAGGCAGAGACAACGTATTTTAAAGAAAACGCACTAACAACCTAAGAAACATAATCGAAGGAGACAACAGTTGGAGTCAAAGGTAAACGCTCCTTTTCGTCTGATGAGTAACTTTTTAAGCAAAAAATAAAAAAAAATTCGCCAAACGAACATATTTTTGCTGAGTAGAACTAAGAGCATAGGGGTTTCGTGCAACTGTTCTTTTTACAATTAAAGTACGTCTTGATAATGAGTAATGCATGTCAAAAAGAGCACTTCAGACTTTACTAAGACGAATTTTTGCGAATTAGGTTGGGATTGCTAAACCAATTGCTCAACTCTAATATTGTCAGTAGGCGAATCTGAACGTTTACTTCTAAAACTAACTTTAACACTATAGGGTATTAATGAGGGGTCTCTAAAATATAAATTTTCTGGGTAAAAAAAGTCATTTCGATTCGGTGTACAGGTTTAAGCCCTATTAGTGCTCAAACGGATCACAGGGTGTTTACTAAAACAGGCTGGCAAAAAGTCAGTACTTTTACAGTGATTTTCAGTACAATCCCAAGAAATTCAATGCCTCCTCGACAGAAAAATGCAGTACTTTTTCAGTGCCTGCATTTGACAAAATTCAAAAATTTCAAAAAATTTAATTTCTCGCTCAAGTTGCGACGAAAATGACAAAAGAATGAGAAAAAATTCCGGACCTTCTTGCGGAGTTTCCACACACTGGAAAAAAAAACGCATTGGATTTAGAGTCCAGACTCTTGAAAACATTGACAAGAAAAAGAACTCTTGATTCAATCAAAGTTAAGCTTGAATCGAAAGGAATCCGCTCAAATTGAGAGGCTGGGTTCTTGATTTAAGCTTAAATCTGATTGAATCAAGAGTATTTTTTCTTGTCGATGTTTTCAGGAGTCTGGACTCTGGATCCAATGTGCTTTTTTTCCAGTGCGCTTTTTAAGTAATTCCGGACCGCCCTTAAAAAATAAGTACTGTATCCGGACTTTCCGGCAATTCCGGACTAGTAGACCCTGGATCAGGATCTAATGCTATGAAGGCTAAAATCAAACTCTTGAAAACCCTATAAAACATACATAAAAATTTTCAGGTGCTGAAGTTCCTTTTCAAGAAGCCGAAAGTGGAAACTTTAAAGTGAAAAAGCGGCATCCTCGCATGAGAGCACCCTCCGAGAGTAATTATTCCAATAATGGGATGACTCATAGTTCCGTAGATGCCCGCAGTACTCTAGTTCACAGGGTTCGTTCGCGAGATCCGTAATTTTTCTCCTTAATGAGATACTTAGCCTCAAGCGCGCTGCAGATTCCCGCGCATAGAGTTGTTCCGAGGGAAGTTCCGAAACTCTAATTTGCATCGAAAGAATCCACACCTTTAGGGCGGAACAGCGTATCTGACGGGAACATCGTGTAAACTGCGATCCTATCGCGTACGGCTGATTAGTTTGTGTGTTCTCGAATAATAAGCCGAGGAAAACAAGGCGCTACACGGTGCTTAGTTCAGGGTTGCCAAAAATTGGACGTATTTCTATCAAACATAATTATGCGATATGTGCGAGTCAATGACGCGCCATATCAACACATTGTGTTGAGTTCACTGCTTGCCCCCCCCCCCTCTCCTTTTTTTTGTCACATACATTCATTTCACTCTACAAAGTATCGTAAAGGGCTATTTATTGGAAGAAATATTGTTAAAAGAGAATCTTGAAACCCTAGCAAGAAGGGTCTGAGGGTCTCCTCTTTTCCCTTCAAGTTTCAATACAAGAATGAAACCTCAGAGATAGCTATACTGGAAAATAGAGCGTCACGGGAATTACAAAAATAGAACTATAATATCCGTGACGCTCTTTATTAAAAATAGGTCTTTCTAAGCTATTATAGAGCTCAGAATTAAGCTCTAGTCGAAGTGCCGATCCTTTTAATGAAGCTTGAAGAAAAGGAGGGGACATTTCCTAGGGGGTTAAGGGATTTTTAAAAGAGCGACGCCAAGAATGGCACAATTTGGGCCAGAAGGGATTTTTCTGAAACCGGGCCCAAACGATACCTCATGATACCCTAAAACTCTGGTAAAAATTTTAGCTTGAGTATACGCACGGTTTTTGAGAAATGAGGGGGCAAAGTTGCCAAATCGCCATCATTCTGGACAGCATTTCTACAGCAAAAAGACGGGAAAAATGGACGAAAAAGTTACACCTTTGATGGGTTTCGGCTGTAAATGTTCTCATTGGGCCCCCAAGCATTTAACTGTGTTCAGTTTCAAAAATTTTGGTCGCACAGTGGTCCAAAATGGGGAGAAATCGTCGACAAATCAGGATTCTTTGTCAAATTTTTAGAAATGGAAGTAAAATTGTCGGTCTGCTGCAGATTTCATGGCTAACAATGTTCTTATCGGTCATCAATGCATGAAATTGTGTTCAGCTTCACAAATTACGTCGCACAGTGGTCAAAAATGGGGGAATTAGTGGACAAATTAAGATCCTCTGTCAAACTTTTTAAAAATGAAGTGAAACTGTTGGTCCCCAGTAGACTTTAGATCCCGGAAAAATTCTTTAAATTCTTTTTTGACTATTTAAATATTTTTTAAATTTTTTCTCTCCATTTTTCCTTCTTTTTTTTAAATTTCTGAAAGTTTGCATATTTTAATGAGATAATGCTACAAAGTCTATTTTATAACACCATTCTATAAACAATACGGTCTTACATGCAGTAATAATTAAAAAATTAAAAATGAATTTTTGCGGGATCTAAACTCTACTGGGGACCAACAGTTTCACTTCATTTTTAAAAAGTTTGACAGAGGATCTTAATTTGTCCACTAATTCCCCCAAATTTGACCACTGTGCGACGTAATTTGTGAAGCTGAACACAATTTCATGCATTGATGACCGATAAGAACATTGTTAGCCATGAAATCTGCAGCAGACCGACAATTTTACTTCCATTTTTAAAAATTTGACAAAGAATCCTGATTTGTCGACGATTTCCCCATTTTGGACCACTGTGCGACCAAAATTTTTGAAACTGAACACAGTTAAAGGCTTGGGGGCCCAATGAGAACATTTACAGCCGAAACCCATCAAAGGTGTAACTTTTTCGTCCATTTTTCCCGTCTTTTTGCTGTAGAAATGCTGTCCAGAATGATGACGATTTGGCAACTTTGCCCCCTCATTTCTCAAAAACCGTGCGTATACTCAAGCTAAAATTTTTACCAGAGTCTTAGGGTATCATGAGGTATCGTTTGGGCCCGGTTTCAGAAAAATCCCTTCTGGCCCAAATTGTGCCAAAAAACGGTCGTTTTTGGCGTCGCTCTTTCAATCCTTAGTAATTAGCCCTTAACAACACTTGAAAGTGTCAAAACTTTATCTCCGCGACAAAAAATCTCAAAGGTCGGTTACTTTTCTTACTGTGTTGGAGCTCTGATTCAGTCATCGATACGTATTTTAATGGTATCGACAGGAGCTTATCGAGCTAGTCCGAGAGGACAGGACCAGACTCCGCCCGCGCGGAAGTTGATGGATTCGGCCCGTAAATCCAAGTCATAAAGCAACTTAATTGGGCCCATCTCCCATCTCGCGACCCGCGACGCACCAAGATGCGGGAGAAAAATTCGCCGCGGAAAATTTATGAGCGCCCGTCCCGACAGAACCTCCGAGGAGTTGACGATGGATCGGGTTTGCGTCGCACAGTGGACAGAGTCGATAGGAGAAGTCGGACACAATCGGCCTCTTGCAAACTGTTGCTGGAGCAAAAATGGACAGAGTTTAACAGAAAGGAACCAAGCCACATCTGCTACTGCCGAATTTAACTGGGCAATTTAATTTTTTACGAGAGATCATTTGTGCAGATTCCTTTGAAATTTTTAAAGAATTTGCTTCAAATTATAGAGAATTTTCACTGAAATTTGCACGAAAATCCGCACAACCGTTTTCATGAGAAAAATTAACTTGCCCGATTAAAATTGGCAATAGCTGATGTTGCTTGGTTCCTTTCTGTTTAACGCGGTCCAAATAAGAGTTGTTTCTATCAGTAAATGTCTCGAAAATCACGATGAGCGCATAGCCGAAGTTTGAAATGCACTCCTAACTTCACAATCTGCGCTGAAAAAATGTGTAATCGTAGTGATGGAAGCTTTTCGTTTATTCCGGATATTTTCAGCTCCAACTTAGAACACTGGAAAAAAAAACACATTGGATCTAGAGTCCAGATTTCTGCTTGAATCAAAAGGAAATCCGCTCAAATTAAGAGGCTTGGTTCTTGATTTAAGCTTAAATCTGATTGAATCAAGAGTATTTTTCTTGTCGATGTTTTCAAGAGTCTGGACTCTAGATCCAATGTGGTTTTTTTTCCAGTGCGGAAGATGACGAAGTCTATTGGGCTAGGATCAATGAAGAAATGGATAAGGGAACATGCTCTATGTTCGCACATGGTAATGTTCATACAATATTATCCTTGTCCAAAACTGTTCGACCGACTTTCCATGAACGGCAATTGATTTAATCTACCGGCGGGTATCCAATTATATTCTTAAACGCCAGGAGCAATCACCTCTCACCGCGTGAATGGATATAACTCGGAGGCATTTTCGTGACAAGTAACAAGAATCAGAGCAGCGCCACCTGAAACGCGAGAAAAAAGAGAGAGAAAAAGCTGTTATTCTGGTCGCCGAGCGGTAAGTGGATTTAGGACATTTTCATCTCACTAGAGATGTTCCCAGGCGACAAGTCGTTAAACGAATCCGATTTTCCGGATTTTACCGTTCTGCTAAAATTAGAAACTCAGTCGCGGTAAAAATAAACACCGTATGACCGTTCGAAATTTGCCAAATTTCCCTTCACTGGAAAAAAAAACACATTGGATCTAGAGTCCAGACTCTTAAAAACATCGACAAGAAAAAATACTCTTGATTCAATCAGATTTAAGCTTAAATCAAGAACCAAGCCTCTTAATTTGAGCGGATTTCCTTTTGATTTAAGCTTAAATCTGATTGAATCAAGAGTCCTTTGTCTTTCAATGGTCTTCAAGAGTCCGGAATCTGTGTTTTTTTTTCCAGTGTTCCATGAAACACTGATTTTTGAGAATCTTAGGAGTAATTTCCCTCGAAATTTTCAGGAATCTATAATGGATAAAATTCAGAGAAAAACTCCCCGATCATTTCAAATTGAAAATGCATATGTTACCGGCAAACCCCGTTTTTCAGGCAGACCTAGGTCTGCCTAGGCAAACCTAGGTCTGCCTAGGTAGACCTAGGTCTGCCAAGCACCTCGTTTGGCAAACCTAGGATTGCCTGAAAATTTTAGGCAGACCTAGGTTTGCCAAAAGTGATTTTAGGCAAACTAGGTTTGCCAAACGATTTTTTTGGCAAACCCCGTTTCTGATTTCTACCGCTAAAGTGACTTTACCGGAAAACTTTTTCTACCGCTAAAGTGACTTTACCGGAAAACTTTTTCTACCGCTAAAGTGACTTTACCGGAAAACTTTTTCTACCGCTAAAGTGACTTTACCGGAAAACTTTTCTACCGCTAAAGTGGCCTTACCGGAAAACTTTTTCTACCGCTAAAGTGACTTTACCGGAAAACTTTTTCACCGCTTACTTGGCAACAAGGGAAGCACTCGTGAGAAAAATTCGGCGGCGTTATCAGTGGACATTCCAATTAGATGACAGGGAAGACAAATTCTTGTGGATTAGGTGCGAACGGTAGCGCACCAAACACGCTTCGCGGAACGCGGCGTCCACGGAGGACAGTGATCAGTGTTTTGTTTTTGTGCAACGGAGTAATCATGGCTACCGCGAACGTTAATTTTGAACTTTTTTTACGTAGTTTTATAAATGAAGATAGTGAAAAAAACCAATTGCATGTTATTCCCAGAGAACAGTACAGTGATCTGATAAATGAAGTGAAAGCCGCGAGAAGTGCTCGGAATAAAACCCCCCAACAGAAGAGACGTGTTAGGCGGTTTAATGTTATTGAAATCGGGGGTATAGAAAAGTTGGTGAAAGCAACGGGAACCGATGACATTGTGTATTTTGTTCCATTGGAGGAAGTATACGGAACAATTGAAGCGACTCATGCTGCTATTGGACACGGAGGTCGAGACCGGTTGAAAGCAGAGCTTGGTAAGTTTCGTAGTTAACCATTATTTTTTATCAATTTTTTTTTTTCTGGTTTATTTTCTGTTTTTATAGCACGAGCCTTGACGTATTCTATATGGTAATTTTAAAAAAATAATGAACTATGTTGGTCTCAGATTTATTTTAATTTTATTATGTCACTTAATATTATTGATTATCTCACTAATTTGTTCGTAAATTTTTTGTTTTTTTTTTTTTAAATTCGATGTAAAAATTAAGCGCCGCCAGTCACACTCGAACCGTGGACCTTTCATTTCGCAGTCGAGAATCCTACCTCCGAGCTGTCGCTGCTTATCTTACCGATCCACGATTTTCACTGTACTTAGCGGCACATGCAGCGGACAGCTTGTATCAAGGCGCGATGATAGGAGAGCGACTGGGTCAAGTATTTTCCCATCTATCTATCGCGGGAAAAATACTCGGCACTGGCTGACTTGTTTGAAATTACTTGTCCTTGTTTTTCTGCTTTCAGGTCGCAAATATGCTAACATTACGAGACCTATGATCGAAAAAGTTTCTAGGGATGTGCGAGGTCTGTGCCGGGAAGAAAACCAAACGAAAAAGAGGACTCGTGACGAAGCCCATCCTGCACAAACAGCTAAACAGTCGCTGCCAGGTCGATCTTGTGGACATGCAGAGTCAAGAAATCCAAGGGAAACGGTTCATCCTCAATTATCAAGACCACTTAACAAAATTTATTCAGCTTCGAGCCCTCTCGCACAAAACAGCTGAGGAAGTAGCTGCGCACTTGAAGGACATCTTCTTAACTTTTGGGGCACCGTGTATCCTTCACAGCGACAACGGTAGGGAATTCGTCAATAATATTATTAAGTGCATGAAAATACATTGGCCGGAGTTGCAACTGGTCAACGGTAAGCCGCGCCACAGTCAAAGTCAGGGATCCATTGAGCGCGCCAACCAGGACGTGGAAAATATGTTGGCGGCGTGGCTAATTGACAAAAAGACGAACCAGTGGCCCGACGCGTTACCTTTCATCCAGTTCATGAAAAATCGTGCTTATCACGCCGGTATCAGAATGAGCCCATACGAAGCATTATTCGGAATGAAGCCAAGAGTTGGTCTCACTACAAGCAGTTTGACGCCGGATATGTTGGCGAATGTTGAGACGGAGGAGCAGCTGGAGGAGTTATTGGCTTCCTCACAGGTCAATGAAGAAAATGACGAAGAAAACGACGAGAATGAACCGGTGACAACTTCCGCCGGAAACACTACCCAGACTCAACCACCTCAACTTAGTCCAGTCACAACTTCCGCCGGAAACACTACCCAGACTCAACCACCTCAACTTAGTCCCGTCGCAACTTCCGCCGGAAACACTACCCAGACTCAACCACCTCAACTTAGTCCCGTCGCAACTTCCGCCGGAAACACTACCCAGACTCAACCACCTCAACTTAGTCCAGTCACAACTTCCGCCGGAAACGTTTGCCAATCGTGCGGTGCTGACTTGGACACACACAGAAGAAAAACCGGAAGGCGAACATGAAGTCTTGTGCGGCAACTGCGCGACGAGGAAGAACATCCGAAAAGCTCGGAGTCAGGCAGCTGCTGGTTTGGAACAGCAAGCTAAGAAGATGCGTCTGCACTCGGACAAAACGCATCCGCCAGCGAAGGTCGGCGACAACGTAACAATACCTATACCAGACGTGGACAAGCCTCGTGCTTGTTTAAGAAACATAATCGGCGTAATTCTCGACAAAAACGAACACGAGTTATACAAAATAGGGACCAAAGACGGCATCCTCCCTAAAAGGTACTGTCGGTCGGAATTCGACGTGTGCGCCACGGCCTTCATATCGGTCAGTGAGGTGCCAGCCGAAAAAAAGGTTACGGTACGTGCGGCCGCAGCCAGTGTTGCTGGGGGTTCTGCGCAGGGGTTCGAAAGGTGCAACTGCAAAAAAGGTTGCACCTCAAACCAGTGTAAGTGCCGCAAAAATGGCAAACTGTGCAACTCCAAATGTCACTCCAGCCTCAGCTGCAACAATAAATAAATTTCCTTTGAATGTACTTTTCCTCTAAAAAATAAAAAAGTGACAAGAAATCTATAATGATTTCGAATTGCATCAATTGTGTAACGTTTTCCCCTCATGCCCTTTTTTAAGCACTTGTGATATTATGATATTATGTTAAAAAAGTGACAAGGAATCTGTAACGATTTCAAATTGTATCTTTTTTCAAATTGTAATTGTAAATTTTGCATTTTTTTTCCAATTTTTTTTGCTACTCAGATTTCTCGTGCCCTGTTTTAAGCACTTGTGATATTATGTTACACTGTTATTCAGCCTCACCTGTGATTCTTTTATAATAAACCACCGCTCGCCCCGGTCTGCGTGGGGATAAATAGTTGTTTCTCATTGAATTCGTACTGTCACTTTAGCGGTAGAAAAAGTTTTCCGGTAAAGTCACTTTAGCGGTAGAAAAAGTTTTCCGGTAAAGTCACTTTAGCGGTAGAAAAAGTTTTCCGGTAAGGCCACTTTAGCGGTAGAAAAGTTTTCCGGTAAAGTCACTTTAGCGGTAGAAAAAGTTTTCCGGTAAAGTCACTTTAGCGGTAGAAATCAGAAACGGGGTTTGCCAAAAAAATCGTTTGGCAAACCTAGTTTGCCTAAAATCACTTTTGGCAAACCTAGGTCTGCCTAAAATTTTCAGGCAATCCTAGGTTTGCCAAACGAGGTGCTTGGCAGACCTAGGTCTACCTAGGCAGACCTAGGTTTGCCTAGGCAGACCTAGGTCTGCCTGAAAAACGGGGTTTGCCGGTAACACATACATTTTCTTCAAGTGTGCACTTTTTCAGAGGAAATTAGATGACGTGTATAGATTCACACGGCGTGTTACCGCCAGCATGGCAATATTGGAACAAGTTCGAGACAAAACCGGTCAATTTTGAGGGCAAAGTGGTCGATAAAACAGGCTCTAAAAAGTAGCCTGATTACACTTTTATGAGTTATTTTTGCAGGAAGAGAGCATAGCTGGTCAATTAGAGGGTTTTCGACTTGAAAGTCAGTATTCGCCTGAACACGATATCGAGATATGGTCATTGAATCGTACTTTAATGGGTAGAGTCTAAAAGGACGGAAAAGATGATAGGATTGGCACGAAAACGTTCAGCATCTTCGTTCATTAAGATGTCCTCTTCCGTGAGGGATATCACTAGCAGAATTAGACGTTGCAAAATTTTCCCCGAAACGGTAAAACCCGTTCCTAGAAGACAGTTGAACACAGTCGGTTGAAAATTTTACCGGACTATCTTCATGCCGATAAAATTTGGTAAAATTTTTAGATGAGTCAGCTTGAGGATTATAACAAGGCGCGAGAGGAAAACATGCTTTCATGGATAATTCAGCAAAGTGACATACCGTTTATGATTCAAGAGTAATGAGTTACAGATGGACGTATTTCTACCAAACAGACCTATGTGCAGGTGAGAAATATAGGGTGTGCTCGTCGAAGCTGCATAAGAAGCAATGTAAAAATGGGCGTGATTCCATTTGAAGAATTGGAAAAGCGGGATTTTACATTCTATCAAACAGACCTAAGTGCCACCTGAATGCAAGATTCATGAGCCGCGGGCATGGCAAGAGAGCGTTGTGGACAGGGCTCATGAGTTAAAGACGAAGCGGAAGCGGGACTGCGGCGGTTCCATCTCCGTTGACGTCACTGGCGCTTTATTATTCTCATTCACTCTTACGGCCAGAGAACTAACGAGCACACCCCATATTTCTCACCTCCACATAGGTCCGTTTGGTAGAAATACGTCCAGATGTAAAGGTCTTTATTAAGAAAAACACGGCGGTGAATGACAGTGTCCAGCTGGTTTTGAGGCGGCGCTATTTAAAAATATCGGTTCTTCAAGATAAAGCACAAAATTTAAAAAAAAGAAATGTGAAAACTATAGTATGACTTTCAAACTGCATTGAATTTACCTAATTTATAGCCAAGATAGTGAGTTAAGTAAAAACACTACGGATGAAGGGACTCCCAAAATGTCACCCCTTTTTCGGTATTCGATTTGACCATCAAACCAAGGTTTAAGTGGAAGCTTATAATAACAGAAAACTCAGGAAAAAATTTCAAGATGAGTATAAGAACCGTTTCCGAGTTACGGGGAAGGGGGGAGGGGTCAAACTCCGGCCTTATTTTTAGCTATTTTCTTGTTGAATTGATGTGTCTACGGGGTTGTTATCGTTGTTTACACATGTTTAAACAACGGTTCCTACGTATTTTTACACGCAAAATCGAGTTTTAAAGTTGACGAGTCGATAAATCGATCGGTTATATAGATTTTTTAAGATTCTTTATACGAAAATCGACGATTTTTTTAGATTGAAATTGTTCATTTTTGATTCATGGATGAATAAATGCACCTAATAATATGACTGCAGTACACCGACACCTACGTATTTTTTCTTGTAGAATCGTTTTTTAACGTTAACGAGTCCATAAATAAATCGCTTATATCGAATTTTTTCGATTTTTTAGGAGAATCAATGATATGTTGGTATTGAAATTGGTTATTCTCCATCCGAGAACAACCAAATTTTGGGTTAGAACACATTTCCGGTCGGGTCGATTTCCAGTTGAGTCAAGTTTTCGATTGGAGGACATTTCCGGTCGAGTGGAAATTAAGATTTTTGATTTCCGGTTAAGTGAAATTTCGAGTGGATAACGAATCCCGTTGATTGAGGTTTCCGGTCGGTCATATTTCCGATCGAATAAAATTTTCAGTCGAGTCAGATTTTCGACAGGGACATAGTACCGGTTGGAAACAGTTTCCAGTTGGGTTAATTTCCGGTCACGTCATTTACGGATGGATTACGGTTCCAGTGAATAGGAATTTTGGAATGGGTCGGATTTCAGGTTGGATCGAATTTCCAGTTGGGTCAAGTTTTCGATTAGAGCACGTTTCCGGTCGAGCAGAGTTTACGGTCGTCGATTTCCGCTGAGGTAAAATTCGGCCGGACGATTGGTCGATTGATTTGACTTTCCGATGGGTGAGATCATCGGTTGAGTAGTTTTGGTTTGCAGGATTAGATCAGGTTTTCGGTTGAGTAAGATTTGTGGTAAATTTGAGTTTCCGGTTAATTTAAAGATTCAGTTAAGTGAATCAAGTGTCCCGTTTAATTGGACGATCCCAATTTTTTAATTGACGATTTGCGCTGTCCAGGAAGATCATCGATTTTTGAATCCAAGAATTCCGAGGGATGCACCAGAAACAAAAAAACAAGCAGGAAGCTCCAACGCATTCGCGTCGGAAAGCGGCTCTGGCGACGGTAGGTAGTTGTTACGCGTTTACGGTTTCCTTGGTAACCTTTGTTTGCTATCAGCTGATGTCGAGTAGTATGACT
The DNA here is from genome assembly GCF_918797505.1 of Bemisia tabaci. NCBI lineage: Eukaryota > Metazoa > Arthropoda > Insecta > Hemiptera > Aleyrodidae > Bemisia > Bemisia tabaci. The sequence continues at coordinate 3,811,597 of NC_092802.1, forward strand.
AGGAAGCTCCAACCACGGCATTCTTCGAAAAAAGCGCGAAAACTTATAGATTTGAATTTTCAAATTTTAAACGTAAAGTACATTTTTTCCAGTGCGAGATTAAAGCACAGACCCGTTTTGAATTATTGACAGTATCACCATGATTCCAAAAATACACTACACAACAAAGCATTCGCTCACAGGAAAAAGATATCAATTAAAATAAAATCAGTCCCCCCTAAACAGCAGAAAATGGCGCCGATTCCCATCAACCAACACGCGGTCTCTCCAATGTAACATGGTCCGTTGATACTCCCCAGCTGGGACCGTCCGGAATAGCAGCTCTAGTGCAAGCACCAGAGCCGCTAAAACACACATGCTGATTAGAAGAGAGAATACTACTTGTCAACTTAAATATGGAAATAAATATCTCTGAAATCTTTATCAGTGTATAAGTCGCGGGGAGTCAGCGATCGCCGGCAATTTGCAAGCTCCGTACTTGTAAATTCGTCAAATTGCAATTACGATAACATCGATATAGTAAAGATTTCTTTTTGCCTTCAAATCCAGCGATACTCTCCGCTTTGCCAAGGAGTTAGTTTAGTTGCTTAACCGAACCCAACACAGATTATTGATGACATTTCACGAACTCGCGGGTGTGCTAGCTGGCACCATGTATCCAAGAAGAAGGGGCTAACGTATGTTTGAATTTAAAGCATTACTTCCAATCTCGTTTTTTCACTTTACAACGATTTAATTTGTTGATTAAACACGAATATATTTCAATTTGCCGGCGATTGCTAATTGCCTGCAACATATATACCTGAGAATGTTTGTGAAAAAAATATTGAAAAAAAAAATTACGGACTGAACTAATCACAATCACTGCATGTGCAAATGTTAAAAAAACAATACTAAAGCACTTTATCGATGGTGAAAACGCAGAAGTGCAAATCTCGGAAAACACGATTTTCCAGGAGAGTAAAAAAACTGTCTGCATTCCTCTTTATTGTCGGTAGAAGGGTAATTATTATTGAGGATAGCAAGAATAAGATGTTTTTTCAAACTCCATCAGCAGTTTCAATAATTTCTCGAATTGTTAGAAAATACGGCAGAAATGCCGATATTCGCGTCTTGAGCACTAAGAATCGACACTACATCAGGAGATACGCATTTTTTCAATAAATGTTTTCAACATGTTGGCGGGTTTGGATCATTTAAAGACTGAAAAAAGGGTTTCAGACTTAAAATTCTTCATCAGATAAGATTTAGTTGGTCATCGATGCTCCATCAATCCGTGCTTTACGCTTTCCTAATGGACCAGTGGACAAAGTACTTTTTCTTCAATGGACCACTAGACAAGGTACGAATTTCAGCATTCTGATACATGTTTCGTAACAAAAATTTCGCGTAGAACACGATGCGCACGACAAAAATTACCGCAATCAACTCCTTACGAAGATAAATACTGATTCTTGATGCGTGAATTCAAACCACTCGCTCATGAAAACTCAATGCTCTACGTGACTCACATCGCGCACTAGACTTTATCATGACAGTCTCTGCGATATAAAAATTTGGCAACCTTAATCTTGACGCTTTAGCTCAGCTATTGCAAGTTGTTTATAGTTTGAACAACACGTGGTGGGAAATGAACATCGCTTGATTGAGAAGTTTGCTGGAACCGTTCTAGTGCACGATTTGACTCATGTAGAGCTTTGAGTTTCTTGTGAGCGGGCAGTTCAAACTCCTCGTAACGAATATGAAATATAAACGTTTATATCTTCGTTAGGAGTTGATTTCGGTAATTTTCGTTGCACGAATCGTGTTCTACGTGAAATTCTGGTCAAGAAACATATATTAGAATGCTTAAATTCGTACCTTGTCTATTGGTTTATTATGATTATTCACAGTTACTCAAAGAAAACTCATTTTATCCGTCCGAAACTTTTCAAATACACAACAGCTTTTGAGTAAGTTGCGATCTTGTAAACGGCGACTCATTCAGGTACATTCAAAATACGATGACCGAATCAAGGGACATAAAATACACAATCCAATCCAGCCGCCCACGCTCACCTCTTTGAAATGAGACAGAGAGGCAAAAAACAATCTTATTACTTTTTAAATTATTATTACTCAGCATTTTTCGAATATAGGGCTCGATTTAGAACCCAAAATTATGAACTTTTGGGACAACATCGTTGTACAAGGCCATTCACAGGGGGAACAGAAGAGCGCCTTCAAATCTATCCATAAACTTAATGCAAAAATCTGATACCACTATTCGTGCTTCACGGCAGTCATTTTGCATACCCGGCCATTTGAAGGCGAATCATTGACTTCAGGATAAAGGGTATGAATCACAGCAGAGTCATCCACGAGCCCAACACTCCGGGGGCCTCCCATCGGCAACATAAGCCGGGGGCCAGCCCCCTAAACCCTTGGGAGACCAACCCGGGGGCCAGCCCCCTGAACCCTAAGAATCCAAAGCCGGGGGCCAGCCCCCTGAACACTATGCAGCCCAACCCGGGGGCCAGCCCCCTGAACCCTAAGGAGCCAAAACCGGGGGCCAGCCCCCTGAACACTATGGAGCCCAACCCGGGGGCCAGCCCCCTGAACCCTAAGGAGCCAAAGCCGGGGGCCAGCCCCCTGAAGACTATGGAGCCCATCACGGGGGCCAGCCCCCTGAACCCTAAGGATCCAAAGCCGGGGGCCAGCCCCCTGAACACTATGGAGCCCAACCCGGGGGCCAGCCCCCTGAACCCTAAGGATACAAAGCCGAGGGCCAGCCCCCTGAACCCTAAGGAGCCGAACCCGGGGGCCAGCCCCCTGAACCATAAGGAGCCCGACCCGGGGGCCAGCCCCCTGAACCCTGAGGAGCCCAACCCGGGGGCCAGCCCCCTGAACCCTAAGGATCCAAAGCCGGGGGCCAGCCCCCTGAACACTATGGAGCCCAACCCGGGGGCCAGCCCCCTGAACCCTAAGGATCCAAAGCCGGGGGCCAGCCCCCTGAACACTATGCAGCCCAACCCGGGGGCCAGCCCCCTGAACCCTAAGGAGCCAAAGCCGGGGGCCAGCCCCCTGAACACTATGCAGCCCAACCCGGGGGCCAGCCCCCTGAACCCTAAGGATCCAAAGCCGGGGGCCAGCCCCCTGAACACTATGCAGCCCAACCCGGGGGCAAGCCCCCTGAACCCTAAGGAGCCAAAGCCAGGGGCCAGCCCCCTGAACCCTGAGGAGCCCAACCCGGGGGCCAGCCCCCTGAACCCTAAGGAGCCAAAGCCGGGGGCCAGCCCCCTGAACCCTAAGGAGCCGAACCAGGGGGCCAGCCCCCTGAACCATAAGGAGCCCGACCCGGGGGCCAGCCCCCTGAACACTATGGAGCCCAACCCGGGGACCAGCCCCCTGAACCCTAAGGATCCAAAGCCGGGGGCGAGCCCCCTGAACACTATGCAGCCAAACCCGGGGGCCAGCCCCCTGAACCCTAAGAAGCCAAAGCCGGGGGCCAGCCCCCTGAACCCTAAGGAGCCGAACCCGGGGGCCAGCCCCCTAAACCATAAGGAGCCCGACCCAGGGGCCAGCCCCCTGAACCCTGAGGAGCCGAACCCGAGGGCCAGCCCCCTGAACACTAAGGAATCAAAGCCGGGGGCCAGCCCCCTGAACACTATGCAGCCCAACCCGGGGGCCAGCCCCCTGAACCCTAAGGAGCCAAAGCCGGGGGCCAGCCCCCTGAACACTATGGAGCCCAACCCGGGGGCCAGCCCCCTGAACCCTAAGGATCCAAAGCCGGGGGCCAGCCCCCTGAACACTGTGGAGCCCAACCCGGGGGCCAGCCCCCTGAACCCTAAGGATCCAAAGCCGGGGGCCAGCCCCCTGAACACTATGGAACACCCGGGGGCCAACCCCCTGAACCCTAAGGAGCCAAAGCCGGGGGCCAGCCCCCTGAACACTATGGAGCCCAACCCGGGGGCCAGCCCCCTGAACCCTAAGGATCCAAAGCCGGGGGCGAGCCCCCTAGAACACTATGCAGCCAAACCCGGGGGCCAGCCCCCTGAACCCTAAGGAGCCAAAGCCGGGGGCCAGCCCCCTGAACCCTAAGGAGCCGAACCAGGGGGCCAGCCCCCTGAACCATAAGGAGCCCGACCCAGGGGCCAGCCCCTTGAACCCTGAGGAGCCCAACCCGGGGGCCAGCCCCCTGAACCCTAAGGATCCAAAGCCGGGGGCCAGCCCCCTGAACACTTTGCAGCCCAACCCGGGTGCCAGCCCCCTGAACCCTAAGGAGCCAAAACCGGGGGCCAGCCCCCTGAACACTATGCAGCCCAACCCGGGGGCCAGCCCCCTGAACCCTAAGGAGCCAAAACCGGGGGCCAGCCCCCTGAACACTATGGAGCCCAACCCGGGGGCCAGCCCCCTGAACCCTAAGGATCCAAAGCCGGGGGCCAGCCCCCTGAACACTATGCAGCCCAACCCGGGGGCAAGCCCCCTGAACCCTAAGGAGCCAAAGCCAGGGGCCAGCCCCCTGAACACTATGGAGCCCAACCCGGGGGCCAGCCCCCTGAACCCTAAGGATCCAAAGCCGGGGGCCAGCCCCCTGAACCCTAAGGAGCCAAAGCCGAGGGCCAGCCCCCTGAACACTATGGAGCCCACACGGGGGCCAGCCCCCTGAACCCTAAGGAGCCAAAACCGGGGGCCAGCCCCCTGAACACTATGGAGCCCAACCCGGGGGCCAGCCCCCTGAACCCTAAGGATCCAAAGCCGGGGGCCAGCCCCCTGAACACTATGCAGCCCAACCCGGGGGCCAGCCCCCTGAACCCTAAGGAGCCAAAGCCAGGGGCCAGCCCCCTGAACACTATGCAGCCCAACCCGGGGGCCAGCCCCCTGAACCCTAAGGAGCCAAAGCCGGGGGCCAGCCCCCTGAACCCTAAGGAGCCGAACCAGGGGGCCAGCCCCCTGAACCATAAGGAGCCCGACCCGGGGGCCAGCCCCTTGAACCCTGAGGAGCCCAACCCGGGGGCCAGCCCCCTGAACCCTAAGGATCCAAAGCCGGGGGCCAGCCCCCTGAACACTATGCAGCCCAACCCGGGGGCCAGCCCCCTGAACCCTAAGGAGCCAAAGCCGGGGGCCAGCCCCCTGAACACTATGGAGCCCAACCCGGGGGCCAGCCCCCTGAAACCTAAGGAGCCAAAGCCGGGGGCCAGCCCCCTGAACACTATGGAGCCCAACCCGGGGGCCAGCCCCCTGAACCCTAAGGATCCAAAGCCGGGGGCGAGCCCCCTGAACACTATGCAGCCCAACCCGGGGGCCAGCCCCCTGAACCCTAAGGAGCCAAAGCCGGGGGCCAGCCCCCTGAATCCTAAGGAGCCGAACCCGGGGGCCAGCCCCCTGAACCATAAGGAGCCCGACCCAGGGGCCAGCCCCCTGAACCCTGAGGAGCCCAACCCGGGGGCCAGCCCCCTGAACACTAAGGAATCAAAGCCGGGGGCCAGCCCCCTGAACACTATGCAGCCCAACCGGGGGCCAGCCCCTGAACACTATGGAGCCCTACCCGGGGCCAGCCCCCTGAACCCTAAGGATCCAAAGCCGGGGGCGAGCCCCCTGAACACTATGCAGCCCAACCCGGGGGCCAGCCCCCTGAACCCTAAGGAGCCAAAGCCGGGGGCCAGCCCCCTGAATCCTAAGGAGCCGAACCCGGGGGCCAGCCCCCTGAACCATAAGGAGCCCGACCCAGGGGCCAGCCCCCTGAACCCTGAGGAGCCCAACCCGGGGGCCAGCCCCCTGAACACTAAGGAATCAAAGCCGGGGGCCAGCCCCCTGAACACTATGCAGCCCAACCCGGGGGCCAGCCCCCTGAACACTTTGGAGCCCAACCCGGGGGCCAGCCCCCTGAACCCTAAGGATCCAAAGCCGGGGGCGAGCCCCCTGAACACTATGCAGCCCAACCCGGGGGCCAGCCCCCTGAACCCTAAGGAGCCAAAGCCGGGGGCCAGCCCCCTGAATCCTAAGGAGCCGAACCCGGGGGCCAGCCCCCTGAACCATAAGGAGCCCGACCCAGGGGCCAGCCCCCTGAACCCTGAGGAGCCCAACCCGGGGGCCAGCCCCCTGAACACTAAGGAATCAAAGCCGGGGGCCAGCCCCCTGAACACTATGCAGCCCAACCCGGGGGCCAGCCCCCTGAACCCTAAGGAGGCAAAGCCGGGGGCCAGCCCCCTGAACCCTAAGGATCCAAAGCCGGGGGCGAGCCCCCTAAACACTATGCAGCCAAACCCGGGGGCCAGCCCCCTGAACCCTAAGGAGCCAAAGCCGGGGGCCAGCCCCCTGAACCCTAAGGATACAAAGCCGAGGGCCAGCCCCTGAACAATAAGGAGCCCGACCCGGGGGCCAGCCCCCTGAACCCTGAGGAGCCCAAACCGGGGGCCAGCCCCCTGAACCCTAAGGATCCAAAGCCGGGGGCCAGCCCCCTGAACACTGTGGAGCTCAACCCGGGGGCCAGCCCCCTGAACCCTAAGGATCCAAAGCCGGGGGCCAGCCCCCTGAACACTATGGAGCCCAACCCGGGGGCCAGCCCCCTGAACCCTAAGGAGCCAAAGCCGGGGGCCAGCCCCCTGAACACTATGCAGCCCAACCCGGGGGCCAGCCCCCTGAACCCTAAGGATCCAAAGCCGGGGGCGAGCCCCCTGAACACTATGCAGCCCAACCCGGGGGCCAGCCCCCTGAACCCTAAGGAGCCAAAGCCGGGGGCCAGCCCCCTGAACCCTAAGGAGCCGAACCCGGGGGCCAGCCCCCTGAACCATAAGGAGCCCGACCCAGGGGCCAGCCCCCTGAACCCTAAAGAGCCAAACCCGGGGGTCAGCCTTCTGACCCATAAGAAGCCAAAAGCGGGGGACGCCCCCTGGCAACTAAGGAGCCAAAACTGGGGGGCGCCCCCTAAGAAATTATTTCAGAATTATTTCAGAAATAATATGTTCGTATGAAGTACACTCGTATAATTTCACTTTAAAAAAGAATAACAATGGAGAAATCGGAGAGGAATCAGCAATAATCTTTTAGAATTCACTGATTTTGCGTGTTGTTCATCAAAATCTCGACGGGGCACTCCTTCGTGAAAACTAAGCGATGGATTTCCGATCACTTGCGATCTTTAGATGACTAATACCTAATCATCGAGAATTCGTTAAATTTCGATCGATCGCTCATTGTGTTTCATGCAATCGATCAATCAATCAGGCATCGAGGAAATTACGTTATGACTAATTTGAATTGTAAAGTGACGCAAACGTCGGACGCCCATAAATCAGGAGGAGCCGTCTTCACTGTAACTTGAGCCTTGCTACCCATAAGAATATGTGGACTTCAAGGCTCATGTTAAGACCGAGATAGTTCATGTTACTTTAAATATGTCCCATTGACGCGCGGTGTCTCGCGCACTCCTACGTAAAGAGGTGGCCATTAATTTCGTGAGATAGACAATTAGTCCAAGATTGACAGGATTTTTGGACAGTTCGTGGGATGCGTCGTTGCTAAACATCACCATTCCTTGCGCAAGAAAAAGAGAAAAAAAATATTCAAATGATCAGGCGCAAAAAACCTTAACCTTTTTTTATCTACCAGAGGCAACGGATGATAGAACTGTACGATGCATCTTTGGAAGAGATCAATCATGTAGGAGACGGTCGAAAGGAGTTCACTGAGAAAAAGCTATGGCTTATAAACTGATTAGTGGTTCATATAGAACACCACTAATTGTAGTGAAGCCAACAAATAATAGTTAGTTAGTTATTTTAACTTACGACGATCAGCAACCAGGCACCTTCGAGATAGTATATACCTTAGTGCGGTACGAGATACCTTGGTATGGTTCCCGGACCGAGAATCGTTAGTTTATTAACGACTATTAGTGGTGTTCCATATGAACCCCTAATTGGTTTGTAACGCCATAGATTTTTCTCCGTGTTGATTGGAAGGGTTCAGTTACGCTCGTCACAGAATCGTGCTATGATGTTTGATTCGCACGCGGATCTGCTAAAAATCTATCCGAACAGCAACGCTCTACGTTCAATATTAACCGAGATATCGCGCTTTAAAAAATTCGGTTTATGACATCATCCACCGCGGTAGTGACACCCTTTGGTTTCTTCCACCTTGCTAAAAAGGGTCAGGGAGACTTAGGTGTGGACTTATTCATGCTAAAAGGAGCTATGTTATACGCAAACCCTATGCGCTAGTTCCTTTTAGCGTAAATTCGTCCATTTGTTATGGTAGCTCAACGTGAAACTCGGATGGAAGCAAGAAACCAAGGGCTAAACTCTGTCCAAAAAATATTCAAGCTTGACAAAAAAAACTACATGTGAGGCTACTAGATCCAGAGTGTGCAATGTCCATTTTGGTCGAAATTGAGTTAGGAGTGGATTCTTTAACATCCAATATGAGGAGGATCGGAAAATAATTTTTCTGTGTGCCAAAACAGCCAAAATCCTTTTTAATTAGCAGTATTAAAAAGAAGGTCGCAACAGAACATACAGAGCTCAAACCAGCTGTTTGCGTTTTTGTGACAAACGACTTTTACGGACATTGAACACTTTGGAACTAGTAGCCTCATACACTAGAAAAAAAAAAAAAAAACACACTGGATCTAGAGTCCAGACTTTTGAAAAGATTGAAAAGAAAACGGACTCTTGATTCAATCAGATTTAAGCTTAAATCAAAAGGAAATCCGCTCAGATTAAGAGGCTTGGTTCTTGATTTAAGCTTAAATCTGATTGAATCAAGAGTCCTCTTTCTTGTCAATCTGAAATCATATTTAATATTGATCAATAATGCGGCAATCCTGCTTTCACACCTGATCAGGGTTTTAGCTCACGCACTTACTGACCTCATCTAATTATGAAAGATCGTTTTCGTTTCGGATTTCGGAACATCAATCCGTCCGAAGCGATGAGCATGCGTGCGCTCGCCGTTGATTGACAAGTCGATAATAACCGCACGAATTTGGGGATAGCCGGCCAAACCGGACCGTCACAGAGTTGAGATCAACGCATCCTTCGTTACGCTTTATTTCAAGTTAAAATTATGCCTCTACTCAACTCTCGTACGAATTCTGAAACGATTTGAGAGCAAAGGATGGATGACGTCATCCATCCTTCTTTGGTAAAACGTGGTTGCTATCAGGGAGACCTTTGTTCATTGGACAGCAAGTTGGTAATTTTGCCAACATGCGT